>NC_071090.1:87872884-88483161 GCF_027358695.1 Spea bombifrons | reverse complement strand
TAATAGTAAAAGTACATTGTGTGTTTACTGAAAAATGTCAACTTATGATCAGTTCTAATTATTTTAATTAATAATGACTGATGACGTGATCTCCAGAGAATAACTTTGCAAAACTACATGGTATAAATTAATATGTCTGAGACACTCTAGGCTCCTTGAAGAAGTTTTAATTTAGCAACTACACAGGTTTTTAGGGGGGGGGGGACTTTCAATGAGTCTATCCATCTTTTACCTCTATCATAAATCAGCGAAAACAGCTCATGTTTTGTCAAGTAATTGCCTATTATTGGTGCTGTATCACCTATACACCTGCTGTTAACACATACAAATTAATGATGCATTAGGAATATTACTGTTGAATGCCCAAAACTTTCCCAGAAATAATTATTTAATTTCACCTTTTGGCTCATTTTATGATCATGCTAAGGGTTATTTGCTAAGCAATCCAATTCAGTTAAATGCTTTGTCTAAGTGGAACAGCACCTTGAAAGATTACATGAGGATTATATGCCTCTGTACAGTCAGTTTGCTAATACATAGCAATATAGCATTAGTTATTTATTTTAAAGCCTCTATGGAAAAAACAAAGAGACAGGGAACAGAAATTCCCCTAATAGACGGACAAAAGTGGCAGGTAGTAGGCGAAGCCAAGCAATGAAAATAAATAAGTCAATCTTCAAGCTCAGAATGCAATGACCATATCAGTTCCTTTTAACTAAAGATCCTGCATCACCCCTTGAGCATTCAGTCTTTAAATGATATAATCTTCAAGCTCAGAATGCCTAATGAAGGAAGCTGTAGCAGTCAAACAAGCTTAAAGTTACACAGGCAGCACAAAGTGGTCGGTAGAGGCTTTGCAATATATGTAAGGAGGCTTAGTGTTATATTCTCAATGTCTAAGCGCGTGCATGAGGTTGAGGATGAAATGAAAAAGGTGGCTATGTGGTTAGGGGGAGGAGGTACTGTATGATTAGTTCTCTTAACCTCTTCATGATATGAAGGAGAGGAACATAATTTAGTCCTCACTTAAAATATATACCCTTGGTGTCCATTCAAGGTGATTTGAGTGGATAATGACGATGAAAGGCAGAAGCAAATCTTTGGGCATGCACATTGGAGGAAGGTTTTCAAGTCCTCCTTGGGTCCATTAGACTTCTAATAGATAAGGTATTTGAGGGTATTCCTGCAGAGAGGAGAGTACAAGATGCTAGCAACTTCATACTCTCTCTCATCCTGAACATAAGAAGAGAAGGTGGTGGTGGTTAAGAACAGTCCAGAAAAGACTCAGGAACTAATGCTTTAAGGGAAACAAGGATAGCTAGATGTATCTTCCATGTAGGAGGAAGCCTTAATTCAAACATAACCAAATGCATCTTTCTTATGATAAGGAAAGGACTTGAATAGGTATTTGCAAGGACAGTCAATCTTGAGATGTAGGCAACCAGAAGACCTTCTGGCTGACCATTTAGAGGGCTATAATGCGCCAACTTTATTGTTTATTTGAGGGGTTATTTTACAACAAAATCCATACTGAGAAAACCACATGGGGCTCTTTTTTCTGTTCTAAAAAATACCTCGACAGTACTTAAAACAAAGCCACCAGATCTTTCGTGAGACAAGGTTGTAGGTTTTCCGAAAACCCAGGTGCCCTACAAGGGGATTGTTATGATTAAGTCGTAAAAACTAATGATGGATGTCTAGATAACCCAATGTAACTCTTAACTGCCCACTTATGATGAGTCCACTTGGGACGATGACACTGCAGCTACTTTTCCACTATGCAGTTTGTGACCCTTAATTAGATGCCTCAGACTTGATTCTGAATTATTCATTTAATAGGTTATGATATATATGTTACAATGTCATATTAAAAGACATTAAAAATGAATTATTTGCGCTCCTTGCCTGCAGGTATGCAACCAGTCATGTATTCCGTAACTAATGCTCTTCACGGAAAGTCTTACTGGGTGAGAACTGGCTACAATATTTCTTACTACAAGTAAGTGATATATAATATATTGCTCATTACCAGCATCAGCACACAAACTGCACATCAAAAGAGCAGTCATATACATGTTGGAAGCACCAAATATTATCATAAGAAAACTGTATGTCTATATATCCATTTCAGTGCACCCCCTCTCGCTATATACATATATATATATATATATATATATATATATATATATATATATATATATATATACGCCAATCAGCCATAACATTATGACCACTGACAGACGAAGGGAATAACACTGTTATCATGGCACCTGTCAGCGGATGGGATATTTTAGGCAACACGTAAACATTTCGTCCTCAAAGTTGATAGAACCAGGAAAAAAGGAAAAGCGGAAGGATCTGAGCAACTTTGACAAGGGGTGTTCCCGCTTTGCAGTACCTATCAAAAGTGGTCCAAGAAATGAAAAACGGTGAACCTGCGACAGGGTCATGGACGACCAAGGCTCATTTACGCACGTAGTGGGGGGAGCTGGCCCGTGTGGTCAAATCCTGATTCATTTAGGAAGCAATTTTCTATTGTTTCTATACAAACTATTGCTTCTTTTCTTAATGTAAAAC
The DNA here is from genome assembly GCF_027358695.1 of Spea bombifrons. NCBI lineage: Eukaryota > Metazoa > Chordata > Amphibia > Anura > Pelobatidae > Spea > Spea bombifrons. The sequence continues at coordinate 88,480,584 of NC_071090.1, read as the reverse complement.
ACTTTGATGCACTCATACTCACCAGACATACTGAGATCTTACAATAGAGGACATCAAGAAGGATAAAGGGGCAGGGTAATGTAGGTCCCAAATACAGACTCTTAAATAGAGACACTTAGTAGGTATGATAATATCTCTATTGGGTCATATACATATGTATTTAGATGTAGATGGCTTAACTGCCAAATGATTTGAGGTTATCATGTTTTACTGTAATACACAGTTTTATTCAGACTAAAGCAGGCATTTTTGTTGCTTTTCTTGTTTTTATCTAGACTTAGCGGAGTTTGTGAAATGCATGCTTTCTGGACATGTACCTTGCAGAGATGTTGTAATATTGTGTAAAATATTGATATTGAGATACCGTGACTATTAGCATTTTTGTGCAGGGTATACTTTTCCTCCATTGGTTTAACAGGTTCTCAAGAAACTTTCAAGTCTGCCAAAGAGATTATATTTAAAGCAAATTACAGTTTTTATGTTTTCCTCCTCAGTTCATTTTGTACTCTAGTACAACAGAGATGATAGAATTTCTCTAAAAAGAAAAAACTTCAGCACAATAGAGGAAGGTTAGACAACAGCATAATTGGTAGTATGTGGGAAAATTGTTTGAAATGTACTACTGGGTACAATACCATTTATTGCTTATTTGTAAAGTGCACATAATGGTTCTTCTCATATTCAAAAGAAAATTGTGCTTTCTGACAGAAAGAACGCCGTCTAACCAGAACTGGTGTGCACCTTGTTTTTAAATCAGGGTTTTGAACAGTGTCACAGGATACCATAATTTTCACACCACACGGATAGAATGAGTCAATGAGGTGGGCAAGACGCATACGCTTCTCTGTCGGAATAAGTAGAATATTTAACCCTGACTTTGACAAACTTTGTGGCTTATTTACTCAAGAGGGAGTCTGCAGTAGAGTTGAATGAATTTATCATACAAAAGAAGCTCAGCTAACCAGTTAATCCCAGTGTAGCTCTTCTTGCAGGGGAAGAATAGGAAGGTTAGGTAGAAGGGTTGAACTTGATGGACTTAGGTCTTTTTTCAACCTTATGAACTATGTAACTATGATTACTGGAGTTTTTCCTTCATAATGCAAAGGAAAGTCCAAGAGTAAGAATAGAAAGTGCACAGTCCTCCTTTAGTGAATAAGCAAGGTTCAAGGTCTGCTGGTAAATACACCACTTCTGCTGTACTCACCTGGTCCATTTACACTATAGAGAACTATGGCAATCCTGCAGGAGCCTCTGTAGTGCACCATAGCCTGCACCACACGTTGCACAAAGTAATAGTATCTTACTAAAACAAGGAGTAAATCTGGTGTAAGTCGGCCTGTACTAGCGTGTGCTAACTGGTAAATCACCATCCATTTTTTTTGTAGGAACCTATTTTGCTATCGGGCATCTGAAGCAAGGAAAAGGCAAAGATATTACACATTGACTTTCACTATAAAGTTCCCACACTGTGAAGATGTGTGTTACCTGGCTTATCATTATCCATACACTTACTCTACACTCATGGTAAGATTCACCCTGATCAGTAGTAACCAAGTTACTAAATTAAACACCCTTCCACATCTATGTCACTATATTATACATCTGTGTCTGTATTGAGAGCTGAAGAAGCAATTATTATCATTTATTGTTTTATATATCGTCATCATATTCTGCAGCGCTTTACAACGTGTAAACAGGACATAACGTGTAATATATAGCATAACAATTTTACTTACAGAAACAACAGGTAAATAGGGGCCATGCCCAAACGAGCTTACAATCTAATTATTAAAATACATTATATCTTGTGTCATTTTTAAAGGTTAAACTATAGATAAAACCTGCATGAAAAGGGAGAATAAGGTATGTATTTCTGTACCTTATCAAACAAAACCCTTTATATACCTTGAAACATGTAAGTTGATTTTTTTCCCTGCATTTTTTAACAGTTTTAACTGATGGCAATAAGAAAAGGAGGGTATTTCAAGAGAGGATGGTGTATAGAAGTTCTAAATGTATTTTTTGTGCACATCCACTTATTCAACAGTTACGCAACATAGAATGCCGGTGTCACAATTTTTCATTTGATGCTGCAATCCAAATCAATTGGCGTTTCCAATTGTAATTTCTGAGGTCCATTGGGCAACTTTCTGTTTCAGTTAAAAAGGAATTGATAATAACATCTTAATCGATGCAGCTCTAAGAATAGGTATTTTGTGGAAAAATGAATCGATTGCTTGACATGCTTACAAGTGCATAATAGGTATTGACTGTACCGTCTTTGTCTTCATCAGTCCCATTTACAGCTATTAGGCCAGAAGCATGATTCTAAGAAGGTATTCTTCAATCAGCAGATAATGTGTCATACTTTGGGTGGGAATCCGTGTCCAGTAGTCACCATCACAGCAAAACCTTCCTCAAAATGCCACAAATACATCCAGGACATGTGTAAGTACAGTTCTATAAATAAGGCTATAATTACCTTAACTTAAAAGTGGTACTTGAACAGATATGGGTATTATTCAAAATGTGTAACGAAGATTAACTTTTTATTACACAGGCTACTGCATTGGTAAATTGCATGGTTATGGCAGTAGAAATAAATATTAAAGAAGTAAAATGTGATATTTCCGTAATATTCTAACATCATTTAAACTATCCCCACTTAATGCTGAAATATTGGATGTTGGCAAACATGAATCTAGATCTACAGGACTGTACCCTTAAGAAAGACCACATAACAAACCTCATCCCCCAGCCAACTCTCCGCAGAGCTGCTTGGCCCATGGCCCCTTAGCCACCTTATCCGACTAACCCATCATTGCACTTGACCAGCAATCTTTCAGACGTCTAGCCAGAAATGATTTCACTTGTTTAAATTTTGTGGATATTAATTTTAAGTTTAATCTTTTGTTGGAAAAGTTTTGTTGGTATTCAAGAGTGATTTGTTATTGGTGATCGGTTTCCAACCTTAGAAAAGTTTTTCTTGCCATACATCCAAGTTATGTATTGTATGGATACCTAGTATTTTTTATATGCAGCTACACGACACACTATTATACAAATTCAGAAATGCAAAATCCATATTTAGACTAAATTCTAACTTGACCAGTCTTGCCTTCCAGTGCAGACTCTTAACTACAAATCTTACACAATAAGCCATACTACAGAAGAATACTTTTCCAGGCTAAAGTAAAAAATACAAAGCCTTAAAACTGTGGTTTATACAAATCAAATATAGAAACAAAGTTATAATGAGATCTTGGTAGACTTCACAAAGAAACTTGAGTCTGACCGAAAAAAAAATTATATAGCGCCTGGTCAGTGTATCGTGCTGCTGGCCAGCATTCTTAATATCGGTGTCCTATCACAGGTATAAGGAAGCCTTAAGCATTCAATCTGCAACTGCACAGGTCTCCTGTGTCCTCTGTGCAATGGTGACAGAAGGAGTAGAAATGTAAAGTAAAAATGTTTATTGACCATTGATAAAGTGAACCATCTGCTTCACTTTGAAATGTTTGTTGATGAAATTGACGTAAGGCTGCGTTGATGTGCACGTACAGTATGTTAGTAGATTACCTTGCTCTCATTGTAACAGAACTTCATTGTCGTTGGCTTGTGTTTGGATTATGTTCTTATGCCCCATATGTGCCGCTAGGATTTGAAACACTCCATTCTGCGGCACACAAACAGGGTTCAGGTCTACATTTTCTCAAGCAAAACAGTTGTGACTGCATTGTCAATACAAATATGTCACATGCAGTCATTGAAGAGATAAATACAGTCTGAGGTGAGAATTCATGCAGTTTAAGGAGTTATGATGATTGAAGAACTCTTGCATATTCTGACAGGCTTTAGTGAGTAATGAAGCCAAGGAATGGGAGCTTGATGTTTTATCACACTGCATTATTTCACAGCGCATTGCCTTCCCCTCCAAGTTTCTTTCTTTCAGAGCAATTGCTTGAGAGAATTATATTCCAATATACTTTCTGCTGGAAGGCTAAATATAGGAGAAAAAAGCATGGAACGTTAAGAAGTTACAACAAAATAAAGAGATCAATCAAATGAATGACTAACTACAACTTCTGACTAACATATATTTTATTTTTAGTTTTTTGTTACTGTATATGTGCAAAAGTGGATTTAGCATAACCTTTAGAAACAGTTGACACAAGACTTCTTCATTATTAGTATCAAAATGGCTGGATTTGAAATAAAGTTGAACTAGGGCATTTTCCCTTTGTTCTTCAACTGGCGCATGTATTTTCATTGCTCAATGACTGTGCCTTCTATTGTGACATCTCTAGAGCAGAACCATTCGGAGGGCACATTGACCTTTTGCCAGTTGTGACTTTCACATTTTGGATCTAATCCTCAGAGGTGGTGTGGCATCAGCAACGGCGTTCATGCCGGTGGGACATTGCATGCCAGTGAAGTGCACATGCACACCGAGCTGACAGCTTGCCTCTGGGCACTATGCGACAACCACACTTGCATGAGCAGGGGACTTTCTATGATTCTCAAGGACATCAGGGTAGATTTTGGGAATGCATATATTTCAAACTAAATGTACATTAATGCTTTTGAAATCTTATTTTTAAACAATGTTCTAAATCATTGAAAAATATTTTTATTGCCTATGTTCAGTATTTACAGTATTTAAGATACCTTTAGGGTCTAAAAGCTGGCTAATTTCAACCACGTTTTTGTATGTCTAACCTTCATGCCTTGGAATTTCTTAAGTGTAGGCCAGTAGCGTACCTAATGGGAGCAAGGGGGGGTCCACCCCGGTGCCACTCAAAAGCAGGATGCCCGGTGGCCGGATGGCTGCCTTATGCAGGCCTGCAGCTTACCGCTATGTAGCTTGCACACTGTAAGAGTAAATTATTTTCCTGTCCAGGTTCCTGCTCCCCCTGGACAGGGAAACAGTTTCATCACACAGTGCGCGGGGGCCACAGCAGTAAGCTGCGCGCCTGTATTAGACGGCCTTCGGGCTGCAATAGATGCCTACGCAGTCCCAGTGATGCTCGGACACCCCCCAAACCAGTAAAATCTGCAAGAGAGGTAAGGGGTGCGGGAGATTGAATGGGTGAATGAATGAATGGGTGAATGAATGAGTGCTTAGGGTCAGAAATGGGACAGGCAGGCTTTTTAGGGTGGCAGAGGTGGCACAGGCAGGTTCCTTAAGGGGCAGAGGTGACACAGACAGGTTGCTAAAGGAGCAGAGCTGACACAGGCAGACTGTTTCAGGGGCAGAGGTGGCACAGGAAGGCTGTTTCAGGGGCAGAGGTGGCACAGGCAGGCTGCTTCAGGGGCAGAGTTTTCACAGACAGGCTGTTTCCAGGCAGAGTTGGCACATGCAAGCTCTTTCATGGGCAGAGTTGGCACAGGCAGGCTGTCTCAGGGGCATTGTAGGCACAAACTGCTTCAGGGGCATTGTTGGCACAGGCTGCTTCAGGGACAAAGGTGGCACAGACAGGCTGTTTCAGGGACAGAGGTGGCACAGGCAGGTTGCTTAAGTGGCAGAGGTGCCACAGGTAGGCTGTTTTAGGGGCATAGTTGGCACAGGTGGGCTGCTTCAGGGGCCGAGTTGGCACATGCATCCTACTAAAGGGGCAAAGGTTGTACAGCCAGCCTGCTAAAGGGGCAGAGGTGGCATAGGCAGGTGTTTTAAGGGCAGAGACCTACTACGTCAATGTATAGTGATAGGAGTTATGCTGTACCATATCTGTTCAGGAAATGTTATTTATTTAACCCCTTAATGACAAAGCCGGTACAGGTACGGGCTCAAAATGCATTGTTTTCAATGGGTTTAGGGACCGCCCATTGTCCTTAAGGGGTTAAACTTATTTAATTTATTTAAAAGTTCATTTACTTTTTCAGATTTATAGTTTTTTTCCAGTTGACATACAGTTTACAAATTTGTGAAATAAACATTCTTGACAACATTGTTTTTTTTGTGGGGCGGTGCCACATACAGGATCCGCCCTGCGTGCCCAATACTCTAGGTACGCCTCTGGTGAAGGGGCAGGGCTAGCCATGAATAGGGATGGGATTAGCCCTAGATGGCCCTTAGTGGGTGAGGTGTGTAAGAGAGCTAGTAGGATGTGGGCAGGCATAGACATGTTCAAATAAAGAAGACATTGACCCAGAGAAACAAGGCTTCACCTGTAGACTCCAGGTTTAGCCTGGAGAGCTCCCATGTATGGTAATATATCAAAGACTGTAGCAGCATACAATAGAAAAAATCCTAGTGTCAAACACTTACAAACATTGCCTTTTAATTGTATTAGGTATGATTTCTATTTAGTGTGAAATTATTTTCAGCAGCGGAAATCATTTTTGCTATTGAAAAAGTCTACATGATTTATGAATCTACATGATTCTAACATGTAATTGATGGTTTTGCTACTAAGCACTAAACCTTTAAGATACTTCATGCACAGGTCAGTCGTCTCCATTTAATACTACAATGTTATTTTAGACTATTTTATGATGTGGTAACATCAACCACATATTCACCCTATGTTCACATAAATGATATGTAATGTTTCATAGCAGTTACGCATGTAACCTCACTTGTGATTGTGAATATTAATATAATTTTCCACCGTTACGGTTCCTTCCATACAGTAATTTGTAAAAGGCAATCTTTCTTTGTCCAGCTATTATTATAACGAGCTACTGAATAGGTCATAACGCTATTAAAAGTAGTAAAAGACATAAAATAGAATTTTCTAAGCAGATCTGTGCAGCTTAAAAAGAGATCCATTGCACATCTTCCTCTTTCAAGTGTTTTGGCATTAAAGCATTGGAGTTTAGAGAGGACGTTGTGAACTCATCAGCGCACAAACGCTTCGTAATTCAAATACAAAATTTCTGTTACTTGTGTTTGAAAAAACCTGCAGGCATGTTGAGTATTTACGTGATCAAGGTTTATAGTAGGAGTTCATTCTATTTGACATTCTTCTTTGATAATTTGATGTGGCTCTTCCCATGTACACATTTTTTTTTTAAACATATTCATTTTAAATTCCAGAAATATCAATAATGAAAAATTAGTAGAAACAAAAAAACGCATAGAACCTGTTATTTAGAAAGCGGTTTTTCTAATGGTATTATGTTTTCACGATTGGTTTAATGTTGTTCATAGGATCAGAGAGGCTTACAATAATAATCATAATTATATTGTGATGAAAAGATAACTGCTTTTACAGAATTACAGAATGTTTAAACGTATTTTTGTTTTTTATTAACCAATGAAACAAGAAACATATACCAATACAAAATTTTTTTGTCAATTCAATAAAATTACATATTGATCTGGAATACGCAACGGTTATACTATATATTAAACACAGCTGTCTCCCAGACGTAAGTCATTTAAACAAAATTTAACGTGGATGGCTAGCAGCTCCAGCATGATAATGCCCCCTAGTCTTGAGATCTTGAGGGCAATTATGCCAAGGCTTCTTTCTCGTATTGTTTTCATTACCTTTGTTTTCCTTTCCTCATCTATTTCCCATGATTTCTTTCTCTTTTAATTTTTCTTTCTTTTCTTTTCCCTTTCCTTCCCTATCCATTCCCTCATTTTTCTTCCTATGATAAGTGTTGAGGTCTTTATGTACTGCAGTAATGTATACTGAGATTTTATATTTTGGGGTGGGGGTGAGTTAAACCCTGGGAATGTCGCTGGATAATTTTCCTTAATTTCCAGGCAAGGTAGCAGTGTTTGGTCACCCATGTTCCCTTTTCAGGTTCTGTCCACTAGTGCCTACTCCCCACCCACTTAAATCTAATTGGGACTACTACATACATTAGACTCAATTTATTTATCACCTGTATATTCCGTAATGCTGTTACAATCAGAGGAATAAATAAAAATCACACACAATAAGAACTTGGTACAAAAGGAGAAGAAGGGCCTACTCTTGCGAGCTTACAATATTGTCAGTGGTTGAGGGGGAAGTGGAACAGTAGGAGAGGACTGCTTGGATAAGGATGAGTTATTTAAGTCATGATGAGCTGCTGAGGTTGTTGTTGTTTGTTCAGATGGCTTAGACAGGATGCTGGCTGCTCAGTGCCAGGGAAGATGGTGTTACAACTCTCGTGTCCACTTATGTAGAGTCCACTGGGGATGAGGCCACTACAGCTACATTTCCAAGTGAGGCCTAGGAATTCATATGGCTACCTCACAAGTGGTCAGATATATAGGATGCAGATGTTTCACACCTTGTCTTAGCCATTGCATTTAAGATAGAGACGAGGGCACCAAAATTAACCCTGAGAAATCAGCAGGGTATGGAGACAGGCAGGATAGAGATATATCAGGTGAAAAATAAAGGCTTAAGCAGGAGATGAGGAGTTCAGGGTGTACCAGATGTATAGGAATACCTGTAAGAGAGAAAGATGTGGTGGAGATTAATTATTGCTAGATGAGTAATTTGAGGAAGCCATGAAGACCACGGATCGATAGATAACTTAGTGTTACTCCTATCACCTGTCCACTTATGAAGAGTCCACTTGGGATGAGGCCACTGAAGCTACATTTCCAAGCAACATGCAGCTAGTCCCTGAATTAAATGAATAAAGCCACACTCCCAGAAGAGGGTTAAGTTCCGGGTAGCTTACCCTGGGTAGTTCCGTGCTATGGTTACATCATGTTTGTGTATGATCCAATCTGATTAAATATGATTATGATGTAAGAGTATCAGATTTTCTATCGGCATGTCTTTTCATTTTGATTCACATTTACTGCTAAATATTTGACTAAAACGATTTTTAAATATTATATTAACAGAAAATATGAACTGTATTAAAGCCTGCCATCTGCGTAATTCTACATTGTACATTGTTTGCTAAAACATTTTGGTATTACAGGCTTGTGAGACTTTAATACAAATATGTCCCCAAGCTTTCCTAGACACTGAGATAGATCTGCCAATGAATGCAGAGCCCGAAGCACCGCATTAAATTGGTTATAATGCCATTTATTATATATGACTATTTGCAACTATTTTATAGTGTTTGGTTAGTTGTTAAGATCAATCCTGTTAGGGCTCTGCAGACATATACTGATTTGTTGTTAGTATAACTGTCGTTGAAAAAGTAAAAAATATGTTTCTTAAACATGCAATTGTATAGTAACTATCAATCTATAGTAACTATCTTGATACTGACACTAAGTCAATATACACTGGAGTCAATTTTTAATTGACCCTAGTGTATTTTACAGTATTCAAACACATGCTTACATTTTTTTGAGTTTAACCCCTTAATGACAATTGCCGGTCCTGGCACGGCACGGAAAAGCATGTGCTTTACGACAATTGACGTGCCAGGACCGGCACGTCTTTAAACGGGTGCAGAAAGCGATCTACTATCGCTTTCTGCACCCAAAAAGCGTTGCTGAATGCCTCGACCTCGAGGCATTCAGCAACGCCGCGATCGGCACGAAGGGGCCATCTCTGGCCCCTCCATGGGGCGTCAACATCCGCCATACTTTGTATGGCGGCGGACGCCCGTTTTAAAAGCGTTTAGGAGGCGATCGACGATCGCCTCCTAAACTTAAATGGTGTCGCTGGAATGCCTCGATCAGGAGGCATCCAGCGACACCAAACACTAACCTTTTGATGGGCTGTGACCGCTCCGGAGAGCGGTCACAGCCGCAGCTACCGGCAATCTTCGCCATCAAGGAAGATGGCCGCCGTCCTGTAACAGGAACCAACAAATTTTAAAATTTAGCTAGATGGTCCAGACCATCTAGAGAACTTTGGCTCCACTTGCAGGTTGAATACAGGTACTGCATTCACCATGCAAGTCAATGGAGCCCAGCTTTCTAATCACAGTGTGATTAGTAAAAATAAATTAAAAAATAAAATAAAATTAATAATAATTAGAAAAAAATAGTAAAAAAACAGTAAAATGTAAAAATCATTTCCCACTGATGTCACTATCAGGGGAACCTCCAAGTTGAAAAAAAATGTTAAATTTAAAAAAAAAAAAAAAAAAAAAAATATATATATATAAAAAATATATTTTTGTGAGCAAGTCCTAAAGTTAGCATATTAGCTTAAAACAATTCTCGCATGGAAAGAGTTAAAATACTGGCATATTAAATGCCCGTGGGGTGTCTACTTTTAAAAAATGTATGATTTGATGGGGTAAATTGAATGGGCCAGGTTCAACAACGTCCCAATTAACACGGGGGGAAGGATGGCCACACATCTAATTTCCAATTAGAAAAATGCACACGTACCAAATGTGGCCTTTTAGTTCCCCCAAAAAATGACACACCCATGCATGTGGGGTATCACTGCACTCAGGAGATGTTGCTGAACACATTATGGGGTGTCGTGTGACAGCGGCATAAACCAGGAGCTGTAAATTCATACATAAAGTAGGTGTGTGGGGGAAAAATACACACACAAAAATATTACTGCAAACTTTGAAAAAATGCTGGTGGTAAAATGTGTGCATGCAAAGAGTTAAAATACCAGCATTTAAAATACCCTGTGGTGTCTAGTTTTGAAAAATATATGGTTTTGTTGGGCACACTGAAATGGCCTGGCTCAAAGATGTACCAAATAGGGCATGGGCAGTGGATCCAAATGCCAAAGTTCAACATTGAAAAAAGCGCATGCCCCAAATGTGGCCCTTTTGCCCCAAAACAGCCAGGCAAAATCATTCATGTGGGGTATCACTCCGCTCAGGAGATGTTGCTGAACACATATTGGGGTGTTTTGTGATAGTGACATAAACGAGAACATTTTAATTCATACCTGAATTAAAATGTGTGTGGAAAACCAAATGCAAAAAAATGACTACCACAAAGTTTGACAAAGACTGGTGGTAGATATGGTGCATGGAAAGAGTTAAAATACTAGCATTTGAAATACCCTGGGGTGTCTAGTTTTCAAAAATATATGGGTTTATTGGGCACACTGAAATGGCCCGGCTCAAAGATGTACCAAATAGGGCATGGGCAGTGGATCCCCAAATGCCAAAGTTCAACATTGAAAAATGCGCATGCCCCAAATGTGGCCCTTTTGCCCCCAAACAGCCAGGCAAAATCATTCATGTGGGGTATCGCTGTGCTCAGGAGATGTTGCTGAACACATATTGGGGTGTTTTGTGATAGTGACATAAACGAGAACATTTTAATTCATACCTGAAGTAAAATGTGTATGACAAAACAAATGCAAAAAAATGACTACCATAAAGTTTGACAAAGACTGGTGGTAGATATGGTGCATGGAAAGAGTTAAAATACTAGCATTTGGAATACCCTGGGCTGTCTAGTTTTCAAAAATATATGACTTGATGGGGTAAATTGCATTGGCCGGGTTCAAAGATACCCGAAATGGCACAAGGGGGGAAGAATTACCAGATTTGGAAAAAATGGCTTTGAAATAGCAAAACGCTACCTGTACTTATTGCCCCATAATGGGTAGAAAAAAGCAAAAAAACATAAAAACATTGGGTATTTCTAAACTCAGGACAAATAGTAGAATCTATTTAGCAGGTTTTTTCATTACCTTTTATAGATGAGTAAAAGATTTTTCAACTAAAAGTTAGAAACAGTCATTTTTTTCTAAATTTTTCACCATATTTTATAATTTTTTTAATAGTAAATAATATGATACAATCAAAACAATGTCATCTAAAGAAAGCCCTTCTTGTCCTGAAAAAAACAATATCTAATGTGTGTGGGTTCAGTAAACGGGAAAGAAGAAAATTACAGCTAAACACAAGCAGCGCAGAAATGTTAAAAAGGCCATTGTCACAAAGGGTACAAAAAGTAAAATCAGCCTTTGTCTCGAAGGGGTTAAAAAAATAAGACTTCAGTCTCCACTCCACCATTCTATGAAGGAATGGAGTGTGCTTAAAGGGGATCCATCACCATTATTGCTTTACGATAACTAAACTAATTTACTAAAGCTGTGTGTAGCTTGTGCTTTTTGTTTGTTAATAAATACTGTGATATTGTGGTTGTAGGTACGTGGCTAGCATTATCTAAACTGTCCTGCTGTCCCTCCGAGCAGCCCTACTGTTCCACATTTGAAAGATCATAGGCCCGTTTGGAAGATTATAGGCAGATTCCTGTCTGCCCCATGTCCCTGCCTTGTGTGTTTGATTCATGCCCTGTGTCCTGACAGGTAATTAAGGGCCTGGATACCCACAATTGCTTCCTAGCTGGAGCATTGTACTTCCTGGCCTGCATTTATTGTGATTTATTGTGTATTGTCTGGTTTTGACTCCCGGCCTTGGACTGCTTTTGTCCTTTGTACTTCATCTGATTTGGGGGTTATCTGGATTTTGACTCTTGGCTTCGATGCATATATGACAGTTGTCATCTGCCAGAGTTCCCCAGACTCTGTTGTTGTCTGCTGGTGCTCCCCACTCCGTCTACTTTCCTCTGCCAGTTGTCTGCTTCATGCCTGTTGATGATTCCTAAGAAGGCGGTCAAAAGGCTGCAGCCCCTGAACTTGTCCCTACACAGAGACTCCAACCTAACCCAGTAACAAGTGTCATTTCAAATCTCAGGGTTGTGAGCGGACTTTCCACTGAAGTGAATTCAGGACCCCAAAAGACTCTAAAACCTATTCTCGCTTTCTCGCCTATAGTCCCCTCAGTACTTTACTCACCAAAGTTAACTTTTGAGAAGTTCAGCATTAACTATGGTCATTATGGGAAGGTTAAGTTTACTAAACATTCTGTAGAAAATACTTTAACACATATGAAGGGAAAACAACATCCATTATTATACATTTAAAGTGAGTAAAATGTGAGTAAAAGGTGAGTAAAACACAGAAAATTTCCCTTCAATAGAGAATCAATTTCTGTAACTTCATTCAAAGGAAATATTATTGCTTGATTATAAGACAAGGTTTCTTCAGAGCAAATGCTTATATTCAGGGTCGTCTTATAATCAGACCTCAAATAGAGGTCTGACTACATGACTAAGATCCATATGCCCCACAGCGCTACAGGGGACCTGGATTCTCCTGTATGGCAGCTGGTGGATGTCTGCACGATGTGCGCAAACAACCTCCGCTGCTGCCGGAACTTCTGCCAGGGCTTCTATGACGGAGCGCCGGCATCACATGACCTTCCGGTGCTCCACCATAGAAGCCGCAGCGGAAGTGAGGTTGTCTGTGCGCATCCTGCAGTGAACGTTTGCGTGATGCGCACAAACAACCTCCGCTGCTGCCGACACTTCTGCCAGCGCTTCTATGACAGAGCACTGACGTGACATGACCTAAGTGCACTGCACAGACCTCCACCAGCTACCCCCACTAGACACCAGGGAGTCTGAAGCACAGGGGACAAGTCTAGGGATACACTGGTAAGTTGGGGGGGTAAGAGTGGCATGGGGGATATAATGGTTTTCTGGAGGCAGAGTGGCATATAGGACTGTAAGGAATATCTGGGAGCAGAGTGGCAAATAGGGGGTTAAAAGACATGTCAGGGAGGCATAGTGGCTGTCACGGAAGCCTCCGTGACTTGGGACTTGGGGGCGACTGGAGGCTGTATTTCCCATTATAGACGGTGGACCCCTCGATTGCATTACATACTTCCAGCAGATGGCAGTGGACACTAATTGCAGTGCAATATCTGGTCCCCTTGCTTGGATTTATGTTTAAGTCACCCTCTACCTGATTAGGGGTGCAGGGTGGCTCTCTAGAACCCAGTTTCCGCCTTCCTCCTGCCTGATGGCATGATTGTGTAAATTGGTTTTGGTTGCATAATTTGCATATGATCTGCATATTGCATTTTTTACATATGGTGTGATGCATGCTGGTCATAACTCACCGCTCTTGGAGGCTGGTGGTGATTGTTAACCCAATAAAGTTAGTTCCTGTTTTACCTCAATAAGAGTCTTGTTTTGTTATTGGGGTAAGCCTTGGAGCTGCCCTTGTATAGGGGTGGATAATACATATCTGGGGCAGAGTGGCAAATAGGGGCTTAAAAGGAATATCTGGGAGGCAGAGTGGCATATAGGAGGTATAAATCATATCTGGGGGGAGATGTGCATAACTGGGGGCAGAGTGGCAAATAAAAGGAAATAAAAACAAAAAAAACAATCATAGTTTTTATTAAATATGATAAAATAGTTTACATGTGAATTAATATTTACTAGTATTTTTTTTCCTATAGGGTAGACTTTTTCTTTTTTTCCTAAATTAATATTCAAATTTGGGGGGGGGTCATCTTATATTCAGGGTCATCTTATAATCGAGCAAATACGGTACATTTTGATTGATACTAAACCACGTTAAAATGTTTTTTTGTTACGTTAAAAAGAAAAACATATGTGAAAATATAGGATAAATTATCAAAGTTATATGCTGACCCATAATGACTTTTTGAACTCAATTAGCAATTTATTTAATGAGGATCGTAACTGATAACTATGCTTTGGTTTAATATAAAATAGTTCTGAAGAAGATCTCAAGAAAGCACAATATCAAAGAAGCCACTCGTGGAGAATATTGAAAATAATGATCGTGAAGAAAATGTACACAGTTTAATTAAGCGCATTGATTAAATCAATATGATTCAACTACTTAGTGCTCAAATCATCTTAATCTTATTAAAAGTAATTCAGGCCTCGATAATTGATTAATAATGCATTATAGTTTATGAATTATTGACTTCCAGTTATTATAATTGTACTGCTAGTTGCATGCAAGCTACTGATGAATGTTAATTACAAAGGCTGGGGATTATGTTTGAGAAACTTTTCAAAGCTAAACATGACATAGTTTTGCAGAGAAGGACAAATCCCGTTTTTTGTCATCTCTTATGTGAGCTCTTCAAAGCGTTTCATAGTTCTTGCGTTATATTTATTTTTTTTTTTTATGCAAAGGATAGGACGAGCGTTTAAACACTTTGAGTGTACTAATTGGTTTAGAAGGAAAAGACTCTTCTGTGAACATTTATCCCAGAGATTTGCCTTCAGATAAAAAGGTCTTTGAAAGCCATCTTAATAACAAGTTAATTTGCTCTGTGGCTTCCAGTTCATGATACATTCCATTTTAAACTGAAGCTGTGATTGTGATCAAGGTATCTTGTTTTCAAATCACTACATGAATAGAGTAGCCTAATTCTATACTGAATTCTAAGTGCTAAATGTAGATTCTACAATTATACAGTAAATCCATATTTTTATGCCAACTCATGTTGGTGCTTTAAGGAACGAATATAAGGTCACATTTATAATTTATTATTTCGTCATATTAAACTCAAATATTAGTTTGTGTGTCATTGCCAGTCTCCAAATGGTGGAAAAGACCCAATGAAGACAAATATGTGTATAAGTTTATTTTAGTTTATCTTACAATTCCATTTATGTGATGTTTGTTGTGAGAAAGTATCCTTGTGGCGCGAGAAATCTATTACAATTGCTAAAACAATCTTTTTGACCTGCTCTCTTTATAGCATAAGAATGTGATTTTTTTCATCTCAATAAAATAAAGTTCAGGCTCTATTTTTTTCCGACTAAAAAACTTTATTGTATTAATATTGAAAGTCAACCTAATATGTGTTTATCAAGATGTTTTTGTGATCCTGCCACACTGTGATATAGACAGCCCCATATACACCAGGGCATTAACGTTTAATATATTTAAAAATAATTTTAAATCTAATACATTAGTAATGTACAAATTTTAAGACATTGGATATTCTATGGCACAGCTGATGTTGATCAGGTGCATCTTAAAGACCACAAACATTCCAATGATAACTATATTATCTTCAAAGCAAACAACAAGTTAGAGGCACCACTAAATGAAATACTTGGGGAAACAATACTACTTCTTAGTACAATAGTTATCTTGTATTTTTTTGATCTTGATTAAAATGTTCTCAGAGTTGAGTGTTGGTTATTGTTGGGAAGTGGTTTTCTATGTAAAAAGTATATTATATAAAAGCAGTTTAAAACTTGTACCTGAAATCAATGTATGTTTCTCCATGACATACAAACAAAATATTAATAGGCTTGGATTATACAGAAGACAGATGAGGAATGTGTATTACATGCTTAGTTTCAATGTCTTCTGTAGCATGTATAAAGAGTGGGTCCTAATGGTAGCTTTGGCCTACTGTATCTGCTACTCTTGGGGTTCTGAGCCAAAGTTTTCTAATCTTTACCAATCTACCAAACACCCTCACACCTAATCATATTGCCTTGTGCTAATAAATAGAATGGTTCAGTCCTAATTATCCAGACAGGTTTTCTGAGAGACTTTTAGAATTGCCATAAAGAATCCGCTCAGTGTATTTTTTAGTAGATGAAGTCACTCAAAAAATGACATGGCTCACAAGGCCAAACTGGCCCACCAGGATATTGGGAAATTTTCCGGTAGGCCTCCTCACCTGAAGTGAGGGGTGCACTACACCCAGGCTTCATGAAGCCAGCCCTGGGTAGCAGGCACAGGGAAGTTGGGGAGATCATGGATTTCCTGCTAGCTGACCCAAAATTAAGGCAGCGCAAGGTCTGTTAAATGTTTGCTTCCATGCTCCTTAGCACTATGCGGCAGGTATTGATGCTGGGCACTGGCATATGATGTCAATCAGCATCAATCCGAGGTCTAAAGTGACAGACCTTGTGCTCTCACTACAGTATGGAAAGAGAAGGAAAAGAGGAAGAGGAGGTAAGAGATGGGGAGAAAAAATGGCATAAGAGATTGGGAGAAAGGGGTATAGGGGAAAGTGAATATTGAGAAATGGGTAGATGTTGGGGAGAAAGGGGGGGTAGATGATGGGAAGAAAGGGGTGCTGTGTGAAACCCCCCCAAAAAATGACTACCACAAAGACTGGTGGTAAAATTAGTGTATCACTGTCATCACTGTACTCATGAAATGTTGCCAAACGCATATTGAAATGTTGTTGGGGAGTAGCATATATCAGGAGCTATAAATTCATACTTGAAATATAACGTATGTAAGAAAAAGCACAAAAAATTACTATCATGAACTGAGAAAGGTTGGTGATTGAATTACTGCATTGAAAGTGTTGAAATACCAGCATTTAAAGTACATTGGGGATGACCATATTTAAGAAAATGTACTTCTTGCTCTATAATTTTCAAAAACAAAAAAAAACCAAATAGGATAAAAGAATTGGGTTTTTCTAAACCCAGAGCAAATATTACAACCTACTTAGTAAGTTTTTTTTATTAGCTTTTGTAGATGAGTGAAAGATTTTTCAAATAAAAGTCATAAAAGGTGATTTTTTTTACCAACTTTTTACTATATTTTATTATTTCTTTAGATGATATAAAAATAATGCTAGCTAAAGAAAACCCTTCTTGTCCTGAAAAAAATATAATTTGTGTGAGTACAGTTAAATGAGAAAGAAGAAAAATTATAGCTAGACACAAACTTCGGATAAGTCTCGGTCATGAAGGGTACAAAATTTAAAAAAAAACTGTTTGGTCCAGAATGGGTTGAAAAAATTTTTTTTTTTTCATTTTTTTCCCTATGATATATAAGATTGTTGAAACATTTGTAGATTTCTTATTTAGTGTTAAGTGAAAAACAGCTCAAGTGTGTAATCGGGTTGTTAAAGGGTAAATGAGGAAAGAAACATCATCTCAGAGAAACAATATTGCTTGGCAAGTGCAGACAGATGGATTGTATATATCTGTGTTTTGTGTTGTGTCTCATCAGACTAATAAATCTGGATGCTCAGAGACAGGGTGACCTAGGTTTGCCTGTCTACACTGTCTTTAAATTACTCCCAACAGGCCAATGTCAATGTCTCCATTATGTGAGATGATCATAACTTCAGTCTTCTCTCCTGTTACCATATCGGAGGGGAAAATATGATTTTAAAAGTGGTCGGGATGACATCCACTCTATAGAATGTTTTATGAGAATTGAGGAAGTAATTACTGTAGTCCTCATTCTACAATCTGATGGTTGCAACATGGAAAATGTTACCTGTTAGCAATGGTGGGATCCATGGTTAGATTAATAGCGACTGCACCTCAATGAAAATAAAATTTGTCCTCCACATTTCAACAATCTCTACCCACAAATAAGAAAATTCATAACTGCGCATATATATATATACACATATGTATAAAAAATATATATATTTCCAATTTTGTCATTAAATGTAAATGCTTTTGGAAAAATATGGTATATTTTTATTTATAAATACATTTAGAATAGCATGATAAATCAGAGAGTTATCAGTTCACACAACTTTTTTTCAGATTTTTCTGTGTTTATAATATGGAAAAAATGGGGGAATTATTCTACATTAAAACCCAAGCATTTATTTATTTACTCCCCATTATGTCACCTCTACAGAACATAAACTGCAAACAGCCAGCTATTAGCACCACCAGCCAATTCCTGATGTGCTGAATGCAAGTGGAGATTAAGACAAGTGTACCATATTATCTCTTTTTTCATTTCCTGTGTAAAATCAGATACATACAGAGAAATAAAAGGAGACATGGGAATCAGATGCAGGAGCAGAATGATTATAACAAAAAAGCAGAAAACTGAATTAAATGCCATATTTTGGTGATAACCCCATGCGGACAATAATGTGTTCAATCAATATAGGTAAAAATCAGAATAAAAAAAAACGTTATTTCATTAAGAGCAGATTCACTCAGCCATGGACTTGATGCTTTATATTAGTTTGCAAAATCCAAATCGACCACAGTAAAATCTATTAACGGTCGAATATCTTTTAAAATTGAATTTGTGTGTTTTGCACATGAGAAATTTATGGTACATATTTATGAACTCATTAGTTCTGCCAACTATCCACATTTACATTTATAGCAATAATGCACTAAACACTTATTTACTAAAGCATGTACTTAGAAATATACATATGTGGTTTTAACACCATGTATGGCCAACCATAAATGACAACCAATACATTCTTTGCCCTTTTCCCTTATGGGTTTTGATGTTTGGACAGGCCCTGGACTACAATTCTAACTGCCTGCCCCGTCCCGTACATGTCCGTTTATGAGTAAGAAGTCGCCTTCCCTGGTTTTCAGGTCGGTCTGACCCTTCTTCTGCCTTGCCCTTTGGTACTGTGTAAAGGATTACTGCCCTCCGTGCCTCTGTTACTGCTCGAGTGGTTCTGCCACATAATAGACCCTCCTGGTCGGTTGTGATCGCAGGAATCCACTCTTGTATTGGTTATCCAGACCACAAACACTCACGCAATGAGCGGGTTAAGTTACAGTTGTTAATTTGTATGCACATCCCTAATGTCATTGATCACATATAATAGGTTTCAGTATTAGAATGATCTCAATTCCATTAAGTACGATTTTCTATATCCAAAGGAACTGATTACATTTTACACTATTTAGATTTCTTAACCACAGACAGTATCCACTTTAATCTGTGCTATGTGACACCTGAAAGTAGAAACACGGGATCGTGTTTGATTAGGTGTTATGCTTTATCTGTTTGAATTTCAATCTACTGTTTCTTTTTTCTTCTTTTACAATGTCACCCTGGAGAGTCATGGTGAAAATTTTCATAAACCTATACAATTCTATTTGTGTCTCTCCTATAACCGTCATTCTCTCTCTTTAAGCTCTTTTTTCCCCCCTCTTTCTTATCCGCCACTGTCACACACTAAGTGTGATGTGAATATACTATAGGCTGGCCATCCCATGAGGCCAGTGTTCTTAAATTCTACCATCAGACATAACTGTTTCCATAGCAACAGGTATCACATGATGCCTTGGAACAGTTTGTCTTTTTTTCCCTTGTCAGACTTCGGCATCTTTTATAAGACGCTTGTACAAAGAATCAAAGATTTTTTTTTTTGCATTTACCTTAAGTCCCCATCACTAGAATATTCCTCAAAATACTGCCATATAAATTCCCAGGTAATGGGTAATAAGTTTGTTTCATGAAAATATGTAAGGTAAGAATTTGTTATATTTTAATGCTTTCATACTTGAATGACAAATGATTTCATATTCAAAGTTAATTATTTAAAGACTAACATCGACGTAATGGTAGCAAAAGCGAGGAAAATATTGTATTCAAAATATGAAGAAGTGCTTAATTCTACAGAAATAAAAACATGTTATAACAATGATACACTGGGTGATTCATTTAAATATATGTTGGTGTTAGGATCTTACCGGACAAAATAACCTGCTCTGAGGCTACATCCAGAAGTAATATAGCCGTATGCTCTGTGGCATGGCACATATCTAGATGGGGTGACTCTACCTCGGCACATACATTTACGGATGACACCACCAGATGCACAAGACTGGCACCAAAGTTTATATAAAACCCAAACAATAACATGTGCTTAGTTATTATGCTTCTTCTCTGGCTACTTGTCATATCTTTGGATTATTCTCTAGTGTGTGTCTCTTGTGGTTTCCCTTGGCTTTTGTGATCCGAAGCAGTCTTCTTGCGTATGAAACTACCGGTATGCTACCTACCCAGACTACCCGGACCATCTGACATCAAGTTTGCTTTTCCAAGTTGCTCTTGTTTGGCTCAGCCTTCTGTCTGCTCCTGGAGTCCTTCTGTGACTGACAGATGGGATTTTGTATTGCCTCACATATGATGTAAGTTTGTCAGTGAGCATTTAACAGTATCATTCTCTCTCTAAGAAAATACATAGTAGATCACAGTTAAATATGTTAACTAGCCTTATGGCTATTGTCGGAAAGATAAAACATTAAAATCTAATGGAAAGGCGTTAAATCCAATACATTCTTTGTAGTAGAAAATAATTTTATTGCATTGCTCAGTAAAGGGATAACGGCGTATCTGTATGATGTCATATCAGTGACAGATCTGGTGAAAAGGTTTCACATATCATCAAGGCTTCACTGCAAAAAACATATCCATGAAACACAATGAAATATACAGTTAATCCGGAACAGACAGTAACAAAGAGTTGTTGACTACTACAATGGGGTTATCGCAGAACTCAATCTCTAGCAACACCTTTTGAAATAATTGTCTTGCTAACACGAGCGAACTTCATATTGTTACTATTCTAACTTCACACCTTTACTTTATTACAGTTAAAAGTACTTTTGATAATCATTTATTCACACCTAGGTCAATACAGTTTCTTAAAACTACAATATAACATTCATTTAAAAATGGCGTTTGTTAAATGCATATTCTAATATTTTTTTCATGAAATAATGAGCTGTAAGAAATCACAAAAAATCTTAATAGCTGAGCTTTAATTGACTCCATCATCATTCTGTACAGCATGCTGTTCTCTCTGAATGGCTTCTGCTGTATTAGGTTTAATAGATTTGATGACAGAAAATTCCAGCTGATTATACCATTCATTTCATTTTTAATATATCAATTTCACTTGGTATTGAATTCAGTGACGGATTAACAGACTGATGAAGAGTTGTATATTCATCTTATTTGTTGGCAGAAATACCTTTTATGAAGAAAAAAAAAATATTTCGTGTTTTTGGCCTGGTCACCGTGCTTATTTCTTCTTTGTAGATCAGTATGCCTATTTATAGATAACATCTGGTACAGTGGCTAGCTTCTCAGGTGTCAAGAACCTCCTCATTGCTCCTCTACATGCTCTTATGTCTCCCCTGTTTACCTGGAAAATGTGGGCTCCGGCTAGTACTGTCCATTGACATTGTTGTGTGATCCCATTGACGATGGTGGGTGGTACTGGTAACAAAAGTTGCGTTCCCACTGACATCGCGGGAAACACCATAATTTTAATGGGAAATGGGCGGGGAGCAGGGCATGTCAAGACTTCGCTCCTGCAACCAAGAGGATTTGGGTGTTGACCAGGAGACGCCATTCTTCTTTTGGAGTTCTCCAGGCCAAAACCAGAGATACCCAGGTATGCTCATCTACTTATGTAAGCGGAACGGGGAGCAAGGGAATTCCCGCCAAGTGGCTCCAGTGGGCCCCCCATCTTGCTAATCCTACCACTCTTGTCCTAAGGAAGTTCTGGCCCCATGGATGTTCTAGCTGTGAATTCCAGAGGGCCCGTTCGCCTTACTAAATGTGCAATTTTTTTTGTTTGGGGATGGTAAAAACATCATATCAAGATTGCAGAATAAAATGAATCTGCTGTCCATACCTCACCCCAAGCAGCCCATGAAAACATGTTTATTCTTACTCCAAAATTATGTGATCCAAAAGCTTACATAGTATTCACATTCATGTACCTTGGTTGGCAGCATGCTGCTTGCTTCTGTTAACTGTAGTTGGAAGCGAAAAAGATTCAGCTTGGTACTTGATTATTGTTTATTGCTTTATCTAGGACAAACCTACTGCACAGCACTGTAGAATTTATAAATAATATTCTGCTTATACGTATCCATTTTATACATCTTACAAGTGAAACATTTCAGGTATCACAGTAAAAATACATAATACGTTTTTTATGGGAATAGATTGTAAGCTTGAAAGAGCAGGGTCCTCTTCTTCTTCTTTACCAGTATCTATTAAGGTGATGTAATCATATTGTCAAATTCTATATTGTAAATTTTAATGTTGTTAATGTATTTAATTCTAAATGTAAACAACAGATTATACGCCTTAATAACTACAGTCCTGGGGAATACTGAAAGAGTTGCAAATAAACTACATTTCTATTTTAGTTTTAGATTTTATCTACCAATACCAATTATATCTTCTTTTTATAATGTCAAATTATTATTGTAATTGTAAATTATTATTTCACCCCAGAAATGTTAATGGATATGAGATCTGAATGCCACCTTATGCCCTACATATTTTTTGCATGCAGATGCATAGTAGGATTTACCAGAATACTCTTTATACTTCATTTGAACTGCACCCCTTAGCCCATTGGTTTGCAAGAAATGCTTTTGACCAGGTGCTCTGCTAGGTCTGCAAAAGATCCAGAACTAGAGCCCACAGCAGATTTGAGTGCAGGGAAGTAGAGCACTGCATTGGGAGGCGGGTCCCGTGGGTCCCGCAGGACCCGCCAAAAAACATGCAGGCGCGGGCGGTCTTGCTGGGGCTGCGGACGGGAGCGAGCGGTCAGGCACTGTACCTGCGGCTCCCGGTAATCCTGCGCAGTCCCGCAAGGCTGCCTTCTCGCTGCTCCCTTACGATGTCTCCTCTCTTGCTCTGCCCAGGAACAAAACGGAGTCACGTGATGTGACGTCACTTCCCGTCAATCCGCCTTGTTCCTGGGCGGAGCAAGAGAAGAGACGCTGTGAGGGAGCAGTGAGAAGGCAGCCTTTGCAGGACTGCGCGGGAACTCTGCAGTTCAGGTAAGGAGGTGGGCGTGATTGGCGGGAGCGGGCGGAAGTAGAACACCCACATTGCGGGAGCGGGATTAAAAAAGCTGTCCCGCGCAGGGCTCTACAGGGAAGTCCATTATGGGAGTGGTCGCTGTTCACACATTATATATAATATATATAATTTTATTTTTTGGATACTGGATGAATGGGCAAACATTCCCTCAGAAGCACTCCAAATCTTGTGGAAAGCCTTCCCAGGAGAGTGGAAGCTGTAATAGCTGCAAAGGGGGCCAACTACATATTAATGTCTATATATTTAGAATGTAATGTTAAATATATATATATATATATATATATATATATATATATATATATATAATATTTGCATAACATTTCTAAATGAACAAAATTTAGATTTTTTTTCTTCCCAGCAACTTCTGTGAAATATGCAACCAAGTCTATCTGCTTTCTGCTTTAAATATCCCATGTTAACTCTATAATATGTACATAAGGATGTATCCCTCTCCCCGATTGCACCCACAGTGGCCTCCTCTCAGAGTCTCAGGTCTCCTCTTCATCTTTTATCTCCTCCCCTTTTCTTTGATACAATTTTCTCATTATATCTCCTATTTTCATTTACCTCATCTCTTTCATTTCTGTTTATCTTTCCTCCGATTTCACTTTCTCTCCCTTGTCTCCCTATCTTCCTCACTTCTCATTATCTCTCCATTCTTATAATCCCTCCTGCTTCTTATCTTTCCCCTTCTCCCCATTTCTCCTCTATCCCATTATATCTCTCCTTCCTCCCTTTCTCCCCTTTTATGCATTAATATATTTGTCACCCCCATCTTTCTATTGCCTCTACCCCAGTTACGTAAATATGCAGTTTCACCCATTTTACACACACTCTCGCATTTGCACAGACTTACACACTCACACCAACACACATGCACACATCCGTACTCACACACCTTTACGCATCCATAGTCACATGCATGCTCACACCCTGTCCTTCCTCCCCTCCCTCATAATCTCTAGATCAGCTGTACATTTTCTCAGCAGCTTGCACAGTGTTTTATATTGTCAAATATTTTTCTAGCCTTAATAATTTATATGTCGGTTACAATATGTATATAATTACTTCTGTCAATGTTCTAATAATAAGCCATATAACATTCAGTACTGTTTTTAGAACTTTACCACATGTATTTTGTTAAGTGATCATTACCAGGTTTGGACACTAGGGTGTGCTCCAACTTTTATTATCCTGCTCTGAGTATATCGATATTCAATTCATGCCAAAGCTGTTCTAGATTATTGCAGATCTGTAGGATTGTTACAAATGAATCTATATGTGTTTAGCTCTGTTTAAGCAACTTAAAGCCAAGAAGCACTAGAGCAGCTGAGGATTTGACAAGTGATCCTCTTACTGTTACTGCATGAAAATGTTAGACCCAAAAACTTTAGATAAGTTCCAAGTTTTGGTATGAGGCATACACCATATACTTCATAACAGCAAAGCTCTTTTCACGGTGTAGACAGTTCAGCTCAGCATGTATAACACTTATTTATTATTGAACATTCCACATTAGCAGAATATTGTTCTCTGAGATGTAAAACAACACGTACGATTACAGAATAGTCCTGGACAATCTAGAACATGTTCAACCCAGTTATTGTGTTTAAAACTAGGTGATGTCATATTTTTTATCCTAATTTTTGTAGTGACATATACTGGCTGTTGAGACCCCAAATATGTGCTGCATACCTTTCTTGAGTACTTTATCTCTTGGGCAGGTGCACACTGTATTTCCCTGACACGTTATTTGCTATTAATGAGGCAAAAAGCACAACACCCAAACCAGCCTCCTTATTTAACCTTTCCTTCAAGCTGATAACTGTATCTGCTTCGTCAGTCACAAAAATGAATCAAATTAAATCAAAGGCAACAGGGAAATTGAAAAAAGAAATGTCAGTCAGTCCTTTTAAATTAATCTAAATATATTTTTATAGACTGAGAAAAGTGACTGTTTCAAATATACTCATGGAAACTCCTGGCATGATAGAAGCAATCAAGCTATATTATTCAATACAATAGCACTGAGGCATTTTTAATTTGGGAATTACATTTGTTGCCCCGTGCCCATATTCACTCTCAATCACACTCTCCCTACCTTCTCTGCCAACCTCTTTTGCCGACCGCTTCCGCTTCTTCCTCTATCTTCTCCCTTCTCTTCTCTCTCTCTCTTCAATCTTCAATACTTAATCTTCTTTCTCCGTGGACATAATCTGGCAACTTCTGCCAAAATGGCGGTGCTGCAGAGACGTCCTCTCTGATCATAGAAATTGAGGAGAGGATGTCACTGCAAGCACCGCCATTTTGCAGTCAGGTGAATCAAGGGCAATATGGTGGCGCTGCAGTGATGCAATCTCCCCGATCATCCAATTGGAGGAGAGGACGTCACTGCAAGCACCACCATTTTGCCCTCAGGTGAACTAAGGGCAATATCATGGCACTTGCAGTGACGTCCTCTGCCCCGATTGGAGTGCCGCCATCTTGGCAGAAGTTGCTGGGTTATGTCCGTGGAGATGCGGATGAAGAAAGAAGAATAAGAATTGAAGATTGAGGATAGAAGTGAGAAGAGAAAGGAGAAGATAGAAGAAGAAGATGAGGAAGAAGATGCAGAAGCGGAAGTGGTTGGCAGAAGCGGACGGCAGAGAAGGTAGGGAAACATTTAGAGAATATGACAGAGAGAGTGAACTAGAATGAGATTGTGAGAGAGTGTGAGTAAATGCGGACCCATGAATGTCGGACAAAATTCTGAGTTTTTTGCTTTGTTTTTGTCCGATTCAACAATTTGGTAAATTTGCTATTTGTATGAATCCAAATGCCCAAGTCTAATATCTAATGGATTTAATACTATTGGATTGTATATGTTATTTAAGGTGTGCCTCCCTTAGGTTAATTTGAGGACTGTACCCCCCAAAGCTTCTTTTATTACCCCTTTGCTCAATGGCACCTGTGATTGCCCCCCTCCCTCCACGGTTAATTGGGCTTCCAATGGATACCCATTTCATTTATTTTATTAATTGTATTATTATTTTGTATATTTATGTTATAATGTTTGTTCAGGGGAGAGGAATGGACCTGCAAGTTACCTCTCAACCACGAAAGCGAAAGTTACAAGTTGGAACTACTGTAAATTTCAATTTGCAGGTTAGAGAGTCTTTGTGCTGCCTGCTTTTTTAAAACATTAACTGGCATCACCTCTCTTGCAGTACAGTGTATGTGAGTTGTGTATGATATTTGAAAAGTGCAAATGTCATTTTGCTTTAGTGAATTTGTCCAATTTGTGCGAGTTCAAGGCTCCAAACTAACAGCTTTAGCAAACTGTTTGCTGAATAGACCCCAAAGACAAGTGCAAGTATATATTGGCAGCCCATCCATCTTTATTAATCCAAGATATAGACATGTATGTCGAGTCTTCCGAAGCTTAGGTCTGCTATAATTTCCAGTACCCAGTACCTGCTTTGGAGAACTTTAGTTATTGTTGTGGGGGAATGTGTGAATTTTGGATTTCTTCTATGTAATGTATGTATGTTAATACCCAAGATAAAAACACTGCATCACATCTATTTAACAGGACTTGATATTTTTTAATAAAGTTTTCTGCTTTTCTATTTTTATCTTGTTTTGTACTAAAATGTGCAGTTCTGTCTAGAATTAGATTTCAAACCAGTATTCAGTTGCAAATCCTTAATTTAGATATTTTAAATAAGTGAAAATCATCAAGGTGGTTCTGTAAAACTGTAAGGATGGAGGATATTTATGTCTTCTGTCTGGTTAAATATTGTATAAAATAGTCATTTTATGGACTCTTTCACAGTGAGCGAGTTCTTGTCACAGTCAGTTGAAATAAAGTAGGTATGGATATATTTTTTTTGAAAAAGTTTCATAAAGCTGTGCATTCACAAATGAAAAGACTTTGTAGTCTGTCTTGAATTTCACTATAGAACCATAACATTGCAAAAATAATGGAATCCCAATGGGATGGCTTCCTAAAAGAACATAGTGAGAAACAGCAAACAATGCAAGCTCAATATAATCACTATATCACCATCACTAGACTGTTTCATACTGCTCAATTGTCTGTGAATGACATTTGAAAAAAAAGGAATGAATTTGAGTTATACACTCAAAATGTTGTTCCTGAGTAACAATAGGTTGTAAAAACAAGCAAGAGGACAAGTGAGGTTATTGTGTGTTCTCCTCTCTGTAGGTTCTAAACAAGAACAGATGAGTTGAGGTTGTTGACTTGATGTTTGGAAAACTCAAAGAGATTAGAGCTTTAAATGCTTCTCAATTAACAACACTCCTGTTCAAATTGTTTGTTTTATTTTCTGGTGGTCTATTTATTAAGGAATGACTCAATCAGAAAACCCAACCAAGGAAAACAAAGTTAAACACATGGAAATGTGATAAAAAAAACTACAGAACCCAAACTTGCCAACTCTATAGGAACTCCAGCTACCCAAGTCTTCAGCAAAAAGCATTAAATGCTTCATCCTAACTTGGTGAACATTTGCCCTGATTCAGCGGTGTCACAATTACCCTAGACTGAGCACATAAAGACTCACCTACTATTCCAACATACCCCATAAGAGTTACGAAAAAACATTTTTAAGTCACATAACATGGCTGATTATTCATCACAAGGAGAATAATGTATACTTTATATACCTTACCAAATATAATGACAGCAAATGATTCCTAAGCTCAAACATTGAGATAAGATATAAATCAATGTCCTTTGTTGTCAATGCACCAACCAACACAGCTGTAGATTCCCAGGCTGGTATTATAGTAGTATATGTATATATATATATATATATACTCAGACTAAAATAACATTTCTTTACAATACCTTTTGCCAACCTTACAGAGCTTAAACAATGCACAGAGATTGTGACTTGGGCTTTTGCCCACAAAGCTCTTGAGTTCTCAGTTTACCTGAAGGAATCATATACTGTGTGACTGCAATGTGACCTCATGATCAATATGCCCAGCTTTATTTCTAAGTAGACTCAAGATACAGTCAGTTAAACATGTGAAAATCGATTCCCAAACATAAAACATCTACTTTCCTTTATCCTACGAGCAGCTGTTGTCAATTAGGGGTTCTCATGTGTCCTATACAATGCTACAGCTGTACAGTCTCATACATTTAACTCTGCATGTGGCTGCTAAACCCTGTTAAATCATAGTTATGGTAGAAACCAACGAAGAACAAACACACATTAAGTTAGATTTAGCAAATAACCAATACAAATTCTAATTTAGCAGTGACACAAGTTACAAAACCCCCAATTTTCTTCTTTAAGATGCTGTCAGCCAGTCTATTAAGGAGACTGGAAAAAAAAATTCTGAACGTATATAGAAGAACACTTTTACTTACCAAAAAAAAATGCTTTGCTCAATGAAAATGTTTCAAATATAACTATTAGATTAGATTTTTGTTACATAGCTTTTTTACTGGTTTTCTTGGTGCTTTGTTCTGAGTTCTACATACTATGTGTTTCTCTTCATCACATAATAGACTCCTAAAGATATCATGACATGGCTTGGAGGGATATATTGATAGAGGGAACTGGCTCCTAGTTCATTAACAAATTGGTGTATTGTGTTAAGATAAATTATCAGGTTGGCTCAAAACATATATACACATGAGAAATGTGAATATATGAGAGCATTACCCAGATTTCCCATGGCATCATGGGAGTCAATTAAGAATCTGTGAAGGTCATCTTCGCACTCAGAATTATGGCTTCCCCATTTTTTTAATGAAATATGTGCACCACACACCTGCTACAAACTATGCTACAGCCACAAAGCATTAAAAAAATGAAATCAGAGATTTTTGGGTTTTCGGGTTTTCATTTCAGCCTATCAGGCCTTTTACTATTTTGGGTCAACATGCCTTTGAAATCTTGGAAGGCAAGCATTACAGCTGCCACTTCTCAAAGGTTATCCCCTAACAGCTATTGTTTTGTCCTTTCCACTATGGCAAAGTTTTTAAGATTTTATTATTTTTTATTGATTTATATAAGACCAGTGAATTTGGTTTTATATATAACGATTTGGACTTACAGAAACAAAATGTAAGAAGGACCTTGTTCAAACAGTCTTACAGTCTTTTTTGTACTGTAAAAATGTACAGTACAAATACATATTCTAGCTTTGGATGAAGTGTAACATTTATGTGCCATGTTAATACAATTTTTGTATTTCTTTATAATTCCAGGTAATCGCCAGTATATTGTCCTCACTGCACGTGTTCATCCCGGGGAAAGTAATGCCAGTTGGGTGATGAAAGGAACCTTGGAATTTTTAATAAGCTCAGACCCCATAGCAGAGATCCTACGGGAACTGTTTATCTTCAAGATCATCCCAATGCTCAACCCAGATGGTGTGATCAATGGAAAGTAAGAGAACTTCTTTCATTTTGCATGTATTCGTGTAAAAAAGGCACAACAGACTGGATTGACAAACAATTTATAGTTTAGGTAATTACTGAGAAAAAGGTTAAAAGCCGTCCCATACGGCTATTTTCTTGTTCAGTCAAAATGGTAAAAATAGTTGATCAGTTTCTATAAAATTCAGGCAATTAATCTATATACCCTTTATGCCCAAAGTACCGCCGTTGTTTTATGCATTTTATGTTGGCACAATATTACCCCAGCAGTGTACCCTTACACCTTTCTGTCAGCATGGGGCAAGGGTATGTTTTTGAAGCTGATTTCTTGGTAGCCTAGTAGGAAGGACAAATATGTGACGGACCCTAGGTCCAGCGTTATGATGCCATAACTTGGACATGAGTGCAATTCAGTGAAAGCATCATGCATGGAACTGGGAAAGCTGAACCAACTTCGCTACACACAGACTGCTATACACTCATTGAAGATAAAACAAACTTCTTCATTGAGTATAGCTCTGATACACAACCACCAAGCTTACCATATCATGTTCAAGTCTCCAACTGTTTAAAACTCACTTTGGCTGACCATGCAGGTTGATTGCGACCATAAACAACAGGGCTTCAGTTGGTGCAGCACTCACAGAGAAGACCCAAACTATCCCTTCATAATCTCATCTATATCTCACCCTTTAAGAAAATAAACTATACAGTCAGTGATGTTGTTCTTTATAAGCTTTGCTAGAAAACCTGACTGCTCTCGTCTGAATAAATCATTTCAACATACAAATAAGAATGTATTTCATCGTGACTGGGATTTTGTTTTAAGGTGGTACTTCATTAGAAATAATATATGTTTTACCTTCTTTCAGCAAAAATTAGCTTTTCTCTATTATAAAAACAGGAATGTAGAAGTATTACAAGGATATTTTGTTGTTGTTGACACCAGTTGAACAATGATAGTTTCTCCTGAGGAGAACCGATTAGGAATGCAGCTCCTCTCTTTAATTGATTTCTGTGTAGGAGAAAGTTTGATCTTTTAGTATTACCTACTGGAAACACAAGCAGCCTCGCAATAGTTTATATGTCTTGAGTTTAAACTATTAATTAAACAAGTATAAGACAGCATTTCTATCTCCATAAACATCAATAATAGATGTTGTATAATTATGGGAATCTTCTGCCAAAGGGAGGGATGTGTTGCCTCTCTAGATGCATGTCATTAAAACCAAAACTTGCAAAATAAATACTTCTGATTATACCCTGGATTGCATTACGCATATCCGCAGCTTTAACAAGGATCTTTTCTAAATCTATTATTTCATCTGAAGAAGACCTTTGCTTTCGTTTTATGTGTGGTTATAATTATATGACAAATTAAGGCAGATGAGGAGTTGGCCAACTGAGTAATGAGAAGCTTCAGATGACATATAAAAGAAGCTTTTGTTATAAAGACCCCAACAATTAAACTATGTTTCAATTGTTGTAAAATTACAAGCAAAGGGACCTTACAGGTTTGCATGTCAATTACAATGTACAGGGAAATGGAAAGAAAGAACTACTAAAATATGTTTCTAATATTGGCAGGAGTATGAAATATCAATTAAGCTTTTTCATTCTGACAAACAATCAGTATATGAACTAATTAATGAATTACAGTAGTATAGTACAGCCATAGCATACAAATTGTCTATTCTTTACCACTCACATACACAGACAGAATTTGACGTAAGGCCATAAACATAGCTACTCTTGCTAACCCTGCAAGGTGCTGTAAACTCAGCAAGTCCAATTTGATAGTGAGATGTCTTGGAGCACCTGGGTGTCCCCCTACATTGTAAATCCTGTCCTGAAGGAGGAAGCAAGCCTGGAGTTGAGTCAGATCTCAGCCTCCAGTAACAATAAAGTTACACTGAGAGTAGTTGCTCACTCCAGGCAGTCGCTTTGACTTATATACAAAGAGGTGGCAATAGGATTTAGTACCAGACAGGTGATTTAGGCTCTAAGGAGGATAAATGTTTGCTGTTTGCTTTATATTTTAAGTAATTAAAGCCATTTAAGCAATTGTGAATCTCACAAGCTTGTGTCTCTGAATTATGAGGTTCTACTGTGCTGTTATATCTAAATATGTATTTTTCTCTACATATTGTTAAGGTTCTTGCCACTAGTCATAGTAAGATCCATTACTAGACAACTTAGCCTCATCCTTAGATTTGGAAATTACCCATCCTATATGAAGCACAGAGGCAGCTACGTTTACGTCATCAAGTTCTCTTGAAATTTAGCATGGATTCAGTGGTGTGAT
The DNA here is from genome assembly GCF_027358695.1 of Spea bombifrons. NCBI lineage: Eukaryota > Metazoa > Chordata > Amphibia > Anura > Pelobatidae > Spea > Spea bombifrons. The sequence goes on along the minus strand of NC_071090.1, from coordinate 88,448,570 downwards.
TTTCATGCCTTGGAATTTGGCAGGACTGGCCTCTCAAGAGCTTTCCTTTGGCTCCATGTGGGATTTCGAAAGCATTATCGGCACATCAGGGAGGTAGGCTAACCATGCCTTGGCTAGTTCCCAATAAACCTAAAAAAAAGGAATCTTGGCAGGACTGGGTGGGGATTGGGCATGGTACAACGCAACTTCTCCTCAATCATAGATTGAACATTGATGAAGATGCTCAATAATTTCTGTAGCCTCTAAGCAAACTTTGAAGTGTTCCCAGGTATAGTCATTTGATCACTATAGGCCTCTCAGAGCTTTAAGCTCCAGGGAAGGGATGCTACTAGGACATGAGATAGAGAGTATACCCCATAAGAACAAACATTGTCACGGAGCTGGATAGTCCAACCGACTACCTCCGCTTACTTGTGCTCCCTTAGCCTGGGACAACACACTCTTTCCCTGGTTTCCCAGTCACTAGCCAAGACTCAGTGTAGGGTATAACCAAAATGAAGACCACTTTATTTTTCACACACATGGATGTAACCAGCAAAGCACACATTAACATAAAACTTGATATTGAGATACAAACCGCCCCCCTTAATCTGCCTCACCGGGGACAACAGGGTCAGTAACTGGATTAACAATACAATGGGGTCCCAATCTCCACTATCTATTACTGGCCGAAATCAGTTCAAAGGTTTGTCTGTAGTGGTGGAACTGAGAGACTGACTATACAACATATTACCCATTCTTCATATTGGTTTGTAATGGGTATGTTCACTCCTCTACTTATAGAATGTTACAGAAGAATAATATATTGACTGTTCTTACAGTAAATCATAATGACAGATTCTTGGAAAAAGAACATGTTGGAATAAAATTACCTAACTGGTTTCTCCTTAATTCTGCTCATAACTAGTTGTTACTGACACTAAACAAATAAAATGACTCATAATTCTGCACCTACATATTTCCTTTTTTTAACTTTTACTATTAGAACTTTCTGTCTTTATATTTTTGTAATCTGTTTAAACCTTACATACAACCTCAAATGGCATTTGTACATAAAACCAACATAATGCATAAAGTCAAGATTTTGTCATTCGTTAGACTTCAGAAGTATTTTTAAATGTGATATTAGTTACAGTTTTTACTAGTGTATACATCATGTTGGTTAAAAAACACTTCCATTTATTTTTATTTTTAGCCCATCATTTTAAAAATTTCCAGATTTCTCAACTTATGCCAAGACAATAAACAATGAACATTAATTCAATCAGCTTTTATTTTTTATGATTTTTATGCAGTTTATCCTGCGATACCACCTTTGTTGTTCAATTAATTGCAATAATGGACATTAACTGTACAGTTTATGTTTATATGAAATGGGCATGCTATGAATAGTAAACAATTTAAATAAGTTCGCTATATAGTCCAAAAGGGAACAAAGTGACATAAAAATTCTCATTAAGCGATGCCTCCTGGCCATGCTACTATACACACTATCTATAACAAAAGTGTCCCTCATGGCCATTTTAAACATTGGGAGGTATATGATATGACATTATTTGCCAGTGCAGTCACTGGCAACAGATCATGGACCTTCTGTTCTCCTGCTTGATAACAGAAGAGAAGAGGAGAAAATACTATACCGGCCAACACCTGAGCCAAGTATTTCTATTGCTGTCAGAGTTGTACAAAATACTCAATAGATTCACTGTAAATGTGTTACATAGAAATATAGAAACATAAAATTTGATGACAGATATGGACAATTAATTGGTGTTGGTTCTTTTTTGTATTCAGGATAGCCAATCCTGTCACTGTAACAACATTTGCCTCTTTTGCTGGAAAGTGGTTTTACTTTCCAACCATACTCTCAAAAAGTAAAATGTATACTATCCTCTGACTTTACATATTATTTCATTACATGTCAGTAATATAATTTAAAATCACACACTATAACTGGTACAATAGAATGGGCCCAGCTCTTGTGAGCTTATAATCTAGATGGTGGTTGAGGGGGAGTGAAACAGTAGGATGGGGATGAGTTGATAGGGTCCCGATTATCTGTAGAGGTTGGTGGACATTCAGGTGGCTTGATTAGGATGCTGGCTGAGTGTGATGAGGAAAGGTTGTAGGCTTCTTGAAAAAGTGGGTTTTCAGAGAGCTTTTGACATTTATGTATAAGGAACTAAGTCTGACAGAACGGAAAGGGAATTCCAGAGAAGGGGTACAGCAGGGTGAAATCCTGAATACGGGAGTGGGAAGAGGTAATGACGGTAGAAGGGAAGAATCAGTTCATGACAGTAACGAAGAGGGTGGTGAGGAGTAGTATTTGCATTAGAGGGTAGAGATGTAGAGGGTTTCAGAATATGTTCTGACATTTCCCATCCTGTGAAATAAACTTTCTTCATGTATATTGTTAAATACTCTTTATGTATTTAAATCTCCTCTCTCTCCTCCAAGCTTTACATATTGAGATTTTTATCTAACCATTACTGCTGCCAGTGGAACTTAGTTAGTTGTTAAACTGATAGCTAATTAGTAAACTCAAGAAATTAAGCTTCTTAAGTGTGTATATTGGAATCAATCAGTGACATAAGGTACATGAGGGCAGATGTTAACTTCTGTGTACTTAATTCCAATTATAAATATATAAAGATATTTATTTACCATGTGCGGGGGAAGTTTGCCACTCTTGCTGCATCCTTTCCAGCACATCTGTCTGCAACCCACACATCCTTTGGAATGCTAGTGTTACTTGCTAGATGATGTGACACCTTGCTCACGGCCAAATCCTGTAAAAATGTTCCTGCTTCTTTGTTCCAAGGACATGTTCATTGTACGCAGAACTTTAAACTTGTAAAGCTGACACGAAATGATCCTTTTTAGTATTGTATGACAGAGTTTTAAAGGATATACCCAGATCTGTAATTGCAAGGGTAACAAGGGATGCAGTTGGTTCTAAATAGTCAGACGTCTGAAAGAGCCCCAAGACTACGCTGGTGCTGTAACAGAAAAAAGTGAGTGACTGAGGCTTCTTCAATTATACACTGGTACCTAAGATTTTCTTACGCCACAGGATCCATGTAATAATACTATAACACATTATGCCCCTTTACCACTTGATAGGTATGGAAATCATGAAACGCAACAATACTACAGTCTTTCAATATACAGAATTCTTGGATCAGCATGTCCTCTACTGCTGTTGGCTGCATACAATGCGTGGTGTAAAATTAGGATCAAGAATAAGCATCTGCTGACTTTTTTCAAACAAAAGGTTTCAGTGGAATGGAAATGTGGGATACTCATTTTGCACAATTGGCTTCCATATATCATGCTGCATCCTGCTAGACCAAAGTGTACAGAAGCACTATGCTAACTGGTCATGTGTGACTTAACATAGTGAAAAGGGAAAGTCCTATAGTAGACAGTTGTGTATTCTGCCATAGGCTGACTAGGAGTTGGCCTAAGGTGGCAGGTCAGGACCTTCTGCCTCATGGGTTCATTGGTGCACCACTTACTCCATAAACCATTGTGAAAAATCAGAGATCAACCTTGTAACTGGTCCAGAAGGTCTGTGGCTGGTGCAGACTTCCATTGCTGTGCATCCTTAATAGACAAAGCGCTGGGATATAATGTCATGTCCTGGCAGTCAACAGGGTACAGGAGTGTGGAGATAAGTGGTGACTGAGGTGCTGTCCTGGGTAAGGACTAGGATAGCACCCAACTAAAAATACCACTGCATGTAAAAAAGGTGCTTTTCTTAATTGTTTGCTTTTGCATGTTTAAATTGTTGCCATCCATAATCAGAATACAGCAGGATAAAACAAGGACACCCCATTCAGTTCACAAGTGGATGCGTCAACGTTAATGTACTATTGATTAATCTAATTATTGTTGAAGGAGAGCAATATTAAACTATAACTGCTACTGCCAGATGGGTTCTTACAAGGAAAATAATACACTTTAATCCCCCGAAGAGATTTAGGGGTTTATCTTTATATACAGCAGTGATGTCACATTTTCACGCGCATATTTTCAGTATGACATAGCTGAGTAGGTGTAACTTTTAAATGTTTTAAAGAATATGTAATATGCACTGCTTCCTTCCCCATAAAAAATATCTCTGTAATTGGTCACTTGAGATTTAAGACGCTCACTACAAATCTTTTTCTGTCTTTATATTTCAGAAATGCACTTATAAATGTAACATGTTCTACTGGCAGCAGTCATGGTTAAAACAAAATGTAGCGGTGTAAGCAATATAATCATCTATACATGTATATTTTGCTTAAAGAGTACAGTCTAGTGTCCAATATAGCCCTAGCAATGATAAATACATATTGAAGTATTTTAATATGTATTCTTTAACTTTTATGGAAAAAAATATTTACTTTTAGGAGAAGCTGCACCTCCAGAGGCCTCTCTGTCATCCAGTTTTGGAAGCAACCACTTACTGGCGCTTCCAGTGAAATCTCTCATTGACGTTTTCATCCCTGGAAGAGCTGGAACTGGCTGGCAGGGGTATAGCATTGGCATTGTGTATGTAGTGGGTAAGCAATGGATGTGTTTGGTTGAACGCATCTTCTGCAAGTATAGGAAATGAGGATGGGGAATGAGGCAAATCCACAGCGGAGATCCTGCAGATTTCCTCCATTCATTCGCAAGGGGGAGAAAATGATAATTCGGGGAGACAGTTCACTATCGTATGCATTAAAGTAGATGCCATGGTTGGAATGTTTCTTTAAGGAGATGTAAAGATTTGACTGAACTGTTTTAGCTCTAGTCAGGAGTTATTATAGTGTTATGTGCATGCTACCCAGATTAATAGTCCATATTAACTACAAATATAGTGCCTATGCAGTTAAGTGGTAGTTCTGTGGATGCAATCTAGGTGCTGGACAAATACTATGTTTGCAATCCAGGTGTCAGGGTTTCCATGCATCCAAGTGTGCTTGAACACCTAAGGCTGGCCCTGTCATTGATTGTTTTGTCCCTAGACAGGGAAGAGAGGCACTGCTCTAAATGAGTAAACATCCAGAAAACCACCTTGCGCCCCCAACAAGCAATGCAGCACTTGGATAGTGCCCCAGGTGGCTGCATTTTGTAACAGAGGAGGACTGGAGATTACACGGGAAATGTAGTCTCAACAGCTGGCATATTAACTAACCCTAGCTGTACTCCATGTTTCAAATAAACTACCTTGTGTCTAATTAACCCATCTCTAAACAGCCAACTGTGTCTCCCTCCCCTGCTGCTGCTCCTTGAATTTCCAAGGGGGTAAAGCCCCCCTACCCCGAATTCCCACGGATACTGTATTGCATTCAATCATTTAATTATTCTACAAAGAATGTTATCATATTTTATATATAAATGAGTATCCCCAATGTGGCCTAATTGCTAGCCAATATTGTTTTGAAATGCCTTTTTTTCTAGGCTATATTACAACTAAAATGATATATATGAACACTATATTACAATTAACATAACATATTCCCATATTTAACAAAGAAAAACAATAAATTAGCTAAATAACACTGTTTTAGTAGTTTTTTTTTAGAGTTTGGTTTTGATTTAAGCATTTTCTTCTTCTTCCTTACAAGCTATCAGTAGTTTAAATAAATGAAGTAACCTATGCTTAAGCTGTAATGTGGACAGTAGGTGATTCCAAAATATATTTTATTGATGTGTGTATCAGAACACTGTATATATCCCTCTGGATGAAGACTCATGAAATAAGTCATTCACCTGGACTGCACTGGTATCCGTGTTACAGGTGACTGCAGCTCCCCATCAAACTTGATATCGTCGTATTGTTCAGTGATCCATTCTGGAGATACTTGCACAAAAAAGGGATAAATTCAACAGGGTCCCAGTACAATGTTTTTTTCCCATTGATAATTGACTGTAAACCACTCAAATTTTATACAGTAATGTAAAATTCCATTACTCCCTTCTGGCCAACCTCTCTCAATCAAGGAAGCTGCAATCCATTTGGAAAGGGAAAGAAAAAGTCATAACGGGGAGCCTATTGAACTAAAAGCGTTTTATACATAAATAAAATTATATAAAAGGCCAACTGTTCCATTTGCTCACAATGCACTTTGAAAGTAGTTTTGAACAATATTCACCATTCAGAAACCTAAAATGGCATTAGAACAAAGGCTATTGTCTTGGGTTATAATTCAGTATGCTACAGTGTATCATAAAGCAGACAACTTTTCTATTGGTTTTAAAGATGGGAATCCCTGGAGTTCTAAGTGACATTTCAAGTTTTATGTTACCGTTCAGCCTCTAGAAAGAATTAAAATGTTCTTTTTCCTGGGAATAGAGACAAAGGTTCATGGATGTAGCCTGGAAATAAAGAAACCAGCGTACATGCATTTATTTGTTAAAATTCAATAAATATTTGGTCTTAACCCCTTAATGACAAAGCCCGTACATGTACAGGCTCAAAATGTATTGTTTTCAAAGGGTTTAGGGACCGCCTATTGTCCTTAAGGGGTTAAAGTGTGATTTTGTGAAATAAAGTAAGACTTTTATTAAGACAGGAGGTGAGTATTATTACTTATTTCTTCTTTACTGAATCCCAGCAAAAAGGAGCTCACAAAAATGTGTGGAACATAAAGAGTTAATAACAGGTGTGAAAATGACACCCCCTTATTCCACCAATCAGACTGCATCCCAAGTATGAAATCCCATGGTGTACAGCAACAGTCCTCTTTCATTATCTGAAATGTATTGATTGAAGAACACACGGAACCAGTTCCAGTTAAATAGGGGTTCACTCAATAAATCAGTAGCTCTCAGAATATTATCCAGCCTACATCATAAAGTGAAAGCTATTGAAGCCAAAGCCCCTGTTATCAAGTGAGTTATATATGCCTAGCTTTAGTAGTAGTGGATACAGAAATATGTGAAGTGTCTATACAAAGACACCAGTGGCAAGATGTGTGAAGGTCTATAGAACATCATTAAATTGCCCACCACAGACCTCAGTGAATGTCCACCATAAGCAATGTTGGTGCCGAACCCTGAGTAGAGACTGTATTGAAAGGTTTAAGGAATTACATTATCAATCAAGAGCTGGAAGGAAATGTAAGGAAATCTGGTTTCAATCAAGTCTTAACAAGGCCTGAATTGGCCATCAACTATATCGGGCAAATGCCTGCTGAGTCAGTACCTTCAATGTATTTGTAGCATGAGGTTGTAAAAGTAGTGTGTAGCTGCACCCCTGTAAATTATCGTCCCCTAATTTTAAAGTGGCCATTATTTTATTTTATCACATTGGCCATAACCATGACAAGAGAAGCATTAAGGAGGAAGCATTTCCACTGTAGATGGACTATCATGCTTCTTTACTTAACCTGTTACATTCCTGTTTATTTCTTTGCGATAAACATTTTTTTCTGAAGCTATATATTTTATCCATTTTTTTTAAATAGCTGGACAGATTACTCTAAACATATCATATTTCTGCTACATTTGAGTCTTGATTTTGGAAGCAAAATTATATTTTTTATTTTATCATCAAAATATCAATATTTAAATGTTTTGGAATATTTCTTATGCTTATTTTTTAGATTTAGTGGATTGAGTTATGTTTATACATTGTGTTAAAATGTGGATCATCTGTCTTCATGATTGTTGATAGCGGGATATTGGTATCATATTTATAATATGTTTTCTAAACTATTATATCATGGGTCATACTAAGTAAACCTCAAAGTAAAACTGTTTTTTCTTGATATTTCCAACAGGATTTTTTCTCTTCTTTTCGATGATATTGTCCAGATATTATGAATTGTATAGATGCCATTATAGTTGAAATCTTAATGAGCGTCTAATTGATTACATGCTAAATGTTCCTGCTAACGGCCTTGAAATTAGCACATGCTCATGTATTCAATTAAGTGCGCAATGCTTGGGGTCGCAACAGGATATCTTAACTTTATCTAAAGGTCTAGAAAAATTGTGGGATTTAACAGGCAAAAGTAATTTAAAAAAAATGCAAGTAATAATTCCTTGCTGTTTAAAATATTAAATGTTACCCAGTTTCTCGTGTCCTCGGCAATTAGTATAATCTGTATTATTTTTTAAAAAATAGCAGTTTTGTATTTTGACAGGAAACGACTATTTCCAACTTGCATTTCTACTTCCATAAATGAAACTTGACTTGGATACTGAACACTCAGCTGCAGGAGGGCTGAGTTGATGTGAGCTGAAAAAAAGAAAGTAACTCAATGATTCATTAACTCTCAAGTTGAAAATACGTGGTTCCAGCTCACAATTTTTACCTTCCATTCTCAGTAGTGGGTGAATCATCTCCATACCTGGGAACTCCATGGCTCCAGCTACCCGGAGCTCTCCCTTATGTCATGCTGGCAGGAAGTCTCTCTTCTGTTTGCCGGGGTTGCCGCCGATGTCGCGGGACACACAGCTGTTTAAATCTGAGATGGGCAGGGAGTGGGGCAAACCCGGAAAGTTCTCAGGCATGGTCATCCCCCGAAAAAAGACACAAAAAAAAATGCCAATGGGATGCATTGGTTAACCAATTGACTTCCTAGTAAATAGACTCAATCCATTAACAGCTCTTCTGATTACGTCTCATAAGGTTTAAGTAGACTGCAAGCTCTTTGGCTAGTGTGCAGGAAATACAGCAGCTTGCATGCTATTTTAAAAAAGATACAAAAATGATGGAACAAATGATGCTTTTATGCTATTCCTGCATTTTACGCTAACCCTGTATTTCTATGTTTTTTATGTAACCCTTTTTTAGAATATTAATTACATTTCCATTGACACAGTTATTGCAACCCTCATTTTACAATGACTCGACTTACAGCAATTTAATTTGCAGAGTGCCTCAGTTTGCCTCAAGTAACATCATGGCAGAATCAGTTACCTCATTAATAGAATTAATGGTCGTTAAAAGTAATGCTGCACTATGTTTTTTTCTTTAACCCCTTAATGACAAAGCCCGTACATGTACGGGCTCAAAATGCATTGTTTTCAATGGGTGTAGGGGCTGCCCACTGTCCTTAAGGGGTTAAATAATCTCACTCCACTTTTATAATGGCATGCATTTAAAATCTACTGTTATTCCATATTTATATATTTGATGTACACTATAGGTAACTGTACACCGTAGTGTCCCATAAACTGCATATAATTAATAATGTATGTCTTTTTAAGAAAGAAAAAAAGCTTACATGGCAGTTATTAAAGGAAATGATACGATGCCAGCAGATTAGATCTTATTTTACTTTTTTTATGTTGTCTTGATAAATAAGCAGGTCAAGGAAACTGATGTAACGTAAAATGGAGAGGCGAAATAATAGTTGTCATATATGAAGTTCATGTAGAACCCCTTTAAGATGTCTTTAGAAAAAATGTAAAGACTCACATAACACCTTGTTGGTCTAAAATATCCTTCTGAAGTCTGAGATCCTCCGTAGGATTAGATCCCTGGGAATGTAATGATGTAAAAACAATTACAAGTGTCATAATTTTAAATAATGGAGCTCCCATTGCAGAACAACAACAGATAAAAAGGATGTCACGTTAAAATCAATGCAAAGAATATTTGTGGAGTTTATCTATCTCTGGACTTCATTTTTGTAGACATATAACTCTTGCAATTTGTCAGGAAATCATTACTTAGTAAAAAAAAAAAAAGTGATTCAAGCTGCTCATTGTTAATAATAGTGTTAAGACCTAGTATCGTAAAAGTTTATTGACTAATCTGCTGGCTGTAATTTCTCAGGTTCCATTGGCGTATTACATTTTAAGGAAACGGGATGTCGCACATCTTTTAGAACCGACCTTGTTATGCGTAATGTTGTTATTTAAAGTGGTATACCCGCCACTATTGCATGTGTATGTATATATGATTTTATATATACACACTGATCAACCATAACGTTATGACCAGAGACAGGTGAAGTGAATAACACTGATAATCTTGTTATCATGGCATCTGTCAGAGGGTGGTTCAAGGAAGGAAAAGTGGTGAACCGGCCACAGGGTCATGGGTAGCCAAGTGGAGTCCATGCCATGACGGATTTCGGCGGCAAAAGGGGGGCCTACGCAATATTAGGCAGGTGATCATAATGTTATGTCTGATCGGTGTATATTGAAAAATATATAGATTATATTTTGCCAGGCGGGTCGTCAGGTGGAGCACTGGCTAAGTGGAGCAACAAGATGGAGGCAAACCCTCTCTAACACATTAATGTGTACTTGTAAGCAATAAAGCTAAAAGTGCTGGGTGTAAACCACAGTTTAAACCTTTTTTATTCATGCATGGTTGACCTGTAGCAGTCCTGGAATTCAACAATTTTAAAAAGTGTTCTGCCCCCTGATTTTGCGGTGGAGGACTGCCACCCCTAGGCCTAGTAGACCTCATTAAGAATACATTGGTGTCTGTGCTTCTGTCAAGAAAATGTGAGAACGAGTGCTACGCTGGGGAATGATTATTATTGATTTATATAGCACCATCATATCCTGCAGCATTGTACAATAAGTAACACGACGTAACAAGCAGCGCATCAACAATCTAGAGCTATAGATACAAAAGGCGAGGAGAGCCTTGCTCAAATAAGGTTGCAGTCTAGAAGGAATCCTGAGAACAGACTGTTAGAACACTCTATGTACACTTTGTATTTCTCGTTTACAATGTAGGGTAGATAGAAGCAATCACACAAAGAGGATAACCGTTTATTGTTTCACACCATTTATGACAAGTGCTGCAAACAAATCAGTGATGGACGGAGATGCAAGGCAGCCTTCTCTGTAATTAAAATGTTCTTTTCACTGCTGTCTACAAAACAGAAACCATACAATGCTGTGTATATGGGATCAGCCGTCAATACTGTAATGAAACCTTTTTTGACATAAATCAGCCCTGCGGATTTCACAGGCCAAGGCCCCCATGGTTCATGCTATCTTCCTTGCAGATATCACTTTTTACTATCATTGAGCAAAACGATGTGTCAAGCATGTCACTTTCCATCCATTAATCTATTCTTTTTTTTTTTTTCCCACACGTGGCTGAACTCAAATAAATTGTAAATGATCTCCCTCCCACTACGTCACAGCTGGCTTAATTTTATGGAGTAGATGCTTAAGAAAAAGGAAACTCAGCATTTAAGAAACTCAAATGAGCTATAACTTAGAAATTATAGTCTGCTGTATTTAAAAAAAAAACCTGATGCATTGGGGCGGTCCAAAAACTGACAATGACATATGGCGAGGGCCCTGTTAGTAGGATTGAGGCTGTTCTGTGATAAATGACACAATCTGTCAAAGAACATCTGTTATCTATCATCTTGGCTGGCTTTTAAAACATGGAAAGAACAGAACTAAAACTCAACTGCACACACAGCCAAAAGAAAAATGCAAAAGGTGACCTGGTGCCCTTCTGAATGGTAGAGCCATAGGATGGTTTGCATTCGAAGAGGTTTAAGTAATTTGCAGTGTAAACCGCTGCTTACTTGGACCTAGATCACACACACGTCTGAGTCTTAGAACTGTAATGATTGAAGGTGGCTTCCCCGATGACAATAGAACATGATAAGTTATGAGTAATAGACCAAGTCTATCAAATTGTCTTTTGTCGCATTACTTTTAGCATAGAACCCTACAAACTCAGCAATAGATTAATTTTGTACTATGGTTGCATAATATGACCTTTTTTAAAGCTAAAAGAAAAAAATCATCATCTTTGAGTCTTCTGTGATATATTAGATTCTTCCGTTTAACATTTAAGCAAAGTCATGCTTAAATGGACTATTACCACTATAGTGTTCTTCTTTTATTGCACTTTTGTTGGAGAAAAGTAAAGTAAACATGTAATTTAGCACCTCTTAATGAGGGCACAGATAGATTGCATAGGTTTTATTACCTGATCGGGCTGTTCCACCTTCTGGATGTCATTTTCCCACAAATTTAAATGTGAATTGCCTATGGGCAGATATAGTGGTGCAATTTGTTGAAGAATACACATTGACGTTTTTGAATAAGACAGTGACTTTATCGATAGGTGTGTGTGGTACAGCATTGAAGCCTTGGACCAGTTTCTGGCAGGCCAACAAAGATATGTCAGATTGCTCAAAGAGATCCGTATAGGTCTTCTTTAAGAGCACTCTAGAATCTTCATGGCTGCTCCATAAGTTTTTGGCAAATATTGGTAAATATTTTGCCAGATAAAAAGTCTAATGGAACTCAATATATATAGCTTGGAGGAAAGAAGAGAGTAGATATGTGATATAAACATTTAAATACTTAAAGGGATTTAACAAAGTACAGGAGGGAAGTTTATTTCAAAAGAGGAAAAATGTTAGAAGAAGAGGTCATAGTCTAAAACTAGATGGTCAAGGACTTAGACGTAATGTAAGCTTAACTTTACTTAGAGGGTGGTGGGTAAATTAAACAGCTTCCCTTCAGAAGTGATTAAGGCTAATACAGTAAGGGAAATTAAACATGCATGGGATAGACATAAAACTACCCCGAACCTAAGACAAGATCAAGGACTGATTAAGATCTGAGTCTTACATCAGGAGAAATGGGCAGACTAGATGGGCCGAATTGTTCTCATCTGCCATCAAATCATGTTTCTATAAGTTCTAATTAACTTTTTTTTATTAATATGGTTTGATGTGTTTTTTGTACCACATGTTAAATCAGAGGGGTGTATACTGTATCATATGACTCCATTACACTGCTGTCACAAATTAATATTATTTACAATTCTTAAAAAGAAAAAAAAAAGGATCTTTTTGTTCATTTGTAACTTTTAACCAGATCCACTTGGCTAGCTTTTTAACAACAGAATCTCAGGTAAACTTCTAACCAAACCTTTCATCTATTCCCGTTGGCTTTATTTAGCTTCCTTCCCAAACACTGACTATTGCATTAGCTGCATTTGTTGGAAGAACTCTAGGCTGAAGATGTGTGGCTATAAAAAAATATATTAATGATAAAGTATGCAGAAGTTGCCAGATACTAATTCAGCAGAACCGAGGAGGATAAAAACCCTCTCTTGCCCATTTATTATCTCCTTTATGTGTATAAATAAAATGTTTTAAATGTATTTGACTTATGAGTAATACTATCAAACCTGGGATGCATTGCTCATTAAACATCCCCAAGGACATAAAACGTAAAACGCAAACCATTACGGGAGACAAGAGACAAATTTAAGTTGCTTTGACTTCTTTCAACGTACATTTTTAAACTCTGACTTCAATTTTCAAGAGTGAACGGAGAAAGCAACAGATGCTGTTTGTAGTTTGTTGCTGTTTTGCTGTTCACATTAACTGATTTAATGACATAGGACATTGTGGCATTATATGATGCACCGGGAGAATTTTTATAATTCGGAGATTGCTTTAGGAAATGCATCACAATCAGGCTTCAGGGGAACTCAGATCTCAGTATAACTAAATACTTAATTTATGGCAGTTCGGGCTCCCTTAGCTGTCAATGACCAAATTGATCACAGAGATTTGTTAAGAAAGCTGTTTTGTTTTGTAAAATTAAAAGCTTGTGTGCAGTTATCAGTATAGAGTATAATGTTTTGTCTTTGGAATTGACTTTGACACTACTCGCTTGCCATTGCGTGATGTTGTTGGACTCCGGAACATAATTTCATATCTTGCAAAAGGAACTTCATGGTCATGGATAATTTTCCTCAAGATATTATTTTGGAAAATAAGTTATTGTTATACATGCATTGCACAAACCAGATACCAGATGGTATATACAAAAATCACAAACGTATTTTGTGGATGATCTCAGATCCCAACAATCAGATTACATTATGATGAGATTTCTATGGTGTTTCAAAGATTATAGATTCAAAGCCATTTGAACTAAATGTTGTTAAAATTGATGTAGCCCATTTCTTCCAATACATTCAAATTCTAAGCCTCCACATATATATAGTCAACCTGGATGTTTTAACATGTTTACTAATCTAGCCTTTCCTTAACCCCTTCGTGACAATGGCTGATTTTATTTTTTTCTACCGGTCATCATGCCCCCTGTGTTAATTGAGACATTGTTAAACACGGCCAATTCAATTTACCCCATTAAATTATACTTTAAAAAAAAAAAAAAAAGTAGACACCTCATGGGCATTTAAAATGTCAGTATTTTAACTCTTTCATTGAGAGAATTTTTTGACGATATAGTGCTTATTTTAGGACTTGCTCCTAAATATATACTTTTTAATTTATTTTACTAATCACATTGTGATTAGGAAGCTGGGCTCCATTGACTTGCATGGTAGAATGCAGTACCTGTATTCAACCTACAAGGGGAGACCCTCTTGGAAACTATGGAAACTTCTTCCGGAGCGGTCACAGTGGGTCCTAGGATGGGTGTTCAGTGTCGCTGAATGCCTCGACATCACGGTATTACAGCAACACCATTTGGGTGAAGAAAGCGACCGTAGACAGTTTGAAGTCAAGACCGTCAATTGTCATCAAGGGGTTACATAAGGACCTTCTATATTCAGTTGCTGATGTATACCTCATAGGAACTATTGTATAGGTCCAGCTAAACAATAGTCAAGAAGACCATTGCTCGAAGGCATGTGTTTAATGATTTCACAAAAATCCTAATCTTTGGAATTGGTACACTGACGGTTAAATCAAATGTACTTAAGTAGGCAGAGAAAGGGAAAAATACACAGAAACTTGCGGTGCCTTCAAAGGTAGCTTTGAGTGTTAATGGGACATCGTTGAGTTTTCTTTACTTTATATTTTAATATGTTCAAAAGGACTTCATTATCATGTTTGGGTTCCTGAAAAGTTGTTATTTTTCCTGATATGCACTAAAATAGCCCTTGGAATGTCTCATGCTTGATTGAGGGTATGTGTTGTTTTGAAAAACTGGATGCATTTTTTTTATTGTATACACTTCATGTGAATAACTGACTACAGAATGTTATACTATCAGTTAACTATCAATAAGAAAATAAGAATGGATTTAATGTCTGTTAAACCATCCATGGGGTATATTAGATGAGCATCAACGTCTAAGACAAAGCATAACCCAATATTTCCATTTCCAAAATCAGTCAAATGCGGACGGTTAGTGCTCAAGGCTCATTAAGTTAATTAGCAACACTAATCACTCTTATGGATGCCTGTTTAGGCTGGTATAGGGCTTTCGATTAACAATAGCCCAAAAGGAAAAATAATATATCTTGACTTTCTTACTCTGTGCTAAACAGCAAGGCAGTATTATTGCCAAAGAAGGCAAATGAGTCTTTATTGGCATGTGAAGCCTATATGCTAGTGTATTCCCTTGTTTACCTATGATATTGTTTCACATAGAAAAAGAAATATGATATGTAGGAAAGTCCGTTTTCGTTTTTGTGTTCATTTTCAGGGGGAAGATTTTCTTCATATTCGACGAAATGCGTCCGTCTGCGTATTTGACGAAATTCCTCCAACATTTTCAGTTCTTTGGCCCAATGTTGCATTCGTTCGTTCGTTCGTTATTCGGACAAATGGATGAAATTGTAACATCCTCCACAAAAACACATTTGGCCAAAAATTAATGTGCTGTATTAAAACACTTTTCTCTCCATGGGTTATGTAAAAAGAGCAGACAACGCTATGAACTGAAAACACATTTACTGTTTTGTGCTTGTGGCATGTTTCTTTTTTACACTTTACTTTCAAAGAAATGTATACATACAGTTTTGGAAATGTGGAAATAAAAAAAAAAACAACAATGTGACCTTATCTGTGCAGTATGTGGCAAACAGGCTCCCAGCTGCTCTCATTCTTGTTTCAATTTAGTGTTATCTTAATGACTACCTAAACCCCACACTCAGGAGCTGCTCCCTACGGTCTCAAATATGAACAGATAGACCTCTTGTGGCGTTCTTGTTTTACTTTACAATTACAGCTGATATATACATAACTAGGCATACTGCAGAGCACTGTGTGTACATTGAATCAGGACCAGTCAAGCCAAACAAAGGTAAAATACAAAAATACAGAAATTATATATATATTATATATATATTATATATATATATATATATATATATATATATATATATATATATATATATATATATACACATACACACATTCTCACTCATATTTTCACTCACACAACTATTTTATAGTTTTAATAACAAAATACAGTCAAAGCTACAGAAAATATGAAGATCATGAAGTAGTGGATTCATAATGTAGAATGAATCAATGAGGTGAACAGAGGAGAAAGTCACCAGTTGTCCATGTTTACTGGGGTCTTCATTGAGAACTCTTACACTAGTTATTATTTTTCCCTGGAAATGTCCCCTGAAGCCTAAAAGTAAATAATATTTCAAAATAACGAAATGTTTTGCTTCAAATGGTTCAGATGCCATAATATATATCAAGCATAATATATCATATCCCTCAAACGTAAGGTGACACTCCAGCCATCATATGCACTTTAATGCAGTGAAATTTTCATGATGTTGATTTTGCAAATGCATGATGGATTATGTGGAATCCCTCATATGTATTTGCCCTTTTCTTCACCCCCCTTAGCTATTTTGCATGCATGAGATGTGTTCAGTTAACCACAATTCTCTGCAAGTGAAATACTTGCCACCAGTCAGTTCCAGCACTGGCATGGCGAACACTGCAGATGGGGGTCTACCCTTCAAACATGGCGGCACATTGCTGCTGCAAAGAGCTTAGGAAGCAATGAGCCTGTGTTGCTAAAATGCTTCCTAATGGTTTTATTCAGCAACATAAAAAAACCCAAAAAACAGGTCTCTGTGTGATCAATCACAAGCGCGATATTGGAAGGCAACATGTCTTTCCTCAGATGGTGGCGTCCTTCTGCTGGCTGGAAACAGGCACAGTAAAAAGGACCCAATAGGGGCTCCCCAGACCCTACAGGCTAATCACATGCACTACGATGCAAGGCAATGGAGCTCTTTGATCAGTAAGATATAAAAAAACAAGACAATTAAAAACTATTAAAAATGTAAACATTTTAATAAAAAATTTAATAACTTTGAAAAAAAAAAGAATCCAGAAATGTCACCATAAACATACAAAAATAAAAATTAAAAAAAAGTTAAAATAGGTGCTCAAACACCTCGTGCCCCTTCCACTGGAAATATACATAAAAAAAAAAATGGCTGAGGAAGTCATGGACTGATGAAACGCGTCCCAGTGACCCTATTTGAGCACTTTATTATAATATATTTTGTTAATGATTAAGTGTTTTGTTTAAAAAAAACTCATTTGAAGTATTTAATAAATTGTTTAAAACTTTTAATTATATACGCTATCTTGAGTGATTATTCTCCCAAAAGGGGCTTTGGACAGGGCCTTAAGAGTATCCAACAAATGCTTTATAAGCCTACATTTTTAATTTGGCTCTGAATATGGTGAGCAGGCTGTGTATGGGTTTTACAATTTTATTGGATGCAGTGATGTTTTTTGCACTATGATGTCTCTCTTTGCTATTTATATTCTGTGTGGTATTTGCATTTGAGAGACGTCAATTGAGACCGCTGAACAACCTGAACACGCTGAAAATTAAGTAATTTATTTTATTTTGTTAGAGGAACTCTTTCCTTTCTATTGCTTGACATTAACATACATTAGCCTCTGATTTTGGAAGGTTCACATTCTCTACGGTTTACACCCTTTTGAATAGTATCTGTGATCTGTCATAAATGTAGTACAAGTACCTTGGGATATTTGTTGATCTTGCAAGATTGCAAACATTTATTTTACAGCATACATTCTACTTGACTACTAGTAAAAGAAAGAGGAAACATCGTGACAATAACATTACCAAAAATTGTTTATTGTGGCAGCATTTCTCTATATTCCTTTAAAAATAAATTAAAAATATATGTAAAATGTAACTCACCCTCACTGCAGTACTTCTCTGTACAGAAGGGATTTATTTGGTTGTTGTTTGAACACCTTAATAAAGAGGATACATCTGGATTATAAATTCCATTAGCCTAGAGCGTTATCACCCGCTTTCCTTGTTGGTTATATAATATGTAAGCATTACAACGCAACAGTGCACTAGTAGAAAGAAGGACAGAAATCCCCTGAAAAGTATATTACTAACAAGACATAGATAGATAGCCAGATCGATGGATGCCCAGGGTGAACTTTTACATGCTTTGGAAAGTGAAAAAGAAGGCTCAAGTACTCAAAAAAAACAAACAAACAGAAACCATGAAAGTTTACCAGTTGACAAACTTATTTTTTTTAATTATATTTTAATAAACTAGGAAATATGTTCAGGGCTAGTATTTACTGAATAGTAGGGTATATGAGGGTCTTGACTGAGGCAGTATTTTTCTAGTTGAATCCCCTGCAAGACACAAGCATGGAATTATTTCCCTATGTATCCCAAAATGCACACAGTACAGTAATATCTATACAGTAATAGATTTTATTGTGTTTTACTCATTCCAAGTGCTTCCTCACAAAAAGGAAGAATGGGGATGGTTCACTACTTAAAATTTCAAAACAAGATATTTCTAATGTTTTTGGTGTTTTTTTTATTTTTTATTTTTTTTAAGTGTAGTGCACAGTGAACATCAATGCTCCATAAACATCACATTTTCTGCATCCCTTAGATTTTACTGTGCCCGAGGCACTATTATCATGCCAAACATCACTCACAGGTTATGATGGGCCCTGTCTGAACATTTAACTGTAATGGACAAGAGATTACACAATAAGGTTATTTTCCCAGCTGCAGAATTAAATTTTCTTTATAACTATTTACATTATGTGTCGCAATAACTTCAGTTATTTATTCCCTGGTGGTTGTGAATTTAGCTGTGCAACAACAACATGGGAAGCCGGCCTTTTTTTTTATTATATAGAGCAAAAATAGAAGTGCATTTATTGGGTACTGTGCATGATGGATTTTGTAACATTATTAGAACATTATTATGATATATCCAATGTTATGATACAGGGTGAGAAGGGGGCCAATAAACTCCTTATACTGTGCATTTCATGCTAACAGAACTTTGTCATAAACATGTATATATATATATATATATATATATATATATATATATAGTATCTCACAAAAGTAAGTACACTACTCACATTTTTGTAAATATTTTATTTTTCATGTGAGAACACTGAAGAAATGACTCTCTGCTACAATGTAAAGTAGTGAGTGTACAGCCTGTATAACAGTGTAAATTTGCTGTTCCCTTAAAAATAACTCAACACACAGCCATTAATGTCTAAACCTTGGCAACAAAAGTGATTTTTTTTTAAATTGCAAACAAAACACATTATGGTGAGCTTATTATTAGATCTATAAAACCATATATGATATATATTGCATGGGAAGCAACAGGGGAAAAATCATTATCTAGATAGATAATACACCAAGTGTGTTTAAATGCTACAAATTAGAAATGTAATTTCTAATGAACGATAGGTCTATTGCAATACCCTTTTTTTTTTGGGAAAACAAGCTGCGTTGTAGCTATAGCTGTCCTTTAGGAAACGAATTTCTTCCAGTGTCATTAGACCTCAATTTCATTCTGAGATTCCGTTGGACAGTGAGATCAAGAAGGAAAATCCTACATAAACCACATGTATTTTCCATACTAAAAAGAAATTACCAATCATCCCATGTAGCATGCCCTTCTGAGAAAAGGATGCAAACCCATCAACAGATGCTTAAAACACTGATATTTCCACAATCCCTTAAAAGCTCAACATTTTACCTGATGTCAAATTGGAAGCATCATTCACGTTCTTCCAAGCCACAAATTATTCTTCAAAAATGCATATATCACAAAATAAATAGCATATTTTATTTCCAAATATCATAACCCTTATTATTTTGATAATATAAAATGACAAATAAATATTAAGGTCTATTATAAAAAACAAGAGAAAATAAAGTGAGATGACTAATTCGTTTTCACTTTATATAAGTGCACAGCTGTAATTGTTACCTTAGACGTGTTAATAAGAATTCCTACTCATTCCAATATGCATTGTAAGTAATGGATAGTCTACTGGTGAGCAAGGGCTGGGTGACTTGTTGTGCAGGACTAACAGAAAGAAAGTACAAGCCTAAAAGACCAATATCCCGAATGAGTGGGGATTTGAGTTAGCTTGGCTTCGGCACATACTCCGGTCCCTGTATATAACATTAAATGGGTAAAAATGATAAGGATGTGAGTAAGCGATTAATTGTGCACAAATATAAACGACAGAAATATAGGTAGCAGTAGGTAGAGCATTTACTAAACCCCTCTTTTTTTCCTCCAACTGGTTTGCCAAAAAACATGGCACAATCATAATCTGCCTTATGAAGAATCGAGCTCTGCTAGAAGCTATAAACTACAAAGTTAGACAAATTGTTAAAATAGGCAGACTACATCTACAGAGGCAATTAACCCCTTAAGGACAATGGGCGGTCCCTAAACCCATTGAAAGCAATGCATTTTTAGCCCGTACGGGCTTTGTCATTAAGGGGTTAAACTACACAATGGTGTAATTATATAGTTAGTATGAATTTTGGAACTGAATATAGGATAATCGTTTACCAGTAAAGAACTGTTTGGTCGAGACCAGAAAAATTCTCAAAATGAACAGCATAAGTCTGGCTTATCACTGATCCCTACAAAAAGTGCAAGTGCATCCATTCTGAGCACTAATATCTAATGGAATACATACAAAGGATCCTTGATCTGTATCATGAAGGAAATTATCTACAATGTGAGTCCAACTCCACCAAGGAAATCCTTGTACATTATATTTTATTTAGTTGGTGCCAAAGTAGACCACAGGATTCCTAAGATGCATTGCTGATCATAAGACTTCAAGTCTACGACGTACTGGCTGGTGTAAAGACATTGGAGGACAGCAACACATTATGTAGATGAAGGTAACATTAATACTAAAATTCAGAAGGTTGTCATCTGATATTTGAATGCCAGATAATTAAAATCGAAATGGTAGACGAAAAAATAAAGAAGAGTAATGGACATATTGCATAATGTATTTCTATAATGTACATAAAAAAAATCAGGTTTATATAACCATTAGAAGCAGGCTCAGAAAATCCCTAATAAGCGTTTCGGGACACTAAGAAATATGTTTAGTTCTTCATCATAATAACAGCAGGAATGTTACACTATTTTCTGAATTTATGTCTTTAAACAAAGGTTCGAGTGTTCCACACACACTGGAAAATCTATTGCGTTTCATATATAATAACAACTTATCCTTAATTAAAAGAAAGCTAGTGACTCTTAGTGGAGTGTCATAAAAAAGTTTTATTAAATTCTGGCAAACAGACAAAACCAATTTTCCAGCTTTAGGGTTCATATTTAATATCAGCATTAAATCGGTACAATATATATTCCTATACCCTTGGCTGCAGAATACAATAGAATGAACTGAGTCTTTCAATACGAACTGTTTCTATGTAGGAGAGTATGTGAATTCAATCTTATGCATGGTATCTTCTGTTTGTTCTTCTTAGTTGCCTAGAATACACCATTATTTTTCTAATTCCTACACATTATCTTGTTCCAGTTTAAGAAACATTGAACATAGAAACATATATAGTAATGGCAAAAAGGAACCAACTGACCCATCTAGTCTGCTTTTATAGAAACACTTGTCACTTATTTATTCTTTAGGATAGTTTTTAAACCCCCAAACTTTCTTTACTGTGTTTGCCTATATAACTGGAAGGCAACTCCATAAGTAAGTAATTCAATATTGTCCTTAGACAAACAGCACTTGATAAATTCATACACTTTAGTTAGATTTTCTAGCTGATTAAAACCCATGTCTAGAAAGTCCTACTTAATTTAATTCATTGTTAAAGGTAAAACTAACACTACATGCACAACATAGTCTAAATACACTTGTATGTTAAAAAACCCTCATGAAAATAAGTTAATTGCCCAACTTGTTACAATGTTGCAAAATTAAGTAGATGATAGTCTCACCAATACACACTAACAGAATTCTGCTGGTTATGAAGTCTAGAAGAAAAATAAGAAAAATCCCTTTTAGCTACCACAGTAAAAAATTGTGGTAAGAACAACTCTTGCTGGCGCAGAACTAAAAAGCCGTTTATTACTGCTACCTACTTAATTTTCCAAATAAATAAAATTCTGACTAAACCAGTACTACATAAACCACTAAATATGAAACCAAACTATTGTCTGTGCATTGTTGTTTGCAGTTATTAAGTTAAATAGTATATATCATTTACTCGTATTTAATTACCACTCATACACAGGTATGCTAAACAGCTGCAACATAAATGTTCATGATGTGTAAGTTTTTAAATGTACATGTAAAGGTTTTATTGGTTTCAATTTGTATCAAGGGGATCTGGACACAGTTCATGCATATTAAAAGCAGCGTGCCTATATCAGTTCATAGTCTTTCAAAATAAAGGTATGCAACAAGGTGTGTATTCATGACAGATTTTTCAATTAATTTTTGAAGATCTAGAAACAGGGGTCTACCACAAAATGTGTTTATTTGCATGGTTGATGCTTAGATCCAAGACCAGATTAGTCAGGCTATTTCTTTCTAGTCTTGACCTACAGTATTATAGTTCTTACTAATAAAAATAGCAATGAAATGATATCATGTTTTAAAAAGTACTAATATATTGAATATTGCTGTTTAATGCACACATAAAACGTACAATAAAACTACCCCTAAAGTGTACTGAGTGAAGAATACTCTGCTTCAATAAGATTATAATCTAAACTATTCCCCACAGCCAACATTATTCAATGATGGAGTGAAGTGATATTTTCCACTGTCTATTGCACGATTTTCTTTTTGCTAAATAAGAATGGACTTAGCACACAAATATGAGCAAGAAAGGTGTTCAAGCCTCAGTGGTCCTTTCGGTCCTCTGAGAACTGTATTCAACAAAAAGAAAGGGTATTTTGCTAACTCTTTTAAAAAGTGCACTGAAAACAAAATACCTGATCTGTTAATAATGCTACTGAAGATGCAGACACACAGTGCCTGTGCGGCATTGTTTATTATCACAATGTATACATTTCTTTGATTTCTTCTTTCAGTCATCGGTGTTCTCTTAATGGTGAGGATTTGAATAGACAATGGATCTCTCCAAACTGCAATCTGCAACCAACAATCTACCACCTAAAAGGGCTATTGTACTATCTAAACAGCATTAATAAAACACCGCTGGTGAGTTTTATTCCTATTTCATTTCACTTACTTTTGTATTTGGATTTCCTTTTTGTTAAAGCTATCCTTCTGTTTGAAGGGCATTAGTATATAAAAAGAAAATTCTGTATTCAAATACATGTTGAATAAAAGCTTCAAATTTTGATTTGTAAAATTCTGTAAACCTCACATAGAACGGATGGCTTCTTTGCATATACTACGATATGCCCCAGCAAAACGTGCTTTGTACCAGCAGACACAGTGATTTATATTCTTTGGATATGATTACAAAAAGTACAACAGTAATTTGCAATCAGGTGAAAATCATCTCCATTTTTAGCATTACTTCTGAAAGAAAGAGATCCGCTGTAAAAACTTAAGCTTGTCATGCTTGTATAATTATATACTTATACTTTATATAATTTAATATGTTGGAGTTGGTAAAACAGCTGAGTTACAAGAGGTTGGAAATAAAGTTCCTAATGGGGAAAAAAATCAGACTATGTATAACAAGTAAGATTGAAATGTATGAAATACAATTCATCCCTTTGGGAGTCGTTAATTTTCAGAACAATTTGTAAAGCATTATCCTTTATACTCTTACTAATGTTTTCTACAATTTTAAAATGAGCTAGAATTGTGGTTTAATTGCAGAGTCCTTAGTGTTGTGTCTGAGTTGACTTTATTATAAAAGTTAGTAATGGTAGGGCTTCTACCCAGAACAACTCACAGGTCGAAGCATAAACTACCACTATCAGAAGGATCACGTTGAAAAAAGCAATCAACTCATGAATGAATGAACCCGGGAGCCACTTGCAAGTTGCAAATGTGTAGCAGTGTAGACAGGATTATTAGTTTTTTTTTACCGTTTTATAGTTTGTATGGCTTTATTAACCTTTCCTTGAGCTCAAAATTAAGATTGATGACTGTGATAATGACATGAAAGCTATATTAGTGAATATAAGTGTAGCTTTGTGAGTGATAACATGCTAGGGCAGGCAACTTAGTCAGGTTAAGTCAAATGAATCCATAACACGACTTTGACCACTCAACAGATTAGTGTACAGTCTGAAATGTGAATTTAATATGTATTCTTTAAAAGAGAATAGGTTTTTAAAAAGAGAATGATACTTCGGTATTCTCCAGTAATTAATCTAGAGATATACATACATTTAGGGTTCCGAGAGGATTCACAGCGCTAACGATGAAATAATTCACATTTGTTTCCTTCCTTGTTTATGATTTATGCATTTGTATAACAAATAACATAAAAAAAACATATTTCAAAATAGGTTTGTGAGTTAGTGTTCTGTTCCCCTTAAAAGTCACTTAATTGGTTTGAGAGCACTGTTACCTTGATTGCCTCTGTAAATGCGTTTAAAGTGATCATTCGTGCGGCTTTTTTGTTATTTGTCATGCAGCGCAGCCTGGCCTCCCTAATACATTCATTGAATTAGGCTTAGTTCAATTTTAGTGAACATCTGAAAACAATGCCAGTTTTGAAAAATTACAAGTGCCTGGTAGGAATTAACAGCTAGGAGACTTGCAATCCCCTCTGAGCAACATAAACTCAGTGCCACTTAACTCAGGTATTAACTTTCTTTTAAACTACTGTATATTGGCAGTACTCCATAGTAAATTATCAATATTTTTTAAGTTAGTATGAAAAGAATTGATCTCTTTCCCACATGCAGTCTCCAGTACATGACAAGATGCTATAACACTGATTTCTCTCTGTCTTTGAAAAGCACATTGATTTTAGCTCAAACAAACAATACTGCGTATGTTTTCCAGACTCTAAACTGAAGATCTTTTTCAGATTGCACCATGATTACTGTAATTCATAATCTTTTGATTTGTGTCGGCATCCTAACCTTAATGTGATATAGATACGACGTCTGAAAGACATGAATTCGAATGTAATGCAGACTCAGGCAGCCATTGTCATGGAGTGCTTATGTCAACTAAGCTTCTAAAGTCTTTTTATACACCGAACTCCTGGTGAGCTATTGGGCTCAGTTACATAGCTTCAAATGACTGGAAAAATGTATGCAGAATTTATACACCAGCATGATTTTAGGTACCAAATGCAATGCTAAAAGTTATCAGTTTTAAAACTTTAGGATCAATGGTTTCCTGGCTCCTGGGTTTTACCCAGAGTTTCTGGGTGAAGCACTGCTTCCCCTGGTCTCCAGGTCAGTTTGTTCTTTCTCTGGGCAAGGTAACAGCATGTGGAGATGTCCACTTTCCCCTCCGCCCCATTGAGTTATCTGTCCAAGAAAAACGAGGAATTCCTAGTGGCCTTCTCTGGAAAATAACCATGTATATGGATGTAATTTGTACAATATCATGCCTAAATGGAACATACATACATAGGTAAATGCTTTCACATATCGATGATAGAGTTGGCAATAAGACAGGGCTAAAGCCTAGCTCCCCCTGGATGTGTACTCTGTTCATATTCAGTTTATGCTGCCCCCTTGGACAGCCCTTCCCTGGTGACATTATTGTGTTTACTCCATGCATTACTCCAAATCACCAGGAGAATCCATTAATTCTTCTTACCCTTGACTAGTGCCGGCTAAACGTTAAGTGGTGGGAGTATATGCGACAGTAGATGTTGAAATATTCCATAAACGTTAAATATTAAAATAATAAAACATGTAGGATTTACTTTTGAGATGGATGCAATTGTCTCCACATTGCTGCAATAATGTCTGGTTAATTTATCATATTTAATTTATCAAATTTGTTCACATAGTAATAGACGAGCTGATTGTTTCTAAAAAGGGAGAGAACCTCACATTTTGTTCTGTCTGTCAAGAGAACCCTGCAGCTCTTGCCTGCAGCTAGAAACCTCTGCCCTTAAACGCTAACATATTCAACAATTTCTGGAGGACGAAGAGACAGGAGGTCTGTTATCATATAATGAAACATAAAAGAAACGTTATCAAAGCTGGTGAGGCATTCCTAACCATGTAACTAAGTGTAAAGCTGGATATAGCCATCTCAAACCTAAGTGGTTAACTGTACTTCACGTTGAATTTTATTTTTAGCACTCCATAAGACTCTACACCGTTATTACAATAGGGAGAGAGTGAATACTAACAATTACATTAAAATTGCTAATATAAAAAATTGACAATACATTAACACATGCATAGACACACTGATACGGAACGAGAAGCTAAACAATAGGCTTAATTCTCAAAATGCTAAATTGTATGGAACAAGGCACACAAATAATTATCTTCTGAAAATAAATTACCAACTCATATCATTTAACTTCTTTTGCAGGTTTTCTGTGATTACCATGGCCATTCACAGAGGAAAAATGTATTTTTTTATGGCTGTAGCATTAAGGAGACTCTCTGGCAGGCTGGCTGTGTTGTGGATTCGTCTGTGCTCCTCGAGGATGTTGGATACAGAGTATGTAAGCTTGGGCTGCCAAAGCTGCGTCTGTGCCTTTATTATAATTAGTTAAATTAATTAATTTATAATCTTGCTGGAATGCATGCTTGATGGACAGGGGAGACTGCCGAGTAGTAGTATCTAAACTAAAAAATATGGGATTGGATTGAATTTTAGCTCAACACCATCTGACTTAACAATAGATGAATATTTACGCTAAAACCCTGTTCCAGCTATAGGTGCATGATTGCATCCATTAAGTGGATGGGTGTTATACCTGAGCCCTTAATCTGAAATATGCACCTCCAAACGGGTTGCCAGACTAGATGGGCCGAATGGTTCCTATCTACCGTCAAATTCTATGCTGCTCTGTTTATAACTGCTGTGCCGCAGTAAGCATCTTCTTTATCAGTGACATCATGTCCCAAAACCCTCAGTATCTGCTACAAGGAGTGGAGAAAGATAAGAGAAAGTCACAGGTCTCCTCTCTTCTCTTGTCAGACATTTAGGAAGATATATAGTGAACAGAAATAAGAATAACACGGGGCAGCTAGGAATGGAATAAGACCTTGATAACAGATTGACAACTGTGTGAGAGTGCTCAGGATAAGGTAACAGGAGCCAGCAGCAAGCTACGGGAGTTTAATCACACCTGTAGATGACATCACCATCTGGTGAAAGAAAATGTTTATTAGTTCTGAATGGCATTCACTGGTCCTCCTGCAGAATATATATCCACTCTTTCTATACAAATTTATCAACATGATAAATAATGCTCTGCCTCGGAGGAAACAAAGCTTTTGCAGGTATGTCATCCTGATTTATAAAATGACAGAAGATGAAGTTTATGTCTTAACTATCGAAATTCTCTGACATTCTGCTTCCCCATAACAAGTATATTTTCTCAAACCTAGAACATGAGATAGCAAAGGCTTACATTGTTTTGATGTTCCTTTAATAAAAAGGGTGCTTCTGTTTCAGAATGAAGAAATATAATTACCCTTTTCAGAAACCACCAGCTAGCAGAGAACTTATTCCAACCTCACATCTCTGAACTCTTAAAACAAGCAAATCTGACAACATTGTAAATCTGGTATTTTAATATAACTAAACATAAGTGTATTGAATAAAATATAGTCCCATAGTCTTTCAAATGTTTGTGAATCCAATTTACAGGTAGACTGTCTTAATAATCATATTTTTTAAATCATATTAAAATAGAAACATAGAATTTGACAGCAGATAAGAACCATTCGGCCCATCTCGTCTGCTCATTTTTCCTGATGTAAAGACTCAAACTTTAATCAATCCTTGGTCTTGTCTTAGATTCAGGATGGCCCTATGCCATGCATGTTTACATGTCCTCACTGTATTAGCCTCTAATAACTATTACTAACTACTAATGAATGTCCATTGCCTTCCTTTATTAAAGGCTTTACCAAAAATCCTGGATAAAATTGCTCCTGTGTTCTCGATGGCCAACAGCAGCTTTTTAGTGGAAAAGTCTCGTGAATCGACAGCTCGAGTTGTGGTGTGGAAAGAGATTGGGGTTTTGAGAAGTTATACCATGGAGAGCACGTACTGTGGATTCAACCAGGGATCATATAAGGTATGGAATCTTTTCTTTGACACAAAAGAGGGTCATGCTTAAAAAGTGCAATTTGTCGTCTTATCACCATAGCATCCTAATTGTCCAATCAGAAGATCAATTACATTGGCTGCTAGGGTGATGAGACAGTGTGATATTAAAGATGTTGAGAGAGTGATGTGTAGTGGCAGTGACTATGCTATTGTAGTAAAATGTTAAACCTTTCAGGAAGGGAAGAGAAGCACGTGGGGTTCCTTATTGCGCATTGTTGTAGCACTGTCGATATGTCACTTATTATTAGTTTTGTACAGCAACTATACTGCTGATACTGCCCAATCTAGAAAAGTACTATCACCATAGCAGCCATGGACCACTCCATCGGTTCCTCAGGTCTTAAGTGGCTTTTCAAACTTGGCTTCGAGATGCAGGAGACTGCATTTTAATGTCTGCTGGTCGCCCCCGTGCCAGAGTTTCATCTATGCTTAGCGTTCCTTTACGGATATACTGGGCAGCCCTACAGTGGATACGGATAAAAATATGTCCGTTTCCCATCAACACAGTTTGTTAAATCCTTTCCTCAAGTCGTCATAACAGTCATTTGTTTCCCCTGCTCACAGGAACACAGGTGGCTCATTAATTTCCACAGGTCTGAAAGGCAGATTTGGAATGAACCACCTGTGTTCATCGGAGGAAGATTAAAAAACATATCCTGCAGTGGATACTTCAAGACTGACATTAAGAAACTTAAACAGATCTCTTTACTAATTTGCATCTTATGCAGAAACGAATGCATATGTTATAGGAAAAAAAACATAACTACCAACTCCCCGGCACATATCAGCAATTAATACATGGCAATATTTGATAATATAGGATACATTTTGTCTTGCTATCCAGAGAAGAGACATTTTAAATAAGCCCTACTACTCCATAAAAGCTATTGTTGAAGATCTGATGCAGGATAATGCATTATTTATCATGTGAGAGCTGCATATGCAGAGTAAAACTACTTTCTTTAATGTCGCATTTGTGGCTAATGCAGAGTGGATTTATTCAATGCTAACAAATCCATGAAATGTATTGAGTAATAAAGCACAACTAAGATCTCCCTTTGGACCATACACACCGGATTTATATCATGTTAATAGAAGCTCACATCAATGCTGAGCATCATCCTCTGGCAAGCTTCCCCCCACCTAACTCTTTTTTAAAAAAAAACTTATTAAATCTAATTTTTTGACATAAAAAAACACAATCATATGAGAATATTAAAGATTTCTTAAATATGACATATAAATTGGATTATTCATATGCTCAATGCTGCCAAAGCTGTCATACCTGGACACTGGAAGCAGATGTCGGCCCCCACAGTCGGGGAATGGGTGGCAGAGGTGGATAGGATAAGGGTGATGGAAAATTTGGTCCACACATCGAGAGGCACAGGGGCTGAGAGTGAGTTAAGGTGGCTTGTTTGGTGTCAATTTGTTGAATCAGGACAACTAGGAGGTATATAGATCGGGGGACCATTTGGAGTGCACAGCATGACAAGCAGAAGGGGGATGTTATATCCCTTAGGAGCAATGTAAACCTGTTTTGTTCAGTTTTTCTGTTTTAATGTTCCAATTTTGTACATTCTATAACCAATAAGCTCATGTGTATGTCTGCTTTTCCTTTTTTTTCCGAAACATCTCATGTCCTGACAGGGCCGGCCCAAGGCAAAATGCCGCCTGGGGCGAATTTTAAAATGCCGCCCCTCCCCTTATCTACCCTTCCTCTCCCTCCGTCCCTGCCGCCCCCCCCATTATCTACCCCCCCATATTATCTACCCTCCCCCCCTTGTACTTACCTTTCAGCAGTCCTGCGGCAAGTCTCCCTGTTCAGTCTCAGTGCCGGCTTGTAATGCTGAGCGCCGGAAATCTTCCGGCACTCAGCATTACGTGCCGGCACCAAGACCAAACAGGGAGACTCGCCGCAGACTCTGTTTCGCTTTAGAAAAAAAGAAAAAAAAAAAGGGCTTGGGGCGGCGAAGTGCCGCCCCTTCAAAAGTGCCGCCTGGAGCGGCTGCCCCACTCGGCTCCATTGTCGGGCCGGCCCTGTGTCCTGATACTATAATGTGTTGTACCGATGTTTACACTTGTCTTTCACGGAAATCCGTTTTCAGACAGCAGACATTCGGAGTGAGCGTAATAAAAAGATATCTAAATAATATTACATTGGATTATTAATAGACTAAACAGAGGGAAGCCATTTATGCAAAGATTGTGGCTAAAACATCAATAAAAAAAAACAAAGTGGTAGATATTCAGAAACTTTTCATAGGAGGCACATGAAGGACAATTAGAATGACCCAGGATAGGAATAAAACATCCTGGAAAAGAAACTCAATTCAGAACTATTCAATAATTGATTAAAAATTGAAGACGCTTAGATATTTTTTTATTATTTTAATAGCTAAATAAAAGTTGGTTCTTCTCTGCCATAATTCTACATGCCAAGAGCCTAAAAAGTGGATATAGTTTATTTCAGTCTTTTACAAGACTGCTTTGGTTTTAACCATTAAATTTACTTACCTGAATCTTTAGGCTGATAAACATGTTTGGGAATGTTCCTGCTTTTCCCTGGAGTTGTTGAAAATCAGAACTGATTACTTGGGTCATTGTGTTTTAATCTCTGCCAGTGGGGCTTGGGGGGATGTTTGGTCATTTCCAATCCCAACCAGGTTCTTCTTATTCCCAGGCTTTGCTTAGGAACAGTGAACTGTGTTCTTATTTACAAAATGAACATCCCAAAACCATACCCAGAAACTCTCAGGGTTGATCCCGAGTCAGGGTAACACAGACTGAAGCTGACTCATTTAGACTCTACATTGATCTGATGGTATCCAAGGCTGCTAATTAGTGCTTTTGATACCGGTATGTCATGGTTGATAAATACATGTTACTCAATTAAGTTCAATTAAGACTCCGGAAAACCTCCCTCTGATTTTCATTGATCCACTTAATTTTTGCCTGTCTTGGCTCTTAAAGGGCCAATTTTTACCCAGATATCAGGGTAAATTAGTTTATCTCCCTTTCTGCGCCTTCAGGGAGTCTAAATACACATGGCTTACACCTACTGTTGGCTTCATCAAGATCCTGGACTAGACTTAGAGTTGATTGAGACATATACCGTACAGCACCTATGCAAAAAAAACACATATTTATCTTATACCCTCCTCCCAAGTACATCTAGAGGAAAAAGCAACTAATACTGTCATCCAAAGTGCCAAAATATAATGCCACTGCTATCTTATTTTTGTGATTGTGTATGAACAGTATTCTGTATCTTGGTACAGGCTCCATTATCAATAATTTATTCCACCCAGAGCCATTTATATAAAAAAACAGCAATTTTATTATATCATATGTCGTACTTCTTGTAGCAGTTTAATGGAAACAAACACTTTTTCTATACAATCATCTTGCTAAAGTTGTGTTGGTGGTTTAATGCTTGATTCAAAGTAAGCTGTCGTGTTTTATAGTGTCTGTTTTGCAATATAAATAGATATAACTGGCTAAAAAGCATTGCTGAAATATTAAATAACCAGCGGTTCATGGCCAGAAATTGTGTTATGTATCTATGCTGCTATGCAAGGTAAGCATTTTAGACAAGCTTCAATGTGATGATTTGTACTGAACAGTGACATGCAGCGTACCTTAAAATAAAACTCTTATATTTGCCCTCATTTAAAACTATACAGTCTTATACCACTACATTTATCCAGGCTCTAAAATTAATCCGCATGTTATATCGCCTTAGTTTAAGTAAATTTTGAAGAGATGAAAACCTCATACCAAAATCAAGAGAAAAAAAAACCCAGAATGGTAAATCCTACCTGTCAAAACAAAGCATGGATCAGATTTACTTAGTCGGACTTTGCTTTCACTGAAATTGCTGTGTTTGAAGTGAGCCCTTGGGATGTTTCTATCTTTTTAAACTACTCGGGATTGAATGAAAGTCAGGAACACTAAAAGAATCAGGGTATCCAAAAGCTTACCATAGCCAAACCTCTTAATCACAGTCTTAGAGAAGAGATCATTAGAGACGGCCTTCCTTTAACGTATAATGCCGTTTACTGCTTTGTGTTATAAAAATAGAAAATGACAACCAACATGTAAATATATGTAAATGTAGCGACAGTGTCTACTTTACACATGACACTTATCAAAACTGTATCCTGAAGTACAGTGGTTTACCTATCATAACCCCCCCCCAACACGTATGTGCTACATTTTTACTAAACCCAGTGAACCAAACATTAGCCTAGTGTTGCCTGCCACATAAAAAAGGAGAGATGGAGTAGAAATGGGATTGGTTCAGCCTCATACGCTTCCACTCCTGAAAAGTAAGACCAAGACAGGTGCTGGACTTAAGTCCATTATGGCCAAGCCATTTGGGTGCTTTCACCTGGCATTGTATTCTGACCTAGGCTAACTAAGCCTAGACGTGCAGGTCAAATTAGCAACCATAAGGCTCCTTGGTGCACCCCATACTTAATGGGCTAGTTGGGGAAATCAGAGATCACCCTTGTCAATGGCCCATTTACACTATGAAAGCTGTGTCTTGCCTTCATAACTTGCGATATACGAGCCATGTGTCTGTAAGAGGTGAAGTGCCGGGATATGATTTCTTACTCTGGCATTTAGCAAAGAGGATAACGGTGCAGTAGTGAGTGCTTGGGGCTGCAGTGGGTCAGACCTATGATGCCCCTTAGTCTAAATACACAGCTCTTTCCACCTAACAGTATCACTGGACATTTAATCTCTACAAAATCTTTTCTTAGCATGCATTTCTGTACCAAATCAGCTTACACCAACAGTGCTACATCTACTCTACATCACCCAATAGTGTAGCTATGTGTTATATACACCACCGACAACTCAATGTCATCTTACACATGCAACCCTGATAACTTTAAAATAACGCCTCTGCATTACCTTTGTCCTGATAATTAGTGAATTGTGGAGATGACTGTAACTCAGTTTACTTTTTTAACATTTCTTATAATAATGGACATTAAATAAAAAAGAAATTACTGTATTCCAAGAACCTGACAACACTTCAGCCTGATTTTGTACATATTTTTTGAAACCATGAATTTTGCCTCACAGCAGCATAGCAGTCAAAACCAATTGTTTGCTGCCTTATTATTTCAAATGATGCACATTTACAAGCCTTCTGAGACATTAATGGCTAAGACGTTAACATAACAAAGAACAGAGCTTACATTTTCTATCAAAGGCAACAATCTCCTCTATGGTGGATCGCCTGTCCCCTAGTGGATGTTTACTGATACTGCATATGTCCGTACTACCTAGTGGGTTGCGAGCAGGTCCTTGGATGATGGGTAGCCTCTTAAAAATTATAAATTACTAAAAGTTTACCTGGATAGTGTGGTTTCCATGTATAAAACATTTAAAACAATGGCAGAATCGTATTAGTTTTTCTTAAAAAAAAATACTGTAATAAGATGTTGCTGTACAGTATAACTCATAGGTTTCACGTAGCTTCATCTGCACTATGCGGCACCTTATGTGACACACAAATGCTATGTACTTCTATGTAAATGAACCCAAAAGTACATTTTGTGACAATTTTATTCAAAGACAATATGGCCTCATTAGGGCATTGGAAACAATTGTTCTTGGCATCCTTCTAATGTAAATGCAAAAAAAATAGTAACAAGATCCCTGAAACTCTGGAGTTATCATCATACTAAAACTCTACATCATTCACCATTTGTTCCCCTGCATTATCCCAAAGCACACGCTTTCTTTTTTTGGTCTGGTTAGTTAGCGTTGGAACACCAAGGTTTATACAATGCAGCGCACCCGTCTCTCTGAGACGCATTATTGCTTTTGGTTTGATGGATACCACTAGCTTGAGTATAATCACTGCTATAACAAAACTGCAATCAAATTTTACTACTGTGATATATCAAAACATAATTAATATTTAGAAATGAATACTTCCAATGGCTATACTTCCTAAACTGGATTATATATTTTGCAAATGCAAAGCTTTACTATCCATAAATGTGTTGCGAAAATAAG
This sequence comes from Spea bombifrons, assembly GCF_027358695.1. Lineage (NCBI taxonomy): Eukaryota > Metazoa > Chordata > Amphibia > Anura > Pelobatidae > Spea > Spea bombifrons. The sequence goes on along the minus strand of NC_071090.1, from coordinate 88,414,272 downwards.
ACACATGATTTATCTACTAAGTAATTATGAGTTTAAATATCAGCATTTTTCACGGTAAGTGTGGAATTTGTTAATGCGCAGGCTTCAAATAGCTCTGTTCCCTCCTGGTCCTGCATAGGTTTATTGTACAAATCTACTTGACAGCTGAAAAATTGTCCTTGGATGCGGCACTTGGTGCAATCAGCAGGAAATATGTATGATAATAAATAATTATTGTGCTGTGGATGTTTCTGCTTTTATACAGGGATGTTGAAGGTTATTTCCATCTCTGTCTCTGTGTATCAGCCCTTTCAGGCACAATATCGCTACATAATATGTATTATGTAAAACACTATATAACTATAAATTATAGCACAGTGGGAATAAAGAATTGCAAGATTCCATATAACTAGAATCAGAGTTTTGCCCAATCAGTGCTTTTGTTCTAACTGAACAGGGTATGGACTTGAGACTGTTTGTAGATTTCAACTCCCATCATCCTCATACAGCCAATGTCAGTTGATTGGCCATCCCTGGCTTATACCTCCCCATCAAAAGGTGACATGACTGTTTTGTCATGCTTCTCGTCTAAAGCTCTTGAATGTGGAGGGGATTAAGTCTGCATCCTTTGAAAATGAAAATGCTGAAATAGAATTTCATGCTGTGTTTTCTTGCAAAACCATCTTAATCCTGTCATGCTTAGAGGATAGAGGCACATGCATTACACGTGTCTCCTCATTTGCTTCTGATTACAAAGTGGAGTGGCAGGAATATCCAATATTCTCCTTCTGTTACCAGCATGTTTGAGCGAACAGAATACAATTTTAATGGGGCCGGCAGAGGTCTATATATACACAATATATATATCTATCTATATCTATATCTATATCTATATCTATATATATAGATATAGATATATATATACATATGTACGCAGATCAGCCATAACATTATGACCACCTGCCTGATCAAGGGGTCAGAAGCAGTTCCTTTAAGTCCTGTAAGTTGCAAGGTGGGGCCTCCATGGATCGAACCTGTTTGTCCAGCACATCCAACAGATGCTCGATTGGATAGAGATCTGGGGAAATTGGAGGCCAAGTCAACACTTTGAACTCGTTGTTGTGTTCCACATACCACTCCTGAACAGGGAATACTGTGTCCATGAAAGGGTGTACATGGTCTCCAACAATACTTGTGGTACATGTCAAAGTAACATCCACATGAATGGCAGGACCCAAGTTTTCTCAACAGAACATTGCTCAAAGCATCACACTGTCTCCCCCAGCTTGCCTTCTACCCATAGTGCATCCTGGTGCCATTTCTCCAGGCAAGCGACGCACACGCATCCGACAGTCCATGTGATGTAAAAGACAATGTGATTCATCAGACCAGTCTACCTTATTCCATTGCTCCGTGGACCAGTTCTTATGCTCACATGCTCATTGTAGGCGATTTCATAGTGGACAGGGGTCAGTATGGGCACCCTGACTGGTCTGCAGCTACACAGCCCCATACGCAATAAACTGCGATGCACTGTGTGTTCTGACACCTTTCTATCAAAACCAGCATTACCTTTTTCTGCAACTTGAGTTACAGTAGCTTGTCTGTTGGATTTGACCACACAGGCCAGCCTTGGCCCCCCATGACCTACTGACTATTGCAGACCGGGAGCACCCCACAAGAGCTGCAGTTTTGGAGATACCCTGACCCAGTCACTCAGATCCTTACTATTGCCCATTTTTCCTGCTTCTAACACTTCAATTTTGAGAATGGAATGTTTACTTGCCTTCTAATATATCCCACCTGTCAGTGGTCATAAAGTTATGGCTATACCTGGGGACTTCTTCACTCCAAAGCCTTCCTTTGCGAGACGCGGCCAAGACTGCTTCACCCGGAGAGTTCCCAGGTATGGTTATGGCTGATCGGTGTGTGTGTGTGTATATATATGTATATATATATATATATATATATATATATATATATAGTGATGAGGTGCAAAAGCCAGATCACCACTCATGGACAGCTGTTGCATCCTTAATGACACTCGTCAGTTTCTTTGTGCCTCTTATAAAGAGCTTGGACAGATACTATGAAATCCCCTGTCTGCCTTGAAATGTCTGATGTGTTTTGTTGCTGTGCTCAGTCTTGCCACGATGTATGATTTTTTGCAACCTCACCTTGTTAGCGAGTTTGGCTGTTCCTCCCCAGTTTTATTCCTCCTACACAGCTGTTTCTGTTTCAGCTAATGATTATGTTTCAACCTACATATTAAATTGATTTTGTATAATTGTTTAATTGAGTGAGCTGATCTAACTATTTGCCTACAAATTCTAGGAATTTGTGCAAGTGGGCCTAGAAGAATTGATGCTCTTTTGAAGGCAAAGGGTGCTCACACCAAATATTGATTTCATTTAGATTTTTTTTTTCTTCTGTTTACCCAATTTGCATTTTATTAGACAATACAGATATCATGTCTATTTTTTTAAAATACCTTTTCAGGCATAATTCACACCTGCCTAAAACTTTTGCACAGTTCTATATATATATATATATGTTACAGAATTTGCTCTTGTTTGATGCAGGAATCCAGCTTTGATTTTTCAATAGCACAGCATGGTTTAAGCTCCCCCGTCTACCCCTGTATTTAGTTCCTGGACTTAGCTCACAGCAGAACACTTCATGTAACTAAATGCCGCAGGCGTCCTGTGGTTTTTAACCGGTTGTGTTGCTTTAGTCTGAGACATATAGGAACTCCAACTACTCAAAACACCATTAACTGCCTGGATGAGTAATTAGTAAGAAGTACCATCACCTACACAATTTAATCACTGTTTTCGCACTTCCTGCTGACTTTGTCTTACCCAGCTATGGCACTGTGACTTGCTTTCCTCATTTATTCCATTCAGTTACCAGATGTTGTACTCTACCTTGACGAAACAGAGTCAAATCTAGTTTATTGTCAGTACATGTTAGCCAAAAAAATGAAAGTGGTAATTAAAAATAACTTCTTCTTTCCAAACAGACTGGTATCTGCTACCAAGATCCACAGCAGAGGGATAAAGCAAATTTATTCGGTGACACATTCTCATTTAGACTTGGCTCACTCTAAGGCATTTTAGGTTTATTTGGGCTGAACACAGCTTTAGTCTGTAATCCATAGTGTCTAAAATTGGCATTAATCATTGGATTGAATAATTAGTAAGCAAGGAGATTCCTTGCTTCCAAATGCTGTAGGTAAACTTTCCATGGAATGGTCGGATTTTCGTCTTGAGCAATGGTTATCAACTTTCCTAATGCCGCGACTCCCTTTAATACAGTTCCTCATGTTGTGGTGACCCCCAACCATAAAATTATGTAATTATATATTGTGAAATATGTGTTTTCTGATGGTCTTAGGCAACCCCTGTGAAAGGGTCGTTCGACCCCCAAAGGGGTAGAGAACCACAGGTTGAGAACCGCTGGTCTAGGGCATGTGTGCAAGAAGAAAGAAGTTGATATTGGTGGATTGTAGCACTGTACCTGTTTATCGATCTAAGCCTTTGTGCTCTTGGAGTTACTGAGGCTGTGGACTGCATCTGTGTATTCATCACGTGAGTGTTCAATCTTATGAGGACAGAACGCATTTTCTAAAAGAAAAAAACAGTTTACAGGAAATGCAATGACTGATTCATTTCTGGTATCGCTATATTACAGGCAAAATCACTTCCTAGTGATGGCACAAAAACAAAATGCATTGGCGACGTTTTGTGTTTCAATGGAATTTATCTCTGATACAACCAAACTCTATGAAAAACTTATGCTGTATTTCATTATTTATGAAATACATAAATACATATTGTCAAAAATGCATCTTTTCTCCAACCCAGCAAAACACATACTGACGTAACATTAGATTGTGAGAAGCAAACATTGAATATGCTCGTAACTGTGTGTACACAAGACTGAGACCATCTGACCACAAACCTAGCACATGACTGTGAAGGCGCACATGGAAGATACCAATTTAACCCTTTTTAGTGGTACTCTTTAAACAGTGCAGGTTGGTTGCCTTAAAATGCATGAAATATGTAAATATGTATAAATCATATAAAGATTAATACATTTGAAGTAACTAATTCTCCTAATAGTTACAGTTGGCACATAATAAAATGCAGTGTCAAAAATTGATTCATAGGAAAGCATGCAGAAAATTAGAAATACGATTGGCATCAGGTTGTTTCCAGCTTTATTTGACATAATTTATAAGGGGAATTATTTCATATTTACACTGTGTGCTTTTTATTGTCCTTTCTTATGTGTAGCAGCTTTTGTTGAATAAAGTCATTCAACAGGTATATTGGAAACAGGTTCTATTTGAAAATCCTACTGAATTATCATAGCATCCATTTTGATAGTAGACAGGTAAATGGAGTATTGAATTACATATTGAATACATAAATGAAGCATTAATATTGCATCCCAGGATTTTATTTTTATCTCTTAATATGTAAATAATTATCTGGCCCTTTTTCTCAATCATAGGTGATACAGAAAATATTGTAGAGGCATATAGGTTTTCTGGGCCTTAGAGGTCTTTCCTTTTGATTTGAAGAAAGGTTCTGAAACCTTATGTGACTATGTCTTTTTATGATGGCTCAATAAAAGGCATCACCCATGACCAAAGAGTTCATCTTGAACCAATATAACTATAGCCGCTTTCCATCTGAGTATAATAAACATATTATTCTTACACCTGAGAAACTACTTGGATTTGCTCCAAAGATACTGGGTATCACAGCTGATTACCAGGTCTCCAGAGCCGTCTTGTGACGTTTGGATTGGGGCAAAGTCTCTTACTCTCCACACACTTTGTCCATTATCTACCTAGTATGGAACCTCTTAAAGAACAGGGCTGCAAACCGACCAGGATTTCAGTAGTTCTACTAACTTGTGTGTGACTTAATCATTTACAATCATTCTGGTTAAACTAAAAGGCTCAAGCCTGGATAGTCTAAAATCCTGGCAGCCTTGAGTTTGCACTACTATTTAGAGCTTATCAGTAGCACACTAGACTCCAACCACATATAAAGTGGCCTCATCCCCATGTCTAACTGACTTTAAGGCCTACAATGCTCAGTCACAAGGTACATCCGAAATGTAGCCATGTTTCATCTGTTTCTTTACTTGTTCCTTGTTTCACACATCAAGGACAAAGACAATTTGAGTGATTTAGAAATTTAGAAAATGATGTCAAGGTTTAACTCCCAGCACTTTAAATATGACCAGGACACATGTACATTTCACATGTTGCTGATCATCATCATCATCATATCTAAAATGCTGCCCTATGCAGTATGTGAGATCTATAACTGAGTAACTGATTCCATTCTATAAATGATTATATCCCATTTAATGTGGGGAAGCTCTCTATACTCTTAGGTTGAATGTAGGCCTTGGCTGGATAAAGATCATGGACGATTTTGGTTAACATGTGTTACATGCTGCTTAGTCCTTATCTCAAGAGTTTTATTTTCAATCTAGAACTTTGTAAGAGCTGCAGGGAGTTATGTGTAAAGAGAAAATTGACAAAAGCAGTAATGGATTTTGTGATAATAGAGAAGAACAAGCAGGTTTAATAATGCTGTCTGTTGGAGAGGCAGCAGAAACAGTTATATTGTTACAACTACGACAATACTTTGGATTCCACAACTGGATAAATTAGTTGTAATACTTCTAGTATCATACATATCTCTTGATCAGGGTCATGGAAAACCAACTGGTAGCCTTTCAGCTCTCATAATGTTAATCTGACATATGTACTTTGCTTTAATTACTTTGAGGATACAAACTCATCTTACTTAGAATTCCCAACTAGTAGTTTACCTCTTCAAAACATGTTTTTAGATTAAAAGTTTGTATATAATTGAGAAATTGTATGATGTAGAATCTGAGTGAGCTCTATTCCAATAGTGTAGCAGCTGGGTTTTTTGTTTTAAAAAAGGAGACGTTTTTAGATTTATCAGTTTACTAAAATGGTAGTTGTGTGGAAGAAAAAAAGCAATAGTAGTAGTAGTACAATAGATATAAAAATGAGATGCTTCTAAAGATGCGAGGATTTTTGAGTGAAGAATTGATTTGTAGACCTTACAGAAATAGATTTTGCTGATACTATTACAGATACAGTAAAACCACCCTGTAAGGTTGAAAGATTGAAAGGAACTATCAACCTAGCATAAAGGTTAGTATGACTAAGATGATTCCGCATTAGATTTAGGTGTTCTAGCACTAATCTTTACTGTATTTCAGAAACATCAGGATATTATCTACAATAATGTTGACCCTGATGGAAGGGCTGCTAATTTTTACGATAATTTAGATAATAGCCACTCTATTTCATGACTCTTTATGGCCTCTGCCATTGTAGTGGTAGCTTGGGCCGTCTTAAGTTTTTAATATTTAATAATATTATACCAAAATCCAAAAAAAAATGAAAAAAAAAATGGAAGGATGCTAATATCATATGAAATGTTTCACAAAATAAAGACAGGGTACATATGAGGCACAAATATGTAAGGTAGTTAAGATTCCGTAAATGGGTGATTTTCCAAGGAATGTTTGAAGAGTGAGCACATTTGAACAGAAGGCAGAGAGAGAGTTTAGGATGTCTCTATTTGGGTATTTTGATTCATAGGGGTTAAAATATCTGTTTATTTTGTCAAAAAGAGATAAAATAAACACATTATCTGAATCAACTTTAAAACCTAGGTTATTCCTATGATGTCTTTGCCTCTTATGAAAGTTTGTAATCTTCATGATATATTTGACGTGTATTGGTGACTTCATGGGGTCCACACCTCATTATGCTGGTTATAAATACATTTTTTAAAAACAAACAACTGAATTATGTTTGTTTTCCTTCCAATTCTGACCTTAAGACCGCCGTTATCAGGTGCTGTTTCAGAAGAACTGCCAGACATTTCTTACAGCTGTTCCCGAATTGAGTTAGGATGGAAGAACAGCTGTTCTATTGAAAGATACTGCGCCATTTACAAACACAATGTGTGCACTAAACCTGATTTGGGTTACCATGGAGACTATTTTACAATTAAAATGGATAAATAATTTCCTGCACTCTCACCATGTGCTGCCATTTTTGCTTACTTTCTCTTTTTTTAAAATTTAAGCCAGCAGATAAATAATAATGAAATCTACCTGCAAAATGCAATGGTTATTTACATAACTGCAATGCTGTTTGAATCAGAAAACCATATCCCCTATCGCCTCGTGGTCTCAGATTAACTTCAACGTAGGCCATATTTTCGCCAAACAATTACTTATATTTACAATTCACATATAATATATAACATACCGTAATATACAGTTAATGACACCAGATGTGATATAAGCACTCTTGAATTTTCTGAACTTTATCCTATTACATTCTGAATTCTATGTTACGTCCATATTTTAAACTGTAAAATTTCCCTTAAATATTTAACCCAGAATGCTTTACATCTGCCAAGAGACCAATAGAATTTAAAATGATCTTGACTTAAGTTTCTTTTTTCTGGAGGCTACTAATGGAAGTCAATGATACACACACTTTGTATGATGTATAGTTCACATAGGAGATGAAGATGCATATTACAATAGTAAAAAATAAATTCATAAGTAATCAGATACAAATGGCTTATTAATTCATATTATATGATCATTTGCCTTAACTGTTATGCAGCAAGCTACCCTGTGTTTTATTTGGACACCTATGTCCATTATTTAAAAAAGGCAGGAAAATGATGATCTTAACAGCATATTATGTGCTACAGTCTATCTTTGAAGTTTCAAAGAGCTCAACAAATGACTTATTTATGACTATTCCCTGGGACTTCATATAATAGGGCCACTTATGGTTATTGTAGAATCTTTATAAACAAAATTCATTCAGTGGGACTTCATAGAAAGCTTTTTTTTGCTCAACAGAATATATTATTTATGTGGAAATCAAAACTAAATAAAAGGGGGGGTCATACCCGAAAAATCATGCTTTACCATACAAAATGTAGTGTTTCTGGCGTTTACCCTTTTTAATGTTTGCTCTAAAAGTATTTGACTTATGTCAAGGAGAGTAATGCCTCATTTTGCACAGAGCATTGCCTGTGGCGCTCTGTTGAGAATAAATGGACCTCACAACCACCCCTTTGTATAATATCAGCCTAGGATGCATATCTTCCCCACATGTCCATATTTAAAAGGGACAGCCCATCTTTGGCACCCAAATACATCTGTTCTTCTTTCTTCCCTTGATGTCATTTGAGAAAATGTATAAATAAAATACATGGGTTATTGTGCTTAAAATGTGACTCTTGTGCAAACTTGAAAAAGTGGTCATATCATGGTAGGAACAGAGTGGTACAATGAGTAGGAACATTGCACTGGCTCCTGCGGTAGTATTACCAACAATTAGGAAACAAAGCGCAAATGCTTGTCAACATTTAGGGTATTTATTCAAAGCTAATATAGATATATATATATAATGAGAAAGGGGGCAAGAGAGACATACAGCCCAAATGACGGAGCAATGGTTTCTTCTAAATATCCTGTATTGATCTCAACGAAAGGTTAGCTGTATAGTGCCCTGGCCTCAGCCCTCAATCCTATTCCAAGGATCAGTGCAGAAAGGACTGAAAAGTAGAAAGGAGAGATTCTTGTTCAATTGTACGTTTTTATTGATTCTGTTAGTGATGATGTCTTTTACATCATAACTTACTTTCAACATGAGGCAACTCGTATCTTGCTCATTCATATCCCGTTTCGCCATCATTTGCATGCCTTTTTTGGATTTTTCTTAGGAAAGGGGGATCAAGTTCCTTTTTTTGTAATAAAACCATTTTTCAGACTTTTCAGCATGATCATTGAATAATTCTTCTTAATCCCTTAGCAAATTCACTTAAACAGCTATGGTAAGGCCCGACCCCTATTCATTCAATTGACTTGTGTATAAAAAAAACCCTTCCCTGTAACAGGGCACCAAGGGGTTAAAGCTGCCAAACAAGGGTAGGGTGTCAGGGCTTTGCACAGGAGGACTGCATTGCACAGGAGGATCATGGAGACTAATCACTTGGGTTTAAAACGTGCTGCAGATTTGAACCTAAGGAAGAGGCCGGTGTGAGAAGACTGGATGCTGCCTAATGGATTCCCAATAGAACACTTATGGAAGTGGCGTTTTACAGCCTGTATGAAGAGAGGAGTGTTTTTCTTTTATTTGCCGATTATTGACAAGCTGCGAGTCTCTGCTGTTAAGAGACTGCGTTGATTCGGCTGCAGAGGGAAATAAAACTGACTTTATTTTTGAACCTTCTGTGTCCTGTCTTGCTGTGAGATATACCCTGCAGAGGCACACACTAGCACAGGAGGTATGAGGGCATCTTACTCTGTTAAAAGAAATATCCAGGCACAGCACTCAGAATGTAGGTAATATTAAATATTATTTCTTACATAAAGTGCCATAAGCAAGCTTTACATTAACTATTTGCTGTTCTGGGGAAAAAGAAGCAATAATTAACAATAAAGGGCAATACATCGCCATTTAAAAACATGTCAGAGGTTTCATAATATACTGGATGTGTATGCTTTTCATCAAGGATGGTGGTAGGAATCCTATTATGAATTATATCAGGTAAGTATTTTATATATAAAAGTTGACCTGTGTTTTCAAAAATTAGGTTGTCTGAAATGAATTACTGTAATGTTAATGTATTCATTAATACAATGGGGTTATGTATAAAGAGAAATTCAATTGTAAAAGTGTACATTAACATCTGAAAAACTGTAATGCAACATAGTGACACTATTTTACAAGATCACAACAAAAGAAAACACACAAAAGCACCATGAGTAACCTGCAGAGATATAGATATTGGCTGGCATCATACAGACCAATGTACCAAGCAACATACTAAATGCCAGTGCAGAACATACAGTATATTTGAAAGCATTTATACAATAAGGTGGAAGCGTATAGTAACGCCAGACCTAAAATCTTGAAAACAAACACTGCGATAGAGCGGGAGTGTAACACAGGGACGGCCTGGCTAATAGCGAAAAGGGTCATGAATGACTAATATGATGGACATAACCTAGCCTCAGGTGGGGTGAGGAGAAATGTTTGATGCTTGAAGGACTTGCACAACAAACTACCACATAATTCATAAAAACACACTTAAAACCATTAAACAAAAGAAGCTCTGAAGTAGGGCAGGTAATCTAGGGAAATCTAGCCTCAGGTCGGGCGATGAGAAATGTTCCAAAACCTAACAACAATACCACATAACATAAAGCAGACTTAAACCTCAAAATTCACTCTGCGATAGAGTGGGACCTGCAGAAACACCCATAAGTGACACTGATAAGGGAAGGACGTAACCTACAAGTTGGGGAAATTGCCTCATGTGAGGAGGAAGGCAACAGATGCAGAAGTAACAAATTCAAGATGACTTAACAAATTTGAGATCTCTGCAATAGAGAATTTTGGCTCCTACTTAACTACACCAAATACCGACTCCCCTAACTGTAAACCACTAACAAGGAGGGCTACTAACAATAGTAGCAAAGGCTAGTGCGATAAATAAGGACATAAACCAGAAATACAGAAATATTTTTATTCACAGTGAGATGCCAACAACGATAACCCAACCAGCTAAACGTGACCAAGAGACCGCTTACAAATGTATAGCTCTCCTGGCTTTAAAGTTGTAGTATAGAGACAGGCATAAATTTATATCACATAACATGCAACATGTAACATGAACACATAACATAGAAAACCCAACACATGCATCCCACAAAAGCTGGAGACCGCATGGAAAGCACAATACACAGCATGGCATCCAGTTGATGCTACATAACATACATAGGAATCAGTGTGCAATACACACAGTACGAAGAGCAACACATAGGACATGGTGTAACGCATATGGGACACACATGCTAGATACAGTGTAACACACATATGTTGCAATGTAACAAAAACACTAAATGCAAAGGACACCGTGTAATATATACATAGAAGGATGGACACAGGGACATATACAGAATGCTACAAAACACACAAGATTAAATTTAACACACACAGGACACAACATAAAGCTTAAACACACGCAGACCCCACACAGATGTAATGATCCTGTACACAGAACACAAAAAGAATCTAGATGAATAACCGATATAGAGGAGGGGCACTCCCCCCCTTCAGGATATCTAGATAACCGTTTAATATTACAACATCAACAAATACAGTGCTTGTGATTGCCGCAGCCAGCGAGGCTGCCCCAATGCTGAATTGCCCCACTTCAGGGTCACTTAGCTGTGGTATCCGTTCCTGGTTCACCATGATAGCGCTTCTGGATCAGCATCTAAAACAAGAGGACACTGCAGCGCTGGGAGAGAGGCGTTGGATATAAAGTGCTCCTTCCACAACTACAGGCCAGTTCATTAGCCGTAAAATATATAGCCCACAAACAGCTAACAAATCAAGTAACCATTCCCTCTTATTAACAATATTAAATGAGAAAAGAAGAGTTTGAACGGTGAAAAAAACCCATAGAAATTGCTGTGAAATACTAAATTAATGAGCATTGTTTGGAAAGCGGTGGGTACCTGCCTCATATTAGTTAGTGGCTTTTATTAAGTCTCCAGTCTGAGTTGTTAAATTAAAGGATTGAGTTCCAGCAGATTTCCGATCCACACACTTCTCATGGGAGTAACAGGTGCAGAACACAGCTTTGATATATGAGCTTTGAGAAAACCAAGGAGTTGTTAATGCTTTCTGCAGGCGATCATATATAATTCAAGCAGTTGAAACCAGGCATCATGAGTGTTGTTATTTTTTGCAATCTAACATTTGAGATTGAAGTGATAAATATACACTGTGTGAACAATGGCTTGAAATCAGTTGGCCTAATTGCAAGAGAGACAGTTTATTAATGCATGAATGCCAACATGGGGTTTTATCTCTGGAGGGTCAAGGGATTCATTTAGTATACTGTATGCCTGTAAATACTGCTAACATTTACATTTCTACTGTTTATCTCTCCCGTAGTGCTGTGTTTTGGCCATTTGATATCTAACTATTTTGATTTATACAGTGCATCACTCCCCAATTTGCTTCCATCCATTATGTTCAGAATCCCATTGTCTAGAATGGAAGAAACACACCAAAGGTTAGATAGATCCCTTAAACAACCTCAATAGATTCACAATCTGGTTCCTTTTTGAGACAACCTACCAACTCAACAATACCTGTCTACTGACATGAACAATCAGCTGTTAACTCATTCTGTTTTTTGACAGACCAATGCATTCCATTGGATTTACAAAAAACTATGTTTTACCCCTGCATCAACATTATATGATCATGGACAGTACACAAATGTCTGTAAACGTCTTACAATAGTCTTATATCAATGACCTGTTCAGCCATCTCCAATTTAAAAAGAAAGCCTGATCTGCTTGCATACATGATGACTTAATGTATGTTGGAATATACTGGTTTTCTCTGGTATGATCATTCTACTACAGAGGCTGTTTCATGAACTGAGATATGTTAAATATTCTAAAATCCTAGGTTTAATATACACCCATGTATATTAAAATCATAAAGTTTAATAGGAACTTTTACGCAGACTTGGTTTTTTTTTGCACATGTGTAATGCACCAGCTATCTAAGTCACCACAATTAAGAAAATGTAGCGGATTTGCTGGATTTCAAAATGCAGATGTTGACATAGTCATAGTTTGAACGGCCAGATGTGCATACCTACCAAGTCTTTTGTATCCTCCTTGGTTTTTCCATTCTAGGAGTTCAGAATATTTGTGTGATTATTACAAAACAAAAATACACAATAGTTAATTAAGCAGAAAAACTAAAATACATTATTGACCTTATTCAGACGTGTGCGTGTTGGGGGGCCATCTGCTAAGAAAACACATATGTACGTCATTCCTACATTAAACAGAAGAACAGTTTTCGAAAAGTCATAAGCAAGATAATTCAAACTATGTTCTATTTGAGGTTCAATTGCTTAAAATATATAGTGGGTTTTTTTTTATTTTTTTTTGATAAATAGTGCTAAAAGTCTTGTTTGCTCTTTTTGGATTAATAGTGCTGCCTCATAAATCTGCAAATATCTGCAAAGCAAGTTATCTAAATGCAGGAGCGCATGTAGTGGTTGTTAATGCCTTCATTCAACATGATTCATCAGACGTGCATGTTTCCTACAGCCTGCTGTTTATCTTGGGGTCTGTTCATTTACATTTTATCTGCATCAATCACAGGGGATGCAGGTTGGAACAAAGGAGCTGGAGGAAATGGGAGCCAAATTCTGCCTGGGACTTCTCATCCTGCAAACCAAGTCGGTCTTCCATCCCACCCTCCCTCCACAGGTGGTGGCTTTGCTGGAAGCAGAGAAACACAGCGCAGAGTATCAGAGGACAAGGTAAGATGTGTGAGTTAAAAAAGGAACATGGCTTTGCATCTCAAAGGATTATTATTAATCTCTGGATATCTAAATAATCTATGGATATCAAAATAAGGGTATTTAACAGTTTAGTCCATCAGCTGTCATTTTTTTATCTTTTTGGTTAAATTTGTACTGTTTATATAATTCTGGACTGTACGTTTTATGGGGCAGGTTCATACCTTTTGTACCCTATTCATACTGTCTGTAGACTACTGTACTTCTTATAAAGCAGAACTTACTTCTTACTTACTATAATGTAAACTGTAAAGCCCAAAATTAGTGTTAAATAAATATATACATACATTGACATTGCGAGTTGTTTGCTTTTTAGATTCTGTTTCATGTTTACCTCAGTGGCGATGGCGAGGTTTCGCTAAATTTCCTCGAATTTAGACAAACACATTTTAGATAAAACTATTCTATATGTAACATAAGACCAAAGATTGATTAAGGGTTGAGTCTTTACATCTGGGGAAAAATGGTAAGACTAGACGGGCCAAATGGTTCTTACCTGCTGTTAATATGTTTCTATATATAGCCAATTAGTCCAGTTTGTAAAAATGTTTTTTCCCCACAAAGAGATCAATGCCATTATATGTTTTTTTGTAAATCCCCCAATATATAAATTATATTCCTACAGGAGTGGATTCCAAAACTTCAGGTACAAATGTTACCTTGACATGAGTCTCCTGCTGTTGTTCAGCTGCAACTTACATTATCTTCAACTAACCAGTTATCATACACATTCAGTGTGTGTTCACCATAGACACAACATATGCTTTAAAAATAGACCTAGTATATCCAGCTAGTATATCTTCAGCACTATATGTGAACTATAATTCCAACTTCATTTTTTCCCTAAATCTATAAAAATTCTAAGGCGAAGTTACATGTAAAAATACAAGGAATAGACTTGAAATCTGTTATTTATCACTAGTTCCTCTGGGGAACATAGGCTTTTATACAAATGGCATGACAGTTGCTACGCATTGGGATTTCAGAAGGGGTAAATAAAATAATATAAAAAATCTGATTTGTGTACCACAAAGCATGAAGTTAAAAATAATGACCTTGCTGTGTTGTAATACAATGCCGCCAGGCTTCGAGGATTTCGATACGCATAAAACAGCGTATTATTGTAAGGCTTCAATATCTGTTGCTGTTTGGTAGTGTACTCACATATATTTTGAGGTTTAGCGTGGAACTTTGAGTTGCAATTCTTTTGAGGACTTTTTACTTCCTGAACGTTTAAAGATTTTTTTTAAATATATATATTTTTCCATTTATTTATTTATTTTGCATTGGTTTTGTTCCTTCTTACCTGGATCTTGTTCTTGGAGAAACTGTAGATACTGAAAGCTGTACATTTTAAATGTAAGCTACTACTTAAAAATATTATCTTGGAAGATAAGAATACTACTACTGCTACTATATGAAGAGCCCGTGGATTACTTTTCTTGTTGCTTTTTTCTTATATTGTTATTTTGTGAAGGTGGAGTCACATAAAGTCACATTATCATTCAGGCATGACTCAGGTGGTAATTGTGGGTAGGGTGTAATATGTGTGTGTTTGTGTGTGTGTATATATATATATATATATATATATATATATATATATATATATATGTATATATATATATATATATACGCAGTTCCTTAATTTCCTGTTAAGGGACTGTAAGATTATTCTTCCCATTAGGTTATATTATCCTGTCCAGGGAGGATTTGTAAAGATAGAGATAACAGGATATTGACTAGATATCCTATTGCGACAGATCTTGGCTTCCTTAATTTTAAATAGCCCCTTACTTTAAGGTAAGTATATAAAATAAAAAAAAATAAAAAAAACAAGAATTTACAGATTACAGGTAAAAAGATGTCGGTATGGCAAAAGATAATGGTGACAGTTACCCTTTAAATGCATCCTTTAGCTCATCGACCACTTTTGTGCACATTGTTTTCATATTACTGTGTTCTTTTGTTTGGCATGTTGCGTTAAAGATATACACTTTATCTGTCACACAGTTCTACCAAAGACAAGATTTCTCGTGCTGCCATTGAAGTGTTCTTTCAGCCTATCCTTTTGACATCAGACATTTCCGCTTGTCAGAACTTATATCTTTTCTTGTCTTTTACTCTCCTGGTTCTTGATGGCTCTCCTTAACATATTCTTGTCTTTTTTTTCTAAACTCTTTGCTTCTGGGAAGGGAAGAAAAGAAATGATCAGCACTGGCTGGCCAGTTTTTCTAGAATTCCTTATTTTTTATTGTAAGATCCAACAGAATCAGAATCAAAATTCTGCATGCACCATCCAAATAATAGAGTATGTCTATCATTTAATAAGGGTTACTAAAAAGTATATACTCAACCATTTAAAATTCAATATAATTCAAATTAGACATTATTAATGAGACATAATTTTGGTCATATAAATACAGATTAGCCAAATATATGATACTATATATCAATATTAGATGCTTGGAAGCACATGAAAGTTTTATAATTAGCTTACATTACACACACTGTGCTATTTATGTATACATTATTTTAAGGAAAGGTCCCAAATTTTACAAAGGATTTTCTCCAGTCCTATATGTGCTAAATTTGCCTCTATAGTGGCCAAATTTCTGTCCCTTTTTCATCCTCTTATTTGCAAGATCAAAGAATAAAATGGTGAGTCTCAGTGTATGCATTGTGCTATATAAAACAATAAATAATAATAATCATTGTTTCACAACATTGAAAGTTATAACGGATCCACATCTAACAAATAAAGGCCAGTTTTATTGGATATAACCACACCATAAAAATATTTCTCAGATTCAATAAAAGATTTCTCTTACAAATATTATTAAAATGGCATTTGATTTTCTGCTAGGGATACCATTGAAATTCCACGAGCGTTGGGTTGCTACATGTATCTTTGATATTGACCACCTCATTATACCAGTTATTGCTATGATAAATCTGAAATACTACAAACGTTTTTTAACACTTGTAATATGAAATATTCTAGAAGGTCCATGCCATCATGCAATTATCTGGATTAACTACACTGTTGACAAAACAGATTCAGTAAAAATGTGATAAGCACAAAGTCCTTTGGACATCATCATTTTTACATTATGTTTGCGTCATTAGACACAAAAGCTATTACAGTTTAGATACAGTAAAACCCAATGATTGATTTAAGCTGCCATGACAATGGTAGTGAAAGACGTGCATTTAGTTATTGATACATATTTTTTAACAGTAACTAAGCCCACATCTTTAAAACAGCGAAAACATAAGGTAATTAGATTTTAAATGGATTGAATAATTTCAATATAGTGTTACACTGAAAATTATAGCAAACATAGTTGACCTAAGCTTCCGTGTCAAATCATGTTTTTAAATGTTGATGTGTAATGTATAGATAATGATTACAGTAGATTAAAGATTCTATTGATCAATTGTCTACTTTTAAGAATGAACACCTATTACATCCCCATAAGAGCACTTCGTTATTTTACTTTACTTTACTCTTCTTGTTTAAAAAGGACGTATGAGGCAATGTGTGGTGTAAATTAGGAGAATAAAACATAGTTCTGCTAACTTAGTTCTGTCTTTGATACACTCTATGTTTGACCTTGCAGATCAATATTATCAACCTGTGGCTCAGGAGATATATGTGCCTCTATATTGCTCTCAGAAAAGCTTTCAACCAAATGAATTGTTATACCATCGTTGTGCTTGAGGGCTCAGAAACCTGCTGTGTTTCTATACTCTGAAAGTCCCTTATGTTAGAAAAGAAAACAACGAATACATAGGAGTACATGAAAAAGAAGAAAGTAGATCTGTGACATTAGACTTGTTGTTCGAATGATGCTTTAAATGGCTGAACGCTATTTTGGTGGCTTCTACTGAGCTAGTGACTGTCTGAGCCAAACATGATAATCAGGCAAACAAATGCATCTTCTATACTCTAACTTGGCAATCAAGAAGGACAAACTCACTCTTTAAAGATTTCTCAGTTGTGACCATCTTTTTTACATTAACTTTCCATCCACATATTGACAAATATAATTATTTTAAATATCCCCTTTTCACATCTGCCTTCCACTTCAATCTTTATGAGATAGTTACATAGTTACATAGTTATATAGGCTGAAAAAAGACATACGTCCATCAAGTTCAGCCTTTCCTATATCTGTTAATTTGTTGCTGTTGATCCAAAAGGCGGCAAAAAACCCCGGTTTCGCTCTTTCCAATTTTGCACTAACCAGGGAAAAAAATTCCTTCTTGACCCCAAAACGGCAGTCAGATTCCTCCTTGGATCAATAAGCTGTTTCCCCATAATTAAAGATTATATCCCCAAATATTATGCTTTTCCAGGTATCCATCTAGTTGCAGTTTAAACGTCTGTACAGACTCTGAGATGTTGCCCTGCAAAAAATGCCATTCCATTAATCTTTGGTTAGCTTCTGTTCAAAGATTCTGTAGATTCCTAATATAGTTCAAATTGAAACTGATGGCAAAGAACCACCATGTACCCACCTATACACCCAATTCTCCTGTAAACCCTAAAATATTATTTGGTCCTTGTCTTCTGTCCGAGGCATAGATAGACACCTGCATTAGATTTACCAAATCCCCAGTAAAAATGTAGCTAAAGCTATAAGACTTTTCTCAAAATCTAGACGACAAGCTGGTGGAAAAATTCCACTGAAAGGATCATGTTTCTTATTGTCAGACCTGTTTTTATAGTTTGTTAAATTTTATGTACACATATTCAAACCAAAGTGTAGGTGCTTTGCTTAAACATGATGAATTGTTGAAGTCATTAATCTACATTTCAAAAACAACATCCCATTGTCAAGATTCATAGAATAATGTTCGTACATCACGACGCATGAAGAAAATGTGCTCAGAATTCTGCAAGACGTTAAATATTTAATGCAGCATTTTCACAAAGCAAAATGTAAAACCTGCCTTGAGCGCATAAACCAGGTGTAAAGACAATAAAGAAAACGGTATGACATCTCTCATGGAATGCAAAATCCATACCATGATTCCATAAAACATTAAATTGAATTGGGTGTGTTTTATCTAGGATGGATCTCCCATTAAGTAGACTAGGAACGGTCATAGGGCTCCATGTCTATAAAGACACTGTTGGAAGCAAACCAGCGGGCTTCACTGTAGCCTACCTATTTTGACCCAACCTCCTATAAACAGGTATAGCATGCTGTGCTATAGCTAGAGATGTTTTTGGAGATATTTATTAATCCGGAATTCAATTGTATATATTTTCCTCAGAAAAAAATGTCCTAATGCTATAGATAGTACGATGCATTGTTTATTCTGAGAGCATTGTTTAATGTATGTTCTACATGGATATTTGGAAAAGAAGACCTTTCCCTTTTTTATGGTTGTGTCAGCCAACTGAGCAAGCACAGAGTTCCTCGCCTTATTACTGTTAATCCATCTCATAGCTTATCAAATGGGAAGCACTTTAGCATTTAAAGGCTATGCATTGTGTAACCAGTATAATTTTTTTATAGATATTTATTGATATTACAATATTAAAGTACTGCAAAAAATACATAAAATGTAAATGTGGTGAAATTACTATAATAAATAAAACATTTTAACCAGTTAAAAATGAAATTAGAGTAAGGTATGTTCATAGAAAGGTGTAGGGAAATAGAGGCCCTGGTATTTTGTCGCTGGAAAGGCAAACTTCATGACCATAGAGTTAGATGTTATTAAAGACAAAAAACATGTCACTGAATTCTGAAAGGCTAGATTAAGCTGATGGGAAAGGCATGCCATAGCTTAGCTGCACAATTTCGCTCTATATTTATTGCTTCATATATTTCTGGAAACATGAGCATGGAAATGGGAAATAATCTCAGCAGTAAACACGAGCTATCTCTGATATGTTAATTAGACATGCTCTGACGTTACACGTATGACCTATCACATGCCCGATTACTATCTTGTTACAGAGACATAGAAGGAACAGTAGCCTTCTTGACTCATGCATTTGACGTGAATACAAATAAATACCACACATTACATTATCTTATGCCAACAATAATCTAGCGTATTTATCAATCACAGACACTGAAAGGATGTTAGCCTCATCGCTATCTGGGGCTGGAATTGAATCCCAAACAAAGATACTTAGCAAAACATATATATATATATATATATATATATATATATATATATATATGTATATATATATATATATATATATATATAAGCACTAGTAAGAATTTGGAGGCATCATGAATATACTCAAAATTAAAATTGTGGTATGTGGAGCTACTGTGGGAATACAATGAAAAGCCCTGACTCTATTTAGCAGTCAGGGCGGCATGTGGTTGTGGGGATAGAGGGGTCAAGTTTAGGTCAGGTTGTGTAATAGCTTAGGTTGAGGTTGCATAATAAAAAAATAAAAAAAAAATGAGTGTAGAAGTTTCTGGATGCGCTCGTGCTGTTTAGTTGACCGCGCCCTTTTGCGCTCGAGGGTAGCTCGTGCCACTTAGTTTAACCGCGTTTTTGCAATTGTGAGGTAAAAGGTGTCTCGCGCTGCGCTAAGGGCGGGATTTTGCCCTATAAATAAGAGCTCCTGAGGTGAGTATTTTCATACCTGCGGCGAACCGCTAGCTGACTGCACTGACCTCTTGTAGCGTCTGGTGAGCGGCAGCATAGCGGGAGAGCCAAGGGTGAAGAATGGAAGAACTTCTACTGAGGCGCCTGCCCTCCCAACCCAAAAATTAAAAAAAAAAAATTATGTCGTGGCTTTTATTGGGGTTAAGGTTGCCCTTTTTTTTTTTCTTTAGAAAAAAAAAAAAATTCAAGTAAAAGTTGAAAGGAAAAGAGGGTGAACCAGTGGTATTTTTGACTGTCCTGGCTTTAGGGCGGATGGTCTTTGAGTATTGTGTATGGTGACACTCTGGGGCTTGGGCCAAGAGTGTATTTATGGTTATAAGGTTGATGTTGATATTAAGTATTCGGTTTATGTTACAATGTAAACTAAATAAAAGACCACGGCCTGTTTTCTCCAGTTCAGTTGTCAGTGTCTTTATTTATTTATTGAGTTTTTGAGGATATCCCTTACAATCACATGATGATTGCATTTAACCCCATATTAGCCCTACCTAGCCTGCCTGAAAAGCGATAGTCGTAACTGTGATTACACTAATGTAGAGCATTTTAAACTTCTCGCAAACAGCAGCGAGGCATCAGCTCCTAAACACAGTAAACGGCCTCATTCTAAAATATGTACAAAAAACGGGCACCCGACGTGTGTTTTGCTAGCCAGACGCTAGCTTCGTAGGGGGGGGCCCTCATTTTATTGCCACACTAGCTCCTCATACCCTAAGTTTTAATGTCTTTCTAGTGAGCGGTGCTAGGATTTTTTGGGCAAACCACTTCCCATTTCAGTTTTTAACTTTTATTCAGGATGAAGTTTTAGTTGAAAAGAAAATGAAAAAACACAAAGGTTTTTGTGGAAAATTATACATATAACTAAGGTTTTCATAAGGCCATTGTCAGAAGATGAATCATCAGACCTAGAACAAGACATAGACCTAGATTTAAAAAAAATATGTTCAACGCTATGAATAATAGGAATAAGAAATGTTAGACATGGCAACTGCTTTATGTATGATTTTAGTATATAGCTGTACTGAGTCTGAATTCAGAACATTTTTTTTTAATTGGAAGATGTTATCAGGAGCTTTACAGTTAACATTGTTTAAGATTGATAAGTATATAGTAAATATGAGGTTGCCAATTGTATTTCTTTGTGGTATGTTTTTTACATTTTAGCAATGTAAACATAAATTATGTTTTATTATTTATGAGTGCTTTTATTAATTATGAGTGCTTGGCTCCAATCATGGGGTATTGCCTTTGTGTTTTAATAGTACACTTTTATTATACAAGACCTGTCACCCTTGGATCTGTGTAGCAGCATCAACTAGGATTTATGTGCAAAATCTCTTACAAAAATCACCTGATCTGCTGCTGGAGCAGTAGATCGTAGTATTGGGTTCTGTCGGACAGCAGCCCAAGGGGCATTAGCCCAGTGTGGCGGGTGGCCAGTGTGGGCTTAGACTAGCCCCACTTATACACGAAGCCAGTCCCCCAGAAGATGGAGAGCTCTGAGTAGCCTACCCAGGGAAAACGCTTTCAGGAAAGAAATGTCACTTTGCAAATAAATGTATTAGCAAAGTGATTTTTAGTTCTAACAATTCCATGTTATAATATTGTGGTTATCTTGCGATTAGAACAGCTCACATAAACACTCACACTTAATTTTTTGGGGTTCTATGTCCATTTAGAAGGGTATTAAAGATACAGAATTCCCTTCTTCTCCAATTAATTAAAAATAAATAAATAAAATAAACTTTGGGCTTTTACTAACTAAAATAATAAATTATTACTAAATACCATGCTTTCATTAGAATAAATCTTTTACTAAAATACAGTATAGATATATTGCAGATTTTGCTACGTAAATAACACAGATCCAATCTTAAAATAGCTGAAACAATACAGGCTACAACTCAACCAAGCTTTAACAGGGAAAAAAAACATTTAAAATGGTGTTAACAAGAAAGTGGTTAGCAAAAAGATGAGCTCCGGCGAAGAAGTCAGCGCATGAGTATTATAAAATATTCAGAACCAACCTCTGCTGACATCTTGTCTGTATTTTATTCTGTCAGAAGCTCTGGCAAAGAAGTGACTCATAACTCATCATCGTTCTTTGCCACTTCAGATTATGCTAAGGATATTCACAAGATGGGAACGATGACATTTTACAGTAAATAAACATTACAAACTAGCTTTCTTATTTCAAAATTAATCCCCTGTAACATCAATTTACAGACAGATGCCAATATTAAGGTTTTGTAAAAGGGCCAGGACTTTATTAGTGGACAGATATGTAGTCTGGTTTCAGGAGATCTGTGGTATATTCAAGTAAACATACAGTCCAAAAAACAATGGTATCAGACAGTTACTAATATTACTAATTAACATTAATAATTATTTCTATTACTATATTATCTGCGTTCCAATTCACACACAAATACTTGTATGGAAGGAGGACACAGAGAAGGTTGCTGTTCGCTAAGCCTGGTGCTGATATGTATTTGCCGGCAGACACGCAGACTTCCACAGTGTAGTTCAGATGACATTATACTGATCTGTTAGGATTCTTAGCTATGACAATTTTGATTTATTTGTTTATCCCTAACTATTTATGCAAGCGAGAGAACTTTGTGTTCTGTTTCACCTTCGCTGCACCGAGCACAACCTGACTGCCTTCATAGATTTTCCATTGTTAGTATTTTTAAGTTTCACTGAACCCACACAAGTTATATATTGTTTTTTTTCCAGGACAAGAAGGGCTTTCATTATTTTGATTGTATCGTATCATTTACTATAAAAATATACATATAAAATATGGTGAAAAATTTGGAAAAATCTTTTACTCATCTATAAAAGCTAATGAAAAAACCTGCTAAATAGATTCTACTATTTGTCCTGAGTTTAGAAATACCCAGTGTTTTTAGTTTTTTTTTTTTTGCTTTTTCTGCACATTATGGGGCAATCAGTACCAAGTAGCGTTTTGCTATTTCAAAACCATTTTTCCCAATCTGGTAATTCTTCCCCCCCATGTGTTATTTCGGGTATCTTGCCAATGCGTTACCCCATCAGACATACCGTATTGGCTCGGATATAGGCCGCCCCCGTATATAGGCCACACCCTAAAAGTTTGGTGCTTTTTTAAAGAATAATTTTTTTTCTTTAAAAAAGCACCAAAAAAACATGCTGCCACTCTGCCCCCCCGAGATATGCTACCACTGTCCTCCCTCCCGAGATACGCTACCACTGTCCTCCCTCCCCGAGATACGCTACCACTGTCCTCCCTCCCCGAGATACTCTACCGCTGTCCTCCCTCCCCGAGATACTCTACCGCTGTCCTCCCTCCCCGAGATACGCTACCGCTGTCCTCCCTCCCCGAGATACGCTACCGCTGTCCTCCTCTGCCCCCTCCCTCCAGACTTACCGGAGCAGACTCCCGGGTGTCTTGCGGGGCCGGCAGGGGACATCTACGCAATACAACTTCCGGTGCCGGCACCGGATGTACCGGCACCGGAAGTTGTATACGCGTATTGCGTAGATGTCCCCCGCCGGTCCCGCAAGACACCCGGGAGTCTGCTCCGGTAAGTCCGGGGGGGGCAGAGGTAAAACGCATCGTGTGGAGGTCCGCACGATGCGCTTAGACAACCTCCCGTGCCGGCACCCCCCCCGGGGGAAGTGCTGGCAGGGGAGGCTGTCTGAGCGTATCGGGGAGAAGGATGCAGGTCCCCTGCACCGCTGCGGGGGATCTGTATCCTAACCCCGGTGCCTGCCCGGCACCCGGGACTCCATGTCCCGGGCGTCGGGCGCTAGACACCGAATATAGGCCGCACCCCCACTTTAAAGACTTAAAGTGGGGGAAAAAAGTGCGGCCTATATTCGAGCCAATACGGTATATTTTTGAAGATTAGACACCCTAGGTGTTGATCGCCTCCTAAACTATTTTAAAACGGGCGTCCGCCGCCATACAGTGTATGGCGGAGGTGGTTGATGCCCCAGGGTTCCTGAATGCCTCAACATCGTTTAAAGCCATGACGGGCCTGGCACGTCAATTGTCGCTAATTGTCGGACCCTCAATTGTCATCAAGGGGTTAAATATCATATAATATAATTTAACTAAACATAGAAAAATTATAATTTGAAGGCAGATAAAAACCTTTTGTTCTGTCACTTTGTTGCATTGCCTTGCATACCTTTACGTCATAAAATTACTTCTAAGTCCCTCTATTCTGTTATCACTGACAGAACTGTGTCCCCAATGCTATTGTTTATATTAATTCGCTAACTGATTAAAGACTTACTGATTAAAGTCTTCCCTGCTACCTCTTTTTTTGTGAACGGTACCACAATTACCAACCTCCAATCCTCCAGAACTGCTCTTTTCAAAGCATCTGACAATGGTTTTGCCAGGACATTCCAAAGCTCTTTTGATAAGTCCCAAAGTCCCATTTGGTTGTTTAAACTGCTTTAACATTATTGAGTTTAATTATAGCTACATGGTTAGCATAAGAACATAAAAGATAAACTATTTTCTTGTCAAATATTTTTTTTAACATTTTATATAAGTTTCCAATGATGACGGTGGTTGCTATTTTATAATTTAGTACATGTATCCTTTGAAGACATATGAATATGTTTACGTGGCCAGTGGCGCAACACCATAATTTTTTAATGAGTACGGTGGCTGCTCTTTCATAATTTAGTACATGTATATTTTGGTACCAAATGATCAACAAAGCATTGTGGTAAAATTCCATAACCCCCCTCCCCCGGCCTGAGAAGTTACACAAATACACAAGTAGCTATAGAGCAGTTACTTCAATAGCAAAGAGCATGAATACATTACAAAGTTACTAATAATACTGATGAAGCATTACGATATAAGCTCTTCTGCTAGAAATGCTGTTTCCATATCATTTTGATGTGCCATATTCTTTTCCCATGATTACATTACTATTAAATAATCCAAAAATTCCACATCACAAAACCATTATCATTGCATATATTTGCAACCTTTTGGGCTTTGTTGCCTTGACAATAAATAGCATACTATCATCCTTGCCAAAAGGTATCAATCATAGCCGAGTCTTAATAAATTCTGAGCTAAATGTAGGTCCACGTGTGGAAATACATTAACAAAAAATCTGAATGCTATTGAGGACAATGCCGAGGAAAGCTTTAACCTGTCATGTTCTTTTATGTAGGAGGAAAACAGAGGGACCAAACCTTTTTTTTTGTTGGAAGATTGTTTTGAGGTTACATATCTAGTTGCTGGAATATTTTAAGGTCTTATAATTTTAGAATATTTTCCTGTGTTTGTACAGTGAGAATGTACTTACCATAACTCTCAGCGTCATCATGTATTACAGAATATAGCAACAGGACTTTTTATGAACGACTGACAATTACTCATTACCTTTAAAAATTAGATACAAAGACAAAAAATAAATACCAACTCTGGGTATGAATACCATGTTCCACACTGCACCCAAATCAAGAAACATCTACATCATAATCCAGGGCCGGACGGTCCAGGAGCCGGTGGAGCAGCACCAGTGCCGGACTGACGGGTGCTTAATGTTATTAATGAGGCCAGTGGCGTAACAACCATGGTCACAGGGGTCACAAGTGCAACCGGGCCCACCGCTCTAGGGGGCCCGGGCAACCACTTGTCTGTGCATATGGACGTGTAGCTTAACGCTCTTTTACCAAGCAGGGGAAGCAAGAACGTAGCAGGGGAAAGGTTGCCTTGTGAAGTAAGGGAGTCGGGGGTCTGTTCCCTAGGTACTTATTTGGACCTCTTGACCCTAATAATAATATGCTATTCTGTTAATTATTCATGAATGATTTAATATAATTTTTATAATAATTATTTTTAGCTATTTGGATGTCAAATAGTGTGACTCAGAGAGGTATGTATGAGGGGTGTGGGATATGGGCACATATGAGCTTGACCACGTGATAAAATATATAGGACTGGTGTGCAAATATTTCCAGGGCTGCTTTTCGGTCCCACTCCAGCCCTGCCCTGATCTATGACGAATCTTATCTTAAATATATTTCTAATCCCTGCCTTTCCTTTATTCTTCCTTCCTAAAATAATAGTAAGTGAATATACAGAGATGACATAGTGGAAGAATACTAAATGAAAGTATGACAGCCTTGAGGATCGGTGCCTTATGTGAAAGGGTTAAAATGCTTTGCAATTTTTGTTTGCTTTCTTTTCTACAACCTTTTCAAGAACCAGAAATGCAGTATTTTACTTCAGTCTGCGGCTTCCTTGTTTTGAATTGTGTGGGAAGATTTCTCCGAGCTCTGGTTTATGTGCTGCAGCTATAGCACAGGGATGTGGAATTGTTTCTCCTGCTGTTTTCGTCAGCCACAGGGTAAGGTTCTGTCTGGGTTTTGTGCTAGGCAAATACTGGGTGATTGTAGAGCAGGGTTCACCGATGCCCCAATGCCCTTCACTTTGCTACAGATTGTAAATTCATACCAGGTTTTAAAGTCCAACAGCTGCAGGAGATGGACATTAAAATGTCTTTAAGCCTCAGAATCAGGGAGATAACAACTAATGTACACCTGTACTCCCAGGGAATGGTTTGGCCTGCCTGGACCTGTGTGTGCTGTCTGGTTTAGTTTCTATAGCCTGATTTAGCTGGGTCTGGCAGGGAGGATTAAGTTAGTAATTGGGAGCTAGGCTTTGCTTTGAAGTATTCCTTACTTTCCTTATTTCCCTAACGGTCTTACTTGAAGACCCAAGAGAAGTGTCTTTTATGACCATCAGCAAAGGGGTTTGTCATGATAGTTACTTGAATTATTAGTAATTATTAGTAATCAAAACCTAACTGTATACAATAATTTTGCTTGGAAAATGTACCGTTTTCTCACAGAACTCACTATACAGTATGAAGTGTCAGCCCTACTGGTTTCTCCTACAAGAAGGTCTCAGCTGACCTTGCGCAATGCAGTCAGTGACATGACTGATTTAACTGTATTATTCGGAGATAACAAAAACTTTCTTGCAAGAGAAGGTAATTGGAGTTTCTAGTGATATTCAGTGATGTTAGTGAGTTGTACTATTTGAATTACCAGCAAATTGCAAATTCATTGAATAAACTCCCAAAACATGAGCCACAATTTCATCCCTTCTTAGGTTCTGCAATCAACATATTAACCATTAAAATTAAAAGGCTCTCTACTTCATTGACATAACTTATTTATTATTCTTTTTGCACAATATTTTATGAAGAAGGGCTTACGCAGCTGATTTACTAAAAATAATTCTAAAAAAAAAACCAAGCTTAGGTCAAATCAATATGTTTTTTGCGTATCTAAGTTTAAAGATTCCCACCCCCCAGTAGTTGGGTCACATAATAGACGTTAATACTTTAACATTTACAATTGTGACACCTCTAAGGTCAGTGGGATGAAATGTATAAGCCAACTGACAATGACATTTTATGGCCTCCAGGTAACATATACAGCAGCGTGAAGTAATGAAATACATTGCTAGTGACATCAGGTCATCACAGTTAGTAAATAGGCATATACTTCCCTCCAGCTTCAGATTGAAAGATTAGACATTGCATTGTCAAGTTTCATCCAGTTAAAAATAATTTATAAACTATCATCATTTCTGCTATACTATGCCATTATCATTTCTTCAGTATCACACATATCCACAATAATATTCCGATACACATACCTGGACTCAACTTTAGTGGCGTCCAGGACCGATCCTAGACCAAGTGGCACCCCAGGCAAAAATATTCTCTTGCACCCCTTTTATATGGGTAGCAATATGTTTAAAGCCTAGCAGGATTGAGCAGTGAAGAAGTCAGAGTAGGGTGCAGAGCAATTATTTCTTTTTCCGGGGTCAACTGAGCCAGGTAGGCAGGGTGCACCACACCGAAGCACAGAAAATAAGTGCTCTGCCCCATACTCACTGCTCAGTGTTCTACCCTCTGCATGTCAGTCTGCGGTGTACCTCTCTTGCTTATACATTCTAACACGATATGTAAACATTCCAACACCATACAGTAACATTCAAACTAACATAATTTTCATGGACACGCCGCCCAGTGTAATATTGTTTACTGACAACCCCACATACAGTGAGTCTAACACTGTACACTAACTTGAAAACTGTACGCTGAAACACACACAGTTTAACAGTGTACACCGACACCCCCCACACTTATTCTAACACCATGTACAGTCTAGCATTGTACATTACCGTTCAAAAATTTTGGTTTACTTAGTTGTTTCCATGGAAAATAAGGACATTTCTAGCAGCGTGACGTAATCATAAAAGTATTTTCTAATTATATATATAAATGTATATGAAAATACCAAGTGATGTTAGATTATATACAACCTATAGCCCAGTGCATTGACAATGAACCTCCCTGTAAGGCTGAAATGTTATTCAATTCTGCTTCAATAAATAAATGTAGAAATACGTCAAGTTGATATAAAGTGACTATTGTTTGACATGCCACCAAAATGATCTATTAAATATTTACCAATCTGAAGGTCCGGGCACTTATAGACAGATTTCTTTTTTGTACAGCATATCCAAGAAAGATCAACTTTTGAACATGAAAGATCATCACCATGGACGTCTTATACCATTTCCTAGTTATTTCTCATAGCGTTCTTCTGAAGTGCCCCGAGGCTTGGTGCAGGAATACAGTAACCCTGCTGAAAGTACTTCCCTAGCTTAAGAAAACTTTCCTTTTTGTTAAAGCTCTTGAATATGATCAAAGCCAAATAGTGAGAGGGATATCTGTACAAAAGGGTTGTTTTAATCCTGTCCTCTATTGCTGGATGCAAAGCTAACTTTTTATTAACAAGTCAAACTTTCCAATAAGTGTTCATCCTGCAAAGCAGAATATAATATACTGTCACACAGTAGAAAATTCAGGGTGTACAGGGTCGGTATGACTGTAATCATTTGTGGTTAAGGAGGCTTTTGGTTTTCTACCCAACAAAAGCTGTGAATTTTATTTGTATAGCATGCTAATATGACATCTAAATTTCTTATGTGAATTGTATTGTGCTAGTTATTGCTTTAATGCTATGAAGTCTACCCAGTGGTCCTTATGTACTAAACAAATTAAGCCTTCTTTTATTAATTTATATAATATAAAGCAGAGACATGGGGGAAGTGAACAGAACAAGGCATTGTTGGCCCTAGGGCAGCACCCCAGGTGAGCCATCCTTCCAGCACAATGCTCCTACGTGTACTTATATTGTGAAAATAAATGGCAGTGATTTAGTTTGCCAATTAATAGGGCCAGCTTTGGATCCGGGTAATAGCTTCAGCGAAATGCTAAAATATAACAGTTTAGAAGAAAAACTATGCATATGAGTCATTGCACTTAACAGTAAATGAGTTCTATTGTTGGAGACTCCCTCTTTCCACTCAGTAAAGGGGCATTCATGGTCATTCTTATTTAAGTGATCAGAAAGGCAGCACTGATCCATATTTCATTGAAATTCAAAAAGTGTTTCACTCAGAAACCCTGTTCTTTCACACAGAAATTGAGACTTTCTATGGCTGGTAGTATCAATTTAAGATGCTCTTGTGGAGATGTTCCCTGCTTTAATAGTATGACATCCATTCTAGCATACTATAATCACACCCATTCTAAAATAGAGCAGATTGTGCACGATGTCTCTTCTATAATAACATCCTTGACCCTTGTCAGTATGGTTTCAGACCACTTTACTCTACTAAAACAGGAAAATTAACCAATGACTTACTCTCTGGCACAGCTAAAGGTCACTTCTCCCTGCTGATGCTCCTAGATCTCTCTTTTGATACTATTGATCACCACCTTATTCTCAAATTACTCTCTTCTATAGGTAAACAAGATACAGCTATTTCCTACATCTCATCATATCAGTGTTCCTCACTTTCTCTAGCAAGCCATCTTTACCTCACCCACTTTATGTTCACATGCCACAATGATCAGTCCTTTGCCCTCTGCTGATCTGTCTTTACACCTTATTTCTTGGCAAACCAACTCATTTGGCCTCCAGTATTACCTATATGCATTCTTCACCTGATCCACCCTTCTCTCATGTCACATACTAGGAACAGTTTGCTTGCTATTTCTGCTTGGATGCTGCAACACTACCTGAACTTTAATCTCTCCACCCCAGTACCTGAATTCTTAATCCCAACCAACACTACCATCTCCCCTATTTACCTCAACTGATGCCTTGGGGGTCATCTTTGACTAAGCCCTCCGCTTCACCCCTCATTTTCTTTACCAGACCTTGACGCTTGCAATTAAGACATTGATTGCATCTGCTATTTCCTTATCCAATAAACCTCAAAAACTCTAGTTCATTCCCTATGAATGAACTAGAGTTTTTGACTGGCCTTCTAGCTGGTATTCCTCTAGTAACCCTTCCACTGGCTACCTATTATTTCAAAAATGTAAGTTCCAAGTCCTTATACTAACATACAAAGCCCTTCATGATACTGTCACTTGTAGTTTTGTCATACCCTTTGAATGTATGTACTATGAGAAGCTTAGTGTACGTTGTAGAATAATGATAATGAAAATAAGGTGTCAATATATTTATTCATTTGGTAAAGACACCCCTTTCAAGCTATCATGGACAGTAGCTACAACCTGCTAACTTAGTTTGCTGTAGTTATTTACTTGTATCTGCTGTGTCTTGGCCGAGATTTCTTTTACATTAAAAAAAAAATTCTATGTTGTGCACTGCACAACTTAATAAAATCATTTGTGCCGGTATACAATATTCACATTAAGAGAAAATAAAAAGCCACTTCAATTTTTGAAGCATGTATATTATGTATCCATAGGCAAATAATAAGCGTATCTTAATTTTCAGCAAAAATCCATGTTATCCATAAGAAATATCTCTATTTACAAATGCATCAAAGTATAATTGATGTATTTTCCAGAGTAATTAACGTGTACAAAGAAATACATTACATAAAAATACCTTGGCCACCACTGACTGAAACAGACAAGGCGTCATTCTTTTCAGATATGCTTTTTTAATTTACTGAAAAATCCCGGATGTCAGTTTCACCTTTAAAACCCATAAAGGCAAAAAAAAAAAAAAAACCCTTCCCAATAATCCGGTAGTTGAGAGATATTACTAGTATTTGTCGGAGAATTGTGATTGTGCAGATATATTTGAAAGGTTTGCTTCCTAGTAACCTTGGATAAGTCATCAAAGCTAAATTGGATTGTAACTAGTACAATGATTACAGTGAGTACAGAGGAGAGCACGCCGATGACATTTTAGGTCAAGAGTCCATGTTTAATGAGTTTTATAGGGGGACGTCTGAACTACAATTCAGAAAAATACAAAATATGTTGTAGAGCAGTATTTCCAAATACTTGCAAAATATAACGTCTTATATTTTATTTCCCCCGAAACCTTATGTCATTTTTTTTCTTTACTATCTTAATTAAAACAGTATTTATGTTTAAAATAAAGTTGATTTTAAAGTTTCCTCTGGAAGATCACAACTACCCCAAAGAGGATGAATTATAGGTTGCCTTTTCAGACATTTTGGATAATGAAATGAAATGAATGTAGTGTTTTTTATGCAATGTTTTGGGTACGTCCATACTTACACGACATCAGGAATTTTCCTTCTTGGAGAGTGTTTGATAGTGATAGTGATAGTGGTTAAAACCCATATTTTCTGTAATTTAGTATGAACATTTTTATTTTATTTTTACAAAAAGTGTCATCTTCCATTCCTTTCAAGTCAATAAGAAATAGTCTCCTACAGTTGACATCATCAAAGTCTATTTATGTGCCTTACTATTGGCATGCTCCACATCTAGACAGACTTAATATTCCATTTTGTTTTTGTATTTTTTTTATCTTGATCTGATAAGCAATGCCAATAACCTTAAATTGGATGTCTGTTTACTTGGTACAGAATGGCCCAGCAAATCTCAGTTCCAAGTCTTGTGTCTTCTGTATTTAACAACACTATGTTTTCACTTTTTTTTTTACACATGTGGTATGTTATGGAGTGCTCTTTCCACAATATAGAATTTAAAATAAAAAAAAAAAACTCAAATAAGAGTTAGGCATATTTACCTTTATAAAATAAGAGCCGTTTCCTGCTATAAATATTTTATTGATTTAATTGCAACCTTTTTATAATGAGATAAAAATGTTTTCCTCATTTTTTTTTTACTCTGGTCACTAAACATAATTTTCATTGTGATTGGTATTCTTATTTGTTTCAACCAATGAGAGTTCAATTAGAATTTGGCATTGCCGTCATCAGTGCCCTCTTTACATCGCTCCTTAAATGCTTTTTTAATGCCGCCTTTCTACAGAAAAAAAATGTTTAAATATTTCAAATTAACTTTAGACGATATAGTAGCCAATATATAAAATAAAAAAGGAAGGACAGCCGTAACTAAAATCCCAAAAGGGATCATGCCAGGAACAGAAGGCTGAATCTGCACTTTCTTTAAGCAAAATATTATCAAGGGGTCGTATCAGCTTTATTCAAACCTCTCTCTTGTATCTTATTTGTATTCAGTTAGACGTAGATGATTATTACTAGTTCAATGCACAGATTTTTTCCCCCCAAGTAAATTTACTACACATGTGACTTTTTGACAATCTGTTTAATATTTCCTTCATGAATTATCATTACACTGA
Organism: Spea bombifrons; assembly: GCF_027358695.1. NCBI lineage: Eukaryota > Metazoa > Chordata > Amphibia > Anura > Pelobatidae > Spea > Spea bombifrons. Next base: position 88,381,465 of record NC_071090.1, on the reverse strand, counting down.
TAACCTGTAATGTCTTGTCAGGCATTGCACATACACTACAGGTCAGCATGATAACTATCATTATATTCACAATGTGAGTTAAAGGCTAATCATCTGTGTCTAGACTTGGTATCTGTAGTGCATGGTAACACAGCTATCATCAGAAGCTTCAACCAGGGTCATGGAATGGAGGTATAATCACATAATTACTTTGTATGCAAGTGAGCAGTTTTGTCTGCATATTTCGGAGTAAATGAGCTACTTGACCTATTCTTCGCATTGTGAAGAAAGGTTTGCTGTAAGATGATCAGCTGATCTGATTGCCTCTTGTCCGGGAGAGTTTGTTGAGACTCTACAACTGTTTTCAAAAATCAGTGCATACGTGTATACCAGGCTAACAAATAAGCAGGTCTCCATGTATTGTTGAAATACAACTCCTATGATCCTCAATCAGTCTAGGATAGCAAGGCACTGGCACAGGGGTTTGTTCACTAAAAATGGAGTCTGCAAGGGGAATTGAAAATGTCAACTTCCTTATATCATTATACATCGTCAAGGTCAAACCCCAATGAGATGGTCTGACTTGACTCCTTGCTGAATAAGCTAAACCTTTGCATGGCCAGCTCAGCCCTTCTAACAGGATGTATATAATAGGTGTGTGTTGGCATCAGAGAGCTGGCCGGTTTAACTCTCCTGCAAACTGTGCTTTTCAGCAAATAGACACTACTTAGTAATGGGATATAAATACCTCCACCAAAGGTGGAGACAATACCCCGAGCATAAATAACAAATCCAATTAAAATAAATGTATTGGAAGATCCCATTTAAAAATCATAGCACAATATGGCCTGTCCTGCAAACATGCCCTAGAGCTATTGGTGGAAGGGGAACATCGCTTTGTCAGAGGGAGGTGAAGGAAAATGGGGTGACATGATTGGGTTTTGAGGGTATGGAGACAAGGTAGGCCTGGGGTGTCTCATGATTTTGGCATTGTTAAAGAAGTATTGTCATCCCCACCAATTTTAAGCTTGTAGCGTTTGGTGCATTTTTATCCTCTGTCTTCTTGAAGGTTTAATGGGGAGCAGGATAGCCTGCTTGGGGTGAAGGCAACCTAGCTCTGAGGCATTTATTGGGACAAGTGATTTGCTGTTTGCCCGACCCACCATGTTGGGGTTGATTTGCAGCTGGTAATACACAGCAGGACACTTACAGGGTTGGACGAAGACAGGGTACTTTATTCTAAAAAAGTTATCTGGAAAGATTAACAGTAAATTTAAAAAAAGTGTTATCTTGTATAATTTTGTTAAACTTTATGATGTGAGATTGTTTGTTTTCTAAGAAACATCTCACTGTGTTCAGTAAAGAGCTCAGCTGCCATAAAAACCCAGTGTGTCTGCATGTGCTTTATTTGCCGGTTTGTGCCAATTCTTCACCAGTAATCAGTGCAGAGGTCACATATGTATGACAGGACGACGGATTGACGACATAACATTACCATAAGAAGACTGGATTATTCAAAATTGAATGCTAAGGGCTAAAATATTGTACCATTTTTATCTTGTAGGCGCTTAAATTATAAATCTACTGTAATTCTGTAGATCTGGTAACTGGTCATGATTTTGCCCGTCAAAATATGACAGCTCAATGAATGTTTTCAACGGACTCTTAAGAAACTGAAAACTTCCCCAGAATTAAAATACCATGGCCATCTCTGTTCAGCACGTTGTTAGCATTTTTCCTTCTCTTTAGAACTTAAATTGAGTGATTAAGGGCTGAAATGTTACTTTGACCTTTTCATTTTGAAAATAGCAGTGAAGGCAAAACTGTCTGGGGAATATTTATCGTAAGAGAGATTCTTGAAGTGTCTGGCTGTGTCTTCCCTGCAGAAAAACTCAAGAAGGAACCTTATTTGTCTCTCATCATTTCATATTAATGTAGTCTTTATTATATTCCATTTGAAAGAGTTATGTTTGAAACAAATGATGCATTGCAATTTGAATATATGCATCTTAAAATATCTAATATGTACCAGACATCTGTTTAACTCCACATTACTTTACATACGATTCATCGCCAGCTCTGAAGGCAGAATTATGGTTTGCAATGATTTGTAGCTTCAATTAAATTTCCAGTGCAAAGACTTTATGAAACAATGTTTGTCACGCTGGTAACCGTAGTAGTCAGTCGAGATTAAGACGGTCAAGTATTGGAATGGTTAAGTGACTTTTTGTTGGGATCTGTTCATCCAGCCTTCGTACGATTCCCCTGTGGAAAATACAATGTGTGTGTGTTCATTCAGCGCACACTATTACTTTTTATATATACCATTTATATAGAAATGTCTAAGAGATCACTACGTGTAATGATCAGATGGAGAGAAAAACACAGGGATATTTTAATCATTTGGAAGTTTCCTAGTCAACAAAAAAAACCCACACATTGAGAAAGGTACTTTAGACCAAATGTTAGGGGACTGTGAACCCTGTATTTGGGTTTGATTTTTTATGCAAGGACTAAATAGTAGCGTTGTAATTGTTACTGTGTGCATTGCCAACCAGACCAGCAGATGGCGGCATTGAGAATTAGTCTGCTTATATATTATTGGGTCTTGCTGTTCCACGCTTGCCGTAAGAGACTCGCTGGTTAATGTACCTACCAGACCTTGACGCTTGCAATTAAGACATTGATTGCATCTGCTATTTCCTTATCCAATAAACCTCAAAAACTCTAGTTCATTCCTTATGAATGAACTAGAGTTTTTGACTGGCCTTCTAGCTGGTATTCCTCTGTCTAGTAACCCTTCCACTGGCTACCAAATCCAAATCCAAAGTTCCAAATCCTTATACTAACATACAAAGCCCTTCATGATACTGTCACTTGTAGTTTTGTCATACCCTTTGAATGTATGTACTATGAGAAGCTTAGTGTACGTTGTACAATAATGATAATGAAAATAAGGTGTCAATATATTTATTATTTGGTAAAGACACCTCTTTCAAGCTATCATGGACAGCAGCTACAACCTGCTAACTTAGTTTGCTGTAGTTATTTACTTGTATCTGCTGTGTCTTGGCTGAGATTTCTTTTACATTTTAAAAAAACAAACAAACATTTTTCTGTGTTGGCTCAACTAAAGACATTTTGTCTTGGGTTAATATAACAATTAAAATTCCTTAAAATATACAACTGAAAGCAGCCAATGGCTGCACTGCGCAACTTAATAAAATCATTTGTGCCGGGTACATATTCTTCTATCTCTTAATATTCACATTAAGAGAAAATAAAAAGCCACTTCAAATTTTGAAGCACATATATTATGTATCCATAGGCAAATAATAAGCGTAAAAAAAACAAAAATCCATGTTATCCATAAGAAATATCTCTATTTACAAATGCATCAAAGTATAATTGATGTATTTTCCAGAGTAATTAATGTGTACAAAGAAATACATTACATACAAATACCTTGGCCCCCACTGACTGAAACAGACAAGGCGTCATTCTTTTCAGATATGCTTTTTTAATTTACTGAAAAATCCCGGATGTCAGTTTCACCTTTAAAACCCATAAAGGCACAAAAAAAAAAAAAAAAAAAAACCCTTCCCAATAATCCGGTAGTTGAGAAATATTACTAGTATTTGTCGGAGAATTGTGATTGTGCAGATATATTTGAAAGGTTTGCTTCCTAGTAACCTTGGATAAGTCATCAAAGCTAAATTGGATTGTAACTAGTACAATGATTACAGTGAGTACAGAGGAGAGCACGCCGATGACATTTTAGTTCAAGAGTACATGTTTAATGAGTTTTATAGGGGGACGTCTGAACTACAATTCAGAAAAATACAAAATATGTTGTAGAGCAGTATTTCCAAATAGTATTTCCAAACCTTATGTCATTTTTTTTTACTATCTTAATTAAAACAGTATTTATGTTTAAAATAAAGTTGATTTTAAAGTTTCCCCTGGAAGATCACAACTACCCCAAAGAGAATGAATTATAGGTTGCCTATTCAGACATTTTGGATAATGAAATGAAATGAATGTAGTGTTTTTTTATGCAATTTTTGGGGTACGTCCATACTTACACGACATCAGGAATTTTTGTTTGATAGTGATAGTGATAGTGGTTAAAATAGTGGTCTTATGGAATCTCTTTGAAGGCTATCATACCAGACAGTTTTCAAATCTTTCCTCTCCACTGATCAGCTCAGTTTGTTAAACCATCCTCTAATCCATTTAATCCCTGCCTTGCTATATTTGTTCCTTGTTTTTGGAGATATGCCATAAAACCAAATCGATGGAAAATAAGTAAATAAAACAAAGTAACCTGCTAACCAGAATGGTGCTATTCAAACACTATATGGGAGATATAATAGCTGTAAAGAAAATAAACTATAAACCTGAAAGCAGAATTAGGGTCACCCATGTGACAGCAGGTACGGACCATCCTGTTGGCCAACTTTTGTAAGTTAGAAGGACTCATATAATTATTCGAGAAGGATGGATGCCATTTACTATTTGCAAAGCAATATAATGTTTTGGTTTTTTACAATACAAGTTCACAGAGGGCCAAATCCAAGGTGATTTAAAATATACCTCAAGAAGAAAGAATACCAGCTTATAAATCCATCATCTTACATGCTGCCTGAGCACCACGGAAGTTATACTTCTTTAGAGCTACATAGTGCTCTGCCTGTTGTAAGAAATATGCGTTAATACAATCTGTCTGCGCATTTGTTTAAGAATCAATGCTATCATAGGACATGCTGTATTAACTGCCATAACAAGTGCTTACAATGGTTTGGCCCGTGTAGAAAGAAGAAGCGAATATCCACGAAACATTCAGTATCATTGGCTTTTTAGTTCAGTACCGTGAAACTGATATTCATTCAGTACCATGGACTGATATTCATGCCTGCCTGCCAATGCGTTAATAAACTGAAAAACCCTTTTGACTTCTACTTCTCCCTCAACTTTCACGTTCTTTATTTCCTTAGCATACAGAGTATTATCTACCACAACTGTTACTTACAGGGGAAGCCTTTGTGTCTGTATTACAGTCGAAGGGTGCCGGTCTCGCTATAGAAATGAGAAAGAACAACTTTGCTTGTTTAATTAAAATTGAAACCCTCTGCATTTGAATACAAATAATTTGGCTGGGTTCAATAAGATAGGAGTTTGAGAATGTAGTAATTTACAGCTGGCGCACAATATCCCTGAACACTAAAAGTTTACTGGTGTCTGATATCATCCAGTGTGTGGCTGGCAAGGACAGATAAGACTTTAGAAGGAGTAGTTTTCTTCCTTTTTTTAATGGTTCTTGCAGTCGGTTCCTTCTTAACTCCCTAGGAGACTTCACGTATTAAGCCAAAGCAAAATAATTAATTGGGACTTTTTTGTTTCAATTTCACATTCTTACCGCAGCTAACAGGAAGCAGTAACCGTGGTACATGTTTTAATTATAAAAGCAAAAAACTGTGGCATTTATGCAATAAAGAATCAGCTTATGAAATGTGTTCCATAATTCAAACCTAAAAAACAAGTACATAAAAAAAATAACGACAGATAAGAAGCTTATACATGCATCAACTCAATGCTATCAACCTTTAGGGGAAATGAATGGGTTATGGGCGCTATCCTTTTAAAGGTTCAGTTCCACTTACTAAAACATTAAATGCACACCCTCCGGTATGTTTAGCAAATACACATTAGAACAACTGTCATTTTATTCTCTCCTATGAAAACAATAGATCCCCCAGATGTTATGGCAATAACATATCAATGTCTGCTTTGCTATCACATGACAATAAAGAGTGTTCCTGGCAAAAATAAATTACCGGTAGATGTGGCAACACCTTTATTTGTTTAAATAATTATATCTAGGACAAGGCTTGGACATTCAAAAGTACTGAAAATAATAATGAAAATGATCAATTTGTAATTCAGCATTTAGTTACAAGCTGCGAGAGCATAGATTTATGCTACCAATGTCTGTAGGCACCCGGAGGTGGTGTTTGACTGACATCGGGAGGCAGCTGCCAGGAAGCAAAATGAGCAGTGCTTGGGAATGAAATGATGCTTCTACCGAAAAACAGGGATCAATAACACAAACGGGAAAGAGTAAAGTGTAATTCTTACTTAACATACTAGGGAATTAGTATTCAATTAATATTTTGTCTAATTGGAACCACACATTTAAGAAAAAAACTGACAGTCACCTTGGTACCATTAATATCCAACCTTTTGTTGGTTCTTATACATTTTGCTGTGATGGAGATATCATTTAAGATCATTTATAGGTTGCTGGGAAAGGATGAATTGTCACGGTCGGACAGAGAAAGCAGTTGTTGACTCTGATAATCTGATCCCAGAATTCTTGTCAGTCTACAGGTGCCAAAAATTGCAGTGCTTATTCACTCCAGCACTCTCAGGGTTAATTAAAACTATGCTATTTTGACCCAATAACATTAGTATCATTTATTAGAATTTATACATTTTAGGCTGAACAGATTTAGTTGAACAAATGTTTATTTAAATATTTAATTAAAATAGAGGGATACTGTAGAAGCGCATGTCTAACATTAGCTGTAGACAAGCTTTTTTTTTTTTTTTTTTTTTAAGGAGGTTTCTGAGCTTATAAAATTTTTCCAAATAAATTACAGTGCTATTTCAAAATTTTCCAGTGATCTCACTTTTCTTATGATCTTGGCAGACAGTTTTCCCTTTTTTTGTCTTTTATAAACCAGATACAGTCATTGGACCACATTTAATGATCCCTATTAAAGTATTTAGTAGGTGCTGGTGGTTAAAAATCCAAAGTCATCTTTTTCAATCTTAGCTGCCTATGACAGCTGTCATGTGCAGAAAAAAATAACAGAAAGGATGTCCTTAAAATGAATAGAGAATTTGCAACACTATCCAATTCCATGCTCCCTTTACCCTTAAAAATCATCTTGAAACCAGACCATCAAACCTTTTTATCGTTCCAAAACGTGTTGATTCCTTCTAAAATAACAGGCCTATGCCACTTTCTCTTTCCTCATGTAGTATTGGTGGTATACAATAAAGATAGCACCTATGTATGGTAGAGGGAAAAGTGACCATTTTAGAAAGGCAGTCATGTGGCCTTTGTAGAAAGGCTTCTTCTGCTTTATCTCAACAATTCAGGTGTCCAAATAAGGACACCTGTGTTGGAGTGAGTGGCTAGTGGTCAGAGTATGCCCCATACTGTGTTTGGGCACTGCCAGGACAGAACCACCCACTCCATCTAAAGAGCCCCCTTCTGGCCCTCAGCTTCAAAGCATTGTGATGAAGCTACATGGGAGCTGCAATGGAGATCTTTGTTGTAACACCACATACCTCAATAGGATTTTATAGCTCCCTGGGCATGTTGGGGGACATCAGAGGATCACCCTTACCAGCCCATGATCTTAACTGTCAAGAAAAGTTAATTTAAATTTATTTTTAATACTTATTAAAGGGTGATGCTAATTTGGCCCTATTGTGTATTTCTAATTAATGTAATTTAAATAAATGTCTGAGTAATAGCCAGTGAGCTAGCTAAGCTGAGGTGGTAATCCACATTTTTGACATTTTTGGCCTAAAACGACCACCAATAAACTGCGTGGGGACGGAATTTAAATGTTTTTTTTCTCCTAGTGGTTGTTTTAACAGGCCATATACTATAATCTAATCTATTCCCTTGCATTTGTTATTTTTATTCTATTACTGAATTTCAAAATGATTAGGGATGGGCATAGCAGTGGTGTGTTTAGTTTGCAAGAAGAGATTTATCAAAAGCCCATCACTCCAAAATGATGTCTGGGGAAATTGCATCATCTGTATATCTGTCTGGGGAGGGGATAATAGACAGGGAAATATTTCTCCAAAATGAAGTGCTTTCTCTGGCGCCTTCTCCAGGAAAAGAGATAAAGCATTGTGGGATTGATGCTTCGGTGATTCATTGTTACAGTATCTAAGGGGAAAACACACTTCCATGAAATGTGTTCAGTTTCTCAAACCCTCATCCAATAAATAAGACACATTTTCTTAACAAAGAACTGAGGTTGGAGGTGTTAAAATACACAGCTGAGGTTTATGGCACGTTACTGGTTCATTAATCTAAATACTGTTTAGATCACAAATATATATTTTTCTTACATCCTGACGCACACATATAACATAAGTTGCAATGTATTAAGCAGAAAAAAAATAGTATACTCATTTTGCGTTCCATAATTGCCAAATGACAAAAATGTATGTTTAGAGGTATGAGCGCATGTGCGGCCATAAATAAATTTGAGGGTTGAAGGGGAAGGTAGAGGCTAAACATACAGAACGGGAGTTTGCAAACGCATGTGTCTCGGAACCATCTTACTGGGGCACAAGAAGAAAAGGTAATTAACTCTTAAGTGGAGTTTTTAAATCTGAACCCGCTAAGATGTACACTCTTGTGTGCAGAGCAAAGTTCAAAAAGCCTTTTGAACTTGATGTTAAAGGATGCAGCTACTTTGGAAAACATAATAAAACTGTTCATTGCACAGTGAGTTGTCTCTAAAGATATTCCGAGCATGACCTTTTTTGTCAACAAATAATTGCTTTTTTCATTTCTGTTCCGGTTTGATGCTACATACGTACTAAAACATTTTCTCAGACCAGAAAAGGTGAAAAATCCGTGTTTTTAGTTTTTTGTATCTTTAAACATTTGAATTCTTATTTTTTTAACTGTAATATGCAGCGCTATTATATCCTTTAAGCACAAGTTGATACTGTTCCCAAGGATAATGACCTAAATTTTGTCAAATTTTGTTTCTGTTCAAAGAAATTCACCCATCAGTAGTTTTTGGAAATGGAGTTCTTAAAAAATGTAATTCCTTTTCACACTTTGAAAAGAAAAAAAAGTCAGAGTGATCACCATTCACAAGGGATTCCTCTGTTTTTACTTAGTCTCCTTATTAATTATACATGCTATTGAAGAGATGTAGCATAATGTACAAAAGTAAAATACAAAATGCCTTTGTTAATTCGACTCAGAGCTAATTTCTCTTTAATCAGAATGGTTGTGCAAAGATGGGATGCTTTGCAACATGACACATTGAGCTATGCAACAAAACTGATAAAACACATTACTGACCTTATTAAAACTGAATTCTTCATTTACATTACCCAGCCAAAGACTTAAGCAATCCATTGTTAATTGACTGCACTTGGTGGATTACCTCATTTTGTATTCATTTATGTCTTTGGTCTATATTAAACTAGAAGTACTTACAGTTTTAGGATTTAAAAAAAAACAAAACACAAAATACTTAAACGTAAGCTACTTTTTTTCTATGTTACTGTGTGGAAGTAAAATTGGTCCAGGTGCTTTAAGGACAGCGCCCCATCATGAGTATGCAGCCGCACATCTCCTAGATAAACGCGAGTGCAGGGAACAGTAAGTTCAGTTATCGGGACTGGGTCAGTGATACTTATTATAACCATAAAGAAGTTTCTTTAGTAATAAATGATAGAAAACATGATTGTCTTACTTAGAAAATACACTAAAAAAACACACTAAATTTTATTTAGCTAAAGCTTACCGAAAATACTCAGGTTAATCTATAGGACAGCAAACAGCTGCTAATATATATATATATATATATATATATATATATATATATATATATATATATATATATATATATATATATATATTTTTTTTTTTCCTTCCTGCCAATATAGTTAAATATGGACATAGATACAAATATTATGGGATGTGCTTGGATTTCAAGGCAGAAGGTAAGTTCTGTTTTTCTGGTTCTCATGTGTTTCTTCCCACTATTCTCTGCTTCCTGGGACCTATATGGACAGGAAGGTGATGCACCCAGGTGTGTTTGTCAGCATTTTAATTTCCATTTCTTAATAATAACAATAAAATGTCTGCATTTCACAGGCTGTATAGTATCCACAGTGTCTTTCCTGTTAAATAATTTTTGTATTGTAACCATGAGATCATTTCAAACATTTTAACAGTTGAGATTAGAGAGGTTGTGATTTTCATGACGAATGAATTGATTGCGGAGTGAGTAATAAGCAGTTAATAATATTCTTCATGTTATAATGAACTGGTTGAGTGCTAAAGGGGTGTATTTCTCGAACCTCATGCTCTTAACAGATGACTGTTTTAAAACTAACTGCTGCTGAGTGGTGTTACAAAGTGACCAGAAGGCCTCTTGTGAGCAGTAAACTGAGACCACATTATTTCAACCAAACTAACAAAGAATTGGAATAAGTATTTTTCTTAAGCAACTATGTATTACATACCATTGAGTTCATCAAGTGCTTTTCTTGTGTAGAATGTGTAATTATATTTCAAATATGAAATACATGTGTATAATAATTACAGGTTACAAAGAATTGTATAGGTGTAGCTGCTTCCGTTCCATAGATTTTAAGTTATGATTTTGTATATGCAAGTACTGCACCTCTGTAGCTCTGCATGCATCCTTCCTATAACCAGGGCTGTTCAGCAGAGCCGTTCTTCGACAAGGTAGCACCCCACACAAGTACCCCATGTCCTTCTTGATTTTAGAGATCCAATGTTGGCATAAACCTTGTGTGTTGAACCTCCAACACATTGTGGAGGCTTCTGTTGCAAACTAGGCAGGCACCAAATATATTTCTATAGACTTCGGTTGATTGGCATTGTTCCACTTCACCAAGTCCAACTGCCTGAGTCACCTGGCATTATATTCTGCTCTAATTTAATGACATCTCAGCATCCTGCTTTTCACACCTGCATACCACAGTTAAGAGCCATTTTGAACACTGATGATTTACTTTTGAATACCGTTATCTCAGGAAACATGATGGGCCACTATTATAGTACCACTTGCCACCAAGTACAATAAAAAGCTCTCATAAACAATCCAAAGCTCATATTAAAAAGGGTGCATATTTTAAAGAGGGTTATTGTCAGATTATTTAGAGCATTTCCAGGTTAAATTATTGGTATTTGCTGAAGAGTGTTCTACATACCAGATTGTAAGCATGTTAAAGCAAAGCATCCCTTCCTTTTGTATGGCTTGATTTTCATGGTGACTCTTTAATTGCGTTCCTTTTTTTAGTTATATGAGAGCCTTACAAGTCTTGATTTTGTTAACCAGAATGGAAAACACTGCTTGAACAGAGGTGGCATTGCATTTGTTCTTGTTTGGAGTCCTGTTAGAAATATGCTGTATGATTTATTTATTTATTTTTATTGGCCATTCATAAGGTCAGCTCCTTTTCCTATATAAGATTTCATAGACGCAAAACACTGGATATGTGCAATAAATAGAACTTGCAATTCTCTGCCATCCTTTTAAAATATTATCTGTATTTGTACCATATATTTATGTCGAGCAAACAGGAAGAGAAAATATATCTACCTCCCAACAGATCCTTTGAATTTTAATTTTTAGTTACCTTTGGATATCTGCAGAAGACTGGAGTTCTGTAGATAATGTTACCAGTGACCTATAGAAATCCAGCAAAAGTGTATTTCTGAATTACAGTTTTAAAGTGAGTCAGGTAGGGCTTTGCAGTTCACTAAAAAGTAAAATGGTTTAATGCGACTAACCAGACTCAACTGGGGTTAACTCCTGTGTGTCTCTAGAATTTGGAAGTCATATGGAGAAATATTATTCACATAATTGTAGAATAAACATTGCATACTATGGCTAAGTGTATAAATAAAACACCAGAAGTATATGTGGGTCAGTAAGGTCTACTATAGGACGAATATTTATGTAAGTCCAAGGGAAAAAGTTTAGGATCCACAATACCAAAAAACTCAGCAGTTATGGAACTAGGGCAGGAGACTACATAAGGAGACTACATAATAAGAGCAACACAGCTGCATATTTTGTTCAGGTGAAATAGCAACAACCGTAACTTGAAATGTCTAGTTGCGAATCTTATCGACACTGCAGTAGACTCACACTTGTAGGGGATTATGTATACAAGCAATTAAATTATGCTGTATTCAGCCAAGTAAATTGATAGTACATAGTACAATTTATCAATAAGATCATCCTGTGCCTGTGTTGCCATTGTAATTCAGACAAAATACTTGATGATGTCAAAAGAGAAAGCTAGACATTTTTATATTTAAATATATAACTATGACAAAATGCAATAACCTACCAACTGATGATGAGTTAGGTTACGAGGTACATTACGTTTTCATGCTTGTGGCTGGGCATCCACCTGGTGGACCATATGGCTAGTCGGCATGAATCATGTGTTTATACATTACCCACAAACATAGAACAGCATATTTATTTACCTATTTCTATGTGGAAAGTTGTTGGAACATTTGAGTATGGATGAGTAGGGAACAATTTTGGTAAATACGAAGCCCCAAAAACAAGGCCAGACCCCCATGAATCAGATGAAAAACTAAGCAAATAGCTCTTCTGATATTTGTGGGTCCACATTCAATCATACTCTCTCACGCTCTCCCTCTCTCATGCTCGTTTACTCTCTAAAATGTTTCCCTACCTTCTCTGCAACCACTTCTGCATCTCCTTCTATCTTCTACCTTTACTCTTCAATCCTTAATTTTCATCTTCATCCATCTCCGTGGACATATTCCTGGTAACTTCCACCAAAATTGCAGAGGATCGCGGAGGACGTCAGCGCAGCGCCGCCATTTTGGTGGAAATTGCCCAGTTATGTCCGCGGAGATGCGGACAAAGAAAGAAGATTAAGGATTGAAGATTGAAGAGAGAGAAGATGAAGAAGATGCAGAAGAAGATGTGGAAGTGGTCGGTAGAAGCAGTCAACAGAGAAGGTAGGGAAACATTTAGAGAGCATGAGAGACAGAGTGAATGAGAGTGTGAATGGGAGTGTGAGAGAGTAAGTGAGCATGTAAGAGGGTGAGTGAGAGTCAATGAGAGTAAATGTGGGGACCGGGCAACAAATCGTTCCTTAATTAAAAATTCCCCTGAAAAAATTGTCTGAATTGTTTTTGGCCCATTTCCACATGTCTATTACACAGTAAAAATTGCGCAATCCATCTTGTCAAAACAGAGCACTTTATTGAAAAACAAGGCATCCAACAATCTGCATTTATTAAAGTGATATTTTGAATATCTAAAAGTATGTGTCAATAACAAGTATTTAATGTAATCTTCACATGGAGTTGCATAACAGTTTGCACAGAACAAAGAACTTAAGATGTTAAGAAACAAAATCAATCACTTTCCAATAGACTATAAGCTCACAAGAGCAAGGAGCTCTTCTGTATGTCCTACATGTATTAATGTTACTTTTCATTTTGTATATTAAACATCAAGCTTTAGCCTACTTTTAACACCGATCTAGTGTCTACCTTCTATCTGTTTTTCTATGTTATGGGAATCTGGGAGGTGAAAGAGTGTGATAAATGAGGTGGACTTATCATATAGCTAGTTCTACTCTGTACCTTTTCATAAAGACTCGATTATGTTCAGTAGCCTGGAAGGCAGCAACTCCGATTGTTGTTGTAAACTACTGTTGACTCCATCATGTCTGACAAAGCATAGCCCCATCACTGTGATAAAAAAACACTAGCTGAAATTATATACTTCAACTTTCTATTTGTATCTTACATAAAAAGATATACATGATGGCATTCCAATTTGTAATCTTCTCATGCCACAGTTCCTTAACACACATTGAAAGCAGAATATATTGTATAGAGAAGAAATGTGTTGTTATATTTGGACAAGTTGTTGGCTTCTATTTTACATATCTACAGGGATAAGCTCTCCATAAATCAAGCCTATGTCTAAGGAAAATAAGATAATTAAAAATTTGGTCTGGACATCAACTTGGACATTTCTTCTGCTGAAAAAATCCGGAACAAAAGCAGAGCACTTAAAGAAACAGCAGTTTAAGGCTCCTATTGTGGTTGTATGTAGGGTTTTTTCTAATCCAATCCTCATAGATACTGTATATAGATGGTAATGGCAGAAAAGAACCAAATAGACCCATTCAGGTTGCCCTTGAATTACATTCTTTGGTTAAAGCTTTCTCAAACTCTTTCATTCTCTAGTATTTCCATTGGAAGTAATTAGGGTACAATGTTGCTGGGATAGACATGATGTTATCAGCTTTCAAATAGAACAAAAAGTGCACCGGGACATAATCATAACAGAATACTTATAATAAAGGTATTCAGTAAAACTCTATGGAAAAACTTACTATTTCTCTTTTCAAAATGTTTTCATTTACACAAATTCTGAATATTTTTTTTAGATACATAAAAAAGGAAGTTTTTGTAAGTCATACTCCACGGCACCTGAATCAAGTGTGATCAGTGCCGTGTAAGACATAGTTTGATCCCTTCTCAAGAGGTTGGATACTTTTAATATGCATTAGCCACGGTTTGGTGAAGTGAAGCTGTCTGTAAGAACCAGTGTTTCAAAACAAAAAAACACTGACTAATATTAAATAAATACTGAAGAATATGAGTAGGTGATAGAAGGACCAGTGCTAATATTCCAAAAAAAATTCCAGCAACAAGTGGGTTTAAGCATCACCAATGATTTACCATTTTTTCTGAGATCCTTGTTTTATTTTCCACTTTCTTCAGCCCTTACTATTATTTGGACTTGGGCAGATAAATAAGCAATTTAGATGTTTAGACACATTCAGTTAACTACCATATGCAGTATAGCATTGTGTATAACATGTATTTGAAACCTGTAGGGATCTGCAAATGCATAAAAAGGGGTTTAATACTTTCTGAATTCTGTGGTCCCCTGTAGATATTTAGAAGTATATTTGTTTTATATACGGCTAAAATGTTGCAGGCAGACAGGCTTCCATATACATAACATCGTCTGTACATAAATGCACATTTGTATGGAAACCATGTTTTGCAATTATGTTCACTGTGGCGTTCAGGGTGTCTTCTTGGTTTATGAGCTAGTTTAAAAGAAGGCTACTTTTTCTCCTGAAAAAATGTTTTGTTTATGTTTTGGAACTAATGGATTGTTGAAGTGGCAATTAAACTGGAGAATCTGGTCATTCATTATGAAATCAAGTTGGAACGTCTTCTGTCTGGCAACTAAAAGGATGCCTTAATCACCTAGCAGCTCATTAAAATGTAATCAATGACCATCCACTGGTGACCAACAGCAGTGTGCTTAACATTTTTAGCCGTTAAAAGTATTATTCTTTGAATGGGTAATTAAAATTAACCTATAAATCAGCCATGTCAACTGTGAGATGTGAGCATTCGTATTTCCACTTTTAAGCTACACGGCGTAAATTGGTTTCTTTCTTACAAAGTAAGATTTTTCCACCGGAAGTGTTTTTTTTTTTTGTTAAATCCTGTTCTTCCTATAGTTACTCTGTATGTTCTGCTGGAGATATGGAAGAGTCAGACAGATCCGTCCACTAAAACGGAAGTGAGTTGTAACCGGTTTATTTGCTTTGGCGCTAGCGCATACACCAGAATTTATAGATAGTATTTGCAATGTAGGCCAAAAATTGCCATCATGCACTCCGTATTGTGCCACTACACACAGATATGTGACCCAGAGCATCTTTTACAAACCACTAGGACTAGTGAACACTCTAGTGAACAATATATATTTTATAGGAAGAGACAGGTTGGTGGCATTGTGGCAAATAAAGGGCTATTCTTATCTATAATATTATATTCTACCAACATTAATGTCCCTTATATTTATTATAATGTCTGAATGCATAATGCTGACATAGATTGGTTCAGTGTATTCTTTGAGCCAGAGTGTTGGGAAAATAGTCAAGGGATTAAAGCATTTTCATTTTCGATTTTTTTGGAGACCTTTGGCTGATAATGGCAGTCAGTCTGAGACTTCATGACCTTCAATTAATGGAATCTCTCTTATTAGCACACGCATTATCCCATTACAATGTTGGTGTCTGACAACTAGAAGTAAGCAACATTATAATTAAGTACTCATAACCTGTCCTCATGTAGCTAATAGGGGAGCAGGAATGAGTCCCCCGGAAATTCAATAAATGTGTACATAGAGTCATGATTCCTATTAACATTATAAGCAGTTGTAGAACTCTAGATAAAAGCTTCTACAAGCTGAAATATTTTACATTTCTCCTTGTCTAATATATTCTGCTTATTGTAGATGGCATTTGAACCACAAGAAAAGTTTATAAAAGTAGTATTAATATACTGTTATTAATGTATATGCCATTGTACAGCGCTACGGAATATAAAGAAGCTATATAAAACAATTACTATTAAATAAATTATGGCATACATTGCAAAAAAACATTTGTAATTATATCCTGTTCATATTCTTCATTTGTTCATGCTCATCCTGGCTCTGTTAATTCCTTTAAAGCACCATATCTATTCGTGTTTTATGTATGCAAGACTCAATGCCCCTTGCTTGGTTTGACCTAATAAAACCTTTGAGTGAAAATATTCACAAATACTAGATAAAGCTAAAAAGATAAAACCGAATAAATAAAAAGTGGCTCAAAAAGAGGAGAATAGAATAGATGGGCCCATTTGTTCTTTCTGCCTTCATTATGTATGCATCATTCTTTTTATCACTGCTTTTGACATTATCCAGAGAGAAAGCCAGGGCTTAAACCAGATGTACATGCGAAATGTTCCACAATTTCTGTCTGAAAGTGAGCACTGATCCTGTAGATATGGATCCTAAACTCCTGTCTAACCCTGCAGCTATTTTATTTCCAAAAGCTTCCATATGCAACAGAACAATGTTCTACAATTATAACATATTGATTTTTTTTTTCTTTTCAAGTTGTTGATGTTTTGATCTTTTTTCACTCTGGCAAGAAAACTAATTTAAACAAATCACAGTTGAGTTGTATTCACTAAGAAGTTGCATGGTCATTAATGTTAAGGGTTAACTCGATTGACTGGACAACTCGATTTCAGACAAACCCGCAGGTCATCTTGCAAACCCTTGAGGGATCCATGAATGAATCTGTGAGTTGGTTGCTTTTTTCAACTCCTATCCACTCTCCACTCTCCTGCAGGTGAGTGAATGTGAGTTGCAAGTAATAGCTTTGCAAGTGCTAATAGGAGCTGGCTTTATTGAATTTGCAAGTTGGACTTTATTTTAGCTAACTCTGATCCAGATGAATCACTCTAGTGTAAAATATAAGAACTGCGTTTAAAAGGAAAACTAGCTGTAGGTTTTAACAAAGGAAAACCATGACGTAGGTCCCATGGTTGGTTAACAAGTAAAGACAAGTTAAGTAAAAATACAATTAAAGTACAGGTACATTTTTAATCTCCCTTTCTCTGTATTTACTTTTTTTTACCAGTTTAGATGTAAAGTCTTTTATGTAATTGCAATCCTGATTTGTGCTACAGAATATTTTTCCGATTTATAAACAGCATAGCAGTAATTATAGCATAAATAATGTAAATGTTCCTTAAAATAGTACTTGGATATTGGGATTGTAGACGTCTATGTGTCATAAGTACTTAGTATGTATCACTTATAGAGTCAGACTGAAAGCTACAGGAACTGTGCTATTTGGACATAGGTCTGGAAGGACATGATATTTAATTGATTTTCTTTTTTCTATTTTATTTGGAGAGTTGATTAATGATGAACTTTGTAGTGCAGTCTACTTTGATAAATAGCTTTCCTGGACTGCTGGAGATCCTTATTATGTCAAAGATTGTCAATGTCATGCTTCAAGAGTAAAATGGCAGGACGGGAGTCTAGTTATTTAATAATCTACATACCTCTCCGCACAGATTCCTGGCTCCGTACAAGTTATATGTTTTAACGATTTCATGTAAGAATGATGCATGACCTCAAAACTGCTGACACAGTTAATTGACAGGTAAATGCACCACTATTAATGTTTTTATAATTTTTACAATTTCTTTAATCAGTCTCTTTTCAAACTCTGTAGTTATGTAAAACTATACCCCAGTGCCAACATTAGCCATTCCAAAAGTTTCATTTGGATACGGATGTTATCCTATGTGCACTGGTTCAAGATGGCAGAGAAGTCTGACCTCAAATCAGATAAATGCCGTGTTAAATTTTTCAGCTAATTATATCCACCTTGTAAGTCAGAGCTGCATCTTTGCATATGGTTTCTAAAGGCCTAGTACACAAGATGTGAAGACTCATTATTATATTAATGCAACTGGTGATTCCTCCACGCCATCTACTGCACCATATTGTGGGAGTCTATATGGTTAAGTTCAAAAATAATGATACAAAAACAAACATTACGTCAAATATCAATGGATTTCTGTGTGAGGTCTTGCATGAGTTTTGCCCTTTAGCATAATGCACAGGTTTGGTGAGAAGCTGAGAGCAAGTGACCTGGGGACCCCTGTTTGTGATTATTTTGACTTTTTTTGTACAATTTAAGGCTACTTGAATGATTACAAATACATATGGCCTCAGGATTTATTGTGCAATTTGTAGAGGTACATGATTTGTGGCCAGTGTAGATAAACGTCCAAATCTACTCATCCATGTGTTCAAAATGAATAACTCCAGAGACCTGCCAGAAGCTCATAGATGTTATTAAACATGGGTAGGAATTCAGTGTTATCTCCTTTGCAGATTAAACAGCTCTGTAGCCTGTGGAAATAAATCCTGGAAGCACTTTCAGATGATAGCAGAGGAACGTTGATTTGCTAGACTCAGAAACAGAGCCAGCAAACTGTATTTGCAATTGGAGTTAAATTTAAATTGACAATAATGCAGAAATGTTTGCTTATAGGCCAACCTAGTTGAGGAATGTTAATAGTAAATATTTCCTGGACACGCACCCCTACCATGCATCTGCATGATCAACCTGCAGACATCGGATAAGCATCCCTTTAGAGCTCGCAACCACCTCACCCAACCCCTTTTAGGTTGTGTGACCGAAGTCAACAGCACTGTGCTGAAGAGAGCTAGATGTTAAAGTATTGCATATTTAGTTATGCATTTAGGTAGCTAACTTGTAGATTAAATAAAGAAACAAGTGAAGCCGGACAACCATTTTACAAGAACAAATGTCTTTAACAGTGTTGGTTTGTCAACCTTGCAGACTAAGACACTATGCAGAAGCACATAGGTGAATCATACGGACAATCAATAAAAGCCACCCAATGCCTCAGACACGAAACAGAACACATTGCAAACAAGCTACTAAACGTTCTCTAGAGAATCGTAAATGTTAGGGCTTAATACAGACTTGTGAGAGAGGGTCAAAGGGCAGCAGCAAATACACTCCAGGACTCTGGGTAGTGTGAAAGAAAGTCCCTCCTGTTAATTACTGCACTCACAGCGAGTGCCAGACATCTTGAGTTGAAGACACTACAAGATGTCAAAGTACCAAGGAAAACGAAGAACAATCTGTCTAGACTACAAATGTAATTGTTTTTTGTGGCAAGGTAGGAATTTTTTTTTTGCTTATGTTTACGTATTTCAATATTTACTGCAGTTTTGTTTTAACTTCATTTTATCTCTTTGCGCTGTAATCTTCCGTTATTTAAATAAGAAAGCTTTGGTTAGCAAAGTGCTTCAGAAATCTCATTCAATTATTCATTTTTAAACTGTCTTTGTATTTAGTGTGACAGCGGAAGACATATTACATATTACAGATATACACTATTTATTTTAAGTTTATTTTTCATGTCATACTTGTGAGTTATTTACTCCAGTTTTGTTTAATGTCTTGTGAACATACCTGACACTGATGCGTTCTGGAAAAAAAACTATAGAATTTAATTACACAAAATGTAGTTTTTGAATACCATTTTGGGTGCCAGATCTCATTTGTGAAAGAAATTGTTACATTTTTGTAGTATTCACGTCATGAAAAAGAAATACCTCTTTAAACATGGGGAGATTTTTATGTGAAGGTCTTCCTTGCATGGCTTGTAGCTGATCATGGTGCTGACACAAATTAGTGATACTTCCCCTTTAAACATCAGTAGTTTTACAGATTCAGTCTCTAGATGCAATAATCAGATGATACATTTAATCATCTCCATTATTACAATGTACTGATCTGCTAATCATATTAAATATTTTAAAACTAGAACATTTATAGGTGACTTTTGACTTCCATGTACTAATTTTTTACTATAAGCCAAAGAGAATAGGAAAGTGTTACCTGACCCATTGAGTCAGATTAATATCTTGTTCACTTTTACAGCTCTAATTATAGAGCCCTTAAATTATATGAATATCATTGAATTTCTCCACTTACAAAACATCTGCCAATTAGGTTTAGACTATTCTTCAAGCAATGTTACCAACCAAATCATGGTGGACACAGCAACTTTAAAAGTTGTTTTGACAGATATTGACTGTTGAGTTATAATTACCTACAAAATACACACATTTTATTTATGTTCCTTCAAAGATTAATCCACTGCGGTGATCTGGTTCAAATGTCATGAGATATGAGTACCAAAATGTCTATATGTATATGAATTGCAGATGATGCACATAGGTAGATTAAGTGAGTAATAGAGGGAGGGAGGCAGAGAGGCAGGTAGTCAGAGAGGGAGTGAGAGGTGATGAGTATGTATGCATGCATACATGTTTGTAACAGTGAATGTGCATGTGTTAGCATGAGTGTGTATGTATATGTGTGTGTGTGTGTGTGTGTGTATTAGTATGAATGTGTCAAATAGTAAAAAAAAAAAAAACATTTTATAAGAATATTATCATTAAACTATATATGCAGTGTATCTGGTATGTGTTTATGAAGTGAATTTATTATATATACATTATTTCCCACATTTTGTCAATGAGATATAAAAAAAATACTTCTTTGAATCTTTTGGGCAGATTGAGAGCATCATGGGCCTGGTGCTGAGGATTTTGGTGGGCCTTTTTATGAAAATAAATAAAATAGAATCTTAACTCCTCGGCATCCATGTGTACTGGATAAAGAGAACATCAAGGCAGATAATATAGGATAGAATCTTATGTGATGGGATTGGGAGTACATCATACACAAGACACCTGAAGCCACAATGTAGTGCCACTGATCCTTTTAATAAGATATGGAGATTGAAAAGTTTTTTCCTCTGAAGTGGACACACTGACACCCAAACACACACAACAGGACAGGCTGTGACACATCAACACCCAAACACACACACACACACCAGGACAGGCTGTGCCACACCAACAACCAAACACACACACCAGGACAGGCTGTGCCACACCGACACCCAAACACACACACTCCAGGACAGGCTCTGACACACCGACACCCAAACACACACACAAACACGCACACCAGGACAGGCTCTGACACACTGACACCCAAACACACACACACCAGGACAGGCTCTGACACACCGACACCCAAACACACACACACCAGGACAGGCTCTGACGCACCGACACACCAGGATAGGCTCTGCTGCACTGACACCCAAACACACACCAGGATACGTTGTGCCACATGACACACAAACACACCCACCAGGACACGTTCTGCCACATGACACCCAAACACACACACCAGGACATGCTCTGCCACACCGACACTAGGGATGCACCAAAATGAAAATTTGCGACCGAAACCGAAAAATTCTGGATTCACTTGGCCGAAACCAATGTATATATATAATTATTATATGTGATTGTTAACAGCTATCACACTTCTATCATGCCCTGGCAACCAGTATGTGCTGGAACCTGGGCATGATAGGAGTGTGTTTGCTAACAGCAATAACACTTCTATCATGCCAAGTCAACCAGTACATCCTGGAATCTAAGTATGCCTGGGTATGATAGGAGTGTGATTGCTGTTAGCAATCATATATATGTTTAATACAGCAATCACACTCATATCATGCTGAAACCTGTCTAGCTGCCCCCTTGTGTATTGATGCTGCCAGCAGTATGGGGCCTACACATCACTTACAGTCCTCCTGTGCAAACTCCCCCCACTTATACATCCATGCTATCACACACATATTCATTAATTTACTCATTCACAGTCATTCACTGATTCATATACTCATTCATTCACAGATACTAATAATTCACAGATACTCATTCATTCCCTCAATCACACATACTCATTCATACACCTCCCCCCACCCCCTTACTTGAACTGTAGATTTCCTGGTGCTGCTCCTAGACTTCTGCAGGGGCTGCTGCTTCCCTCTCTGTTGCTTGCACTCTTGACCCACACAGGGGAAGCAGGAACGGAGCACATGCATGTGACGTGACAAGAGGCGCTGCTCGCACAATGTGTGCGAGCAACGCATGGGTAAGCAGCAGGGCCCCTGCGGAAGTGAACTTTAATCCGGCAATGCATCCGGGACTGTCCCTAACCTATGCACACAAAGGTTTAAGGACATTTATTTTAAGGAGGAAAAAAGTTAAATGAGGTTTTCCAAAACTGCTTTTACACTTTTTCAGGAAGCACGGGATGAAGTAACTGCTACAGAACTGGGACATTGCAGCATCCCGGGGTCCACTTTTTTATTGCTTTTTCTATATAATTAAATGGCTTTTTGAGTGCGATTGCTGTGTCTGCGGGGGATCAGCGGCTGTATTGGTAATGGATAACTGGAGCACAGCAGCTCTGCTGTGTTCATGTTTCAGTGCCTTTAGCGTACTGTGGAAGAATAAAGGCTTCTGCCTCGATTTCATATAAAGATATTCACAGTTTGAATTGAAAGAGAAAATAAAAGTAAAGGAGTCCAGCTCTCCATCTGATTACATTTATATTTCCTGTATTCATAAGCAGCCTTTCATGTATTCAGTGTCACAAACAACCTCTTACCATATGTTTAAAGTATTAAGAGTAAAAACTATTTTTTTTAAGAAAGTAGTTATGATTCTGAACCATTGCATTCAAGTGGTAACAATCCTTTTAACGTCTTCACTCCCACTGTGCTAACATCTTTGAGTATAATCCCATGTTGGTCTTGCAGAACAAAGACAGTATTTAAGCATAATGACTGTATGATGCAATATATCTAAAATCAGATGTAAATAGTATATATCCAAATATTGGCAGATCAATATTTCTTTGGTAAAATAAAGCAAAATGAATGAAAGCAAAAGGGAAATGATGTCCCATCCATAAGTGAGCTGGGGAATTTTCCCTAAACCTCCAAAGCTTTTTGCGTGTAGAGCATTGGTCTAAATATTTGTATCATTATATACCTGTATTTATCTGTATATGTATATTGCCAACAACTTTAAATGTGCGTTGCAACTTAAGATAGGAGAATTACTTAAATTTCAACCCCTTTTCACATCTGAATGGGATTGGCTGGGGGTCCATACCTGCCACAGGGCAATGGGGATGGGGCAAAACTAGGCATACATCCCTCCAAGCGCTATTTAATCACTACGCACAGAGCTTGGGGAACAAGAAAGGGAATAATGTCAGACCCTCCTTGAGTTAGCATTTTGTGAGTTATAGGTGAGGACAAGCATTTTCACTTGCAACACACTTGCAACACACAAGGCATGCACGAGCCCTTGCTAACACTAAACCTGCTAGGTGTTTGGCAAGTGTTAGCATGCAAGGACATGTGACTGGAGTTGAGTCTGGTCATCCGAGTAAACCCTTAACTCGAATGATCACTCTTTTTTAGATCACAGCTTTTTAGTGAGTAGACCCAATTTAGCGTGTATGGCTGAATGAGTTCACATTGTTATTTGTAAAAGGATGTGGTTTAAAGGTACGTTTAAAATATTTTGCTTTTTAACCTACAAAATGTCTTCATATTTCATTCTTCATACTTGTTATGTCATACAATCTAACACACGGCAGTGTTTCATAGTTATAATCCAGCAAAGTGCTTATACATGATGAGGTGCTACTTTCTTTTATTTTCTTTTTACTGGGTGACATGGAAAGCTTTATTGGCCAGTTCCAATGTTTCCAATAATTTTCCACACTTTTAAAGGTTGTACATTCAATCCAGACACCTTAAAAGCGGGGATGTCCATAAATAGGAAACCAA
The DNA here is from genome assembly GCF_027358695.1 of Spea bombifrons. NCBI lineage: Eukaryota > Metazoa > Chordata > Amphibia > Anura > Pelobatidae > Spea > Spea bombifrons. The sequence continues at coordinate 88,357,515 of NC_071090.1, read as the reverse complement.
ATAAATGAAGTGTGTCTGTGTACTCAAACCGTAATTAATATCCTTATTAAATGGGATGTGTAAGCAGTGGGCAACGGTTATACACACTGAGCAAGTGTTTTATAAGGTATTCATTTCCTCTGCAAGTGCCAAGCAAAATTCACTTTGCATGATGGTGCTTAAATGATAGTCTAGTGTTAATCCAGACATTTTTTACAGCAACGTTCTCACTAACCTTAGCTGCACCATTAAGTAGAGCATAATCTGCATTTGTGAACTAAGGGAGCAGTGACACTATCCTCATGTGTCATTCCATATTACTAAATGCCTAGAAAAATAAGAAGGTTTCTAACAGATTTATGGGACCAGAATGTACAATAAAATGATTCCATGATAGGTATGCGTTGTCCCAATTCTTCAGACAGCAACGAAAATCTACTGTAAATTGATTTTTCATTAGTCCATGTGGAAGCCAAACCATCCTTGTGCGTAGAGGTTCCTATATGCAGACAGCATATAGTTCTGTTTTCATGTTCTTGTAGTAGTTCTCTAGTATTTTCCTTTATGAGCCGTTCTTCCCAATAAGAAACAATGCAGATTCCTTCTTGCCTTAGAAGGAAGGCCAGAGATACCACTATCTTGGTAAATTATTAAATAAGTTATTTATTGCCTCTTCTTAGTAGAGGCAGTCAAAAGAGGAACAGACTGCAAACTTGAAGCTGAATAAACCCTTCTCATACAGCCTGCCACTTTCCTGTGCATGGGATTCATTAGCCCTGATGCATCTTCCACCAGGATAGTAGTCTGCCTTCCCAATCGGTAGCGGCAATGTCTACTTTATTGATCCGACTCAGTTCCTCATCTTTAGTTTTCTCAACAGGAAACAAGGCCACTGATAGTTCATGCTGTCCCATGTCTTCATCAGAAAATCTAATATAATCCAGTACAATATAGTCATCTTTACTCAATGCCGGGTCTGAAGAGACATCTTCAAAAGCTGTTTGATACGCTGGGATTCCAGCTCGAATAGCCGCTATTCATGCCTCTTGAACGGTTTTCTGCACGTTATCTTTGCAACCAAGTGTTTTTCTTCAGACTCACTTTCTGTGGCCTCTCTTATACAGTTAACACATATTTTCTTTTGATAGTTACTTCAAATCTCCGTTTATTCAGGAAAAGCATAATAAGAAAAACATCACATATCTTACATGCATGTAAATAGGCAGAGTCAACCCTGATAATACAATAATACAGAAGGTAATCAGACACAACCTTATACAATAAGCATACCAGGGTCCGAGAGACTCCAACAGAAAGAAGAAACATTGTGTAATAACAGAGACGGAGAGTATGCCCGTACAATGCCGTCGCGCAGAACGCACAGCACGGCAGGCGACACCCAAAAACAACAAATCAAGAACAGAAACAAGAGATACTCCAAGATGTCCACGCTAAAGTCATGCGAAAGACATGCTGACTGATGCCGTTGCAAAAGCACATATGCAGATAAGGAAATAACCCTAGGAAACGTCAGGGAGGACAAAGAGAGGCCCCAAAACTGTACCAACGACCCCCCTCCACCCTACGGACATACAGCAATAAAGCCTGGTGAGGCAACCCATAAATGCCATGGGAGCCATTTGAGGGTGTTATGGTATTCCTGACCTGTGGAGGAGGCCACCATATCCTCCAGTTGCGCAACACAATTGACCCGAGACACCCACGCACTGATAGGAGGGGGGCCTGCCACCTTCCAAAACCGAGGGATAATTGCCTTCGCCGCCTGGACGAGATGGATCGTCAATGACTTCCTGTAAACACCAGGAGATGGTTGAACCTGATGTAATAATAGGGCACCCGGAGATGCCACGAAGCCAGGATCCGAAACCTCCCTTATCACCCGGACCACCATGTGCCAAAAACTGCGGATATCAGCACAGTCCCACCATAAATGAATGTAAGAGCCCTCCGCCAGCCCACACCTCCAACACAGTGGGGAAACCTGCGGTAAGAAAATATGAAGTTCAGCAGGCACTTTATACCACCGAGAGAGCAGTTTATAAGAGCATTCCTGCATTCTGGTTGAGACCGAACCTTTATGAACCAGGCCTATCATTGTGTCCCAATCAGACTCAGCAATAGAGGATCGGAGATCTCTCTCCCATAGGCTAAGAAAGAACGGTTTCGTAGACCCCTGGATGTTCAATAAGAGTGTATATAGTCTAGAGAGGAGGTGCGGAGGCTCAGAATCCACTATACAGAATCGTTCAAACTCAGTCAGATCCCGACTGAGCTGAGGATTCGGCAATAACGTCTGCACATAATGTTTTAATCGGTGATAAAGGAAAGTCAAACGAAAGGGGTGCGAGTCCTGAGGGACTAGAGCACCCAGGGGTCGAAAGGAATCACCCTGTAGGATCTGACATACCCGAAGACATTTCAAGCGTTTGGGCACTAGCGAAAGTAAGAGATCCTGACTGACGTGAAGAGATAGGGCGGGATTATGCGTAAGAGGGAACAAAGGGCCCGGGATCGAGGTCAGCACCTGCTTGGCGGCTAATCGTCGCAGGACCTTGAGGGTCGGGGATATTGTGGGGTGGCATCGCGACAGAGGCGTACCATAACTGGCCGGGAGCCAAGGCGCCGCCGACACATGACACCCCAGGAAGAAGCTCTCCAGCGAGATCCACTGCTTAGGTGCCCCTAAGGACCACTCAACTACCCTACGCATGTGAGAAGCCATCCAGTAGCTCTCCAAACAGGGTAGTCCCAAACCGCCCCTGGACTTATGTCTGATGAGATGCTGGTAGGCGAGCCTCGGAGCCCGTGAACCCCAAACATATTTCAAGAAAAGCCTACGACAGGAGGCGAAGTAAGACCGCGGCAAAAAGATCGGCAGGGATTGAAATAGGTACAAGAATCTGGGGAGGACGTTCATCTTCAAAACACCTACACGGCCAAACCAAGAGACATGGGGGACTGACCAACGGCGCAGATCGCCAGTCACAGACTGTAACAACGAGCCATAGTTAAGGGGAGCAAGTTTGGAGAGATCTGCGGGAATCCACAGACCCAGATACTTGATCGCCGCAACTTGCCAACGAAACGGAAAGGCCCTAGTTATCGCAGCCCTCATAGTGTCCGAAATATTAACCCCCAGGATCTCCGACTTCTGCAAATTTATTTTAAAATTGGACAACGCACCAAATGCAGACAGTTCCGCCGTAATATACTTAAGGGAATGAAGAGGATTGCGGGTTATGCATAATAAATCATCCGCATAAATGGCCAATTTATGAGTGACTTTAGACACCTCACACCCAACCACGTCCTTATTAGAGCGGATCGCATGCGCCAGGGGCTCCATCGCCAGGATAAAAAGGAGGGGAGACAGCGGGCACCCCTGTCTAGTGCCGTTTTCAAGCCGGAATTGACGCGAGAGTACCCCATTAACCCTAATTTGGGCAGAAGGGGTGGCGTACAAGGCTTTCACCTGATTCAAGAAATGACCCGAAATACCAACAGTCTCGAGGACCCTAAACAGAAAAGGCCAAGCCACTCTATCGAACGCCTTTTCGGCGTCCATGGAGACGAGAGCCAAAGGGAGCTTGCGCCCCTGTGCGTATGCTAATAAATTAAGCAGCCGAATTGTGTTGTCCCTAGCCTCCCTCCCCGGGACAAAGCCCACCTGATCTTTGTGTATCAACGAGGGGATGTAAGTTTGCAGGCGCATGGCCATGACCTTAGCTAACAATTTGATGTCCGTGTTGATCAATGAAATGGGACGGTAGCTCGGGCATTGCTCTGGATCTTTACCCGGCTTGGGGATGACAGAGATGTATGCCAAGTTAGTTTGCGGGTCCAAAGCAGCATTGGAAGCTAAGGAGTTAAACAGGGTCGCCAATTGGGGGCCCAATAGGGAAGCAAAGCGTTTATAATAGCACACGGTGAAACCATCAGGGCCCGGGGATTTGCCATTAGGAGTCAACTTTAAGGCTGCCGCTACCTCCCCCTCTGTTACCGGGGCATTAAGAGAATCCGTGGCCGCCGCCGGGAGACGGCACGGCAAATTCTTGGCTAGGTACGCATCAATGGAGTCAAGGTAAGTGGGATCCGAACTCGCCAACGAAGGTAAACTATAGAGGGACTTATAATAAGAATGGAAACACTCAGCTATCTTATTTGATTCAAAATGAGTAGCCCCCTTCTGGTCCTTAATTTTAGAAATAAAAGTGGAAGCTCTTTTAGCCCTGAGTGCCCGCGCCAGAAGTTTTCCGGGTTTGTCACCTAGTTCATAAAATAGCGACCTGGTCCGCAGAAAATTACGTTTGGTCGTGGTATCTAAAAGGGAGGCGAGTTGCTCCCGCAGGGCTTGCAATTGCAGGAGCGCATTGGGGTCCAAAGTGGACTTGTGGGATTGTTCCAAACTATAAATCTGAGTCGTCAAAGAGAGGGCGTGCGCCCTTTTCAAGCGTTTAAGGTGTGAACCGATTGTGATTAGGTGTCCCCTAAGAACCGCCTTATGTGCTTCCCAAACCACCGGGAAGGACAAGGAGTCTGAGGAATTCTCCAAAAAGTAATTACGAATATGTGAAGAGAGGTCCGACAAGAAGGTAGGGTCATTAAGAATATTCTCGTTAAGCCTCCAAGACCACGGCCGCGAAGGGGAGGAGGTAAGTTTCAAGGTAAAATGTACGGGGGCATGGTCACTTAGCGACTGGATACCAATCGAGGACGTGTGGAGCTGAAGTAAATGTTGGTGTGAGAGGAACAGAGCGTCAATTCTAGTATACCTATCATGTGGGTGAGAGTAGAAAGTATAATCACGGGATGTGGGGTGTTGGGACCGCCAGACATCTACCAGCTGGTTGAGATGCAACCACTTCTTAACTTTCCGAATTTTGGAGAAAGGTATGTGAGAAGTACGTGCTGAGGAGTCCCTAACCGGATCAAGCATCATGTTGAGATCCCCCCCAAAGATAGTAATGCCGTCACGGAAATCACTCAATTTCGACAACATAGAACTGAGGAAGGAAGGCTGGTTTATATTAGGAGTATACACGTTACCAAGGGTGACCTTATGGTTGCCTATCCAACCCTTCAAAAAAATTGCTCTGCCCTCTGAGTCCCTCCAGATGTCCAGAGGCCGAAAAGGTAAGGATTTATGAAGGAGAATGGCGACTCCCTTGGTCTTAGAGACCGCGGAACTAGAAAGGTACGCAAGCGTGAAGTGCTTGTCTGTGAGTTTGAATTCTTTGGACAACTTAAAATGCGTTTCTTGTAAAAACGCTATATGTGTTTTAGAAGACTTCAGTACGTGTAATAATTTGGACCGTTGTTGAGGCTTGTTTAAACCCCTGACGTTCAGGGAAGTGACGCGGATCAGATCAGGCACCATTTAGTGGACATCTGGGGAAACCCACAGCTGAATGGACAGTCTCGGAGCATCAGAGTATAAAACAAAGTAACAAAACCAAAGAACCATGAATAGAGTCTTAAACATAGAAACAAAACAAAAGTAAAGACTCTGGATGCCATGGCATCAAATATTGAGCCAAAGACCTCAGGAGAGGTCGAAAACTGCTGCAGCACTCCATTAGGAGCGGAGCAGAAAGGCCCCGGGGGGAACAACAATCCAAACATGTTATGCAGGAATGTATATGTTGTAGACCATCAACCTGGAGAGCGAGCGAGGAAGGTCTCCGCACCCTACCCAGGCACAATAAAGCAGGGACAGCGCCCCACACCGCACAACACAGACCCCATACGGCTAGCAGCGAGCAAATTAAAAAAAAAAAAAAAAAACAGAACATACAGAGATCTGCGCCATCTAAACGGTAAGCGGTCGGAGGACCATGAAGCAGCAGGTAAGTGGACGATACATGAACCACCTGTAAAAATAATTCCAGGCGCGGGATAGAAATGACCGATGGCAGATACACAGCGAAGTGGCAAAAAACAAACAAAAAAAAAAAAAAAAAAACCATCCACCCGCCCCAGCCCCATCGTGATGCGCCTCCGATGAAAGCAGCTCGAACTGTCCAGCCATGGTAAAAAGTCTGATAACATAAATAAAATCGCCGGACGGAAACGAACAAAAGTAAATCAAAACGTCGCAGATAAGGATACGTACGGATGCAAAAACAAAAACGAACGCGTCGAAATCATAAGGCTAACGGACTGTTCCCGAGGGCCGGACAAGTTCAGGTGCGAGTGTCATCCACCGGACGATGTCTCTTCCTCCGTCGCGTCTTCGACGACCAGTCATCCGAGGATTCAGCCACCGAAGGAGGCACCAGGAAAGATGGTTCCCAATCATCCACCTCGCAGGACGGGAGGCCCAAGGCATCAACAAAGGGCCGCACATCTCCGGGGTGCCGAATCACAAAAGAGTCCGGACCCCGTCGCACTATGAGCGCGAACGGAAAGCCCCATTGATATGGGATGTTGGCGTCGCGGAGTGCCTGTGTGACCGGCCGTAAAAAGCGCCGAGCCCGCAAGGTCGCAGGGGAGAGATCCTGGTAGATAGCGAGGGTATGGGTATCCCAACGGAGCGCCGAAGCATCCCTGGCTCGCCTGATGATCTCCTCCTTCAAGGGGTAGCTCCTCAGACAGCACACAACATCCCGTGGCGGAGCAGTACCCGACGGCTTCTGACGTAAGGCCCTATGGGCCCTGTCAAATTCGACAGCAGAGTCCACCGGCCGCTGTAGGAGTTTGTTAAAAATCTCTCGCAGAACCGGCACAAGATCCGCATGGGAAACGGACTCTGGAAGGCCTCGGACCCGTAAGTTGTTTCGTCTGCCCCTATTATCGAGATCCTCCAGTTTTCGTGAGAGATGGGTGATAATAGTCGAGTGGTCACGCAGTTGAGCGGTGAGAGCATCCACGGATTGGCAAATTTTCGGTTGCTCGTCCTCCAGGGCAGCCACGCGGTCGCCAATATGGCGGATGTCCACCTGAATAGCCGAGAGAGTCGCACGAATGCCGTGTGTAGCACGCTCGATAATGGCAGAAATGTCTTCCTTTGTAGGTAAGGACTCCAATTTCGACTGCCACACGCGACTCGAAGGCACCGGGTCAGAGTCAGTCGAAACCAAAGGGAGTTCTCCCGTCACATCACTACCCGGGCTGGCCGGAGCAGAGGTAGGCCTAGGAAAGGATTCGCGGGAGTCCTGGTCCGAAGATGGCTGAAAAAACGCTCGGACCGAGGTAAGGGTCTTTTCTTTCGAACCCGCAGCTTTAGGGGTAGCAGGAACCTTATTGTGTTTGCCCATGTCGGCGGTTTGCAGCAGTACCGAAGCTTATTTCGGGCAGGGTGCTCAGGAGCTCAACACTCACACGTCCATGCTGGTTGGAGTCCGGCCACGCCCCCCTTCTTTTGATAGTTATGTAACATAGGCTGAACACACAAGTACACAAAACAAATCAGGAAATTAAGCCCATACCCATCAAATACAATTCAAAGAACATCTATCTAAGACATAAGTATTGGGGATTGCATCACACCATATGACCATATATTGCTTAATCCGCCACTAGGTCAAAGTACTCCAAATTTGGCAAGCCCTATCTAATTTTTCATAGCTATATTGCTAACCAAGGAGCTGAATCAGTGGGACTGCTTTGCACCCAAAAGAAACTCTCAAGCAATTTAAAGTCTTCTCTGAACACCATTATTGAGGCACACTGGTGGCCGGAGAGACTACTTAACCCTAAGGTTTGGTCAGGACCTGTAAATATGCACAGCCCCAAAAATATACAAGATATTGGAGCGCACAACCTAAAAATCATAAAAGGCATAAACATTCAGATTCCCAGGTTGCTGCTAGAATAATAATGATCTATAGGTACTCAAAGCAAGAACTCAGGGCATACCCAGCGAAAATAATTAAAAAATCTAAAGTTTAAATATTAGGGGTTATGCCACTCTATGTGGCCATATATTACTTAGCCTGCCACTATGACAAAGTCCTGTCTAATTTTTCATTATGGGGAGGTCTTGTGTCTTCTTGTAAAGGTCGGTAGAAGTGTCTTTTTTGCCAGCACCTATCCTATTAAAGCAGGAGGATGTTTATCCATGGTTTAGCTGCCACACAGTGCCCGGGAAAAATAAGGTAACTCTGCATATCAGTACAATAGAGACAGTTTTAAACTTTATTAACCTTCAGCCCAACCTCTTGAACTAAATGATAAGTAAACCCAAGCCAAATGGAGCTTGTCTTGTATTTGGGGATCTTCAGGAAGACTGATAGTATAAAGTGCAATAGGTTAGATACAGTCTGAAAGAGCTTTAGGGAATGTATTTTAAAACACACTGTGTGCTATGCGTCTGGCCCTCAATTAATCTTCCCTGCTTATGAGTTTAGGGGAAACCCATAACTCAAGAGGCAGAGCGCGGAGGGACTTATGAAGCTTATGTTTCCTGCAGGATAAATGTATCTCTGTGCTCAGATTATGAATCTTTCTTATCCTATACGCAGAAAAGGAGCAGCAAGTTTAATCTTTTTTACAACAGCATCTGGACAGCCAGGAAGCTTTATTATGTGTGTATATATATATTGTATGCAGGGTGATATCACACATATAGTGATTATTATTGTTTGGTATTTTTATTAAAATTTGGAGGGAATGAGGTGGAATCAGAAACATGCAAGCCTGTCAATTCTGTAGCACTATCACAATTGGAGGCAAATAAAAATGAACAAAAACATTAAAACTGACAAGATACAAAACTGATAAGTTAAGACGTACTGGTACAGAAAGCGAAGAGGGCCGTAGCTAAAGTTCTATAAGGAGGTTGAGCCGGAATGAGAGAGAATATATTTTGCTAGATTTGAGGGATGAAGGAGATAGCAGAGTCGAGTCTAAAACCAAGGCGGTGAACTGCTTGGTCGATTGAGAAATTTTCAACAGTGATGAAAATATCAGGAATTTTGGATAGTGGAGATGAAGGGAGTCTTGGAGATGTTGACCATCGGGTATTGGGATGGCATCCAGGATTTGTCAGTTAAACGAATTAGAAAAGAGAGCAAGAAGTCAGGAGGGAGCAGGTAAATTACCATGTCGGCAACATAGGGAAGGAAGTGTAGATAGTTAAGAGGAGACAACACGGAGTAAAAGAGGAAAGGAACAAGTGCCACAGAAAGAGACACTACGAAAAGGAAGTAGGATTTAAGCAGAGGCAGCCATGCCATGCATTCCATGAGAATGAACAGCTGGCATGTGGAAGTGTGGTCAACGGTGTCAAAGATGGAAGAGAGGTCCAAGAGGAAAAACCATCTTTTGTTGTAGTGGTATACAGGGCCGGCCGAAGACTTAACGCCGCCTGGGGTGAAGTTTAAAACGCCATAATCTATGATCCCCCTCCGGTACTTACCTTTAAACAGTCCTGCGGCGAGTCTCCCTGCTCTGCCACGGTGCCGGCTTGTAATGCTGAGCGCCGGAAATTGACGTCACTTCCGGCGCTCTGCATTACAAGCCGGCACCGGGACCGAACAGGGAGACTCGCCGCAGAGGAGAGAGAGAGAGAGAGAGGGGCGCCGAGCGGGTAAGCGAAAACCACTCGGTGCCCCTCTCTCTCTCCTCCGCTTCAAAAAAACCCAAAAAAAAAAGCGCTTGGGGCGGCAAAGTGCCGCCCCTTCTAAAGTGCCGCCTGGGGCAATTGCCCCAGTCTGCCCCATTATAGGGCCGGCCCTGGTGGTATATTATTATGATTATTATTATTATTATGCTACTACAACTGTTCTGGAACGATGAACACAAAGCTGCAATATACTAAGTATTTCAGCTTAAGGCTGTTTACAATTATTAAAGGTCACAGTGGTTGGGAACTAATATTAATGAGAATATTAATTTAGATTTTTACTTTCAAAATTCAATACAGTCTGTAGTATCCAGTGGGAAAATCATATTTGGGTATTTACATGTGCAAGGACTATGTACACATGCATTATTAGTGGGTATAGTTCATATTAATCAGTACTTTTATGGTCCTGTAAAGTTAAAATGGAAAAAAAAAATAACAAATCTGTACAGCAGACTTAAAACATTTAAAATTCCTGTAAGCATGATTATGTGTTTAAGGAGACAGACCGTGCAAGCTAAAATCTAAGAAGGCAGTTTCCCTTGGTTTAAGGCTAATTAAAGTGTGAGAGTGACAGCCAAGATGACACAGCGCTCATAGCAACAATTCCATCACCTCCCATTTCAATGCATTTCATTTTGCTACATGAGTTAAGACATTTTCACATATTCTGTATGCTCTACAGATAAAAAATAAAAAACAAAATATGAAAAATATACTCAAAATCATTTTAGGCTCTAGAAGATCCAAATCTTGTTTTAATTTCTATTCCTGTTGTGTATATACCCCATAGCCTAAGTTTTTAATTTAAAGAGATCTATATTACTTTGTTGTGTCCGATCATATGAAGCTGTAATGACTAGCTGTCACATAGATGTATGGTGTCCTTTTCAGAGAAGAACATAAACGGATGAGGGGGACAGTGGTATTTCTTTGATCTCTTAATTAGAGCACTGATAAGACAGGGAGTTAAAATGGTGATATATTCTGTTGTCTCCATAAAAGGGCTGAGTGAATAATACTGTAGCTGAATTCTGTCTGCCTATATATTAAGTATGATAGTACCTCCTGTATGAATCAGATTTTCACCCTACCTAGCAAAATATTCATTTTAATGATGTTTTGCTAGTAAGTGTGTTGTTCTAGATGTCTATGTATTGGCTAACCCGAAATGAAAAATTGCTGGATATAAATAAGGATCATATTATACATTAAAACAGCTGCAATAAAACGTTACTTGGGTCAATGGCTAAACATTAATCTGTCCAACAGAATGCATTTTCAGTATGCATGTCATCTTTCTGGCGGTGTCCCTCAAGCGCAGGCTCCTAGTAGACAGAGCCCACAAGTTCCCAGGTATGCATATAATGATAAACAAATTAGAATTGGGGGCTGGAGAAGAATCACAAGTAATAGGGCTTAATGTTTATAGTCAGCGACTATTGTTTCATCCCAATTTTTAGGAGCAATGACATAAAATGTAGTCATATTTAACAAAACACAGAATCGTAAATTACCAGAGCTCACATCTAAACCTACAAATATATGCATTTAAACCCAGATTTTAGTACTGTATGTCACGCTCCATCCAGGCTGCGGAGCTGCATATCTCTGGTTTCCCCTGTCTTGCTACAGTTTCCCTGTCTCGCTACAATCCATTCCTGGATTTCTTTATGCTCTGTCCTGGACTTCTGATTCCTAACACTAAACCCTGCCTACTTAATTACTAATAAACAAACTAAACATTGAATCTAAACACATATCAGTGAAAGACATACCTATAGACTGCAGACTGAGACAAACATAACGGGTGGGACTCAAAGAATCAGAAGTCCAGGACAGAGCATAAAGAGATTCAGGAATGGATTGTAGCAAGACAGGAGAACTGTAGCGAGATATGCACCTCCACAGCCTGCATGGGGTGTGACACTGTAGTTTGGCCAAAACATATAAGCTTACCTGCCACTTTAAGGCACCCATTAGAAATGCAGCTTAGCTACCATTAAACACCTGGATTTCCAGACCAAATGTATACCTGTTATAAGAAACGGGAGAAGCTTTATATATGAATACTGTAGAATGTAGGTCAGGGCTGTAATGTCCATGGGGCTGCCCAGCAGGAATGCCCCTGCCCACATGGTCGGACCAGTAGACCACCTGCCATGGGCTGCTAAGGAATACGGGTGTGGGTGCAAGAGAACAAAAATCTGAACCTCAATCAGCGCACTATATGCTCCAAGAATTGCCCCCTAAATAGGGGGTAAGTGCGCCCCCTCGGCTAATAGCGGACCCCTTTTTTCCCTTCCACAATCATTTTAGAGCTGTTTAGTTGATAGGTACTTATTAACAAAAGGGCCTGTCAAACTCAAGGGCACAGAAAAGGTGACAAAATTACCATTAACTAACTAATTCCCATGCAGATATAGAGGCCAGGGTGTGAAACTGGCTGCTCAGGGGACAGCTACGAGGTTTATACTCTATGGGCTGCTCTGATTTGAATATTATGGGCAACGATTCAAAGCTTTCTGTTTTACTTGGATTCCCATGCATGGACTGTGATATCTGGAGTAATTTGGGCTTTGGGACTGTGTCTTTGGTCCAGGTGGGACTGACATGTCTAGTTTCTATGTACCATAAATTCGTAATAATTAAAGTGTTTAGTTTATTTGTTTGTTCTTCTTCTTCATTATTGTATTTAAACAGCAGGATGATCTTCCCAGGTATAGAGTAGTATGTTTCAGTGGTGTGTGCATGGTTGTTTTTGGATAATATAATTGTATATCGATATAATCTGCAATTTCATTCCATGTGTTTGTTTAGTGCCCTGCAAGACAAAAGTTTGGGGGGTTACTTTAAGCAATTATGTTTTATTTGACTTTATTTTGTCAAAGACTCTTGAAAGGTCTGTTCTAATTTACCCTTTCCAACCTACTATAATTGTCCAGTAGTTAATACGGTTTTGCGTCTGTCTAAAATGGCTTAGTACACACTTTGTGGATGTCGGTTTCACAATTACAAAAACATATTTGCAGAGGATTAGAACTTTTACATTGTAATGAACAGATCGTGATTAAACTCTTGTTAAATTGTTTTTAATTATGTCCTAATATATTATATTAATTGAATTTTAGTTTGCATAACTAAATATGTATGAGCTTCAATAAAAAAAACATTCTGCCATATTTTAGCCACTAAGTGAAATGTTTTATAAATTGTTTGCAGAATACAAGCTGAACATGATATTGTGGGTATTGTACTCACTAAATCTAAAGTCTCACCTAAGTTAAACTCATTTGAGGCTGAGGCTGATTTGGACTCAGTATGGTTGGAAGATCCAGCTAGATATCTCTTCTATTAAGCTTTAGCATGGATAAGGGATACCCCAAACTTTCCTAAACTATTTTTTCTACAACAAACCTACAGCTGTTGTATATCTAGTAACAATGTTTAAATAATAAAATTGTGTGTCACACTTACATAGGGTATTGTTACAACAGTGGCTTATTGCTTGGGACTAGAGGACTGCACTGGGAGGCGGGTCCCGCGGGTCCCGCGGGACCCGCCAAAAAACTTGCGGGCGCGGGCGGTCTTGCTGGGGCTGCGGGCGGGCACTGTACCTGCGGGTCCCGGTAATCCCGCGCAGTCCTGCAAGGCTGCCTTCTTGCTGCTCCCTTACAGTGTCTCCTAGCTTGCTCCGCCCAGGAACAAAACGGAGTCACGTGATGTGACGTCACTTCCTGTGACTCCGCCTTGTTCCTGGGCGGAGCAAGAGAAGAGATGCCATGAGGGAACAACTCGAGGGCAGCCGCGCGGGACTGCGTGGGAAATCAGGTAAGGAGGCAGGCATGATTGGCCACAAATGTGGCGGGAACGGGCGGGATTGGCCACAAAAGTGGCGGGAGCGGAACACCCACATTGCGAGAGTGGGCGGGAGCGGGATTAAAAACCGCGGGAGCGGGATTAAAAAAGTAGTCCCGCGCAGGGCTCTACTTGGGACTCACCCCATCCCTTCAAGATTGTAAACTTGCGAGCAGGACTCTCTCCACCTAATGTTTCGGTTTGTCACAGTCTGTCAATTCTAGTCTTGTCATACCCATTGAATGTACGGATTGTATGAAATTCTGCGTGAATTGTGTGTGTTATATAATAATAATCAAAAAGGCTTCCCATACTCCCAATAAAATACCATCCTATAACTAGCAAATATAGCTAGTATCGTCCAGTACAACATAAATATTTGCTGTTGCAAACTAAAATCATGCCATATTGATGCAGACACTCGATAAATAATGCTTGTCGGCTTAACCCAGCAGATTCCATATCCACATAAAAAAATGGAAGAATACAAAATTTCCAAAAACATTAAAATCATCAATATACAAAATTAACAATAACATGAACACACACAAGAGTTACTGGTACAGAAGAACAGGAACCAGAAGGGGAAGGAAACGCGGTAAAAGCCTTAAATGTGTATGTAAGGCGAGACCCTTTCTATAAAAGTTCATAATATTTGTATATAACTGTATACGGAGTAAACAATGTAGATGTAAATAGAAACAATGTGACAGTAAAATGATTTTACCTATGAAACATCTCGGAATCCACATTACCATCTCTAAAGAAAAATGTTTGCAGCATTTAATTACTGGTGTAGGATAAGAATAATCAACAAACATATCCTAGAGCCAAATGCCATTCCCATTTTTAATAAGTGTCTCTGCTGCATGTTGGTGATAGTTAGCAACGGTTACCATGACAATTATCACTAAGGGCATTGCCCTTACAAAGACAATCATGGTCTTGTTGTAGTGTCCAAAAATAATGTATGTAAACAGAAAATTCAGTGTGTCCCCTTTAACCCCTTAGTTCCCCTATAGACGTACCGGGACGTCCACAAAACGCCCACAAAGAAACCCCTGTGGACGTCCCGGTACGTCCAGCCTTTCGTGCAGCGTCAGGGACACATCCCTGCCGCTGCACGGGAGACCAGGCTGTCGTTTGACAGCCTGGACTCCCCCCTGGCAGCAGAAGCCGGCATTGTCGGCTTTCTGCTGCCCGATCTCCCGTAACAGCTTCCGGCATGAAAGCCGGTAAGCTGTTACGGTTGAAAGTGCCCGATCGCGCGATCGCGCAGTTGCAAACGCGCGATCGGGCATTCCCTTCCGGGTTACGTCACTGCTGACGTAACCCGGAAGGTCATCGGAGGACAGGATATCCCCTGCGGGGATATCCTGCCCTCCGATGAGGCACAGAGACGCTGCGATCTCTATGCAGGTCTGTGAGGACCTGCATAGAGATCACAGTGTGATCGGTGCAGGGGGATCGCGGGGAGGGGAGTGAGAGACCATCTCTCTCACTCCCCCTCCCGTCCTGAAACGGAAAAGCTGGAAAAAAAAAAAGTTAATGCATTTAAAAAATAATATTAAATAAATCATTAAAATATTAATATAAATAATACAAAAAAAAAATTATAATGTGGGCTGTGATGTCATTGTGACATCACTGGCATGTTCAGGAGGTCCCTAGGAGGACCTCCAACCATTACTGTGTAAAAATAATATATAAAAAATAAAAAAAATGTAAAAAAATGAAAATAAAAAAAAAATTAAAAACAATATATAAAAAAAAGATAATAAAAAAATTATTAAAAAACCTTACTTCCCATTGCCCTAGCATAACATCTAGCCAGTATAACCCTCCTGCCCCCGTTCACAACCCCCAAACCCGTTAAGCCATAGGCATAAAAATTATACAAAATTGTACACCTAATAGAACGCTCCCTGGTGCTGGGAAAGTCTGGAAAATCTATATAAATTAGGTATTTCTGAAATCAGGACACATGAATTAATAAACTTGGAGGGGATTTTCCATCACTTTACCTAATTTTGTGAGGATTCAGAGGGAAAATGTAAAAAAAAATTAGTTTAATTTTCTAATCTTCGCTAGTTTTTACTAAATTTCTCATTCTAAATTTCCAGCTAATCATCCAACTATGGTATCAAACGAAAGCTCTATCTCTCCTTGAAAAAACGATATATAGTTTATATGGGTACACTATTCACAGGAAAAGAGAATCATCGCTAAACCGACATACCCCAAAAACGGCAAAATTGCTCTGGGCTTTGAGGTACCAAAAACCCCTGGGATTGAAGGGGTTAATTGCACTCGGCAATTAAGGCATGTTAATGTTGCTGTAGCATCTTTGGCTTATATACACGCACACATATTTATATATATATTATGTTTCTGGTGTCAAGGGATCAACAAAAAAGAAACACAATTGTAGCTCTATTAAATAATAAATAAAGCATAAGCGCCTATGCATATTTCCCATAGTGCTATATAGTGTTAAATGTTGGTACTGCTTAAAGTCTGAGTGCCAAAAACACAAGGGTTCTGCGTCTTTTTAACATTTGTTTTTACTAAGACTTCCATTTCCTACCGATAATGAGGTGTTGGCTAAGTGTTATGGAAGATCTTGTCCAACAACAGCCAAAGTGCTTTAAGCATTTCTGATATCCTGTACCAAATACGAAGCTTTTAAATGAAAACGAACCACTGCATAATTATTTATGATCTCTTGGCAACTTACTACTGACTGCTGAAGGGTTAAGCATTTTCATTAGGGATGGATTTATAACTATTTTTTCTCCCTGTGCCAGTCAAGCATGTTGGCATTACACGACTACAAATTAGATCTCGTTAGACGTTGCTTCAGCGGGCTTTGTGTGTAAGAGTCAGGCAGAAAAATATATTTTTCTTCCATTGTTCCAGATAATTAGAATTTTTTGTTAGCAGAAACCATGATCAATTTTTTAAAGCAAACCATTCTGGCATGCAGCCCCCTCCCCTTCTCTGTTCATTCAGTTCTCCAGTGGCAAAGAAAGAAAGCAATAACAGGGAAAACATAAGTATCTCTGTCTCTTGCCCCCCTGCACTCGTCTTTGCTTTCCTCTGACCTAGATGCATTGTGACTGTTCTGCCATCTCCTCCATTGGAGGGTCTGAAGTTGTGAAGGTCAGATTTGTGTCCGTGCAAAGAATGACTAATTGAACTCATAAGCTATGCATCTGTTACACTTCTCATGTTTTTTAACAAGTGAGGCAGACCAGCATAATAAAATAGATTTTTAAATATTAATCTGGCATTGAAGTCTCAGCGATGCCTGGCGTCTCATACCGAGCCATTTGGAGCTCAGACGAATGAAATAAAATGTGAGCGAGGATCCTGTGAGTGATTATTATTTCAATACGTTTTAATTAAAAATAAATATTCAGAAAAGCGCCTTGATCGCTCTACTTACCATGTCAATATTGATTACTGAATCTTGCAGACAGCTGTGAAGGAAATGTAAGACCATCTTAACAGCACCCTTAAGGCCTGTAGCATAGATGCACCACATTCACCCTCCCAGGCCAGATAATTGGTTATTATTTATTGATTTATATATAGCGCCATTGTATCTGGCAGCAGTGTACATTGGATAAACAGAACATAACAAGTATTGCATGGCAGGACATTTTGAAAACAAAAAGTGAGGAAGGTCTTGGTCAAATGAGATTGCAATCTGGAATAATTAATAATTAATCAGTCAATATAATTGGGGCATTTCCAGGGTAAGTTCTCAAGTCATTTTTTATGTCAGATGGCCAGATAGACAGGCTTCCAAAGTCATGAAGCTATGCGTTAAGATTCTAAAACAGTGACAGTCAGGGGTGTTCCTAGGGTTTTGTAGTGCCTGGGTGCAGTATTTCTTCAGTGCCTTCCCCTCAACCTTGTAACATCCACTCACCATAACACCACACTCACTATATCATTATATACTATTACATACATACATACACACACACACTCTCTACAACTTCTCCTCTCCCTTGCACCACTAACCCTAGGCTCATCTTTGACACTAACACACACCCATATGCCAGCACCATTTACAAACATCATAAGCTCACGCACATGCTAATGCCATACACTAACACACACACTCATGCTAATGCCATACATTAAGACACACTCATAATAACACGTACACATACATATACACAAACACACATACTCCACTGCAATTCTCCCACCCTAGTCTCATCTCCTGAGAATATCACTTAACTTGTGCAGCCCTGTGTTCACTGCATCATGCGCCCTGTGCCCTACTCTTATTCTACTGTGTTATATGATCCAGCTAGGCCTCTTAGTTACCAAGTGTTCGGGTGCTTTGGACCCACATCACAAGCCTTTGTGCATCACTGGTAGAGGTTTTAGGACAGATTTCAATTTTGGCAAATGGTAATTTAGTAGGGGTAGATACGTACATAGTTTATTTTCTGGGTCAATATAAAACAGATCAATATGTGATATTAAATCTATTTTTAGTTCTGTGCTAGCTGTTTGACTTGCTGAGGGCTTTATTCATTAAACAGGGAGTTAACACTAAGTGCAGACTTAACATAAACATTGTGAAAGGTGAAGTCCTTGAGAGTATCTCCTGCAAGGAGGGCTTAATTAGTCCCTTGCATAATGGATACATTATTAAGATTATCTCATCAATTCAGGGTTGTCCCCTAATGATGAAGCCAGAGGGTTATTTTATTTTCAACTAACCATAACCCACCTTCACATTTCCAGTTTAGTACATAAACCTACAGTGTCAATAGATTATCCAGGTCATTTCCATGTGAAAGGTTGAAAATAATCCATATATTTACTAAATCTTGCTATGCTATTTTCTTCCTGAGTAATACCACCATATTGCATGCATCCTGACCAAGGATTTGGCAGCGGACAGCAATTGTTATTATTCTAAATGACAATGGGTATATTAAGTATTATGTGTAAATGTGAACAGGAGTCCTTGATCAATACGCATTCACAAATAATAACACCTACAAATAAAACAAAAACATCACCCGTTAATCACCCTATCACATAATCCTGGGAATGGAGGGAACCTGCCTGGATCTTGCTACAGGAAAAATGTGATGTAAGAGAAAAGTCTGTTAGGCAAAAGGGATGACTATGGCTAGTAGGAGGCCAGAGGGGGAGGCAAAATAAACAAAAAGCTATGCAAAAAAATAATTGATCCAAAAGTCCCAATAAGGAAGCCATCAATATCCCAAGAAAAAAGGTCCCAAATTGCACTGTATGTGAAAGCAGCAATTAGACAAGTTCATAATCACACTGAGCATCTCCATATATGATGTAGTAATCATTCCTCTCTTCCGCACCCTGGGATGAGTAATTACACTGTTATAGCGCATTTTATACTGGGAAGCCACGTTTGTATGACGTTAGGGGACACTATTTAAACAAACCTAATATCTCTATATATATTAAGCTTATTTATATATATTAAGCTTATTTAAGAGTAATCCTTATTATTTTCGTCTTTTCTTCTTTTTTGGGTTGGGACTAAATGAATATTATGTTCATTAAATTACCCGGGAGTAACCCTGGTACCCAGTAACGTCAATGTTTTGAGTGCCTGCCCTAGTGTGATATGTCAAGAAAGAATGATATGGGGCCATATAGCTATATACATTGTAGTGCATACTGTAGTGTCACAGCTGTGACAGTGGTAGGTGTCATATTAAACTTAAAATTATATTAATGCTAAGCAGTACTAGCAATTTTTTTACTAGCAAATTTAGTCTTTCTAACAATAACTTGATTGCATCAAAAATCAAGATTATGGTGAGAAGGGGAAAACCAGGTAATAATGGGGAACAGCCTGAAAATGATGATTGCTGACACTATTAACATATCACATTCATCCATTTTACTTTCCTTTGTTAAAACGTAAAAGAAAAAAAAATTATATCTCTTAAAGCCTAGTTCAGTAGTCTCTCTCTTATCTATATACAACCTAACTTCTATACCTACAGCCTATTCTTTTGAATTTAACACTTTTGTACCCAAATGCTACATTACAAACACTATTCCTAGTATTGCAAATTCTCAGAACCTTTCCCAGAAATAATCATGTAAAATATTTTTTCTCATTCATACATTTTTCTGGGAACACATTTGTTATGTCATACAAACGGAGGCACTGATACGTTGTTGCCATAGAAACTGAACAAAACACCTAAACGTGTCTGTTGTTTTTATGCAATTTCCACGGATAGCACAGAACCCCAAATATGCTACATTCGGTGCAATTAATGTAAGTCCAGTTAATGTTACGTCTAAGTTGAACAGAACCTTTAAACTGCAGGTGGCCTGCAGATCTTAGGGCTTTTTGGCATGGAAGAAATCGATATGAAGAAGTATTGATGACATGTTAATGACTTTTGTAAATATTTACCACTACTACTGACAAGTAGGATTTATGCATTGCTGATATTTTAGAGCAGGCATGAATATATATATAGAATTATAATAATCAGCATCCTCAGTTGGTTTCTGGGAGTTGTCGTAGTAGACTAGTAGAGCGTTTACCCAGTTTAATATTACATTCATTGTGTGAATCTGTATAGGTACGCTTCACACATGCATTCCTTATCAGGAACCTCGCATTTCCACCTTGCGTATTGTCCGTGCTCAATGAAATCATCTTCGTGCTTTCTCAATCTGAAAAACTTGACGGACAAGAAAAATACATGAAGCACATCAATCCCATGGCAGATTGTGTAAGGTAATGGCACAGAGGTTAGGATATTATACGAGGGAAGGCTAGAACAGACCGACATCTGACCATGATAATTTCTGTGGGTTAAATGTTAAACTCATAGACCAGATGGTGATACATTTTGATTCTGAAATTGAATTCACTTGACAGTTGCCATTTACCAAGTAGTGCTCATGCATGCTAAATCATAACGTGTTTTAGTGCAGAACCATTTCTTTAAAAGAGTGAAGTATTTTAAAATCTTTTTGACACAGGCTTATGGAAATTTGTTTAGACACATGGAATAACGTGTGTTTTTAATTTGTATGACATCACAGATACGCAGCAGCTAGTCCCCTGTGTAAAAGAAGTTCCTTTTCATATACATAAGGTTGGCTATGGGAACTGGAATGATTAAGGACCCTGATGTGGGCCACAGCAAAGCAATACAAAGAAATGGATACTCCCTGTGGCCCCCATTGACAAGAATTATGTGAAAGGGTACAAGGATAGGGGCCCTAGTATGTTCTAGATATTAGGATAACATCACAGCAGCCATGTGAAACATTCACTCCAAACATCCTGGAATTGACTACAAACATACAAATCATTTTTTATTGTGTTTCTTTAAGAGATACTTGGTGTCTATACACACAAAAAGGAATAAAATAAATTATGAGGTCAAATGAGAGGCAAATATGTGGACGCACATAGAAAAAAATAAGTAAAGCTGCATTAATGACACAAACACATGAACAAACAGCTACCTCAGATACATATTGACAGCAGAAAGAAACATTTGGACCTTATTGAATCACTTTATTTATTAAGGTCTATGGATTTAGCTGACTTCTTTAATGTGTCCATACAGTGTGTGCTATAGACACAATGCACATTAAAATTCATTTGGAAATCCTATGTAAGCTTTATTCACTAAATAATTAATTTTTAGCTACTGTTCTGTAGCTGTATTCACTATTTGATGATTCTGTTAAGACTCTGCAGAGATTGTCTGAGCAAAATGCCTGCTGAGGTCAATGTTCACTAAGCTTAGTTAGAGTAGT
The DNA here is from genome assembly GCF_027358695.1 of Spea bombifrons. Taxonomy (NCBI): domain Eukaryota; kingdom Metazoa; phylum Chordata; class Amphibia; order Anura; family Pelobatidae; genus Spea; species Spea bombifrons. The sequence continues at coordinate 88,336,277 of NC_071090.1, read as the reverse complement.
CACTAGTAGGAATTCCATAATGAGTGAAGGTAACACTTACAATTCAGAATATATGCTTATATCTGTCAAGGCATTTGAACATTAACAGTCTATATCTTCTATACCCTTATAAATACCAAACTGGTTAAAACAAAAAAAAAATACAGTGCTGAAATGTTATAGCATTGGAAAGACACGAACCTGGACCAAAGCACTCATAGTACTCATGATTTTGATAGTAGCGATGAATACTACTATGCATTGCGTATTGGTGCCAGCTCCATTGGTGGGTGAAAACGTTAGCCCATAAACTAAAAATGGCGGGAAAACGTGTTAATTGTCATAAGCGGCACATATTACCTTTTTAGGAGTCATGGCATACGTCGTAACATCACCAAGCAGATATTTCAAGGTGTTCTCAGATGTTAGCATAGACAAGATATGAGGTATTTGCATACAATCTATCAGTGATTACAGCTTAGCATTATTTAATATAGTACAAGGGCAGAATTTGAGGACAATATGTGTACTTTACCAAAACTTGTACGTGGTGAAGCTAACTTCAGTCTTATTAGGTTTAGTGATGTTACTGAATCGTTCAATGTCAAAGTTATTAACAGGAACTATTTTTATCATCCTGAACTTGAGAAAATAATTGCGTAAGAGTGTTTTTAAATGACTTTAGTAATTCTTGAGATTCCAAAATTTTATTAGAACACGAAGCTCTACTCCCGCTGCCTATAAAATGTTAAATGCACTTTATGAATACTGCATGGTTTCTTTTAAGATTTGAAAAGAAAGCTCGTCATTCCATAAGTCATTTAAAAGGAATTTCAGATTGGCTTAGTTTATTTATACTTTCATGTTTCTGTGAATATTTAACAAAGAATTAAAGGAAAGAAAACTCCACAGGAGGTAAAACAGATTTCAACAAAACGTTTCTATTACTCACTGCTGGAAACGATACATTTTCACACACTGGTTAATTGCCTTGTAGGCAATAATGTTATGTGATGGGCTAGCGAAGCATCAATTATGTATTTATGGGGGTCATGGCACTAACCTTACAACTGCAATGCTATGGGATCGTAATCCTCTGCTGCTTGTCTACATTGGACACAGTCCTGTTAATACTTGGTTACTACCGACGTACCTCTGATGTTATTCAATTTTATGCTTTGTTTAGTTTATTGATATGTTTTATATATATGTTACTGTGTATTTGTATAGTTGGTTATAGTTATACCAGACACCCAGTGGCTGCTCCCCAAATTCTCATGAAGCCTTTGATGCCTATGTGATCACCTTCATGTCCCCTCATTAGAACAATAGGCACATTTCTGAAACTACACAAAAAGTCCTGTGTATTTCACAAATAAGTCATTAGTCATTTTGCATCCGACTGATTCCACTTTGTATAGTTACTGTAGCGGTTCCTTTGGAGTGTCTTCTCAAGAGTAGCATTGTATTCTGAGAACCAAAGCAGATACTCATCTGTAGCTGGTTCAGAGTGTAAAGAAGGTGACAATGAAGGACGGGGACTTCTGGTAGATCCCAGGTTCCCTGTTACAATGATTACCTTACGTCACATGGAAAAGATACTAAGCACTGTGCGCACCCTTGCAGTATAAATGGGTTTATATCAAGGCTGATCTTTGATCTCGATAACTAGCCAACTACACTGGAGTCTGATCCAATCTCACTTTCCTATTGATGAAAATGGGTATGAAGGTTCAGTAAGTTTGATCAAATTAAATTCACTCTTTTACAATACAGTTCACTGCAGGGTATAACGGTATTAATGCGATCTAACATTTTCTTAGTTATAGTGCATTAGGTGTTTCATGACACATTTTCTGATCTTTACATTTTCTTGTTAGTTATTAGTCAGTTTATTTAAAATGAGGTAACGCGTTTCCATGGAAGTAAGGCTCATGACTTTTTGTGCTTAAGTATTGTAAGAAAAACACTTCACAGATTTAAATAAATACATCTTATTATGGTTTAAGCTTTCTTATATTAAAATCTGTAACATTCATAGTCGTAGTTATTATTATGTTACTTAAAGTAATATGCTCACAGTTTTGGATGCTCATCTATTTGCACCAGCTATAATTATAAAACAATTAGATAAAAAAAAATACAAAAAATACAAAATAAGCAACTAATCAGGATATGCATGCTGGAATATTATATCTTCTCAGCACCAGAAACAGCAAATCTGTCTGCAAAAAAATATGTAAAAAGCTACCAAGCCATTTACTTTTTAACACAGTTTTGTACATTGTGGTGATATAAAATGTTATCTGTTGATGTTTTTTTTGTTTTTTATAGCTTTCCTCCAATAATGAAGGTCATATCATTTGCACTTTAAAGATTCAGCCATTCGATTGCTTTAAGTTAGATTAAAATATTGTCTGTTACATTAGTGTTTTGGTCCCTCTACACATATAGATGCTATGCCTAGGATATTATAATTTTACTTTAAAAAACACCTATCCAACAATAGATTGTTTTTATTACGTCAACAAATTCTTATATGGTACAGGACTGTGTGAAATTACAGTGCTAATACATATAGATGCATAAATTGTTGGCGGTATATAAATACTCATAATAATTACATATCTATCTTTCTATTCTTTAGTAATCAAAGTGAAAGTTTTATTTAATCTCATGACTGTTTAACTTACTCTATGGCCAATTCAGTTATTGTTAGCAATGAGCTTTTACACTGAGATGAACTGGTGTTACTTACATAAAACAAAAAAATGATGCTTCAAAATTTAGCAGGTAAACTGGTGCACCAGATATGTCAAAGAGAAGTTTGATTCTCCCTATTCAAGATCAGATATTCGCCTTTACATCTATGCTATGCTTTTATTCGATATATGTTCTATGTGTATATATGTTTGCTTCCCTTAAACCATGCCTTGTTTTGATGGGTGATGACTTCTATATAAAGTAAATAGAAAGATTGGTGATATTTTACACTTGAGGGGCCCGGAACACCTCAGTCTTTACCTCTTCTTTAATTTTTTGTTCTTTACTTATAAGCAAACCAACCAATCACCGTAATTTGTTGCAAAAGTCTAAACCAAGTACATTCTGTAATATAGAACTCTTTGTTGGCCACTACTACTTGTTTGGTCAGATGGCCGGGAATATAGCATTTAGATATACAGATATATTTTTTTTATTTGCCGCTGGTCCACCTAGAATATAGAGATCTACAATAATTTACAATCAAAGGAGATGAAAGTAAAAAATATTGTTCTGTAGGTTGCACAGTATCATTCCTCATGCAAGATTGAAGCAGTCGCCACAAAATAATATTGATTCCTGGCTGCTATTATCTTTTTTAATTCACTTGGAATATTATCATTATTATTTTTTAAGCATTAACTTCAGTAACAAGACCTCCTGCACATGACTTAACAAGTACAATATCTAGCCCAGGTCTTCTTTCAGAATGCATTCATTTAACGCTCCACAAAAGAATAAGATGATGCACTGCTTTCCACCCGCTCTAATACATCTTTCCGGAACCTGTTTTTATACGAGCAAGTTAAAGTGTAATCTAAGATGTACAACTGAAGTGGTGGCTTGCTGAATTTATATTTTAGCTATGTAGAAATGTTTGTACACTCTATTGTGCTGCAATAACTTTTTTGATGTATGTGAAAACAATAGTCTAGATGCTGAATATGCTACAGAAAATGAAGTACTTGACAGCTTAAAGAAGGAAGATATTACATTACTTGGCCACACCAAAATATATTAGTATTTTTTAGCTGTAAAAAGATATCTGAAATTCCTAATTCTTCGTCTTTTTTGGGTTCCTTGTCTTTTATAGCAGCTCTGAAACTGACGATGAGCCCCCATGCTCTGAAGAAATTGATTATAATACTGACAGTTGCTCTGACGATGAAACAGAAAGCACCAATGTGGACATGAATACAAAAGAGAGAACTTCGCAGGAGAACATTGCGTCAAAGAATTATGAGGCACCTAATTCTGAAGAGAATTTTACCTCTCTGTATAACAGTTCCAAGGGACTCCCCTTTCCTTCAAAACAACGTGGCTGCTCACCCGAGGTGAATTTGCCACATGGTGACCAGAGCTATGACCTCTCCAACAATACACCTATGGATCATTGTCTCTAGTTTATTTTATATTGTGTTAATTGTTTGCAATCTCAGTATTTGCCTTCTAGTCCAGTGTTCAATTTGCAAAATCACATTTGTGTAAGAAATGTGTTTGTTGTGTTGCACACTATATTAATTTAATACATTTCTGTGGTCAACTAATAGATACAGTTACAGACAACCTTGACAGTGTGTTTAACATATTTCAGGTGACATGGCCACACAAGGGCTTGTAATAATGTAGTTATTTGTCATACACCAAATATGTTTCTGTAGTACAGCCTGCTGTGTTTTGGACTTTGTTTGTTGGCTTTCAGGCCAAATACGCCAGGTGGTTCTTCTCTCTACTTTAAAACTACTTTGGTGCAAGTCACAGCTGTGTGTATTTTGGTTTGTTTTTTTTTAACAATGGCTTCTTATAGATTATCAGAGTAGTAGTTCAGGTACAACCAGACAGACTTTGCTTATTCCTTATAGTTACTTTTTTCTCAAATGAAGGCTCACTGCAAATAAGAGGAGATACTTTCCCTCATTCCTTTAAGGTTTATGCAAGTCCTTCCCTTTAAAGCTGTGCAATATATATATAACACATTTATGGAAGTTACTGGTAACCCCCACAAAAACGTAAAAAGCACGTTGAGGGACACACAACATTGGAAAGTCACTTGCTCTACTTGCCTGCACTAATACATAAAGATCCAATATATTTTATTTTATTTATGGTCAATCATATAAAATTTTAAAAGGCCAGTTATGTTGTATTTTTTTTTATTTATTAAACCCCCCAATATGTTTACATTGGTTAAAATTGATAAACTTATAACACGTCTTCATAAACTTCTTTTTTTCAAATTGCAACTTGAGAAAATGTATGTTTATTGTTGTTAAATGATAAAAGATATTTCACTATGTGTGTTGTAAATTTTCTAAAATGCAGATTTACAATTATAACATATCAATTATCGACTAATAAAATTATACCCCAACCCTATCTGTAATTCATTATAAAAGTCTGTGGAGTTTCCTAGAATCTTTATGCAGTCATTTGCCTTTTTCGAGTTATGTTATTAATTATTGGGACTACGTTGCATGTAATGTCAAACTAACCTAATTGATTTTTCTGACTGGGTGACTAAGGTAATAGACCAGAGAGGAGCAGTTGATATAGGCTATCTGGATTTCAGGAAGTCCTTTGACACTATGCCTTATAGAAAACTCATAAATAAATTGCAGTGCTTAGGTCTGGATCTTAAAATAGTTGAATGGATAAGGAAATAGCCTAATGGCAAGAAACTAAAAGTAAACTAAAACAAATATTCAGAGGTAGGTCTTGTTACTAGTGGGATATGTCAGAGATCGGTGCTGAGTCCCGTTTCATAATATTTTGATTAGCAATATTATGAAAGCTCTCAAAAGTAATGTATGTATATTACAGAAGGTGGAAAGGTCGGCAACACAGTAGACATTCCTAAAGGAATAAGCCAAATTATTAATAATTTCAGTACATTAGAAAATTTGTAAAGAGTTAAAGTTGTTATATATATACATACATACATTATATATATTATATTTATTGCCACCCTTGGTACATAATGTTCACCTACATTACAATAAGTTGAAACTTTGTATGTCATCAGGTTCTGTGGTCAGATGATACCAAAATAGAGAGATTTTTGGCAATAAAAACCAGGGGAGGGTCTGGCACACACAGAGAGATAGCCATATGGAAAAGTAATGTTTTGGGGCTGTTTTTCTTCCAGAGGACATAGACACTTTGTAAGACTACATGGCATCATGGACTCAAATATCAACACATATTAAACAAATAACTGACTGTCTCTGCCAGCAGGACAATGATCCAAAACATAAATTAAAATCAACACAAAAATGGTTTACTGACCAACTATGGCCATGCCAGTCCCCTGACTTGAACCCCATAGAAAACATGTTGTGTGAACTGAAGAGGAGAATCCACCAGCATCGACCTTGACATTTGAAGAATCTGGAGAGATCCTGTAAGGAGGAATGGTCTCAGATCCCTTACCATGTATTCTCCAACCTCATCAGACTCAAAGCTGTTATCTTGGCGGGAGGTATCACAAAGTATTGACTAAAGGGGTGCCAATAACACACACACATACACTTCACATTGTATTGTATCACTGTATTGTGTTTGCAATTCTTTGATATCCATGAGGTGAGTTTGTGTATCAAAGATCAAAGGGTTTTCCACAGCATTCTGTGTGTATATATATATATATATATATATATATATATACACACACACACACATATACCTACACACACATTTAGAAAAAACTATATAGTGTATTGTACATACGCTTAAATTTTATCATTAGTAAATGACCTTATCTAATCTCTTACTCATGAGGCTATGAGGAATATTTACCACATCCTTAATGAAATAGTTACCCTTTACAATGCATTAGGCGCCAGGACATTACTTAATGTATCCCACAGATTGTATGGGGAAACTATAGCTGGTCTAATGAGATATTAGCACTGCTGGAAGTACAGTGTGAGTCCATGCCTCAACTACAAAGCAGGATTACAGCGTCAGACTGAAAACGAACAAGCTGTTTCGTCTTTTCATTTTCCATTTGATATCCCCGCTGTTTCTCTTCTCTCAAGCAGCCTGTAGAGGTCAGAAAAGGTCTTTCATATTACAGCACATTTACCTATAACTCCTCATCAACTAATCTTAATTAAACCGAACTAGAACCCCCCTCCCAGGAACAAAATGCACCGATCTCAAGAAAAACAGTGATAATGTTTCCTGTTTATCCACCAACATTTACTGTGTATGTGTTTTTTTTTTTAATTTTACAATTTTTTGCTTTCTAAATGAGTGAGCTTATCATATAGTAAATTAGTTTCCTAATTTAGTTACATTTGATGGGTACTCTTTTTTAAGGACACACAATCTATCAACTCACCCTAATGTATGGACACCAGCAAAGGAGCAGTAAAGTGGAAAGCTACAGTTAAACACAGCTACTAGGTTCTCATCGATGATATAATGAAAGTTATCGCCCTAGGAGCATCCTCATGACATAGTTTGGCTAGGTCAGGGGTGTACCTAGAGTATTTGGCACCCAGGGCAGATCCTGTAGGTGGCACCCTCCCCCACACTTTAAAATGGAAAGACATCAACATAAAATCAATTTCAAGAATATTTATTTTACAATTTTGTATCAACTGGATAAACCTAGGAATCGTTATGCTTACAAATTTACTTTTTTGGGGTAAAAAAAACTGGGTAAATTATTTGTCTTGAATGTTCCACAGTGTGGCTGTGCCTTTGTTTGACCATAAGCATTAACTTTGCATGTCCAGGCAGTGAAGAGCAGCTTATGAAATTGGATTTTAAATAACTATCATTTTGGTTACCAAAATATATGGATATGTGTATATTTTAAATTTTGTCTTAGCTTTGATATGTTGTTTATCAGTTTGCTGCTGCATCTGATTAATAAATAAAGGTTTTTGAGCGCTATCACTGACTATATTTTGTGGAATTACTGTATAAAGTTTCCTAGGAAGTATAGCATTGAATGACCGGGAATTATATGGAGGGAGAGGGTCTGATAGGTCTGCGTCCCTTCTACCTGTAACCACCTTAGTGCAGTACTTGACCCAGTCACTATAGTTCTCCATGGTTACCTCTTAACTTGGTGCTGCAACAGGTAAATCCTGGGCCTCCACACTTCATGGAGATGAGGGGACTCAGAGGTTGTGTGCGGCAAGGACTATTGTTTTTTGTGGGTTTTTTGGTTTTGGAGTGGAGGGCATGATTGTATGACAGGGGGTGTATGGGCCCAAGCAAATGCTTGCCCAGGGTCCAATCAATATGGGAGTTGTGCCGCTCCTTTTTTGTGTTTAACAGGGAAATGTGGCTGCTGCTGCTATCTGAGACCTCTGGATCTCTCTGCTACTTTGCTGCGAATCTCCTCTTTGCTGAAAGCCACCCTTTGTCACTTTGCTTACGTTAGGACTGGATCCTGTCTTAAGTTAGTGCTGCACTCTCTCTGTATAGAAAATATTGGATCGCTGTCCCAAACAGGGACAGTCTCTGTTTCTCCTGTTTTCTCTCTGCTTTCTGCAAATCCTTCTCTGGGAGGCGGATTGAGTCAGGTTCTGCTGCCGACTTTATAGGCGGTTTTCATCAAAACAAAACTGCATGGGATCTCCTCAATCTACATAGCTCTCTCTTTCAGTCAATCTCTTCTCTTCCAGATCATATACAAAACAGCCTTATTGGATGGGATTCTCCAATGAAGCTTAGTATGGCTTCCCACTAGTTTTGCACAGGTTTTCTAGATGTTGTAGTCTCTGGAGGGTTCATGTCTACACATCTGATAGCACACATAAGGTGCGGGAAGACGTGCAGTCACCATTCTCCACACTATTTATTTTATTTAGGAATTAATTTGTTATTTTATTATTATTTTATAATAAATTGTGGGGTAGCTATATTGGAAGGAGATGCAATGCATTTATGTTTTAGAGGTTAAATGTAACGTGTCCTCTTTAATAATGCAACTTACTGAAAGCGGGCTTTGCATTTGATGTTCTACTGCATCAAGCTATACCATCAATGAAGAACGAGGAAGCTAAAAATACATGCAGAACAAACATTTTACATTATAAAAATGACTTTGCAAAGCAGGTCATGAGGAACTGAGCCTTGACCTAAATCTTTTATCTGTTCAGCTAATTCCCTTTCTTAATGTAATCTGACTGTACCATGTATAACCTCAGCATTCATAATATTATATGTTTTTTATTATTGAGGACCAATTGATGGGTTAAGCATAATATGATAATGTTACATAGATTGATGCTTGTTGCATATATATATATATACACACATATATATACACATATATATATACACACCTGTAAATTTTTTTGTTTCTTCAAAACACTAAATAAGTTGCGTGTTGAAGCCAGATATGGAGCTGTTTTTTGCCCAGGACACCATTGCTTGTTTTTTTTTATTTTTTTTTATTAAATGTATTATGTCTTTAATCAGTCTGCAATGTCTCTCAAAATTTGTGTTTCAAGCCTTCACATTGCATAATGTTTAGAGGGCACATAGTGAGTACCAGAGGAAAAAGATATAGCTCCTTCTTCATAAGAGTGTTGCCACCTGACAACATACATAATAAACACAAATTTGTGTTACCTGTTTTAAAATGCAAAAGACAGGGGGGAAACTATTTTTTCAGATCAGCCCTCTCTCTTTGGGTGAAGTGGCTTCACAAGAGTTGAGGCTAGCTATGTGTGTGGACATGAGTAGCCACAAATGGACCAGGGCTAGCCCTATAGAGGTGGAAGGGGAATAGTGCAGGGAGTGGGCATGCCTGAGTCGCTTGCAAGACCCAGAGATTGAGCAACACGACCCACCGTATATATGTACTCACACAAAAGTGAACAAAATAGTCTCAAAATGGGACAATAGTCTCTATGCAACTATGCTTAGCACATGATCTCATAATAGAAGTAACTTTATTCATGAGGTGTTATGTATAAATAACAATTCTGGTGCAAACCTTGTAAGTACTTTAATATGCATTTGTTAAACAACATAAAAAATCATCAGGCAAGAAATCCCATTAAGATCACAAGGAGGAGGTCACGTTGGACCAGACACCGGAAACCTTGCTGAGCCAGTATTGATGGTGGAGACTGGAGAGTATATTAGGTGGACACAGGCACCTAATTTTACAAGATCTTTGTTCAGAAGTAAAATTATAAAATCCGAGTAGCAATTTATTCTTATGAATCCACTCCAATCGTTTCAACTAGTTATTCCAGCTACTAGATAGGACATTTGTTCTGGGGTGCTCTACATATCTCTTAGCATATAGCAATAGAAATTAAATAGTATTGTATATATTTGTTCCAGTATTACCACTATATATCTTATGCGAGTACTGGAAGCTATACTCCAACTTTAAAAAGAACATTCCACAGCTATAAAATCCAACAGAGTAATACGGCAATAGAAACTGAACACCCATTTAATAAAAGTATCTAAAATAAAGCTACCAATTTATCTACAGTCTCTAAACCATCTTTAAATGTATCCAGCTATGTCAAATGGACAACACAATTAATTATTCTATGGTTGGAAATAACAAATGGCTGATAAAAATCTGATCATTGTAATATATATGGCTTTCTAAAAGATATAATAAAGTTAGCTATTTTTATGTAACTGTAGCTTTTGGCAAATGCCTCTGAAATGCTTTTATTTCTAATCTACTTTTCATAGTATTTTGCTTGCCATGCTCTGCTCTAGAAAATTTAATTTTCTATTTTTCCTTCTGGCTGTAATACAGAGACTCAGAAATTTGTTTAGATAAACTTTCAGTTATGAGCTACTTCAGTTTAATCAGCTGCTTCTCTTCTGTTCCTATATGACTCTCGGTGTGGGTTTAAAACAATAGAATGGGGGTTGATTACAAAATGAAAATCGGGGGTTAGAGAAGAAAATTAAAAAAGAATAATTATTGTGCGGGGGGTCATGAGAAATGCGTGGTTTCCCCTCTGGCATTGATAGGATTGAACAAATATGATTTGGCTTTATTAAGATCAAACACTGGTTTGTACAGCAGAAACAATGAAACAGACTTTGACGGCAGATAAGAACCATTCGGCCCGTCTTGTCTGTTTTCCCTTGCCTTAGATTCAGGATAACTTTATGCCTAATCCACAAGTTCAATTATTAGCCTCTACCTTTTCTTAACTGCCACTCTCTCAAAGAGTGTTAGAATGTAATGGAACCATTTGTTTAACCTCTTGAGGGCCACAAAAGCAAGCAAATGTGCACAAAGGGTTAAACTTTCTAATCCTTCAAAAGAGACTTTCAGACTGCCACACTTTATTCAAAACCACATGCAGAGGCGTTCAATATAGCAACACTCCAGGAATAAAATTCTGCACTCTACATGTGGTGGTCTATTCAACACCTATCTTATTGAAGCACCCTATGTGTGTCAATATAATATGCTGTGTAGCCTAAGTCTCAGTTATTTAACAACTACAGAAAATGTAAGCTATGCAACACATGTACCTGGGTTAAAACTGATGCAAGGTAATTGCTGTCTGCAGGTAGTCACTGCAATGAAATTCAAAATCGCACGCAAATCTGTCATAGTTTTTTTTTTTTTACACTGTAAGAGAATGTTCTTTGTTTTAAAGCAAAAAAAAAAATGGTTCCAAATGAAATGAATTAGAATCATATCACTCACCGCTTCTCAATTTACTTGTGCGGATACCTGTGTCTGAATTATAAAGCCTGACATACATTTATCAGTTACTGCAATAGTCATTTCAGTTAAAAAAAAAAAAAAACAGACGTGATTCACCTTGGGTAATGGAATATCCCTACCATTGTCTGCATTGCTGATTTCATTACAGTTCTGAAAGAAACAAGCAAAAAAGGGAAACAATAATGTACACCATTTACCTAAACTGGTAATTTATATACAGTAACTGCATATACTGAAAGGCCACTTAATACCACCACTTATAAATGTTTTTATTACTTTGCTTATGCCCTATTCCGTGGACCCTAATTCCTACCACCGTCCTACCAAGGCTCAGGGATCCATTGCTGTTATCGTTGCTGCTTTTTAGGGGGCAGCAGAACTCAAAGGGGGCTATGGAGTGTAGTTATATATCCTCATACCCCTGCCTATGCTCCGCTCATTTCACAATAGTCTAATAATGTTTAGGTTAACATACCCCCAACTCCTACATTGCCAAGTTCCTGGCTATGCACTGCCCACAAAAAGTTTTTTTTTTATTTTTATGGGTGACTTGTAGTTTTTGCACCTTAAGGTCCCTGCTCTCCTTCTTTTTTGGAGTGAAGGGTAGATCAGGGAAGTGTGCCTACGCAAGACAGAAGAACACCTTAATGATATTATGATGCACTTAGACAACAGGTAAGTAGGCAACATCAAACCACAGGAGACCAATTTCAATTTACTCAGAAATAACTGGTCATTTGGTGATCCCTGGCCTCTCTTATGGACATGCAGCAGAGAATTTGGGCAGTCAGACATGTCTGTATGCCAAGTGTGTGGCCACTTCCACAGTATACACACTTTTACTGGATGTTTTGGACATGTGAGGTACGACTCACATATTTGAATATTTTGTTTGAATATGAATTTTTGGAATGGAACAGTAAGTTCCAAAAAGAATTCACGTGATGTAAGAACTAAGCAAACCCCAACAAATGCATTGGTGACTAGGGCTCTAAAAAGTACCATTTGTTTACAAATTTCCATTGCCATCTGTAGGCAAGTCCTATTTTGAACCTTAATTTTAAAAACATGTTGATGACTATGTTTAACCCTTCCCTGTAAGAGACTGTACCATGTTTCATAGTTTTGCTATTGTAGAATTTAGGTGACAACCTTAGAAACAGCTTATTCTGTATATTTAGCTATTCTTTAGGACAAGTCAGTTAGATACCTACTTTAGGGCAAAGTGTGAATCATGAAACATGATCCACTATACTTCAATAGTGGATCAATTTGACCTGCAATTGATGTGTTATGTCAGATATATGAATTCTATTCAAAAGAATCACTATTTGCTGTATGATGACATGACGTTCAGTGCTGTTTACATCAGTCTTAAAAATTACTATTTGAAGCTTGTATCCTAGACAGGAGTGCCACAGGTGTGGAGTAATTGGGGCTCACCTGTGGCTGATGAATTAGCAAGCAGTGTGTGAATGGAGAGGATCAGCCTGATGCAGCAGAGAGAAGCCATTGGTGTGCCAGCTAAAATACTATGGTTACTAACAAGGTTCTCACCTTGAGAATGTGAATGAGAGAGTGGAAGTGAACAAGCCAATGAAATTTGAGCAAACATTCACATCTACTTAAGGTTTATCACACTGAGCCTACCTCTCCTTTTTTTTTTCGGTTGCGCCATTTGGCTACTCTTCAATCTGCCAGCCTGCAGCGACCTTGCCCTAGATAGCAAAATAGGGAATTTCTCCAAGCAATTAACAACTCAGAACTGGAAGATCAATGCACTAAGGATCCTAAAATCCTCACAAAATACATGCTAGAGGACTTCTTACCCAAGGACTGGACCCTGGAGGAATGGGCCTCCTATTCCCAAGAACAAACAACAAGAGATGGTCAATTTGGTAGACAACTTTCCACCGTCATAGCTGGCATCAAATCTATGTTTCAGGATGAACTTGCAATTCAGTAAGTGTTCAAAGATGTCTAAATTCAGAGAATACTCACGGTTCAGATGACAATCATTAAATAGCCATGAGTAATACATCTTCACATGCATTAATGGTTGATGGTTTTATGTTTGTAGATCTATAATTAATGCTAAAGTCCTCATGCAGGACACTGCACCTACACTGCTAGACTAGCAATCACCCATTGTTTTAAATCAATACGGATCAATACCCCACAACCCATCTGGGAAGATTGTACAGAATACAGCTCTGTTAGGCCTCATGTGGCTGGTTTAGACATATTTGTAATAGATCCATGAATCTGGGGTTAATGCTCTTTATATAGCGACTAAGTAATATTGTCCTATTGTTGTGTTTCGACTTTGTGTTTTCATAGCCTAATTGTATGTTTTTCCTGGCCTTTTATGTACAAGATACAACTTTTATTATAGAACTGTGAATAAGATGTGCTGAGTGGGGATAGACTTATGACTACCAGGACCTTGGGACGAAAATAATGTTCATGTAAGGTTGCAATATCATTTTTTCAGTACGCTTCTATGTGTCTGTATGTGGATCAGAAATTGGCTAAAAGATAGAATGCAGAGGGTTGTTGTGAATGGATGTTTCTCAGCCTGTACGCAGGCATTAAGTGGAGTGCCTCAGGTTTCTGTCCTCGGTCCTCTTCTTTTAAATTTATTTATAAATGATCTCCCAAGCTGCATTAAGAGCCATGTCACAGTTTTTGCTGATGACACACAATTAGGCCGGGTAATTCAGACTAATCTTGATGTTTCTTCTTTGCAGGAAGATTTAGACAGAGTTGGGGACTGGGCGTGCAAGTGGCAGATGAGGTTCAATATAGAGAAATGCAAAGTTATGCATTATGGTAAAAATAATAAAAATGCGACCTATTCTTTAAATGGAATATCCTTGGGGGAAACTACCAATGAGAAGGATTTAGGAATAACGGTTGACAACAGACTTGGCAACAGTGTGCAATGCCAGCAAGCAGCTGCAAGGGCCAATAAGGTTTTGGCATGCATAAAAAGAGGTATCGATTCAAGGGAGGAGGATATTATTTTGCCTCTTTACAGGTGATTGGTAAGACCTCACCTTGAATATGCGGTACAATTCTGGGCACCGGTCCTCAAAAAGGACATTATGGAATTGGAATTAGTGCAGAGGAGGGCTACGAAATTAATAAGGGGATTGGGAGATACTAGTTATGAAGAGAGACTAAAAAAGTTAAAACTATATATGCTAGAAAAACGGTGTCTCTGAGGGGATATGATAACATTATATAAATATATGCAGGGCCAATATAAAGAGCTGTTCAGTGACCTGTTCATTAACAGAAATATACAAAGAACAAGAGGTCACCCTCGGATACTGGAAGAGCGCAGGTTTCATAGACGGCAAAGGAAGGGATTCTTTACAGTGAGGACAATAAAGGTATGGAATTCACTTCCAAGGGAGGTAGTGTTATCCAATACATTAGATACCTTCAAAAGGGGCCTTGATATTTTCTTAGAAAGGCATGACATACAGGGATATAAATAGAACAACATTAATATTTAAGAGCTTCTTGATCCAAGGAGAAATCCGATTGCCTCTTGGAGTCAAGAAGGAATTTTTCCCCCTGATGGCAGAATTCGAAGTAGCTTAATTAGGGTTTTTTTTTTTGCCTTCTTTTGGATCAAGAATAGGAAGGTTAGGTAGAAGGGTTGAACTTGACGGTCTTTTTTCAACATTACAAACTTTGTTACTATGTTTACATGTTGCTGACCAGCACCTATACAATGCTTCCCTGTATTAGGTTGTAAGCTCAAAGACAGCTCTACCTAATACATTAGCATATAAAGCATTACCAAATAAAGGGTGATAAAAAGATTATGGGGAATGTATCAGCAACCTGTAGAAAATAGCCAACATGTCAACCCTGTACATGTAACAACATACTAGTTAAATTGAAATGTTGAAAATGATGCTGAAAGAGAGCACAATCATTTGATAATATAAAACTATAAAGCAGAAAAGAAGATAAGTCAATATATGAATTCTCTGAAGCCAAAATTATCTTTATAATGTGATTAGAAGAAAAAAAACTACACATTTTGCTACACAACTCGGAAACAAAGGTCACCACCATTCCTGAATTGGTTGTTCACATTTCACCCTTTAATTTAACTTAGATGAGTAATTTTTTTCTGCCTAGGGGAGCTTGAAGCAAACAGAAAATGCAAAGATAATAATAAATTAAAGGAAATAAAATGGTGCAGTAAAACTGCAAGACAAAAAAGGTTTACATACATTTTTATCTATTTTTAAAGGTAACCTTCCATCTAAACCCAAGAGGAAAGAAAGGGTTCAAAGAGCAAGAGATATAAATGATATAATAAAATAAAACTTTTTATTTTTAAAGCTAAAAAAAATGAAATGAATCAATAATGAATAAACCCTCCCTAATATATAAAAAATAAATCACTAGACACTGACACAACAAATTTAACTACTATGTATCTTGTTATAGATGCATATGCCGAATACAAGTTATGGCCACAAAGGCTTGTCTAACATGGGGCTTTATCTAGTTAGAAGAATGAATGTAATCCATAATAACATACACATGGATGGAACAGTATCACACCTATTGTACGTCGTATTGCAGTCATCGCATCTGTGCTTCCACATTAATTATATGAAGTTACTCTCAATAGGTAAGCTCTATATATCTAAGAGTGTGACAGATTATTAAGTAGATACAATACCATGCAAACAGAGCCTGATTGTTTTCTGAAGGGGAAATAATGAGTACTTGATGGTGATAAATGAAATATTGACAAAACAGAAATCACAAGCTATTTTATTATAGTTGCTATAACTGAGCTATGCTGTTCTTATTCTTGTCTAGACATGAGCAATTTTGTGTTGCAGGAATCAATAACAGGCAGATGTTTGTTTCAGATTATGGCCCCCTAGATGTGTCCCAGGCTGATAACACAACAGATTTAGTTATCATCAATCAGAAACAAAATAACTGCATATTAATCTCACAATCAAAGTACTGATGGGACCAAAAATAAAGGAGACAACATTTCAACCTAATTATGTGGGTCTGTCTGCCATTGAAAAATTATTTGTAATTTACTCTGTGACCGTATATAAACAGGATTTTCCAATATTTATTTTATTAATACTGTGATAATATAAAATTGCCACTGTTATTTTAGATGGTCCTTTTTAAGAAGTATTTTCTTTAGATATATGTTGTCTAGTTACCAAAATGTACATGAAATGAGATTTATTTATTTTATTTAGAACTAGAAGATGAAATAGAAATACAGATGGCACCAATGAGAATTAATACTGGTTCATCTGGATAGTGTTATACACATACCCTTAAGGTTATTGAACTATTTGAACTACTTAGATATATATATTTTTATATATAATCTTAATTCTGATAAAACAAAGTGGGTCAGCAGAAGGGGACACCTCTAAGAACCAAGACAACAAAACAAAATGTTGCACTGTTTGTCCGCAGGGCCAAATTTATTTTACAGACATCACTAGGTCTATTTCTCCCTGGCCAGTAGATACGTATATAGCCTAGCTATTTTATAAAATGTATGACTTAAGTAGAATTGGCAGATTAAGACAAACTGATTAATTAGGTAAAGAGGGTCCTGTTTGAAAATTTACACTCTGGATGGGAATGGAATTTTTTTAATCTCCGTGAAGCCTTCGCTAGAAGAAAGGAAGAAATAGAACAAGAATGAATCTTACCCACATCAACAGATGGTAGTACACCCATTACCCATTGGGTTTGATAGCAGATATGAGATGTTTGGTGCTACATAAATGAAACAAAGAATATGGACGTAGCCCTTAGTGTACATTGGAACATAAAAAATACTTGTATGTATATAAAACATACATGATCATTTTATGTAATTTGTGATAATTTATTATAGTTCTTTGTATACTTAACACACAGCAACTTATCATTACCAAAATGATGTTTTTACGCAAAATACAATGCGATATTTTATATTCATTAAAATAGCTTTATTATAATGTGCTTATTCTTCATTACAATTATCAGCAGTGTTTTTGAGGGGGTATGTAAACGTGCATTGGATAGCCATATGGATGTCCTGAATCTAAGATGGGTCAAACAGGTTTTATCTGCCATTAAATTCTATGTTTCTATGTCTAGACCACTCATGTTAAGTGTTTTATGTTGACTCACTGGTTGCCAAAACAGAAGTATTCAGACGAGACCGTAGCTTAACAGGAATCATTGTGCTCATCTCTGTTCTTAACCTTCGTAAGAGGTAACGTTCATGATTACAATCTTATTCAATTTGGAATTTTATTGAATGGTTTCTTAGAAATCCCAATAAAGTATTTAAACGTTTACTAAAATACGGGGTCAGTCTGAGTTTTGAATATTGCAAATACAATGTGTTTGGCAGCAGCACAGTTTTCATATAACAAGAGGAGAAATAATATTATATATATCGAGAAGAAAACAAGTCTGTTACAGCAAGTAGGCTGACAGAAGACGCAGGATGGATGTGGTACAGTGGCCACCAGAGTCATTTTAATTTTATATCAAAATGAGCAGCTGTAAAGGCCCCACTGCTGGAAGAGACTTCAGAAAACAAATTGCTGACTAAAATGAAGTGAAGTTTAGAACAGCAGAAGTAAATTCACCTGGGAATCTGAAGTATATTGCATATGTTACTGTCACATTCACCCGCAGTGTCTTCATATTCTCTTTATGCCATGCGAGTAACTTTGTGCAGTGTCCCGTCCCTAGGTCTGTATGATGCTGATTTATATCATTTCAGTCAGTTCCAATGGGTCCTGCAAAACGTGCCTATGGGCTGGGGAGATGCTTGGTGAAAGATCTGTCGTTATTATTGCCCCTTATGTTTCCCAGATGCCACCTCCTCCACCTCATCGACTTTCAATGCCAGTAATCTCCTCTTCCTCTACTTCAGCTTCTCTCTCTGTATGCTTTTACCGATAGAGCTCTTTGTATTCACCTGCAGAATGTACGGTTGGGTAATGTATGGACAATTGCATTCTCTTAATGGTGACAACAGATGGAACCCTCACACTATCTGTAAGGACATAGGGTCCATCAGCTGGAGTTGAGATGTTACAGCTGCTTCATATTGAAACGGGAGCGAAGTGTTACGGGGCATGTACCCGTCATTGGAGGCATACTCAAGTCACAAAATAGGATATATTTTGTATATATATACTAGAGCACATAACCTAATAATTTTTGTACAATATTCTATTTGTTAGCATTGTTAAAATTTGTAAGACCTATTCAGTGCCATGGCTGTCAAAATAGGCAGTAATAATAAAAATCAGAAAATTAATGGACTGCCAAATGATAATCAATCCCATGTTTTAGCTTTATATATTATTTCTGTTAACATAAAAGTTAACTTTAACATCTGAAGAGCATAGGAATCAAACTTATTTCTTAAAATGTTTCCGAGAGACAAGAATTCAGAGATGTTTGTGTTTTTATCTCTAATTACAGAGATGAAAACAAGTTATTTTTATAAATAAAATATTGCTATTTTGTTGTTGAGCACATGTATAAATGGATCAGCACAGGGCATAAAACAGTTGTAATCCCATATCCAGCTGCTCTAAATTTTTGCACAATAAATTAAAGTCCACATTTCCACTGTGAAGGTGTCAAGCCATGAACAGTTCTTACACAGAGTAAATTACATGCTGTGCTTTTCACAATTAATTATATTGTAAAGGGAGCTTGGCACATCCAGAAACAGAGTTTGAAAAGATCTTGTATTTCAGAATGTATTCACGCTGTATTCAAAGACAAAGAACAAAAATAGAACCATCTGAAGAGCTGTTGCAATAAGACAAAAGTATGAGTTTGTTTTATACGTCTGTATTCTCCTTGGAAGGGATCTGCCTGCAGTATGATATCATTGGCACAACGCATTCCACAGCCCTGCTGTCTTCGCATTAGTAGCTTTTGCACGGGACATCCGGGCACTTTGACGGTTTTTAACTCCAGAGCTAGAGTTGATGACTGCGTTAAGGGATTTGATGGTAGATAATTCTACTTCCATTGGTTGCAATAAAGGGCATCAGGGCACATTTTCATAGTTTTGTTTTTTTTTCCCCTTTTTTAATTATTTTGGGGGGTTTCCATTTCCTATATTTTTCAATCTTGTGGTTGCGGATAATGTCGTGGTGACATCACTGGGCTCCACATATATTGATTTTTGTATTTTATTGCCTTTTAAAAACGTTCTTAATATTTTTAGACAAGGGAGAAACTGTGTGATCAGCAAGTATGGCTCCATTGCCCTAAAGCAGTGGTGAAATGTGATGGGAGTAGCTGCTGATAATGATTTCTGTCTGTAACCTTTTAATCATCAGCTGTACCTGTTTTTTACTGCTGCCTCACTGAGAAACCTCTGGTTGACTTCAGGACTTCAAAGTCTGTTTTTTTTAACCTCTTGGGATCGCCTAACTCTACCTCCCTCTCTTGCAAATGATAGAAAAGCAGTTTGATCGGAGGCTGGTTTCTCCTGTAAAGTTTGGTAACGCCTCCAGTCATTTTCCAGCTTATCCATAACCAGGAAAGATGTTGTAGTATCTTGGCGTTACAGGTGCATAGAGCCATAGAGGAGAGGGAAATTGCCATTTAGACTTATTTCTGTATAGAAAGCTTTTTATGAGAGTCATGATAATGTCAAGATAATCTAGAATCCTCCTTGTTGAAGAATTGTGGGTGAAAATTTTTTTAAGACAACATTGACAAAGTGACATGGCAAAAGCTGCCTCCTTAAAATGGAACCATGTAAGGAAGGATTTTTGATTAACACTAAGTAGAAAGAAAAATGTTATAAACAATACATTGGAGAATCGCTTATAAAGGTTTAACCCTTGAAAAGATGAATTATCACCTACACAGCATTCCTAAACCCAAACGTGAGGGTAGAATAGCAGGCAGTCAATAGCCCTTTTATTTATATTTATATATTTATAATATTTATTTAAATATAAATGGAATAAAAATAATTGATTGGGAACCCAATGATGTCACCATAACATCACTGGTTTTAAAAATATATAAGAGATCCCCAAAGGGATCTCCAGCCATATGGCACTTGGAGCAGTACAAAAAAAGTTAAAATAATAGATTAAAATAAAATATTTAAAAAAATCACTACCTCGGTAACCCCTAAGTCAAAAGTATTTAAAATCATAAATAACATAAATATAATGTAAAATAGGGTAATATATAAATGATGCATGTGGCCCACTGAAGCAAAAAACATTATATACAGTATATGAAGACAGATTATGAAAAGGTTTTTTTTTTTCCCTCTAATTTAAAAGAAGACTCTACTTCCCTTAAACAAAATGATGTCATCTTTGTGTTGGGAGGGTCTGTCCCAGAAGTGGGTCATCCACTGTCATACCCCCTCTAAACAAAGCTAGCATTGCAATTAGGCAAAGTCACAGCTGAAATGGAGGTATGTACTGCAATAGACCTTCATTCGTTTCTCACCTTCCTGGGATCAGAGGATCTCCCCTAACTGCCCATTCTCCCCACTGTTTAAAAATGCAGAAATCTGATATCTGGGGCAGTTGGAAGGACGGCTAAAATTCCTTTCTTGTGAAGCATCTGTATTTGTGGTTTGTTGCCACTGACTTATGACATTCAATGTTAAGAGAATTGCGGCACAGAAACGCATATGCAGTGAGTTTTCTTTTCTTCCTAAATAAAGCAGAGGATCCTGTCACAGCTGCTTAAGCTAAAGCACCTGGTAATCTCAAGACAGACATCTCTAATTGTGTGTCGTTCTGATGACCCCATTTTCTATACTAGGAAGATAATATTTTCTCCCCAGATCCCTGGATAACCTGACTGACAAGTATGTAATTTGATGGTTCATTAAATAGTAAAAAGGTTTCTCTATCAGCGGTTACAGTATCTCTGATTATAAGCATTACTGGGTCTACAGCAAATTGTCGTTGATATTTTACTGTTACTGTTGAAATTTTAATCTAGCCCGTGGTTACAAAGAGTAATCCAAGCAGTGGCCATTTCTTTAAGCGATGCTCCAGCCATTATATGTTTTTTAAAGGAATACTCTAGTCATTATATGCACTTTAATGCAAATCTTAGCTGAGCGGAGGGATTCTGCAGAAGGCTCCCATGATTTTACCTCTTTCATCTCCAGCTCCTAGATGTGCGAGAAATGTGTTTAACTGAACACATCTCCTTCTTGCTGAAGTACCGGTATGTACTCGCTGCCAGCCAGCTCCAGCACCAGCATATGCAGGCTCAGTGCTCAATATGTGCCATGTCCAACAAACATTACTAAAATGGACTATGGTAGTACATGATTAAACATTGGATTTCCTCCTGACAGAAGTTCTGTGAGTGCTTTTTATTAGAATTGTGCATTCATGGAACATGAAAAGAACATGGAACATGAAAGGAACACGAATGTCGAGGCATTCAGCAGCACCGAGATCAGCATCAGGGACCATGTCTGGCCCCTCTCCAGGGTGTCAACATCCGCCATCCACCATACACCATACACTGTATCAACGATCGCCTCCTAAACTTCAATGGTGTCGCTGAAATACCTCAATAGCCACTGCAAGTGATTTTGCAAGATGGCGGGGCATCCTGTAAACAAAATAAAGACATTGAAAAGAGTTCTCAGGAGGGTCTCTCCAGACCCTTCTGATAACTCTGGCTCCACTTGCAGGTTGAATACAGGTACTGCATTCAACCTGCAAGGTTCATCAATCCTAGTCAGGATAGCATACTGCTATATTGGTGACATATGCAATTGTTCAATTGATTTGTGTTCTGTTTAGACAGGACCATCCACTGTACATAACATGTGCATTATGAAATCCATGTTGACTGTCCAAGGACAACAGAAATGTCCTCATTGTGTGGTTTAGGCATATTACTTTTTAAATGCCTGTATTAATAGACAAGACACAAAATCTGGGAGAGCTAGTGGGACCTTTGACTTGGGCGCCCTGCCTGTGAGTTCACCTTGTTTGTGGCTCACTGAATTGAGTCTAGAGCAGGGTTTAGCCCTAGCTCACTTTGTACATTTCACTGGTTGACTCATCCACCTCCATCTCTATAAGAATGAATATATAAGTAAGTTTAAAGGGTACAAAACAGTAGTTAGTATTTCAAAATTCTTGAAATTATTTTACCAAATAACAGTGCACTGAAATCAAAGGCAGCCCAGTGTGATTAAGATAGACAGGAATTTCACTTTATCTAAGAGAAAATATTCCAAGAGATCAAACAGATTATTCAATTAGTATTATATAATACATTGGTGTGAACATACTGGTATACATATGATAAGAGTGAAAGTTAACTTTAATGGTCGCTAAACCTACTAATACATTAAATATCACTAAACGGTTCACTATTAAGAAAAGATTTTAGATGTTAAATTCTAATTTATCCTCTCAATGGGAGTCTACTACGCCTGGGAGCCTTTTTAATAAGGAAGGAGCTAGACCGCAGTCTATTTTAGGTAAATTATCATTCCCCAGCATGCAGTGGAACCATCGCATTTGGAGACCCAATTTAAAAACATACAATAACTAGAGTAACTAGGGGAAGAAAATCTAAAAACAGCGGAAGGAACTAGGAGGAACTTTGACATAGAAGCAAATCTGAGTAGTTGAATTACCTACAGAATATTTGTTGAATGGATTGATTTAAGTTGATGAAGAGGTATCAACAAACATGCTCATTCATAGACTGAATCTAAAAACAAAACAAAGACAAACTGTACATCTACTGTACATCTATAGTCTCATTGAAGGAAACCAGCATTACAATTATTACAGATCATACATCTATGTAAATGAAGCCAAAGAAATGTGGTTTAAGTGTAAAGGCATAAGCACCGCTTGTCCTCTTGTGCATTTTTTGCCAGTGGTGCCCGCTATCACCACCCAAAACAGTGTAAGAGGGTTCCCTGTCTATCAAGACCTTTTTCTTATGAACCATTGTAGGCTAATCACTGGTACTGCAATTATGAAGAGAAAAACATATTTAACCCCTTAATGACAAAGCCCGTACATGTACGGGCTCAAAATGCATTGTTTTCAATGGGTTTAGGGCCCGCCCATTGTCCTTAAGGGTTTAAAATAATGAAAACAATGATCACAATCATTGGAAAAAAAGTAAAAAAATAAATATACAAAAACAAAACATTGTAAAAAAATGAACACATTGTACCACTCAAAGTAGTACAGGGCACGGGGAATGGGTGAGTGGTTTGTAACATGTTCGTTTTCCGATACAGTCGCCCAAGCATAGTTGTTAAAATAAAGTGTGTGCTTTAGGTAGAATAATAAATTATATGGCAGAAATATTATATATTGTTATGTATGAAGGTTGTACAATCACATTTTCCTTTAGTCTACAAATAACTACTCACATTTTCTACCATTAACAATAATAACCTTTAATAACTTTAATGCAACGTCCTGCCTTTAGGTCTCCATGTAATTGTAATAGTTGTGTACATCAATGACATTAAGAATCACGTCCCCACCTGAGGTTGTGTCTAAAGATAGACTGGTGACCTATTTCCAGGCGAATATATTATGGCCAAACCCCTTTTCGTATACTCCTTATTAAACAATGCCTAACTTAGTTGTGAGGCTGACAATTGTATGTGTAGCAATTATAGCTGCATACCAACTGATACTGGCTTTATACAGATTCAGACTGGGTCATCCCCCTGAGTACATGCACTACCAATGCCTTTTATAAGCGTTCATTCTTATGAAGCTTCACAATCGCTTTAAATTCTAGCTTTGAATTGAATTAAAGCAACACAGAGATCCATCAATTCACGGTAATCCCTGTATTCAACCCATCTACAACACTTATGCAATTCTACATTAACATCTTTTTTTTTTTTGTAAATACTTTAGAAACTCGTGATCAAAGATATTTGTGACAGTAATATATACCTGTAAATCATCTTTGTGTCAGTATTTTGAGGATTGCGTGATGAGTATAGGATTTTTCTTTGAACCAGTCATCTTATCCGCTAACCTTCTTTTTAGCTTAAATGATTTGTATATTGTCTAATCAGATTTTAAGTCCCAGAGGTGTCCGCAAGTGAAGATGTGCAGCTTGGTTCATTTAAATTCATTGTAGAAGGAAATAACCCACTGCATGGTTGAGTTTCCTAATTAGAGTCTCTCTGGTCCCCTAGGAGCTTGAATACTTCTCATGTCAGCTTTTACTTGGGATTTTTATTGCTAAATTGTCTGTTTAGAATTTTATTTATAAGCTTAATAACTAAAAATTAAACATAATGCATTCAATAGAATTAATTGATAGGTTTAGCCTATTCTTTCTTGTCATGCATTATATCCATACATACAAATCCATACATGTCATTGTGAATTTGCAGAATTTGTTGACAATTCCATCTCCTGTGAAATTAATTGGTCTTGTCCGTTCTTAAGATTATAACTACAACCAAACAAGTTGAGTAAGAGCACAGTACATGCCAGCATCAGACAGTAGGGTTTTAATAACCCTAGTGCTTGGTTCCATTTTGTTATACACCCAATAGAAGGTATCTCCTTCGAATCAAAGCTTTAACATCTTTGAATGGGGTGCTGTATGTAGTCTGAAAAGATTACCTGCTCTCAGTGCCCCCCCTCCCACAACAATATGAACATGTGACATGGACAAACGAAAAATAGACCTAAAGGGAACAAGCAGAATCCTCATGATCATCATCCGTTCTTACAAACCATTTGAGGCCATAGGAGAGACAGTTAAAGCCATACAAGAAAGGTCACCCCAGTGTTTATGACTCACTGCATACATTAAATTACATTTACTTATACAGACAGATTCTATAGAACTTTTACAATCGTAAAAATAATTTAACATCACATGCAAAAAGATACTAGTACAAAAGAAAAAACGGGGGTCTGCTCTTGCGAGCTTACAATCTAGTCAGTGGTGGATGGGGAAATAAAACAATTAAAGATGACTTGTATAGGGATGAACTGATCGAGTCAGGGTGATCTGTACAGGTTGTTGGTCATTAAGATTGCTTGAATAGGATGATGGCTGAGAGTTAGAAGGAAAGGTTGACTGCTTCTCAAAAACGTAGGTTTTGAGAGAGCTTTTTTTCCCTTGGTATATGGGGAGCCAATGGAGTGATTGACACAGTAAAGCAATGGATGAGGAACAGTGTTCAGCTGCAGTGTTGAGTATGGTTTGGAGTGGTTAAAGGCAGGAGAAAGGGAGACCAATTACTAGGGGGTTGCAATAATACAGACGGGATATCACAAGAGAGTGGAATCAATATTTTGGTTGTTTCTTGCGTGAAGTATGGGTGCAATTTGAGAGAAGGTTTTTTCAGGTGAACGAGGCAGGATTTGGTTAGAGACTGGGTGTGAGGGATGAAGAAGAGAGCAGAGTCAACTATGACACCAAGGTAGAGAACTTGGTCTGTTGGTAGGATAGTGGAGTTGTCAACAGTAATAAAGAGAATTGCGGACAGAGGGTATGGCAGGATAACCATAACCTCAGTCTTGAAGATGTTGAACTTCAGGTAATGGCACACAATCAATGATGCAATTGCAATTTCAGAAAGATAGTCGGTGGTTAGAAAAGAGGGTGAAAAGTCATAGAGTAGAGGTCCAAGAACTGAGCCTTGAGGAACACCTATAGATAGTGGTGGGGTGGAGGAGCAAGTTCCAGTGAAGGAGACACTAACTGTACAGTCAGAGAGGTAGGATTTGAGCCATAAGCATGATGGGTTTGTAGAAGGAACCAGAGAGTTATGGAGAGAAAATGAGTTAGTTGATTGTAAGTTAATCGTTACAGAAAAAAATTGATGGGATGTGGGATCAAGGGAAGGTTTTTTTACAGAAGGGCAAGGTTATGGTATATTTAAATGAGGACAGGAAAGAGAGAGATTAGAGATATTGGTTAGAGTTGGGGGTAAGGATACCAGAAAGGGATGTTAGGAGATATAAGGGTACAGGGTTGAGGGCACAGATGGTGAGGTGGGAGGTCCAGATAATTCAGTAGAGGTGACTGGAATGAAGCAGTGGTGGGTTGCTTATGGCCAGGAAGAAAGTTGGGGTACCATAAGATTAACACCATTGGGGAGCAAGTTATCCCTGATTTATTTTTTTAAATAGGTGGCAAATTCTTGGGCAAGAGAAGGTGGAAGGTAAGGGAGGTGCTAGGGGACAGAGAAGGTTGTCAAATGTGAAAAACAGACGTGTAGGCTTATGGAAAAGGGAGGTGGTTTGCTAACTTGATCCATGTTGCCATGTTGTGTGTTTTAGTGCTTTTTAGTGTGGTGTGTGAGTGGGACAAAGTGATCAACGAAATGGGAAGTAGGGCAAGGGTCACAGCAACACACATGGGCAGAATCAACTTCAAAAGACAAGAAAAAGAGAGAAGTTAATAGTGGCAGATACTGAAAGGTATAGTGGAAGGAGAGGAGAATTCCATAACCCCTTCCTTCTCTGTCTCCATAGCTAGGTGTGCAGCTAAAGTGTAGACCACCATAAGCGACAGCAGGAGTCGTAGTTTTGGAGGTTGTTAACAATGTTTCGGTAAGTGCAAGAAGTATGAGGCGTTAAGTTTGTTACACACATAGCATGCGTAAAATGTGACAAAGGATTAGCGATAAGGTAAGGTAAGGTTGAAACACTAAAAGATCTTAGTGACTATTCCCGTAGGAACAATGGGACAACACAGGTTCTAACCAATTTTAGTCTATACACTAGCATAACTAGATATCGCCTTATTTTATTGTTTATCACAAATTTAAGAGTACAGATGAATTACACCAAACTACATTCAAAGATGGCATTTTTGACATTCCACAACTGTAGGTACTAACTTAATGGTGTCCAGCACTTTTGAAACAATTGACAAGTTGGAGGTGTGTCACAAGCATTGCATTAACGGGATAGAATTAAAAAAAGATAGCATACCTTCCAACATTTCAGGTATCCATATTGGGACACATGTTCGATGTCGTTAAAGATAGGAGCATGTCTGTGCCCAGAGGGGATCATGGTAAGTGCAAGATCACCCACCATGCCCAAAGTGCCGCCTCCATCGTTTTTACAGCTCCCTGGGTCTGTCATTAGAGATCAAAGGATCTTCCCGACTGGCCCATGATCCCTGCTGCCTACAAAAAGCAGGAGGGTGGTGAAATACTGCTAAAAAACTAAAAGGTATGGAGTTTTTAGTTTATAAATGGAAGATCCTAAGAAAGAGTGTGTTGGGCATATAAGGGACTCGTTGATTCTAAATTCCGCTCTCTGACAATTCTAAAAAGTGGTGAAAATAGGTTCATCTTTTTTTTCATGAACACACAGAGAGAGAATTTGTGTAGCATTCTTGACAGATTCATGCCACACTCCTGCTTTCATCAGCCTTCAGGTGCTAGGTGTGGACATGATCATACAGATCATAATGTGTAATTAGCCATCACATGTCTGACATCCTTATGCTTATCTTTCACTTATAAATGTTCAGGCCATAATAATACTATTAATCTCACAGCCCTGAAACATTGAAAAATTTATGTAATTTAGAAACAAACTGAAGAATATTATGGTTAATAGATCAGAAAAATAATTGGTCATCAACTATATTAGACTCGTCATAACCATAATTTAGCACCACTGATTAAAACTTTATTTTATATTGTAAACCACAGCTATTTTACTTTTTATTATATTTTTAGTAATAAGATTTCAATTATTTGCCAAAACTCTGGTTTTCAAACTTGTGGTGATTACCCAATTAGTTTTACAAGGTAGACAACCTAATTGTATGATACATTAACAAGTAGCTTGCTCAGTCTTAAGATTCACATTTTTATCACATCAGTGCCCAAATCATTAGCTGCAGTATCAGGAAAAAAACACATTTTACATATATTACATATTAAACTCATAAGGGTGTCTAATGAACCTCGCAACATATTTTCATATATGTTGTTGAACTGAAATTGCTCTGTTTTAAAGGATTTAAAATCCTGACCCTTTGGTACCGCACACCCGAAAAATTACATGCCATGTTCCCGGCTGTTCCCGACGTGTGCTGGCGTTGCGGGGAGGCTGTGGGGTCCGCACTTCACATCTGGTGGGCCTGCCCTGTATTCTGGCGAGAGGTCTACTGTGTCATCTCTGAGCTCTCCGATTCGCCTCCCCCCTTCCAGGCTTTCTCAATGCTTTTGCACCACATTTCGCTTTCCATTTCACAATTCAAAATGTCTGTGGTTCGACATTTGCTCGATGCTGCGAGATGCCTTATACCTTTGCATTGGAAGTCGGATCGTCCTCCGTCATTGCAGGCATGGATATCTAAGGTAGAGGAAATCAGGGTGATCGAGGACCTCTCTGCTACCTCTATAAAGCAAAGGGACGCCTACACTTCTGCCTGGTTTCACTGGCTTATGTATGTGGGCGATCACTCTTCGTAGGTGCCTGGGTTGTTTTTCCGTTTGGGGCATCTATACTTTGTTTCATGCTTCCATGCCTTATGTTGATCCGTGTCACCGATGTACCATTTGTGTTATCAAGTGCATTTCCATGTATTGCGTACTTGCCTATGATGTATGGTGACTTATTGCCGTGTCATCTTGGCTTTATTGTGCTGATTCCCCTATTTTTACTCCCCCTCCTCCCTTCTTCCCTTCTGTACCCCTTCTCCCCTATTACAAAATTAAAAAATCAAATAAACATTGGAAAAAAAAAGATTTTCATTTTCTGGTACAAATTAGTGCTACCAAAATGAGCAGAATAAAATGAGGTAGAGTGTAGAGCCCTGCGCGGGACTGCTTTTTTAATCCCGCTCCCGCCCGCTCCCGCTGATTTTTTGCCCAATCCCGCCCGCTCCCGCTGATTTTTTGTCCAATCCCGTCCGCTCCCGCTGATTTTTTGTCCAATCCCGCCTGCTCCCGCTGATTGTTTGTCCACTCCCGCCCGCTCCCGCAACATATGTGTCCTATCCCGCCCGCTCAAACTAGGTTTTAATACCTAAAAAAAGTTTTACTAGTAAATATTAATTGATAAGGAAACTATGTTTTCATATTTAATAAAAAGTATAATTGAGAAAAATGTATTTCTTGTTTTTATTTTTCTTATTTGCCAACCAGCCCCCCAGTTATGCATATCTGACCCCAGGCTTGCCACTCTGCCCCCCAGATATGCCTTATATTTCCCTATATGCCACTTTCTAATATATCTCCACATATGCCACTGTGCTGTCCCCCCCTGGAGTGCCCTATAGCCCCCTGGTGCGCCTTATAGACTCTTATATGCCACTGTGCCCATGATATGCCACATACCCCCTGATATGCCACTCCAACCCCTGATATGCCACTGTGACCCCAGTTATGCCTTATAGACACTTATATGCCACTGTGCCCATGATATGCCACTCCAACCATTGATATGACACTGTGCACCCAGTTATGCATATATATCTCCAGATAACCCACTGTGCCCCCCAATATGCCACTATGCCCCCTGGTGTGCCACTCTCCCCCATCATAGAAGCCCCAGCAGAAGTCATTCACAAACATCCATTGATCTATTCCCTAAATCATACATACTGGTTAATACAAACTCTTTCACTGCCTTATCAGAATTGCAGATTTCCCGCGCACTCAAGGCTGCCTTCAGGTTGCTGTCACACAGCGTCTCTTTTCTTTTCCTGCAGGAACGGAGCAGAGTCATTTGATGAGATGTTAAATCACGTGACTCCGCTGTGTTCCTGGGCAGAACAAGAGAAGTGACGCTGTGAGGGAGCAGCGAGAAGGCAGCCTTGCGGGACTGCGCGGGATTACCGGGACCCGCAGGTACGCTGGCTGACCGCCCGCTCCCGCCCGCAATAGCTGAAAAACCGCCCGCGCCCGCAAGTTCTTTGGCGGGTCCCGCGGGACCCGCCTCCCAATGCAGTCCTCTAGTAGAGTGCCAGATGTTATGCCAGCCAGGGGTGTGCTAAGGCAGGTAAAATGAGTGCAAGGCACCCAGGCGCCGCTACACCACAGGTGCCAGGGCAGGTTAAGAAAATCTCCCTCCAAATGAGATACAAAACAGAAAAAAGAGCACCGGATCTGTACCTCTGTCAGCACAGATCAGACCAGCTCCATCTTCCTCACGTTGCCTGCCTTCTGAGGCCCAGGCTCAGCACTCTGCAGAGAAGTGCAACACGAGAGAGCCTGACCATGCTGGCTTGTGCTGGATGGGCCAGAGACATCTACATCTACAACTCTCCTGCAAACGCCACATTTTACTGTTAGCATAGTACACATTTTAAATATGTTTTTTTAATAGTGTGATTGGTGGTGTTAAATAGGGATGATATGCATGTGCAAATGGGTAGTGGCGCATTTAACAATCATTGTGGGTACGTGAGGTTTGAGCCTGCTGAGTAATGTGTAAGTAGTGCAGAAGTAGTGGTGTGGTTGATATCTTATGGCATCTAACATGTGTATGTACTTAAAGGGTTAGATGTCATTGGTGAGGTTTATATTTGGTAGACTGTGCATGTGCAGTGTGTTTAAATGGTTCTGGTACTGTCTACATTTAGTTTAAGCAAAGTTGGTAAAGGTTATATGTAACTTACATAATGGATTGCAGGCTTTAGAGACTATCTAGGTTTCTTCTTCAGGCATATTATGCCTTGAAGAAGAGACCTAGTCTTGAAAGCTTGTAACCCATTATATGTCAGCCAATAAAGGTATCACTATTACCAAATTTGCTTTCTCCCTTGCTATGGCTAACACGGTACAACTCTATAAATTTGGTTTAGTAAGGTATAGTGGACGTTAGACAAAAGATTTGATGGTCTGTGGTTTCAAAGTAACATTTTCTGTGGGTTTGTACCATATAATGTACGATCATTCTATGAGGTTTAGTCTGGCTGATTAATTACTGTGTTTTTGTTATACCATTGAGGCGAAACTAAAGGGGCAGTCTAATGTCCCTGAAATCTCTTCTATAGACGAATGCATTCTTCAAGCCGAAAATAACATTTTAGATTTTTCCTGACACAGACAAGGCTGTCTTGTAGCAACAGCTGTACTCCTTCTCCATGATCTGACTGTTCTTGCCACTGATTGGCTGCTTAAGTTGTCAATCAGTACGTCCTGTCACTGATTGAGCGTTGAAGCAGCCATTCAGTGGCAGAAAAGTTCTCCCATTGACTTTACTCGTGTGCAGTGGTGTCTAACCCTATCCAAATCACAGTGTTAAGCGGAGCTAGCCTTGGATCTAACTGGAGGTGAGTTGATCATGTACAGGGAGATGCACTAATATGACGGCTGGAGTGTCCCATTACAGTTTAGTCAGGTCACTGAATAAAGCCCATTATGTTGACTATACTTGCAGATTAAAACCTATTCATAATGCTTAATCTTAAATAAAATAATATTTTTTTCTGTATTGCATATAATTGTTTCTAAATATCCCAGTATACGCATAACCTGATATGACTGCCAAAAGCCGATTGTACTTGTAATACTGAGTAGTCTGTACTGTATAATCGCTACTCTTATTTACAGCTGATTTATTTAGCACAATTTTCATTTATTAGGCATTTAATACAACTTCCCCCTGAATATTTAAAGTGCCTTAAGCCAAGATTAGGTGGAACATTAGAGATGGAAAATTCCAAACACAAAAAAATTGTTGGACAATTTACCAAAGATTGGTGCAGCTCATGGTCAGAATATTTGATAAAATAAGCCTCATGCAAAAAAAAAATCTGTATTTTTCCATCTTTACGTAAATTATATTATTGCTAAGCAACCTGGACTCTGTATTTTAACATTCTAATTTAACACACTGCTACAGATAATTCAGTCTGTGTAGGATGGAGTGTGGTGTTCATTATTACTCAGCTAACTCTGGCATTATCTCTTAACTACAGACAAACACATGGAAACCATATCTCAGAAAACGAAAGCATCAGCCAATCAAAGGGAGATAACTATCAAAATGATGTTAGTTTTTCCCACAACTGTGGGGAAAAAATCTCATTACTGAGATTAACCTTAAGTGTGAAAATGCATGGAATATTTATGTGTGACGTTCTCGATGTTCTCGACAGCTGTGCAGTCTCGCATACCCTGTAAATTCAAATACACATTTTTACCAGGAAGCCCTTACCCTTGCAGTAGCTGATAAATCCCTCTTAAATCAATCATTCGGAAAGATTTGCCAAGTGAGCAAAAAATCCATATATCTATAAATCAATCTGTGGATTGAATTGGAACACAGTTTTTGTGTGATAACATTTAATCTTCTGTAGAAGGTTTTGTGGTTTAGCGAACTGTGATCCAAGTTCAAATCAAAAACACCCTTCAATATTAGAACATCTTACGTGTTTTCTAGTAATACATCAAAATGTGGGATTTCAAATTTGAGGGCATATTGCTGCAAAATAACCAGGCCATCTTTTCAAAATCCTCCATATTCAGATGAGTCACAAATGCGAATTTAGAAAGCCCTGAAAGAAAGTATGGAGCAGGAGGGGCACATGTTGTTAAAAGACTTTTCTGCCTAGTCATGGTGGGGTGTCAGTCAAAGAATGATTGACAGCCTGAGCTAGTGGGTGATTGGGAGGGGTCATCCCTGTGAGCTTAAGGGGTGCAGGTGCAGGTCACTATATATATATATATATATATATATATATATATATATATATATATATATGCGAACCCACCCCTGTTAGTTCATTCACTTTACTGACCCGGGATGGTTTTCCCTACCTCACGCCCTTTTTTCTGGTAATGTTTCTGGTACTTTTGGTTGGTTCTTGGGCTGGCATAGAGCAAGGGTTAACCACCTTTAGGTGTGGTTTAACCTGTGGTGTTGTATTTTGTATTATAATAAAGTTATTTATATCTGTGTCATGGTGTGGAAGGCGAAAAGCGTACTGCATCGTGGCCTAAATTATCGATAGTCGACTTTATTATAAAGCATTGTTAAATGACTATGGTGTTTTGTGTCTTTAGTTGGGGGGGACAAAGGAGGGCGCCACATTGGCGCTACCTCAGTCATGATTAGTGACATTTCGATATTTCCATAAAATAATGCATCATACGGATACTCAAATGGCAGGGCTCAACCAAGGGGCATATGGAGCAATTGCTCAAGGGCCCCAAAGCGTAAATGGCACTTGATTTGTAGAAGCCTGACATGTTCTACTGCTGCCTGTAAGCTGTGCTAGCAGAGAGGATCCGCTCTACATTCAGGTATGTATATATACTGTCCATCTGCACCCAAATGGGAAGAGTGGGTGGGGTTTAAGGAATTAGCACTGGTTGGCTGCTCGGACTTTTACTTCTTACTTTGCTTCACTGCCCTCCTTTTCCTCCATGTTTTAGTGGACTTTTGTGCCCAGTCATAGGCTGCACAGGAGTTTGTACTCAGCTGGTGAGAGGACTGCAGCCTTCAAACAAGGAAGTGTCTTGAAGCACAAAGGCTGATAGCAACTTTAGGTCAATTTAGTACCTAATTTCTCTACCACTGTGTTCTACAGTATGTGTTATGTTATGCCCCTCATTTAGATTTTTGCCAATTGTCCTAATATGAAAAGGACAGTCTTGACCACCCTTACAAAAAAAATACTGCAGTTTTTCTGAAGTAATACTGCAGTTTTTTGGACATGAAAAAACTGCAATACTGCACTTTTACTGCAGTATTACTGCACATTTACTGCAGTTGTATGTACACATAAACAATGTTAACTGTTTATAATGCTTCTAACTTAATATAACTATTGCAAAATTACAGAAAACTGGCTTGGCCTCTCAAGAGGAAAAGTCTGTCATGACTCTTAACTGGGCTAAATATATATTTATTTTTATTTTAGGACACCATAAGTATAAGTAAGTATTTTATATTTTCTCAATGCGGCTAGTTCTCCAAGATGTTTGGAACAACCTACCTGTCGAGTTCCTCAAAAAAACCTGTGTGTAAGTGTACCAAAAAGAAGAAACAATGCAGTTTTGAAGGCAAAGGGTGTAAGAAGCACTGCGTAAGTTATTGACGCTATCTAAATAAAACATGATAATAAAGCTTATTTAGACATGCCATGTGCATTCTGGATGAAGTTTTTTAGTCTGGAATATATGTATCAAAATGTATACATTTAAGTTATGCTACTTCCATGCACATCTCTCTGGATTAGAGGACCAGAGGTGAATAGAGATTATTTCCTACTTTTTGTCTAGAGAAACTACTGTCTTAACTCACTGCTGGACAAGTACTTTACAAATCCATCTGCACAGACTAATTTCCCAAATACGCAGTCATTCAGTTTATAATTGGCATGCTTGCTTTTCTTTTCCAAATGTATAATTTTACATTTATCTGTGTTGAAATGAATCTGCTGTCTGCATTGTTTATTTACAATCTATAATAAGCCTTTGATGCAGCATAGAAGAACTTTTCTCAGTGTCATGTTTCTTTCATTGTATGATAGGATCTAGCCTTTAACACCCTGTGCCAAACCAGTGTTTGTCTATTATCTTCACTTTTACATTATAAAACCAGTTGATAAATGGGATGAAAATAAACCAGGCAAGGAAAACTTTGACAAATAAACCACAAATTTAAAATTTAGTGTTTCTGAAAGCTTTAAAGACATATGATTTTTTTAGTATGATTTCAGTGGCGTTACTACAGGGGTCGCAGGGCTGTGCCTCTAGGGGGCCCGGCAACCCCTGAGACCACTTGTTCCTATTTTCTCGTACTGGTTAAAAATTGTTCTCCTACCTGGACCCTTTATTTTAAACTGGCATTGGGAGACCGAAACATATAGGGGTCACGTTATGTCACAAGCCCCACAAGCAGCTGGACAGAAAGCTGCAGGAGAGGTGGGAGTTAAGCTGGTACGGGCAGGAGAGGGTATGTATGTAAGCATGGATGACTATGTATAAGTGCGAGTGAGCATGGATGTCTATGTATAAGTGTGTGTGAGCATGGGTGTGTAACTAAGTGTGTGTTAACATGTATGTGCAAGTGGTGTGTGATGTAGTGTGTGATGCATGAGTGGTGTGAGAGAATGTGTGTGTCAGAATGAATGTGGACATGTCTGTTAGCGATAAGTAAGTGTATGTTAGTATGTGTAACAAGAGGCAAATATAAGCTGTTTGGGGCACTGACAAGCTAGGGCAATGATGGCACAGGCATGCTGTTTAGGAGGTTAGGATGGCACTGATAAGCTGCTTGGGAGCAACATCATTGACAAGTTGTTTAGGGCAAAGGTGGCACTGTGTTGTTTGGTGAAGTTGCGGGGCCAGGGACAATTTTCGCACCAGGGTCCTCTGGTTTCTAGTTATGCCCCTGTGTGTTTTCAAATAATAAGACCAACTTCATCTACAGGTGCTTATCTAGCTGGTAACAGTTGCAGATGTAGTTTGTCTTGTTTAGTTAAGAATGATTTGTTTATAGTGCTTACTTTTAATTATGCAGCAATGACCCAGCAATAGTGCAGAAAATAAGGCATCGTAATGCCGGTACTGAATGAAGAAATTACTGAGCTACAATTGCAAATCCGTCTAGCTCCCGAATGAGCTCAGCTGGAAACCAAACTTGCTTGTATGTGATCAAAACTGCAAATGTAGAAATTATAGACTGGTTTGCCACATGCCTTGACTTTTTAATTAATCATAGAATGGCTGCTGCCAGAGTCATTAGTTCATAATTATTACTTTAAAAGAGTGGCCATTGCTAAAGATTCATTATAAGCATTCCTTGCTTTAAGTATTTAAGGATTTATTCCGTTTTGTTTTCTTGAAAGAGTGCAAGAATAAGAGTCTGCCTTGGTTCTACCTCTGCATTGTGTTGACCTCTATTACCCATTTATTTTGTTATGGGCCAAGGACTGTTTTAAATTATTGATGTCCCACATGATAAGTTTCATCACAACAAGCATTGAAAGATACTAACAATCTTCCAGGACAATGTCCCTAAAAATAAAACAATACGTCTCATGCCACATTATGTCAAAGTATACTTACTGGCCACTTTATTAGGTACACCTCGCTAGTATGCAGTTGGACCTCCTGTTGCCTTCAGAATGGCCTTCATTTTTTGTGCCATACTTTCTACAAGGTGCTAGAAACATTCCTCAGAGATTTTGGTCCATATGGACATGATGGGATCACACAGTTGCTGCAGATTTGTCGGTTTCACATCCATGATGCAAATCTCCTATTCTACCACATCCCAAAGGTGCTCTATTGGATTGAGATCTGGTGACTGTGGAGGCCACTGCAGTACAGTGAACTCATGTTGGAGATGAAGTGAGCTTTTTGACATGGTGCATTATCCTGCTGGAAGTAGCCATCAGAAGATTGGTACACTGTGGTCATAGAGGGATGGACATGTCAGCAACAATACTCAGGTAGGCTGTCGTTTTTTAACGATGCTCAATTGGTACTAAGGGGCCCAAAGTGTGCTGAGAAAATGCTGCTGCTGTTGAGGACGTGTGGAGGTTTCCGGACGGTGATGCTCCCTGGGGAATATAAGGTTTGTGCATAAGAGGATTATTGATTCCTTTCCATTTGACCGGGCATTCCCACAGAGAGCAAATAATAAGGGAACAAGCTGATGATTACAATCTCATATGAGGCTTGTTCTAAGAATACACAAGTCTGTAGATCTCTGATATCTACACTAAATAAGTGGAACTATGTAATGGTCTTGGGGTTTAGTATGTTTTTTTAATAGTAGGTCTCTTTGAAATTTTAAATGAACTAATAACATTTACATTTTATTTTTATGTGGGGTAACAAGCTTTGTTCACAGCTAAAAATCAACGATGGTCATTGTAAAATATGGTTAATGTTTACAAAAATGAAAGAATCCATTTGATTAGACCTATGAGCATTGCATTAAGGCCCATCAAAGCAGATTTATACTATTTACACAAAATACTAATTATATTATAAACTCCTCAAAAATCCAGCTTGTAGAGCATGTTGGGTCATTTGTATCTGTCAAATAATTGTGCGGTTTGTAATGACTGATGATTTTATTGCTTTCTAGTTAATCTGCTATAATAAGGAATATAAAAGTTCAAGTTGTGCTTTCCTTCTCATAGTTACTAATGTTGAAAAAAGACATGAAGTCCATGAAATACAATCATTCCAAGTGCCCAAATGTCATTTCTCCTTAATTATCCTCAGACTCTGTTGACCACCCCTTCTCCTGCAAACACTTCTTTCTTATGTACCCAGGAAACAACCCCCTGGCTTATATCCTACATCTACATTTAGCATCTCTCTGGCACATGTTAATTTCCTCTCTCAATCTCTGTTGGTGTGGTTCAGGGCTACGTTCCATGGCCTTTGCTCTTTTCAATATATCTAGTCTTGAAAATAATAGCTGCTTTTGAATCCTAGTACCAGCTCTTTGTTGATGACACACTAATCTACCTTTTCCATCCTGACCTCTCGCCCTCTCTTCTAACTTGCTTTGGTAAGAGTTATACTAGTTCTTAATGTATCCCTGCTCAAAGATGTTGGTTCACATAAACTCTTCCTCTTTTAAAACCAGCCACACAAAACACTTTATAACTATGACTAGGCCTTATTAATGTTAATTATATATATAAGAAAACAGACAAGACATCCCAAGCAACTTTTTTTTAGGTTAAAAAACTTAATAGGCAAGAATGAAGGTTATGTCACCTCCTAAAATATGGCAGCTGACACAAAATGTATTCTCATATCTGATTAATGTCAGTCATGTTTCCAATTTTTTAGGCAGTCTCCAAATTCAGCATCATAGTTCTTCTGGAAACATTCCAGTGTCAGAGCTCAATCCTACACAAACAACCTTAGCGCTTTCTTTGTAGTGAAAAAATAAAAATCAATTTTAGAGTTCATGCAATAGATATCTTGTGTCAGTTTGTGTTTGTTTTCTGTGTTTTACGTTACATCCCATAAATTTTCGGCTTTTGCAGACCTATACTTAATGGACAATATTTAATTTGCCTTGGTTTATTAATAATGTATTAATAATAATAATAACTAAGAAAAGTTAAAAAAAACAGTAGGGATTTCTGTTTCACAAACACAATGTTCTTTCTTAGGATAGCACGGCAAACAATTCACAGCTTTTGACGACCAGGTAAGAATAGCATAAAGGTTAATGGGCTGTGTATACAGTCGGGTATTATCCACTGCGTCAGATAGTCTACAAGTATTTTATTGATCTGTTCAGGTTTGCTTGCTTGAACATTTCTGAGCATAGAATTTATTTGCTTTTTATAACTTTGTTCTACTCCAATAGGACAGTCAACAAATAAAACACTGATCCAATTCTGTAGTGGAAAAAATGTCTATGACATTATTTAGCATTCTTTAAATGAAATGTATTAAATGGTTAAAGTATGTAAAGAGAAGTCCATATAGGGTAGTTTTAATTGTAATGATCAATCTACATGTAATTAGTCAGCAATCTCCCTCTACCACAGAGGGAGATTGCAGACTAACTATAACCACTCCTGAACATACCTGGGAACTTCTGGGCTCCGACTACACCGAGCCTTCCCTTGAGGGACAGGGCCAGGAGTTCCCCTGACGTCGGTGGGCCGTTCCCCCTGACGTGGGCATTTCCGACGATGTCAGCGGGGAAACACCCCCATTTAAATAGAAAATGGGTAGGGAGCAGGGCATGTCAAGACCCCACTCCCACGACCCGGAGGATACAGGTCTTGACTGGCAAACCCGGAGAGTTCCCAGGTATGCTCTTGAACCAAGTCTCAACCATTCCTTAAGAAGGCACTCCCAGAGATTTGAAATAAAGATCAATGCTAAATGAGCAACCCCTTGAAAAAGGAGAACCGGAAAGGCTTAGGGGAAGTGGAGGTTATACTTATGGGTAAGCACGATAGCACTTTATGGACATTTCATTGACTATTGGATCATTTGTGTATGTTAGTAACGTTATAGGAGTACCATATGTTATATAATTAACGGGTGCACTCCATAGTGAGTAATTGATAATATTATTAAAGTGATAAAACACCTTATTCTTTATTGATTGTCCATAGGCACATGAGTCACTTTTTATATATGCAATTATAGTTCCTCCATATGCTCGGATTTGTTTTCAAGAGACCTCTGTTGTCCAACTTATGAAATGCTGTGTGTGTTTTTATATTTTTTTGTATAATAAAGCAATATATTTTTTATAATATAAGGACTTATAGAACTCTTTTTTTCTCTTGGTATGCAATTTGTTATACGTTTCCCTGCATTGGAAATGTGATCCTTATATACACCAGGATATTTATGATATGATACTATATATGAAAGGTGTGGTAGGATTCTTTTGTGTTATATGTTAGCTCAAGGTGTCTTGAAGGGACAGTTAATTTCTAATGCAAAGAAGGATTCCTGGAAGTGAAAACATTAATATAAAACATTAGTTTAAGTCTAGGAAATTAGGAAAAAAGGAAAAAAAATGTACAGTTTCACCGATAAAAACTATATATAAACAAAACACCACATATGCCTGGTATTTTCATTTATTTTGGCATTTACAGGGTTAAATATGAATGACGCGCATTGCTGTTTCTAAACAAAAAATGTTTGCCAGAAAAGGAAAAACTGCTAAACAAAAATATAGATTTTTTGAAAGTTGACATCCCAAAGTATTTTACATGGGGCATTTTAACACTTTTTTTTAACCATTTAAGCGCCAAACAACAAACTCTTCCAAACACAGTTATTTCACAGTTATTAAAATTGGAACCTGCGCATTACAGTTTTCAAACATGGAATTTTGACATGCGAAACCCACAAATATTAAAAACCAAAGCTCATACTAAACAGCATTCCAGTAAAATTTGACAACAAAATTGATTTAAAGTTTTCTAATATTGAAATGTAAGTTAAAAATAAAGTAAATATTAATAAAGAGTGTTGGTACACAAAGTAATACATACAGATGCACTTCTCTTTATGCAAGATAAACATTAACATTATTTAATTTAAAAAAAAATCATTTGTCAATGTTCCCCACTGTTATTCACCATTGTTAATTAGGAAGCTCGGGGGCAGAGGCCATAGCCATGGCAGGAATCCAATGACTGTCCCATTAAGATACATTGAATGCAGAATAAAAATGTTCTATATATAGACTAAAGTGTAGAATTACAAGCATTTAGGCTTTCGAAAACATAACATCTGAATTCATGTTATTACGATTACAGATTGTTTACAAAAAATATCAATCAGGTTTATAGTAGTTTAGGTTGAGAAAAGACTTGCGTCTATCAAACTCAACCCTTTTCCTATTCCCTGTTTACGGCTCTTGTAATATGGTGCCTGATTTGCTATTTATGGCTGCAAGGCCTACAATATAATTTGGATTTCAAGTGATTGTTTGAAATATTACATAGTGATACCATCATCGCACCATTTGCATACCTGGGAACTCTCCAGGTTTGACTCGGAGATTGCCAGGTGAGCGCTGCTCCTCCGGTTCTCCAGGTCAAGACCCGAATCCTCCGGGACTTTACATGGGGACCGCCCACTGACGTCAGTTTGCAGGTATGATCATTTGTCTGTTACATTTTTGGGCTTCGTGGATCAAGCATTCTTGTGATAGATTGTATATTATGTTGTTTGAATGTTGGTGGCTTCTATGCAAAGCTTTAATGGAGGCCTACAATCCTGATGCAAAATATAATTTGTTTTACACTCTTACCGCCGTAAAGATCTAAAGGATTTATTACCCTACATCAGGGGTGTCCAAGTTTTTTCTGCAGTGGGCCACTTCATCAGAAATGTATGTGTGCGTGAGAGAAAATATGGCCTTTTAGCTTTATAATGTATATTAATACAGGGTCAATTTGCCGATAATCATACCTGGGAACTTCTCTGCTCCGGCTACCCAAAGCCTTTCCTTGCGGGACGTGGCCAGGACTGCACACTGGCGTTGATGGGTGCTCCCGCTGATGTGAGCAGGGTGTGTCAAGACTGGAGAATTCGGGTCTTGAACCGGAGGAGCAGTGCTCACCCGGCAATCTCCGGGTGAAACCCGGAGAGTTCCCAGGTATGGTGATAATGAAAAAAGCAGTGGAAACATTTTTTTTGATCAACTTTTATATGTCATTCTATCGATACTAAATTACTTAAACAGTAAAACAAAGTCAGTCCACAAACAATTTAAATATAGAAAGAAATAGGAACACCTCCACAAATGGGTGAATCTTAAAAATCATAAAAGTTATATACAATACCCTACAGATCTTGCTGCTCCCGAAGATTAACACTCCTCACAAGTGTTATTAGAAACAGTATGTGGAAAAACCGGGGCTCATAGATATGTGGGAAAAAAAATTAAACAAATATAGTGTAATAAGTCTTCAACAAAAAATTAAAACTTAATTGCACTCTCAAGTGTACTTGAAAGTGATTGCTCGTCAAAAATCCAGACTCTTTTCTGTCTTGGAATTTCTGTGATGAAGATCAGAAAACGAAATAGTGCAATAAAAGTTGATATTTCTTTAATAAATAAAGGTAAAAAACTTACAAGCGGATGGGCATAACGAATAAGTTATGCGTAAAAGCAGTGTGAGGATGTCCTTCACAATAGTAGAAATGGTGATCAGCAAGTCCTTATATAAAGTCCAAAGATCGATAATCGAAATTATAAAGTTTCTCAACCCGTTTCGCCGACTTCAATGTCGGCTTCCTCAGAAGAAATTCAAAAGTCAGTAGTTTTTTACCTTTATTTATTAAAGAAATATCAACTTTTATTGCAGGCAGGGCAGTATTAAGAGCATCACAGGCCTGGTGCTGAGGATTTTGGTGGCCATTTTATTGGAAAAAATAAAATAGACAGAATCTTAACTCCTCGG
The DNA here is from genome assembly GCF_027358695.1 of Spea bombifrons. NCBI lineage: Eukaryota > Metazoa > Chordata > Amphibia > Anura > Pelobatidae > Spea > Spea bombifrons. Next base: position 88,293,928 of record NC_071090.1, on the reverse strand, counting down.
CATGGATGTGTACTGGACATCAGTGCGGCAGATAATACAAGATAGAATATTATATCAGTACACTAAAAAGGTTATCATACAAGGGATGTCTGAAGCCAGCATTTAGTGCCACTGATCCTTTTTAATAAAATATGCAGATTGAAACAAAGTAAATAACATAAAACATTTACTTTTCCTCCCACTGATTTCTGGGCCTTGAAGGAGACTACAAATTCAGGAGGGCGTTTTATCTCTGGATAAATAAAAATTAAATAGTTTTCTATTTATTCCTGCAGTAAATTGACAAGAAACAGACAACCAAACACACGCACCCGGGACAGGCTCTGCCACACCAACACCAAGACACACGCACCAGGAGAGGCTCTGCCACATCGACACCCAGACACACGTAGCAGGACAGGCTCTGCCACACCGACACCCAAACACACACACCAGGACAGGCTCTGCCACACTGACAACCAAAAACACACACGCCAGGACAGGCTCTGTCCCACCGACACCAAAACACACACACCAGGACAGGCTCTGTCCCACCAACAGCCAAACACACACCAGGACAGGCTCTGCCCCACCAACACCCAAACACACACACCAGGGCAGGCTCTGCCCTACCAACACCCAAACACACACACCAGGGCAGGCTCTGCCACACTGACACCCAAACACGGACACTAGGACAGGCTCTGTCACACCAACACTGAAACACACCGACACCCAGACACACACACCAGGACAGGCTCTGCTGCACTGAAGCATAAAATTTTTATTTTCTACACTGCTTTGTCATTAACTGCCCCTTTTGTATTTTTGCCCCCTTGTGTATTGATGCCCCCACCCTTTTTGTATTGGCTAATGTGATGCATGACTTTGTTAGAAATTTGTATTTATGATACTACAATTAATATCAGTATTCTATTTAGCTTCTTTATACATATGATGTAAACATTCACTGTTTAATAATCTGTGGAAGCTATTTATTACCTATACAGAACAAGGAACTTGAGATTAAAGTCTTTTTTGCCCATTTTATGAAATATCTTATTATCTGCTGTTTTATTCACTTCCTACTGCTAGGCTGCTTCAATGGTTCAATATTTATTTCAGAGGAAAATAATTGAAAGCAAAACATGCAATTTATTTTTTTAAATCAGCAATTGATGGAGAGACGGTAATCTTTTTTTTGTGTGGAAATCCCAACAGAAATGAGAATTCCAATAGGTGGTTAAAGTGAGACGTGGACTGTTTGCCTATGATAGATGTATTGCAGGGATTTAAATGCCCAAGAGTACTTATAGCAAGAGTAGATTTCTGAAGATAGTATAAACCTGCCTTTAGCCTGACTTGGTCTTTCCTTGAACTGGCCACTAAAATTGGGATTTAATTTATGGACAAAAATATATTGTACTGTACATGTATAAGATATTTAATCTTCTGATCGACAAAAGTAAGTGAACCCTTTGGAATTATTATTATTTATATTTTATTTATATAGTGCCAAAAATGTACGCAGCTCTTAATACAATACATATATTTAAGGGGTATGACAACACTAGAATTGACAGACTGAGACAAACCGATAAGTTAGGTGGAAAGAGCTCTGCTCGCAAGCTTACCAACATTTATATATACATTTGCCTTAAAATCTGATATGATCTTCATAACACACAACTTATTGCATTGTTCTTGTCAGTATTAAATATATCATCCAAACATTCACAGTGGGGGTTGTAAAACATAAGTGAACACATAGAGTAATCACTTCAACAAAAGCTAATTGGAGTCAGGAGTTCACAAACCTGGAGTCCAATCAATGAAGCATGATTGGAGGTGTGTTTTTAGAGCTACTTTGACATTAATAAAAACACATTTTCTATTCTCAATGTGAACCATGCCTCACAGAAAATTAAATCTCAGAAAACCTACAATCAAGAATTGTTTATTTGCATAAAGCTGGAAAGGGTTACAAAGTAATGTCACAGGGTTTACATCTTCATCAGCCCACAGTTTAGCAAATTTTACATCTTCATCAGTTCAAATTGTTTAAAAATGGAGGCGATTTAGTATAGGTGGCTACTCTCCCTAGAAGTGGCCACCAAGCCAAGATGCCTCCAAGGGCACAACACAGAATGCTTAATGAGGTAAAAAAAGAACCCTATAGTAACATCTAAAGACTTTATGTAATCATTGGAACTGGCTAACATCTCTGTTCATGGGTATACCATATGCAAAACGTCGAACAAGCATGAGGACCATGGCAGCACAACACGGAAGACACCACTGGCTCTCCAAAAAAAAAAAAAAAAAGATAGTCAAAGAGCACAATGTACAAAACTACTGGGAAAATGTTTTGTGGACTGATGAAACTTAGGTTGAATTGTTTGGGAAGAACACACTAGGTATAGTGTATAAAGGGCACATAGCCACATGGAAACATCATCCCAATGGTAAAATATGGTGGAAGGAGCATCTTAAAGTAAAAAAGGCAGTAGCAATATATCAATTCAGGGTTGATGTTAGACAGTCAGGAAAAAAAGATGAAGTAGCAAATAGTCAGTCAAGGCAGTGATTAGGCACAAACAGTAAAGGATTTGTCCTGGCAGCAATCATGAACAATCAGTAGAACAAGATAAGGAAATATATATATATATATATATATATATTTATTTATTTATTTTTTAATGTATTGAACTATAATATGTAGGATTTTGGAGTTGTTTCTTTTTGTGAGACCCAATCCTCTATTTTGAATCCAGTCTGAGTTGAGCATGTTGGTTTACATTAACATGTGTGAAATATGAATACACATTCCAGACATGTGTATTCAAATGTTGATTCTCCTGTAATCAACTTTATTTTTATTATGTTTCAAGTTAATTGATTGTAATGAGGTTGATTTAAGTGATGACCTTGACATAGATTTTCCCTTAATCCTCCTTGGAGGAACCCATCTCCCATTTGGCACACTCAATTATTTCTAGTTCACATTATTGCACTGATGCAATGGATTATTAATGAAGTAAATACCCCATACAAAATAGAATTTATTTTTAAGGTATCTAAAGACACATGCAAATAACAATGAAAAACAGACAATTCCGCAAATATCTCACATACATATATAAAGAAATGAACTGGGGAAATAAGTGGTTTTAATATACTAACACTAATAATTATGTGTTACATATTTCTATCATTTCAAAAGAAGGCTCTGCCTGTCTTGAGCATAACAGTATCTAATATCTGTGTAGGTACATCAAACATGGAAAAGGGGAAGCATATTTTTAACAAATATGAGGGGAAAAAGGGGAAAAACATTGTTTTAATATATGATGTAGTTAAACAATGTTTACGCTGTTATAAGGTACGTTGGCTGCTCTGTCTGAGACTTTTGCCTCATATATATTATATCCCCCACCTGTATTACAGGCTCACTTGAGCTGGGCGTCTCCACCTTTTCTTTCTGTAAGACTTAATTGTTATGTGATGTACTACTTTTATATTCTGTTTTCAATAATAATAATGATTATTATTATTTTTCATAAACATGTGATTGTCTAAAATTTCTTGAACAGGCAGGCATCTTTCAAGTACACCGCAAAATGTTGGATACAGCTGTGCAAATAGCCAGCACGGAGTAACAAAGCACTTCACCCTTTGTATTATATGAATAATAAAAGTATCAGCAAAGCCTTCACAATGCAAGAAATGTTCACAATGACAATGCCTTAGTGTTGGCCTTTAAAATAAAATATGCCGTTATATAGAGCCATAATACCCTGGTGTATGGAAGAATGGTTAAACATTACCTTTCCATTGTAAAAGAGACCTGATATTTTTGGAATTTAAGTTAAATGACATACTTTGTCAAACACTTTGGAGAATCAGCACTAAAATCCTTATATACAATGCATTCATTGTGGAGGTAGTACAAAGTATTTAAAAGTCATCTTTATACAATCTGTATTTATGAATATACAACATTTATCATTTGGCTAAAAGAAGAGTACACATGCTTTAATTTATAAATCAATACACAAATTAGGGACATGCCATGTATCCGTATTAGTCCAAGAAGAAAATAGTCTTCGGTTTAAATTAATACCTTTTATTGGACCAACATAGAAAGACATCTATAGATACATAAGATTTGGGACCTCAACTGTCTCTCCTTTGGATTAAATTTCAGACAAAGGAGTGAGGAATCTTAAATTCACACTTTATGAACAGAAGGGGGCAGTGGTGTAGAAGATTAACATAAACTGATAAGCATACCTGGGAACTTTTGGGCTCCGGCTACCTGGAGCCTTCCCTTGCGGGACGCGGCCGGTACTATCCACTGACGTCAGCGGGCAGCCCCATGATGACGGTGGGAGTCCCCCCTCTGACGGCAGTGGGAGTTCCCCCCCGATGGCAGTGGAAAACACCCCCATTTAAATGTAAAATGGGCGGGGAGCAGGGCGTGTCAAGACCTCGCTCCCGTGGGTCTTGACTCGGAGAAGCAGTGCTTCACCCGGTAATCTCCGTGTCAAACCCTAAGAGTTCCCAGGTATACTGATAAGCCAAAAGCAGTATGGATCCGTAACACAATCAGAAGTGGAGACAGGAAAATGCACAGAGATGAGTGTGAACAAAATGTAATTACAACCACAATCTTGGTTTAATCCATTTCTCCTGGCATTGACATATTTTAATTCCAAAGTTTTACACTTCTTTGTTTTAATGAAGTTGGACTTTGATATTAATACCACGTGACCTGCAAACAAAAATGTTGGCCAATCATGATTCTATCAGTGTTGGATATAAATTGTCCATTATGGTTAAGTTTTTTGTGCAGGGGTTGTTGGGTTTCACCCACATATTTATATTGGGGAATTTTAACAGTTCCATATTGTGTATTTTGGAGAGTAGTGTCAGGAACTGGGTCCATGCTGATGACTGAAAGGACCCAGCGCGCCCAAAAAAGGAGTTCAGGAGTCATTGCGCGGTAGCGCAGATGGACAGGGCCTGATGCAGGGTGACCACACTCACCTGGGTGTTGAGCATCTAGGGTTGAGCAGCCACATACCAGCACCCTGACATAGCAGCAGATGTAGTCCAAAAGGAAACAAAGTGATATCCTGCAGGCACCCTGGAGCAGGTATGAAACATATCACTGGAATCACGTGCAGGATGCTGCAGGCTGGGAGTATGGAAGCTAAGCAAAGGATATAGCAGAAACCTAACAAGCAAGGGACAGAGCAAGGAACAGGGAGACCAGGCACGAAACATAACCAGACAAGACATACATGATACAGGGCACAACAAAGGACAGGGAACAAGGCAAGGAACACAGGGGAAGGAGTGAGGAGCCGGAATCCTCGGACGCTTCTCCTTTAAGCAAGGATAGGCCATATTGACTAGGACATGGGGAGAGGAGAGAGGAACCAGAATCCTCAGATGATACAAGGAAGAGGGGCAAAGGTACATAAGAGACAGACAAACATGAATACAGGAACTAGCCTAGAACTATGTGATAACAATTGGAGATTCCGTCACATCATATGGCCATAGTATGCTTAGCCCACCACTACGCCAAAGTACTCCAATGACGGTGGGTCCTAACGCTAATCCCTGCTGACAGTGGTACGAAACAAACCAAACATGTAAACCAAACACATAGCACTGAGACATACCTTTAGACTGCAGACTGAGACAAACAGAACACACGGGAGGGGCACACCTTATAAAGGAAACAGAGCTGAAGCAAAGAGTTGAAGCAGAAGCAAGGAATGGAAGATCAGAACAGAGCAAAAGGAAATCCAGGAATGGATCGAAGCAAAACAGGAAACTGAAGCAAGAGCGAGATATGCAGCTCCGCAGCCTGGGTAGGACGTGACAAGTAGTTTGCATAAAGATGTGCTGGTAAGCTACAGTGTGAGCGGCCAATGAGAGATGGAAGCCTGTTCTTGACCAGAAGACAATGGAGATTTGCAAGCTGATAAGTTGTTCTACAAAAACATCTTTAAGTGCCTGGACAATACCAGTGTAGCCCTATCTCCCAGCATAAATATTGAGAACAGATTGGCTTGTATGTTAATATATTGCAATTGCCCAAAGGATATGTGGACATAGGCGTGTCTATTTGCAAGGAGTAGGTTAGAGTTAAGTTAACTGACCAGGCTTCACTGAGGTTGCATGTCCTCGCATGCTAACACTCACAAAACAACTTGGGTATTGACCAAGTTGTTTGTAAGGGCATGCAAGTGTCTGCAACTTTAAATTTCCAGGTGAGGGAATGCAAATGCATATAAATCAAATCAAAATTGGGACCAAAACAATGAAAAATGTAGATGACAAATTACATTTTTCAGACAGCACAACTGGAATAAAATTTACTGTAAATTAACAAGTCTCAGCATGGCTTTCTCTCAAGAACATAATTTATGAGGTAAGGTTGTTTCCAACTGTGTGTTAAATTATTTCAAAGTCAAGAGTAATTCTACACATGGCAATTAGCCATACATGTTAACATTAATTAACTTAAAGGAATTTAGTGCTTTATTTAAATTTGTCCTGTCTTTGGATAAGCAATCTTTATACCAAGAACACAATATTTCACCAAACCACTACTGCATGTAGATGCCTTCTTCTGGTCAATGAAATGAAATGCAATGCAGCCAAAAGTTACCAAATCATGTTACCATTAACATATAATTGATGTTCACCATATAAACAAGTATGAAATGGTCATAATTATATTAACTTTAAGTTAGAAAATAATAAATATCAATTTGCAAAGTAGTTCTGCTAGTAGCTATGTGCTGACAGTATGTACCAGGCAAACTAAAAATATGGTCTGTGTTAGCATATCTTCAAAAGAAATGTTTTACTTAAGTTGTGAGGAGCTCTACACATTTGAAATCCAGTGTTGCATTGCTACATTATTGCAATAGACAATGCAGGAAAGCATTTATGGCTGTATATGTGCCCTTTTTAAAAGCCAGCACGCAAAGGAATACCACAATGAGATAAAGGCTTCTATAAAAGTACATTATGAAAAGAAAAAGATTAACTGATAATATACGAGTAAAATCTTTTAAAATTTTATTTTTTTTAAAATATATTCTTAAAGCTTTATAAATTATAATAGTAAAACCAATAAATATTATAGGTTTGAACAGAAGGAACATTGACACATTTGGTTGCAATATCCAGTACAGAAGCGCTTCTCTCATTGGGTAGTAGATTATAGTATCAGTAAAGGTATATAATCCAAAAGTTTTATTTGTTCAACATCCAATCTTATAAATATATACATGCATTTGTATTATTACAGCTACCAGTTGTAGTTGAGGGTATGTAAGCTGTAACTCCTTAATTTTAACACTGCATGCAAGCTGCATAGCGTTTTGTTAGTTGAGCTAAGCCTTCCACTCGACTTTCAGTAAATTAACCCAGTGGCGGAACTACCGGGGTCGCAGGGGTCGCGACTGCGACCGGGCCCTGGAGTTCTGCCAGTCAGGGGGGCCCAAGGGGTGCCGAGCGGTTGCTGAAAACGACCGCTCGGCAACTCTTGGGCCCCCCTGACTGACAGAAATCCAAGATGCCTCCGCTCCCCGCCGCCGTCGCTGCGCCCGCCGCGCTGCCCAGAGTGCAGTGTTGGGAGCGTGAGGCGTTTGTCTCGGGTGCCGGCGCTTCACGCTGAACGCCGGCATATGACGTCATATGCCGGCGCTCTGCAGTGAAGCGCCGGCACCCGAGACAAATGCCTCATGCTCCCAACACAGGAGTTGACGGTAAGTGACCTACAAAGGGAGGGTAGGGAGGGAGTGGGTAGATTGTGAGAAGGGGGGTAAGGAGGGAGTGGGTAGATCGTGAGAAGGGGGGGTAAGGAGGGAGTGGGTAGATCGTGAGAAGGGGGGTAAGGAGGGAGAGGGTAGATCTTGAGAAGGGTGGGTAGGGAGGGAGAGGGTAGATCGTGAGAAGGGGGGTAGGGAGGGAGAGGGTAGATCGTGAGAAGGGGGGTAGGGAGGGAGAGGGGAGATAGTGAGTGGGGGGTAGGGAGGGAGAGGGGAGATAGTGAGAAAGGAATAGATAGGGTGGGGGGCCCTTAACAGATTCTCGCACCGGGGCCCTGAGGTTTCTAGTTACGCCCCTGAATTAACCTGTTAGCTACAAGTGCCCAAATTAACATTTCTAATCAGTAAGGTAATACAATCCACAGTGGATCAATTATGTACACACTGAACAAGGGTAAGATTCCATAGGGTCTTTGATATAGCCCCGTCCTTTGTACCTTTCCATACCAGTAAGCAATGAGTAAGAGTTAACTTAGCCCCCCAAAATATATTCTTATTTTTTAATGTACCGCTTGCAAGTTGGATGCATTGTTAAGTTATTGGAATGGGGAAACAAAACTTCTTCCTCAAAAGCAATGATTTGGCTATTTTTAGGTTAACTTCCTAAAGAACCCTAAAATGTATTGCATTTAGCCCTGGGGCTTTATCTATTTAATGGTTTTATCACTTTGTCCTGTATCAGCCAATCAGATTTGCTGCAAGCTTTTTACATGAATTTGCAAACCTGCAGGCACTGGTTCTTTATTGGTATACAAAGAAAATGATATAAAACCTCCGCCTTCTCCTGATCTTCACTAATGTTTTGGTTATTTTTGTTCCGAAAAGGTGTTTTGTTTCTGCCCTATACGTGTCAAGGGGGAATCATTCCATGGATAAATACGTCTCTGGAAATAAAGAGATCAATCACTGCGGTCACATCTATTTGTCTGTTTCAAACGGAGTGTGGCTATAGAGGTCTTTTTGATAGAGTAATGGCTCATTTGAGAACATAACACTTGACAGGTAAAAATTCTGCCTGCCCTCTGGCTGCTTTCTATGGTTCACCTCTGCTTTGAATGTTTTGTGGAGAAAATGAAATAATTCAATACAAGGTTTACATGTGTTGGATTTTTACCATGTGGAAAAACTGAAACACATGTAGTCACAATACAAATTTTGAACAAAGGACAGAATGACAGATAATATTGTGTTTCCAGCCAGAGCTGATACAGGGCGGGCAACATCGGCTCCTTGGCCCTGCCGCTATGCAAATGATTAGAGCTTATGTATAAAATGTGATTTTAGTGTAAGGCGTAAACATTGGTGAAGTGGTATGATCCAGTCAAGTAGACGATTCTACAGATTTCCAATTTTAAAACCTTGTACATCAATCAATTTTTATGCAAACCCTCAATGTTGTGATAGTTGTTGATACCTAGATTTGGGGCATTTCTTTGTGCATAAGGTAAGGGAAGCCTACATTATTTGACTATAAACATTTCAAGCAAAAATCAAGCCTATATTTAGGCGCCATCTACACTTCAGGGAAATCTCTAACACGATGAAAAATGTAAAGGGCTATAAATAGAATAACATTAATATTTTAGAGCTTCTTGATCCAAGGAGAAATCCGATTGCCTCTTGGAGTCAAGAAGGTATTTTTTCCCCTGATGGCAGAATTTGAAGTAGCTTAATTAGGGTTTTTTTGCCTTCTTCTGGATCATGAATAGGAAGGTTAGGTAGAAGGATTGAACTTGATGGAGTCAGATCTTTTTTTCAACCTTATGAACTATGTAAACCCAGATAAAATTAAAAAAAAAGTTAAAAATATACTCAGTTTTCCAAAATCCAGTTTAATCACATGAAGTTTCTTTCTGAGCAATATACAATGATATAGGGATTTGGTAGAGTTCTTCTGATCACAGGATCATATTCTGGTGCTCTGTATCTTAAAGGTGTGCAGCCTATGTTTCTTCCAGTGTGCAGGCGTGAATATGGCTGCGTCCAGAGCTTCTTAATATTTACTGAGTGCGTGGGAAATCATTCCCCTGTGTGACTGAGCACTGCAGATTATTTTTACGCTTGTGTATGTGTTTGTAAAAGAGAGAGGAAAAAAAATCACTTATTTCTTGCCCCAAACAATTGAAACGTGTTAAAAATATCATATATCACTTTTTATAACACTCACATGTTATAAGCTTGATACTGCTTAGCGTTATTATCAATTATTCACTAAATATGAGTGCTGAATTTGCTACAACTGTTCACTCCAAATTAAAAATGTAGAGATTGGTAGTGTTTCACATTTTAAATTCCTGAATAAAATTCAAGCATCCTATTATTTCCATAGTCTTAACTACGGTAAAAAAAAAATTATATATATAAATATATATATATATATATATATATATTATAATGAACCACAAGATATAACCCAGTTGCAACTCTTTAATTGCATTTCAAACAAGGCGCTCAGTAACATCATAATGATTCTTGATCGCACCAAGCAAGAAGAGGCCATCTTAATAATAACCCCACAGGAAAATGCTCATTATGCATTCTAATTAAAAAAAAAAAGCCGTGGGAGATTCTATCACCATGCTCACTCTGGTAAAAATTGATTTTGCACAGTGTATTTGCAAAGGGAGATGACACTGGTTGTTAATTCCTCTCCCCCTCCTTTGTAATTATTATCCCACTAATAAACTAAATGAATGGGTTCAGAGTGATAAAGGGTATCCCCTCTGACTGCCTCGTTTTGCTGACACTTAATAGATGGTAAGTTGCTAAAGTTATAATGTCTTCCCTTTAGAATTCGAAGCAAGCTGTGTTTTTCTGTAACACACGGTGGCTTCTCCAAGGGGATCGTTCCAGTTCATGTCCGCATGTGACTTGAATAGGGTGCTGTGTGCTTACTACCTCATTAGCACAAAAAAAGATAATACCTTTATTAAGTACAGTATTAATTATGTGCTGCGTGCCTTTTAGTTGGAGGACATATTTTTTTTAAAACTAAATTAGACAGTTTTGCTAAATATGTTTTAAATTAAGAATATGTATAATACAAAACTACGAAGATAGCCTGGTGTTTGATCTACCCTTGCATTTGTTGGAGGGAATATATAATTAAAAATGTTATAATCCTAATTACCTTAAAACATACCATTTAATAGAGGAGAGGCATAAAGGACTGCATTGGCTGTCTGAATACATGTCTAATTATTTGATTGCTATAAGCCTGAAAATGGGTTCTCAGTGTGGCAGAGTTAGTTTTATTGGCACAGGTTTTTTTGGGGAAATAAATCTCTCGGGAAACTAACCCTTACCATCCTACCCTTACAATTTAATGATGGAACTGGGCAGAGCTACCCATCTTGGCATGTATCCTATGTTACAATATCTACCAACATTTTTAATGACAAAGAGGAACACTTTTGTTTTTACGGCATGTGGTCAAAACTATAGTTAGTTACAGAACTTTACTGAGACTTTTCATTTGACACGAGTAAGACATTTTAAATAAGAATAATGTATTATTTATATAATTTAATGCCGAAACTCATCTTGTATGGCTACTTACCGTTGTGAGGTCTTAAAAGAGAGGGAAATCAGAAAAAGCAAAGGGGGGACACTGTCCATCCTAAATACAAATACTTCAACTGGGTTGGGTTGCTTTTACCTTTAACAGTGGCTTCAGGGCAAAACCATGATTTGTTACTTCATTCATAACCTTACTTTTGGCACTGACTACACAACATACTAACCTAAAGTTAATTTCATTTTCTCTACTGCCCAGAACACATCCTACTAACCTTTACACTATTCTATTAATGACTTCTGCTACAGCAGACTCAAAGACTTCTCTATAGACATAGAATACACATCTCATCGTTGGACCTGAAATACTGAGTCAAATACTGATCAAAATGCACAAAATCCACTATTATTGGACATTCACACTAAAACCCGCCACGCATAATTGACAATTCCAGCAGTGACATGCATTTTATATGTATAGAGATGCATAATTGACTGTATGCCTTCGAGACAACAATCCCTTCCACAAATCCTTGTCACAGACACTAATGTCTGTGTACAGTCACTTTAAATACACCGACATGTGAAAACCCTGCAAGGTCCCTTAAATGAGTAAGTTACTTACTTCTATTGTTTTTCAGAATCATTATGGTCTATAACAATATGCAAGATAGAAATCGGAAAGCTACAAAGTATACAATAAAATGTTGGATTATCTCTGTTCTTGAGGCTAAGAGTTAAAACTGATCCTTTGTCGTGACGATGGGAAAAAATGTCTATTATCTAGCTTTTAATTCTACATGTCCTTTAAATGGATTTCCTTGGTTACCATCATGTCTAATTCAAGGTGAATACTGTAAAGGGTAAGTTTTATTTTCTCTGCTATTGTCCTCTTCTGTATAATGCATATGCAGGAGTCCATTAAGGAACAGAATGCTAGAAAAGATTAAAACCGTATAAATTTTTTTTATTGATTTGCTAGTTATAATAAGATATGCTGTAGCTCCTGTTCTAATAAAGAAGCTGCCTTTAAGGTAAATGTCACCTAAATACATCTTGTAAAGCAGGCTCAGTAGCGTACTTAGTGGGGGCGGTCTGCCCCGGGTGCCGCTCATCAGGGGATGGACAGTAATGCAGGCTCGGTTGGGCAGATCAAGGACCTCCCTCTAACCGGCTTTAAACCAATCAAGGGAGTGGGAGATCTTTTAATGAAGACCTCTGATTCAGCTCCCTTGCGATGTGTGCGGCAACCGCTTGTGTGCGTCGGGATTTCCTGTTATATCCCGGCACACAACACTGAAGCCGCGCCCACCACCTTCCACACTCACTGCACTGGAAGGACACAGAAGAAGAAGAGCCAAAAGGAAGAACGAAGAGGAGGAAAAGGAGCTGTAGCGGGAAAAGTGACAGTGACGTAGGAAAACATTCAGTGAGTGTGAATGTTTGTGAATGTGTGTGATAGCATGGATGTGTATGTCTGTGGGGGGATAGCATGAAATAGGGAGGCTGTAATCTCACTTCTACCATAACCAGGTTCCGGCATGTATATAAAATATTGTTATTGATTTTGGTGTGTTAACCACATTTTTATTAAAAATAAGTAACACTCCAAAATTGGACAGAAAAAAGCTAGTACATGCTAGAATCTGGGTATGCCTGGGCATGATAGGATTGTGATTGCTGTTAACAATTATATATATATATATATATATATATATATATATATATATAAATTTCATTTTTTTTCTCCAATTGTGGTGTGTTAATAAAAGTGTGAGATTTTTTTTAAAGGGGGTCATTTTCGGTTTCAGCCAAGTGAATGCAATCATTTTCGGTTTCGGTCCAGAATTTTCATTTCGGTGCATCCCTATATAATAAGCCAAACACTGAAGTGGTAGGCCTATACCACGTCAATGTTTGGGTTAGTATATAGTGATAGGGGTCATGCTGCATTATTGTCAATGTCTGGCTCAATGTATAGTAATATGTGTTATGCTGTACCACCGTCAATGTGTGACTCAGTATATAGTGCTAGGTGTTATGCTGTACTACTGTCAATGTCTGTGCCAGTATATTACGATAGAAACTATGCAGTTTTAAAGTGTGTGTGTGTGTGTGGGGGGGGTGCCACATACAGGATCCGCCCCGGGTGCCAAATACTCTAGGTTTGCCCCTGAGCAGACTTCCTTGATCTTACAATATATAGATAGTTTGAGGATAATATGTTTTTAAAATGTAGGTGCTGTAACCACAGAAAAATGTATACTCACTGAACAGAACAACAGAAATGCTGATAAACTCATGTGTATATTGATATTCAGTAATCAATGATAGATCCTAATCAAATGTATGTTATTTACATTAGAATATATGAATAGAAACATAGAATTTGGCAGTGGATAAGAACCATTCGGCCCGCCTATTCTTCCCATTTCCTTCCTCTTGTAAAAAACCTCAAACCTTATTCATAGTCTTATTTTTAGGATAGCCACATGTCTATTCCATGCATGTTTAAATTAACTCCACTAATGCTTGGTGCACGTATGTGCCACCTGATGTCCCCTCTACACAGCTGCCCTTTCTACTGGTCATTGGAATATGATGTCATGCTCCACTTTTAAAGGAAGTGAAAAGTGGAAAGAAAGGAAACTATGAAGAACTGTCCTCACTCGGCACAACCCTCCATAGTCCTAACTGGCTGGTTGGGGAGATCATTGTTCTCCCTTTTAACCAGCCTATTGACTAGTACTGTTACAAGGAACCTGATTCCCTGATCACACTCCCTGTCATGTCCCCCCTGGACCAGCCTAAGCCAGAAAATGCCACTGTCTAAGCTTCTGACCCCCTAGTTATATCCCATTACATTTAAGTTATAGAGTGTCAACAGATTCATCCTCAAATGAAGCAAAGGTACAGATTTAACAACAACATCAACAATTAACAATAACATGAAAAAATTGTCTGGGAGAGGATGCTTTTATTGTAAAACATGTCACATTCAGAAGTCATTGGCCTGGAGATCCGAAAGGTGATGGAAGCATGTGCAAAAAAGTTGTTGTTTTGGGTTGTGGTTTTTGTGAGGTAAGGGGGAGCAGTGGGATGAAAGAAAAGATAACACTGCCTACCAAACAGCAAAATGTTATTCCTGGTAAAGTACATTTCAGCTCACTGCTGCCAGCAAGCAAACAATTAGCAACCAGCAAATGTTAGCAATACGTATGTATGTTTACTATTAGAAGTAAATAGGAGTTTGTGTATCTTGGAAGACTACATACATATACAGAGAATAGGAATTATTTCCAGCACATTAGGGAGAAAACCAGAGAGGATAGGAAACAAATGAAACTCAAGGAACAGTGTTTTGAAGGAGTATTTCTAACACGGATGATCTGGTTTTATGGAGAGTAAGCTCAGATTTGTCTATAATAAAGACTGTGTATAATAAAGACTGTGTATAATAAAGAAATTTAAGGTACAGATGTACAACCTGATTAGGGAGACAGAGGGACAAAGGGTTCCCTAATATTAATTTGGTTTCTCATAAGCTAAAGCTTATAGAGTAGACATATTGACAAGCCTGACATGTTTCACATCAGTCTGTCTCTCCTCCATCTATGTCTTTAGTTGGGCCAGTGCTTACACTTTTTTTATAAGGCTATAGATAAGTTAGCAATGCTTCTCCACGAAACAGTCCTGTTTATCTAGAATATTATGTTCTGTGCCCTTAACCCACATTGTATGGGTGTGTATATTTGATTGATTACTCTAGCACTCTGGACCTTTTGTTCTATTTTTATTAACATTCGCAAATGGGTATTGATATTCAAATGTATCTATAGCTATAAATCTATATTTTAATGATTGCATTTTTTTTTCTCTTTTTTATTTTGTTGTTTTTGCTTCTCATAAAACGTAGCAGTGCAAAGCTCTCCACTACTGTATGTATCAGAAACCAGTGAGTGTTCAGAATCTCTTACAGATTAAAAATGTAACAAAGTATAAATATTTCAAATACCCTGGGGCTAGCATCTGTACTATCTTTAAGCAGACCTTTTTTGATCTGAATCTGTTCTTGCTGTTATAAAGCATCAGTGTTTTCCCAGTTCTGCAGCGTTCTACTTCAACAGAAGGCCCTCGGATGCATGATGAAGTCTCTTGTCTAAAAGGTGAAAAGGATACAATTTTTATACACGTGCATTACCATTTAGTCTTCAATCAAAATGCTTCCCCTTGAAGATGAAAATTAGTAGGAGTGTTTATCCTGTTCATGTTCAGAAAAAGTTTGCACAATATTTTTGTTTTACTTGTTTGAAGATAACATATTACTTTTTTGTTGCATAGTTTTCATTAAATAGAAATTAAGCTTTGAGACTATCAACTGTCTGTTTCTAGGCTGAAAACTGAAATTAGAAATGGACATCAAGAGATCCACTCTATATTACCAAATTACCAAACCAATACTTGAAAGTTTCAACCTGATGTCGTTCCAATCTAATTTACTAATCACGCACAGTATATTCTGTCAGCCTTATTGACTTGCAGTTGATATAGTATGGTAAAACAAGGAAGGACATGGGGGACATCTCATTATAGCCTGCATTACCTATAATGGTAAGGGTAAATCTGTGGTTTAATTACAAAATCACGAGTTGTAGCAGAGTTACAATGCACTGAAACGTGTCATCTTACTGGCTTGACTCTTTGACCAAGGTCACCCGCAGGTGGAGCTGTCCAGACCTATTCATGTATATTGCATATTACAGTTCATTTAGTATGGACTCCAGTGCAAGCAATAAAATCACAAGGATTTAGGTTTAACTTCTGAAAGTCTGAAAGTGTGAGATCTGCCCCAGATGGCCTAAAGGCACAGCAATGATGGCAAAAACAGAGATAGAGGTGTACTTTTATAGTTACATAATTATAAAGGTTTTTATGTTTGTGTATGAACACATGCTGACCCTCGGCAGCATGCCGGACTAGGGTGAGCACATTTCCTAACTGAGGTTCAGGGACACTTGACTCAAAGTTATGCATCCACCTGGTTTTTTTAGAACCAGGTGCATGATTCAGGTTGCAGATGTATGATCCTATGGTGCTGATAAGACAACAAGCGGGATAGGACAACAAAACTGGCACTTTCTCACAAAAAGCAGAACAGTCGGAAAACCCGCTTAATGCATGTGTGATAAATAATTTAATGCAGCATAACAGTATTGTGTGTGCAGTGACAGGTAGCCTCCCTCTCCCTTTGGTTGACCAAAGAACACAGAAGGGATAGAGGAAACGTCGGCTTGTCCAAATTGGTATTGCCATGTGACCGGTCCCCTTTTTCAGACATGCATAAACTTTACATCTGTCTCAAAAAGAATCGAGCATGTTCACTCAATTTTTGTCATAAAGTGCCAGCACAAAATACAAGTTCTGCCGAGAGCTCTTGTTGCGGGACATGTGGTCACCTTACCCCAAACATTCCCTGCCACTTTCCTTAGTGAGCACCGGGGCATGTTATCATATCCTGACATGCTTCATGTGCAGGGTAAGCTCAGTATGGAGGCTGCGCATGGGACAGTAACAAGGAAATATCTGATAACCCTAACCGACTCATGGAGCAGGTGCGCCCTGAAGAGCCTGATAGCCAGGCAGTCTGCCCCTATTTATAAGGCACATGGGGCTGCCAACATACTTGGGGAGTCTCCGGGTTAAGTGAGGTTTAGCCATATCAACTCCTTGCCCAATTTCACTCCCATACAGTGGGAGTAAAGTTAGTTAAATATAGTAAATATAGTAAAAGTACAGATAAAAAGTCAACCTACATTGAAAGGCTTACATGCTGTTTTTAAAAACCACCCCATTTCTACATTTTAGTGTTGTTTTAAGGTCTGATAAGTCAAACCTTTTATTAGTTTTCAGGTTTCTTCAAGCCATGATGGCATTTCAGAAATCCATTCTGACTGTGATTTGACATTTGTGTTGCATTATGTTCTGTTTTTGTAAATGATGTGATTAAGCCAGATATAAAAGGAATCTTCCTTCCGTTTATTAAAATGCTGTTTTTTTAAAAAAAAATATTTTAAACTCCTTTTTTTAATTCCCATGAAGTGGCATAAATGAGGGGTGGGGCACAAATGTGTAATTATAGTTTTAAGAAGCTATATGATATTTATATATTTTTAGTTTATGAATATTCCAGACATTTAATTTTGTAAAGGAGATATTTTTATCTTAATTTTCTCTAAAGGGAGTTCAGAAGCGCAAATAATGCTGGCATATATTTGAATATATTACAATAACATTTTAATTGTGTTTATCGCATTTCCATAGTTTTGGTAGCTCTCATAGATGCAGCAGGTAGAAGCAAGTTTTCGTTCGGTTGCAGGGCCAGAGGAGAGCTGGTACCTTCTAACCTGGGGGCGGGGCAAGTAAAGCCAAATGGCCCCATCGGCCTTGTGTGCCCGACCCCCGGTAAGTCGTACATGTACTATGTTTACATAGACAGTCACGCTCACACAAATACTTCCCTCCCACACATTTATGCTCACACACACTATTACACACACACTTACACATCACTATATTCTCTCACTATAACATAAATACATATACATACTCCCTCCCTTACCCACTTACTCACTCTTTCACCCCTATACCTCAATCGCAGCAGATTTGCTTTTTACCTCTTATTCACATATCGTGTTACAATTCCCTGCTGCATTCCTGCCTCAACGGCCTGGTCCAAAATTCTTCACAAAGTACTGATCTTACCTGGACCAGCCCGATTCAGGACGCATTGGCCCTTTGTGAAAACTTTTTGACTGGCCTAGGGGAGAATTGGAGCAGACCTCTATTGCGGCTTCCATGTCGCCAGCTCACAAAAAAAAAACCCAAAAACCATCAATCCTTGGATTTTCACTTTTGAGTTTAGGGAAAGGCAATACAGGCTAACATCAGTAGCGCTCACTCAACATTCAGCCCACAGGACAAGTCCAGTCATGTAGCCCATAAAGCAGCCCACTACACATATTTGACAGATAATATTCAGGTTGTGTCCCAAACATTTTTTCAAAAAGAACTCCATAGAAAAACACAGTAAAAGGACACAGGCACAATGTGCATTGAGTCTATATTAAAAGTAATTGTAATTAATACAGAATACAGTTTTCAGACAGTGGCCACAAATCTTCACATGATCCCAGTGTAATCCTGGTCAGCACTCCTATTGTAAACACCACCAATTATTGAGTGGAGGAGGTTGTTATGCTGTCCCAGTTAGCTGCCACACTGTCCTGTTTTTTGCAGGCAGTGGGGAGGGGGCACCTGAATTGTTTGGGCGGTTTATGATTTACAGTTATAATAGCTGGCCACTGTTTTTAGCCTATAATAACAATAAATGTGTATTTTAGTGGAGAGCAAACAGGGATTTAAGTACAATTTGCAATTATAGTTATTTAATGTGAGACTGTGATGGAACCCTGTGATGGAGAGGCCTGAGAGCCAGCCTCCTCCCTATTGACTATGGGCCCTGGCTTTGTAAAGACTCCTGTGTCTACCCCACAAAAGTATATCATCCCATCACTTACCCCGGCCAAACCTTTGAACTGATTTTGGCCAGTAATAGTGGAGGTTGGAACCCCATTGTATTGTTTATCCCTTTACTGACCCTGTTGTCTCTGGGAGGCAGATTAAGGGGGCGGTTTGTATCCCAATATCTTGATTTGTGTTAATGTGTGCTTTGCCGGCTATATCCAGCTATGTGTATGAAAAATAAAGCAGTGTTTGTTTTGTTTTATACCCTACACTGAGTCTCGTCTAGTGACTGGGAAACCGGAGACAGAGTCTGTTGTCCCAGGCTAAGGGAGCACAAGTCAGCGGAGGTAGTCGGTCAGACTATCCATCTCCGTGACAGAGACTATAAAGGATTGTCGCTTGGGCAGGAACTACAACTACTTAATAAACCAATGTTGTTTTTTTTTTTTTTCTTCAATGAAAATGTCATTAAACTAGTAGATACATCACCATTAGTCTTCATTAATTTCAACAATTTTATTGCTGCTAGTTGATTGGGGTCATTATATAAACACGTATAATATATAACATGATCATAGTATTATACAGTAATAACATAATGGAAATAAAAAAAACAAAGTAATACAATGGTAGCCGTAACCTTAATAGTATGCTATAAAGTCAGGCTTACTGGAAAAAGGGACTTAGGAACTGATGCAGAATCATTGGTGCTGTCTGCAGAAAATGTCAAAGGTGCAGATCAAAGGCATATAAATATTCTAGGTAATATTCCCCACCCGGCAAGCCATTACCTGACCTGAGAAATTGCAGACAGGGGTCACAGCTAAGAAGTTTTATTTTAGAGTCAGATCATTACTTTTGAATTAATGCTAGACTACTGAGTAGCAGGGATTGGGCTAAATATATAAAATGTTTGTGCTGTCTTTTCCTTAATTCTAATTAAAATGCCAAGTTTTTCAATTTGTGCTAAAAAGGGCACAGCCAGTAGCAAGAAATGTCCCATTATTTATTGATGGTGCCTGTATAGATAGGATACAATCATCTTAAAACCTCCCAAGGTGAAAATAGCCAAGCATATTTGAACAATTTGCATTAACCAATACCAATTATCTCAGTATTAGAGCTAATTTGTCTCTCAGTCTCCAATTCCTGCAATTGGAATTCCTGCATTACTAAAAAGTAACAATCGGTAAGGGTTAGGCAGATATTTGATCTCTTATATACTAACACAACAATGCTATTTATTAGACTTGGGCACCAGGGGGCTCTTCGTGTTCGTCTTCGTGCTCGTCTTCGGGGAAAAAAAAATCTTCGTATTCCGCGAATATTCGCCCCGTTCCTGTCTTCTCTTCGGGCGAATATTCGCGGACATTCTTCGTGCTCGTTTAATCTTCGTTTTCCTCCTGGTTGCCTAGCAGGGGTTAATACGGGGTTAATAACACATCACAGCAGCAGCAGCTGCCGTGAAGGTACGTGTGTGCAGCTCTATTGGTCGTTTCGGCAGGGGGCTGGTCTGGCATCAACGAGTGAATTGCAGAACTGCAGAATGCACTTCATTCGTTGATGGCAGGCGAGCCCCCTGCCGAAACGACCAATAGAGTTGCACACACATACCGAGGTGTACTGTCCATAGATGTTTAATAAAAGAATAGGGAATATTTTACATTTTTAAATTGATTTTGGACCACTTTACATGCCTAACATTTGCTACCTATTTACAATGGCATACTTTGCAACAACCCAACTTACTTATTGGACAGGACTGGAAAATAGCAGGACTGTCCACCAAAATCTTGGGTGTGTTGGCAGGTATGCTGATGGAAAAATGTTGGACAAGAACTAAAAAATAGCTTAGGGTTAATGTACGGTTATGTTTAAGATTAGTAGCAGTGCACTGGTTTGGTTAAAGATGGATTATGTCTAAATAATAATAATTTAATTTTAATGTTTTTTTTTAAAAAAAAAATAGGGGTTTATTTAAATGTATTTTAAAGTTAGATTTATTATTTAGTACTTGATTATATTTATTAAATGTTTATAGTAGCGTTACCTACCAAGCTATAACTACCTATGTGTATTTGCATTTTGCATACCTAGTTTAGCTAAATTAGATGGGACAGGACTGGAAAAAAGCAGGACTGTCCCTGAAAAAGTTGGGTCTGTTGGCAGGTATGTGGATGGAAAAATGTTATAGGGTGAAGTGTGAGTTATAGTGTTAATGTAATGCTATTAGTGAGTGAAGGCCAGGGCAAATAACAAGGAAAACGTCCTTGTGTTTTGTGCATTGTAAGTGTGTGTGTATGTGTGTTATGTGTGATGTCACTGTGTGTTATATGTGTTATATGTGTTATTGTGTGTGTTATGTTTGGTTGGTTGTGTATCAGAAGGAAAATAATGAAATGGAAAAGGAAATGGGAAAGGCAAATGAGTGGGCAATTGGCGACCCGCTCACCTGTTTCACCCCAGGGCAAAGCACCCAAACACTGTCAGTCTTAGACGTTTGGCAGCAGACTTCCAGAGCTCAGACACAAGGCCCTAGCGTAAGCTGGCCACTCCGGCGGAGGTAGCAGGCGTTGCCACACCGCAAACAGAGGCAGCCAGGGGGGAGAAACTGCCCTTACCATTAGGGACATTTTGGGCATGACTCTAGCCAGGAAGCGAACTGGCAGAGAAGAGATGCTGGCACCACCACCAGCAGCAGCATTGAAAAGGCGAATGAGTGGGCAATTGGCGACCCACTCACCTGTTTCACCCCAGGGCAAAGCACCCAAACACTGTCAGTCTTAGACGTTTGGCAGCAGACTTCCAGAGCTCAGACACAAGGCCCTAGCGTAAGCTGGCCACTCCGGCGGAGGTAGCAGGCGTTGCCACACCGCAGACAGAGGCAGCCAGGGGGGAGAAACTGCCCTTACCATTAGGGACATTTGATTCATGACACTAGCCAGGAAGCGAACTGGCATCGAAGAGACACTGGCACCACCAGCAGCAGCAGCAGCAGCAGAATTGGGAAAGGCGAATGAGTGGGCAATTGGCGACCCACTCACCTGTTTCACCCCAGGGCAAAGCACCCAAACACTGTCAGTCTTAAACGTTTGGCAGCAGACTTCCAGAGCTCAGACACAAGGCCCTAGCGTAAGCTGGCCACTCCGGCGGAGGTAGCAGGCGTTGCCACACCGCAGACAGAGGCAGCCAGGGGGGAGAAACTGCCCTTACCATTAGGGACATTTGATTCATGACACTAGCCAGGAAGCGAACTGGCATCGAAGAGACACTGGCACCACCAGCAGCAGCAGCAGCAGCAGAATTGGGAAAGGCGAATGAGTGGGCAATTGGCGACCCACTCACCTGTTTCACCCCAGGGCAAAGCACCCAAACACTGTCAGTCTTAAACGTTTGGCAGCAGACTTCCAGAGCTCAGACACAAGGCCCTAGCGTAAGCTGGCCACTCCGGCGGAGGTAGCAGGCGTTGCCACACCGCAGACAGAGGCAGCCAGGGGGGAGAAACTGCCCTTACCATTAGGGACATTTGATTCATGACACTAGCCAGGAAGCGAACTGGCAGAGAAGAGACACTGGCACCACCACCAGCAGCAGCAGCAGAATTGGGAAAGGCGAATGAGTGGGCAATTGGCGACCCACTCACCTGTTTCACCCCAGGGCAAAGCACCCAAACACTGTCAGTCTTAGACGTTTGGCAGCAGACTTCCAGAGCTCAGACACAAGGCCCTAGCGTAAGCTGGCCACTCCGGCGGAGGTAGCAGGCGTTGCCACACCGCAGACAGAGGCAGCCAGGGGGGAGAAACTGCCCTTACCATTAGGGACATTTGATTCATGACACTAGCCAGGAAGCGAACTGGCATCGAAGAGACACTGGCACCACCAGCAGCAGCAGCAGCAGCAGAATTGGGAAAGGCGAATGAGTGGGCAATTGGCGACCCACTCACCTGTTTCACCCCAGGGCAAAGCACCCAAACACTGTCAGTCTTAGACGTTTGGCAGCAGACTTCCAGAGCTCAGACACTAGGCCCTAGCGTAAGCTGGCCACTCCGGCGGAGGTAGCAGGCGTTGCCACACCGCAGACAGAGGCAGCCAGGGGGGAGAAACTGCCCTTACCATTAGGGACATTTGATTCATGACACTAGCCAGGAAGCGAACTGGCATCGAAGAGACACTGGCACCACCAGCAGCAGCAGCAGCAGCAGCAGAATTGGGAAAGGCAAATGAGTGGGCAATTGGCGACCCACTCACCTGTTTCACCCCAGGGCAAAGCACCCAAACACTGTCAGTCTTAGACGTTTGGCAGCAGACTTCCAGAGCTCAGACACTAGGCCCTAGCGTAAGCTGGCCACTCCGGCGGAGGTAGCAGGCGTTGCCACACCGCAGACAGAGGCAGCCAGGGGGGAGAAACTGCCCTTACCATTAGGGACATTTGATTCATGACACTAGCCAGGAAGCGAACTGGCATCGAAGAGACACTGGCACCACCAGCAGCAGCAGCAGCAGCAGAATTGGGAAAGGCGAATGAGTGGGCAATTGGCGACCCACTCACCTGTTTCACCCCAGGGCAAAGCACCCAAACACTGTCAGTCTTAGACGTTTGGCAGCAGACTTCCAGAGCTCAGACACAAGGCCCTAGCGTAAGCTGGCCACTCCGGCGGAGGTAGCAGGCGTTGCCACACCGCAAACAGACGCAGCCAGAGGGGAGAAACTGCCCTTACCACTAGGGACATTTTGGGCATGACTCTAGCCAGGAAGCGAACTGGCAGAGAAGAGATGCTGGCACCACCACCACCACCAGCAGCAGCATTGAAAAATGGGAAAGGCGAATGAGTGGGCAATTGGCGACCCACTCACCTGTTTCACCCCAGGGCAAAGCACCCAAACACTGTCAGTCTTAGACGTTTGGCAGCAGACTTCCAGAGCTCAGACACTAGGCCCTAGCGTAAGCTGGCCACTCCGGCGGAGGTAGCAGGCGTTGCCACACCGCAGACAGACGCAGCCAGAGGGGAGAAACTGCCCTTACCACTAGGGACATTTTGGGCATGACTCTAGCCAGGAAGCGAACTGGCAGAGAAGAGATGCTGGCACCACCACCAGCAGCAGCATTGAAAAGGCGAATGAGTGGGCAATTGGCGACCCACTCACCTTTTTCACCCCAGGGCAAAGCATCCAAACACTGTCAGTCCTTGGCGTTTGGGAGCGGACTTCCAGAGCTCAGACACAAGGCCCTAGCGTAAGCTGGCTACATTGGCGGAGGTAGCAGGCGTTGCCACACCGCAGCAAGTGCAACCAGGGGGGAGAAACTGCCCTCACCATCAGGGACATTCGAGGCATGACACTAGCCAGGAAGCGAACTGGCATTGAAGAGAGACACTGGCACCACCACCAGCAGCAGCAGAATTGGGAAAGGCGAATGAGTGGGCAATTGACGACCCGCTCACCTGTTTCACCCCAGGGCAAAGCATCCAAACACTGTCAGTCCTTGGCGTTTGGGAGCGGACTTCCAGAGCTCAGACACAAGGCCCTAGCGTAAGCTGGCTACATTGGCGGAGGTAGCAGGCGTTGCCACACCGCAGCAAGTGCAACCAGGGGGGAGAAACTGCCCTTACCATAAGGGACAATTAAGGCATGACACTAGCCAGGAAGCGAACTGGCAGAGAAGAGATGCTGGCACCACCAGCAGCAGCAGCAGCAGCAGCAGCAGCAGCATTGGAAAAGGCAAATGAGTGGGCAATTGACGACCCGCTCACCTGTTTCACCCCAGGGCAAAGCATCCAAAGACTGTCAGTCCTTGGCGTTTGGGAGCGGACTTCCAGAGCTCAGACACAAGGCCCTAGCGTAAGCTGGCTACATTGGCGGAGGTAGCAGGCGTTGCCACACCGCAGCAAGTGCAACCAGGGGGGAGAAACTGCCCTTACCATAAGGGACAATTAAGGCATGACACTAGCCAGGAAGCGAACTGGCAGAGAAGAGATGCTGGCACCACCAGCAGCAGCAGCAGCAGCAGCAGCAGCAGCATTGGAAAAGGCAAATGAGTGGGCAATTGACGACCCGCTCACCTGTTTCACCCCAGGGCAAAGCATCCAAAGACTGTCAGTCCTTGGCGTTTGGGAGCGGACTTCCAGAACTCAGACACAAGGCCCTAGCGTAAGCTGGCTACATTGGCGGAGGTAGCAGGCGTTGCCACACCGCAGCAAGTGCAACCAGGGGGGAGAAACTGCCCTTACCATAAGGGACATTTGAGGCATGACACTAGCCAGGAAGCGAACTGGCAGAGAAGAGACACTGGCACCACCACCAGCAGCAGCATTGGAAAAGGCGAATGAGTGGGCAATTGACGACCCGCTCACCTGTTTCACCCCAGGGCAAAGCATCCAAAGACTGTCAGTCCTTGGCGTTTGGGAGCGGACTTCCAGAACTCAGACACAAGGCCCTAGCGTAAGCTGGCTACACCGGCGGAGGTAGCAGGCGTTGCCACACCGCAGCAAGTGCAACCAGGGGGGAGAAACTACCCTCACCATCAGGGACATTCGAGGCATGACACTAGCCAGGAAGCGAACTGGCATTGAAGAGAGACACTGGCACCACCACCAGCAGCAGCAGAATTGGGAAAGGCGAATGAGTGGGCAATTGACGACCCGCTCACCTGTTTCACCCCCGGGCAAAGCATCCAAACACTGTCAGTCCTTGGCGTTTGGGAGCGGACTTCCAGAGCTCAGACACAAGGCCCTAGCGTAAGCTGGCTACATTGGCGGAGGTAGCAGGCGTTGCCACACCGCAGCAAGTGCAACCAGGGGGGAGAAACTACCCTCACCATCAGGGACATTCGAGGCATGACACTAGCCAGGAAGCGAACTGGCATTGAAGAGAGACACTGGCACCACCACCAGCAGCAGCAGCAGCAGCATTGGAAAAGGCGAATGAGTGGGCAATTGACGACCCGCTCACCTGTTTCACCCCAGGGCAAAGCATCCAAAAACTGTCAGTCCTTGGCGTTTGGGAGCGGACTTCCAGAACTCAGACACAAGGCCCTAGCGTAAGCTGGCTACACCGGCGGAGGTAGCAGGCGTTGCCACACCGCAGCAAGTGCAACCAGGGGGGAGAAACTACCCTCACCATCAGGGACATTCGAGGCATGACACTAGCCAGGAAGCGAACTGGCATTGAAGAGAGACACTGGCACCACCACCAGCAGCAGCAGAATTGGGAAAGGCGAATGAGTGGGCAATTGACGACCCGCTCACCTGTTTCACCCCAGGGCAAAGCATCCAAGCACTGTCAGTCCTTGGCGTTTGGGAGCAGACCTACAGAACTCAGACACAAGGCCCTAGCGTAAGCTGGCTACACCGGCGGAGGTAGCAGGCGTTGCCACACCGCAGCAAGTGCAACCAGGGGGGAGAAACTACCCTTACCATCAGGGACATTCGAGGCATGACACTAGCCAGGAAGCGAACTGGCATTGAAGAGAGACACTGGCACCACCACCAGCAGCAGCAGAATTGGGAAAGGCGAATGAGTGGGCAATTGACGACCCGCTCACCTGTTTCACCCCAGGGCAAAGCATCCAAGCACTGTCAGTCCTTGGCGTTTGGGAGCAGACCTACAGAACTCAGACACAAGGCCCTAGCATAAGCTAGCTACACCGGCGGAGGTAGCAGGCGTTGCCACACCGCAGCAAGTGCAACCAGGGGGGAGAAACTACCCTTTCCATTAGGGACATCTGAGGCATGATTTCAGCCAGGAAGCGAACTGGCAAAAGATACTGGCACCACCACCAGCAGCAGCGTTGGAAACGGAAAAAGGTGAATGAGTGGGCAATTGACGACCCACTCACCTGTTTCACCCCAGGGCAAAGCATCCAAAGACTGTCAGTCCTAGGCGTTTGGGAGCGGACTTACAGAGCTCAGACACTAGGCCCTAGCGTAAATTGGCTACACCAGCGGAGGTAGCAGGCATTGCCACACCGCAGCAAGTGCAACCAGGGGGAGAAACTACCTTAAACATTAGAGAGAAAAAATTTAACTTTCCAAGCTAAGAGCTGGGTAACCCAATTTGGGCAGATTGAATTTAAGAAAGGCAATCTGCTCCATCAGATGAGGTGCCATGCGTGAGCGCTGTGGACTCAGTATGTTTCCAGTCATAGAAAACACGCGCTCACTTTGAACAGTGGTTGGCGGACATGATAGAAGCTGCTGCGCAACCCATGAGAGTGCAGGCCACACACTCTTCTTTTCATCCCAGTAGCTAAGAGGATCAACATTAGGAGCAGAAGGAACTTCACAGAGGTAAAGTTTGACCATTTCAGCAGCACTACTCTCCTTTCTGCTGCTAGCTCTGTCAGATGGTCCAACTATACTGCCAAGTGCCTCTTCCCAAAACGCAGCTGCTCCACTCAGCTGTGTTGTGCTGCTTGTGGCACTGCTGCTGATGCTGCTGCTAGGGGTAGCAGACCACATCATCTCTTCCTCCTCCTGCACCTCACCCTCCTCGGACAGCATTCCCATTTTACGCTGCCAGTCACGCACCTTGTTGACCAATTGCTCCCGGTAGCTACTGAGAACATTGAATTTCAAAGCTAGCTTTCCCTTAATTCTTGGATCACAAAGGCACGCTAGCATCATTTCGGGACTCTCTTCCATTCGCTTGCGAAGGTGTACTTTTAGCAGATCCTTCAGCTTCCTGACTATGGCTGCTACGTCAGGATGTAGAGTGCCACCTTGAACAGCCTCACGGTTTCCAAGGAACACATCCATCTTGCTGCCTAGATGGGAGAACACTGGGATTACCTGGGCCAGACTGGCAGTGTTTGAGCTTAAATTTTCTGTGGCATCCCTGAATGGTTTAAGGACTGCCACTAGCTGGGCGATCACTGTCCAATCCTCCCTATTCAATGGAGAGGTAATCCCTATATTGTGCTCTGAGGCAAGATTATGGATTGCCCTCTGCTGCTCCAAAATCCTCTCTAGCATGTCTAACGTGGAGTTCCACCGTGTACTGACATCCTGACGTAGGCAGTGTACGGGAAGACCTGACCTCTCTTGCTCTTCCCTCAAAAGTTGGCTAGCCTTAACACTATGGTGAAAGTGCCCAGCGATCTTTCTGCAGCGGGACAGAACTACTGCTGCCACATTAGTTCCTTCTGACATTGCTGCCTTCACTACAAGATGGATGATGTGGGCTGCACAGCGCACACCAACAATATGACCATCTCGCAGCGCTTTCACCATATTGGCACCTCCGTCAGTTACCACAAAACCAACTTCAACATTGGTGCCCGCCTCTGCTCCCACCCAAAGGCTAAACATTTTCCTAATCGCATGCAGAATATTTTGGGAAGTGTGCTTTTCATCCATCACTTCTGCATGGAGAAGGAATGATCGGTAGCCTGCTGCAGCAACTTCCTTAGACACACCGGGCTGCCACCAGTGTGCTGTCAAAGAAAGAAAGGCATGCTGGGCGCTAGGTGCACTCCACAAATCTGTAGTGAAATGAACACACTGACCAGCAGCCTTGGAAAGCTCCTCTTTCACTGCTGCAACACAGGACCGATACAGCGAGGGGACAATGTTCCTGCTGAAAGTGGAACGTGACGGAACTGTGTATTGTGGAGCCACAGCCGCCATCAATTGTTTGAAAGGCTCCCCTTCAATCATGGAGAAGGATGCCCCTCCAACAGCAATGAACTGACCAATAAGTCGCGTTACTTTATTGGCCTGCTGTTTGGGCATCGTTCTCTTGGAGTGGAATGCCCCAAATTCTTCCAGGGTGGGCTGGGCATGCAGTGCTCCAACCTGCCTTGGTCTCTGGCTGCCAGCACTAGTTGCTGCTGCTGCTGCTGCTGCTGCTATTGGCTCAGAAGAAGAAGCTGTTGGGGTTTTTCCACGGCCACCAGCTATGCTGCCTGCACTAAGTTTTACCTCTGCATCTTTCCCCAATAGCACAGCGTTGTGTTGAGTGCTGAGGTGATGCTTCATGCTAGCACTGGTAAAATGGCCAGACACTTTCCCTCTGCTTATTAGCTTCCCACAATGTTTGCACTTTCCATAGCGCCCTTCTTCAACATTTTCAAAGTGCTCCCAAATTGGGGCGCGCATAGCCTTGGAGTGTGCCTTGGGTGCTGCTCTTACTGCTCGGGGTGGATGAACAGAGGCAGAACTAGTGGTGGTGGGACTGGTGGTAACAGTACTGGCCATAGTGGGACTGCTAATTGCTTTAGATTTGCTAGGTTTTGCTGCTGCTGCTGGTGGTGGTGATGGTGATGATCGTAGCGGAGAAGGTGGAGGCTCAGGGGAAAATTGTGCACTAGTCATTTGGACACTGCTCCCTGAGGAATCTGATTCCTGACCACTCATCTCCTCTACTTCCTCTGGCTCATAGTCTAGCTCTTCATTAGCCAGATCGAATGGAATTCCTGCTAGGCTGGAGCTAAGACTGATATCGTCGTGAGACTCGTGACTAGTAGTAGTGCGAGCAGGAAGAATAGACTCTGCACTTGGCCTCTCAGTCTCAGGCTCCTCTGCTACCTCGCTAGGTGGAGTTCCACTATGTGTAGCCCTCTCTCTAACTGTCTTTACAAAAATTTTGTAAGGACTTGGTGGCTTGCTAGAGGTACTAGGAGGACATGGCGTGGCGGTACCAGTGGGAACAGTAGGCGCAGCACTAGTGGTGGTAGAGGCGGTAGAGGTGGGGGTGGTGGTGGTGGTTTTCCCTACAAAGGAATGAGATCGCTTTGGTTTGGGACCCCTCTGAGTCTTGCTGCTAATTTGGCTCTGCTTGGTACCTTGCATGCTGCTGGTGGATGGGGAAGATGCTGCTTGGGGCAAAAGGCACTTCTTTTTAGTCACTGGGCTGGTACTACTTGTGCTACCCTTTAACTTTGAACGTGCTTCTGGTGCTTTAGGCTTTCCGTAAAAAACCATAGAGCTTGTGGGCCTAGCCGCACTACTACTGCCTGCTTTTGGTGCCTTTCCTTTACTTGATGATCCTTCAAGCAATGCTTCCCCAAATGATAAGCGAGAGCTTGGCCTACTTGGCCGACTAGACTGACGCAAAGGCTGCATCTTAGAACTGGTGGTGGTGCTGGTGGTGGTGCTGGTGGTGGTGGTGGTAGATGGAGCTTGTCCCTCCTTAGTCCCAAAAGGAGGATCCATTTCAAATTTTGTGTTGTGTGTGTAGTGTAGTGTAGTGTAGTGTAGTGTAGTGTAGTGTAGTGTAGTGTTTAAAAAACTATAAAAAAAAAATAAAAAAATAAAAATAAAAAAAAGGAAAAACGAATTAAAGACAAAAAAATTAGAGGAAGTTCTCTTCAGTGCTACTGCTTAAAAAGTAAAACTATGCACTACTGCACTGTGCTGTGTGCAATCTGCCAAAATCCTAAAGTTATTTAAATTATTAACTCAAGATTAACTATTTAATAACTAGCAGTATTTTATTTTTAATTTGAATTTACACGGGCCTAAGAGCTTAGCCTACTACTATGCTAGCCTAAAGCTATATTTCCTTACTATAAGTCTACCTCTAGGCAGACGCTCTCAAACCCACTAAGCTAAAGTGAGGTTAAATCAGATTCAGTATATGATTTATTAATTAATATTAAGTTATATAATATTAATAGATTAGAACTAATTTACTTATATATTATGTATTATAGATAGAAGAATATAGATTATGAATTAGAATTTAGAATTAGAATTACTTATATTATAGATTATGAATTAGAATATTATTATTTATAATATATTATAGATTAAGATTAAAGAAGATTAGAATTATTTTAGTACTACAGCTAGTAGCTTGAAGCTTTGCTTAGTACAGCTCGTCACAGTCAATTTTTCTTGAAAAGAATTAGAAATAAAATAAAATGTCACAGCAAAACAGTTATCTTCACTGCTTGCTGCACTCACTAGCCCAACAAGTTCACTTCACTGATGGACTGAGGTGAGCAAAACACTAAGGGTACTTTTAATAAAATTGAAATAAAATGTAAAATAAATGAGAAAATCTTTGCAAAACAGTTAACGTCACTGCTTGCTGATCAAAAAAAAACACAGCACTTATGCGGCTGCACTCACTAGCCCAACAAGTTCACTTCACTGATGGACTGAGGTGAGCAAAACAAATGAAATAAAATGAAAGATTAATTAAGAAAAATTGACTTGGTCTCTTACTGTTGCTAAAACAAAGCACAAACTATAGAGCTGCAGCACCAGTACTAATAAGATTAGCTGAACTATACGCTAGTAGTAATTAATTAATATTATTACTTTTATTTATAGCTAATTTAATTAACTATTAAGATAAGAAAGAATTAGAGAATTATTGATATTACTGATTTTAGATTAGACACTAGTAGATGTTCTGAATGTCTACAGTACACTCTACACTAGTATACTATTACTAACTATAACTGACAAATATATATATTTTATAATGAATTCAATTATTAATTATATTAATTAATATTACTGATTTTAAATTAGACACTAGTAGATGAATGTCTACAGTACACTCTACACTAGTATACTATAGTATATATATATATATGACTGACAAATATATATATATATAATATTATAATGAACTATTAAATTATAGATTCTATTAAATTGTAATTTATAAATTCTATTTAATTTATTTAAGCAGGACAGGCAATAGGCACTAGTGCCAGCCCAGGGCAAGGGCACCCCAGTGCCACTGAGGCACTGGGTGCACTGTCAACTCAACAGCACTTACACTAAAGTTGATGACAAATTAATTTTAAAAAAATTAAATTAATCAAATTATTATTATTAAATATATTAATTAAGTAGCACTGAAGTGAGGATGAAGTACACAGTGAGAAATGGCAGGCTAAGGCTTACCAGTCTCACACAGAACAGAACAATCTCTCTCTGTAACGCTCGGATGCAGCACAGCAGTGTTGCCAAAGCAGTCACAGCGAAAAATGAATGGATCTCTCAGGCAAGCTCTGGTCTTATAAAGGCGCCTTCAGAATTCAAAAAACAGCAGCACAGGCATTGGACGAGACCCTTAGCGTTACGTCACAAGAGTGAGCTGATTGGACAGACGAGGATCAGCTCACTCCTGTTTGAAATTTTGGCGGTTGCGCGGCAAAAACGAAGACGATCACGAAGAATCTTCGATTCTTCGTGATTGTGAGTCTTCGTCTTCGCCTACGGTTTGCCGGCACTGTATTCTGTTCTACGTTCCTTCGGAACGAACAAAAAAACGGCCTCTTCGTGCTCGTTTTCATGTTCGCCCGAAGACGAATGCACAAGTCTACTATTTATACTTATACCCAATAATTTAACCCAATACTTAAAATTTGTAGAACAGCCCAAGAAGAAATC
Source organism: Spea bombifrons (assembly GCF_027358695.1). Classification (NCBI taxonomy): domain Eukaryota; kingdom Metazoa; phylum Chordata; class Amphibia; order Anura; family Pelobatidae; genus Spea; species Spea bombifrons. The sequence continues at coordinate 88,261,701 of NC_071090.1, read as the reverse complement.
AAGTAAGTGTGACGATCAGAATAGATTTTAAATTATATTTTATGGTAGTTTGGCAGAATATGATGATTAACAGAAACATAGAGTCTGACAGTAAATACAAATCATTCAGCTCATGTAGTATGCCCATAGTTCCTGCTATAAGCACTCATACTTTAATCAGCAGAAACCTCTGGGTTGAAGTCACTCAAGGTGCTAGCTGATCACACAGGGAGCCAGGTCACAGACGGAACAGGAGTCCTAGGGGCAGTCCAAGTAGAAGTACCAGTGAATGCCGACAGCTTTAGATGACGGAGACCAGGGCATATACCACCTTGGCCAGTTTAATGATTTGGACTGGTTCTGGTGAGTATAGGGTATTTGATGGAGTCAGAGGAGGGGCTGAGACAGCCTTTATAAGCTAGTGATTTGGCCTCTTCCTAGAAATCTAGAAATCTGGGGTCTGTCAAATAAAGAGTTACATGCTAAGTGGCTGCATTTGGATTTTTATATGAACTTTAGCAGACAAAAGTAAATATACGACACAAAACACACAATGCTAATTGCATTATGGTGGAAATCTGGATCTGACCTTTCATTGACACACATACACACACACATTTAATTGTTTACCACAAAACAGTAGGATTGTTTGTGTGCCAGACTGAGAAAAAATGAGCCATTCGAATTTAAAGCAAAAATATGAGTCAAAACAGGAAAAAAATGAAAACTTGAAATATTGTGTTTGTAATAAACAAGAAAACACAACTTAAAAAACAGGGGTTGTAGTTAGCTAAATCCCTATAAGCCTTTTCATTGCCCTGGGACATGCAATAATGAAATGGACATTTTTACATCTTTGGGGTACACAATACTTTTGGTTACAAAGAGGTTAAAATTAAAGTTACCTTGCCACCTTGAGGAAGCCCTACACTACTATTAGTGGTGGGTGAGACCCATTGTGTACGGAGTTTGGCTTTTTTGGGATATTTCGTTTCCAGTCCAGTTGGCGGTCTAGGCAGATCTTCTCCAGAGGCAGGACACCACTGTATCATTCTGAGGACTTTGAAGGCTGTTTGTTCCTTATTTTTAATGTAAGATACTTTTACTAGTTTTCACTTTGTTATTAAATAATTACATTTCATTTATGCACTGCCTACTCTTCTACTTGCTTGTTCCTGGAGGATATAATTGGCTGTTTGGAGAAGCTACAGCCATGTGACAAGGACCCTGCTTTGTCACAGGTGTTTGAAGCATGAGCATCTAGAGAGCAGTATGCTGATCTGGAAAATGTGAGTGAGCACTCTATTGGTCCATTGTGGATATACATTCATTTTCATCGGATATACTACACTATATATTGTGCTGTTTTTTGGGGTTTTTTTTGCTTGTTATGTTCCTGGATTATATACTATATTATTAACCTAAATAATTTCGACTGTGAATAAACTGTATATTGGTGTGTATAAATTAGTGCATGCTCATCTTATTGCTATTTTTGTTAAAAATAAAGTTAAACTGAGTCACTTTAGAAATCAGACACTGGTTTAAAAAACTTGGTAAAATAGCTGCCCAGATTCACACTGGAATTCTACGGGAATCCAACAATTGCTGAAAAACATTGCTGCAAATCAGTGATCGTTCTTTTATGAGTTTTTTTAACATCAAAATAGAAGCCTGAAATACCTGAAAGATACTGACACCCTGTGCTACCAAGGGCTTTACCCACATAAATAAATATTTTTCCAAACAACTACATTTGCATTCAGTCAGAGAGGGGTTGTTTAAGCTTGCTCTCAGAATTTATTTGACTTGTAAAATAAAATATTAAATTCTAGTCAGGGTATTATGAAAAAAAATAATTTTGCATGACATTTAAACCTGAAAAGATATTTGGGATATTTGTGTTACTATCAAACACATAATTCACAGGCCTATAACAAAAATACAGAATATTGGATATGGCAGTCATCTATAAGGAACTTTGAAAGTTAGACTATAGTTCTATTTAATGTAAAAGACAAAGGTGATTTACTATCCCCTGATTTTGGCACAATAAACTTTTAAACTAAAATCATTGCAACCAAGTCATCTATTGAACCATGTATAATGAGTCTGCGTTAATATTCGTGAATTCGTATGTTCTGCTGTTTTTGTTATTGGGCATCATTTGACTTTGAGTGTGAACATCCTCCTTTTATGCACTAATACATACCATTTATAATTAATGATTTGAAACTGTCTGATTGTCACCTAGTTCAGACTTGGCTTTGGAGTTACCCCTGAGGCAGGCTTTGGAACTGCTAATACACATCCAGAGCTAGTCCTAAAGTCTCTAAAGCCCTAGATGAACCACAGTATGTATCCGGCTCTCCTTTCTTGCTTAAACTTGTTTTCTGATACATGCAGGTATGTGCATTAATTTCATTCAAACCCAAACAGGAAACAACTGCTTCAAATGTCGCCTGTGGTGCAATTTGTGCAGCCATTGTTGCAACTGACTCACTGTGGCCCACTAAAGGGCAACAACATTAGTGAGTGGGGACTGGGGAGCATGGGATTGTTTGTGGTGCAATCAATGACTCAATATAGTCATCACACTGTGTGTATGTCGGTATGTATCTACATGTATGATAGTTACATATATATATAATATTATATATATATATATATATATATATATATATATATATTATATATAAATATATATAATATATAAATATATATATATATATATATATTCCCCTTCCTCTACAGCCACAAACATATTTAATCCATGTCCCAAGGTGTCCCTAAAAGCCTAGATAATGTAACTGCACATGTTATGGTTAATTTTTGCCCAAAAACATTTTAAATATTCATAGATGTATGTGTCACACTTTGTGGCACGATTGGGTACCTTTTCGTTAACAGATTTACTATTTGGGATGACGGTCATATTTCTGAAAACCTTACAGCAAAAGCACTTATAAATTTACGCATTCACAATCTTGCGCGTTTTGTTCTTTCTGGTTTTGTTATTGCAAAGTCTTAATAACCCCCATGGGGAAAAAAAGGATACACGACTGAAAACGTGTCTCTCACAGGAATAAGAAATCTTATTTTGTGTTCAGAACAGCTTTAACAGTGATCATCTGAAGATGTTGAGTTTCATTGGGATTTTGCCATTGTGGGAAAAAAAACTGTTATTCTATTAATTAATCTAAAAAATAAATCGACGCAAGTTAAATATCTTCAAATTTTCATTGCTTAGTAGATCTTTCCTTAAGTTGTATGGCATTAATAAAATGTGTTTTGATTTTTATTTTACATTACAGCCTGCTACAATAATAATTGAATTTACATAATTCCGCTACCAAATTATCAAATGACCTATTTCCAAAATGTATGCCAGAGACCATGTTTGTGTAAATTATCTTCCACGTCCTTAATATCATGGGAATTGACTAAATTGGTACATCGTTATAAAACCACATAAAAATTTGTAATGAAAAATATTAATCAAAGGCTTGGGTATTTTGCAAATCAAAAGGTGATTTTATGTTTAGGAGTGGAAACAGGTTGCTAGTTTAGGGTTTCTATAACTAATTGGGGAAAATTTAAATAATGTTTATGACAACTTTTAAATTGGATTCCATAATTGAATCTGCCTGATTAATAAAACCTCCAGAGGGGTAGTGGTGCTGAGCTTATCAAATTTCTATGTATTTCCCAACTACTCTTTGGTTTTTAAAAAGTCACTTAGTAAATTGCCTTCAATGCAAAAGGTACATTTTATTTAATCCTATGTACAGTTCTAAAACATCCTTTTGTTTTTTTCATCCCGGAGGAATATATTTAAATTCAGTTCATGTTAGCTGTATAGTCATTTGGATTAATACAGATTGGTAACTCAAGCTCGTAGGTGCTTAATTCCTTCACTAATTATATAATTGTCTTTTACCAATTTCTACTTGGATAATACTTATCACAGTGATTAACAAATACTGCAAGTTACATGTAACATTAAATGAGATACATAGTCCCTGTAACTTAAAGAGAATAAAACTTTTTTTTTTTTGCAAAAGTAAAAATATCACTGCTTTATGTGGAAAACAAAATTGATAAAATGAATTGTGAGCAGGTGAGAAAAATAGGTGGCTTACAGTTGAGTTTATACAAGTTGAAGCATACTTCTAGGTTCACTCCTTATGCATAATAATCATTAATAACCCTCTCAATAATTTTTTCTTTGTTGCCATAAATTATGTTCCAGGAAACCTTTTAACTAATCCATCAAAAGTTCATAGAATGTGGGCTTGCAATCTTCTCCTCCAGTACCAATATGCCAGGGGCGTCCAACCTGCGGCCCTCCAGCTGCTGCAGGACTACATCTCCCATGATGCTCTTTCAGCTAAGGGGCTGGCTGAGGAGGATGGGAGATGTAGTCCTGCAGCAGCTGGGAGGGCCGCAGGTTGGACGCCCCTGCAATATGCCAATATTGTCAGTTTGGTGCATTGTCATTTTTTATGTTAAATTTCACTCTTCTGTATTGTAATAGTTCTACAGAATCTGTAACAGCTATATCTGGGATAGGCACAGGGCCGGACTGGCCCACCGGGATACCGGGAAATTTCCCGGTGGGCCGGAAGGTCCGTGGGCTGGGCGGCCATGAAGACAGCCGCTGAGCTGCCCCCCCAGGCTGCCCGAAAACGAATCAAAGCAGCCGCTGGGTGCTAATGCGGCCGGCCGCCCGGCCGGCATCAGCACCCAGCAGCCGTGTGCGATGGCCGTCTAGTGATGGGAGCACTGTGAGGGGTGAAAGCTCCGCCCCCTCGCACTCACCTTTCACCCCTCACGCTGCTCCCATCACTATGCGGCCATCAGATTGCTGGGAATGTAATCTGAACGGCCGATGCGTGCTGATGCCGCCGGCCGGCTCTGCTTTAATACTTTTTTTTTTACTTTATATGGCAAGCCGATCCAGCTTATCATATAAATAAAAAAAAAGTGTTAAAGTAGCTCCGGCCGGCGGCATCAGCACGCACCGGCCGTTCAGATTACATTCTCGGCAGTCTGATGGCTGCATAGTGATGGGAGCCGCGTGAGGTGGAAGCTCCGCCCCCTCGCACTGCTGCAGCACCGGATGTCAGGTCAGTGGCATCCTGTCAGCATAGAGAAGAACAGTGTGTAGCTACCAGGAAGTCAAGAGAAGTAGAAGGTGAGTAAAATAATGTATTTTTTGTACTGTATAATGTGTTTTGTATTTGTTAAAAACAAAGAAAATCGGCATGTGTGTGTATGTAAGTGTGTCCCCCTATATGCCACTCTGCCTCCAGAAATGCCTTATATCCCCCTATATGCCACTCTGTTCCATGATATGCCTTTTAACCCCCTATATGCCAGAGTTGCATATAGGGGTATAAGGCATTTCTGGATGCAGAGTGACATATAGGGGGTCAAAAGGCATATCTGGAGGCAGAGTGGCATAAAGGGGGTTAAAAGGTATATCATGGGGCAGAGGAGCATATAGGAGGGTATAAAGCATATCGGGGAGGCAGAGTGGCATATAGGGGGCATAAGGCTTTTCTGGAGGCAGAGTGCCCCATGATATGCCTTTTAACCCCCTTCATGCCACTCTGCCTCCAGAAATGCCTTATACCCCCTATATGCCACTCTGTCCCATGATATGCCTTTTAACCCCCTATATGCCAGAGTGGCATATAGGGGTATAAGGCATTTCTGGATGCAGAGTGACATATAGGGGGTCAACAGCATATCTGGAGGCAGAGTGGCATAACGGGAGTTAAAAGGGATGTCATGGGGCAGAGGGGCATATAGGAGGGTATAAAGCATATTGGGGAGGCAGAGTGGCATATAGGGGGCATAAGGCTTTTCTGTAGGCAGAGTGCCCCATGATATGCCTTTTAACCCCCTTTATGCCACTCTGCCTCCAGAAATGCCTTATACCCCCTATATGCCACTCTGTCCCATGATATGCCTTTTAACCCCCTATATGGCAGAGTGGCATATAGGGGGTTAGATGGCATATAGGGGGTTAGAAGGCATATCATGGGACAGAGTGGCATATAGGGGGTATAAGGCATTTCTGGAGGCAGAGTGGCATATAGGGGGTTAGAAGGCATATCAGGGGGGCAGAGGTGCATAACTCGGGGGTAGGTTGTCAAATGAAAGGAAATAAAAACCAAACATGTCTCAATCATAGCTTTTATTAAATATGGAAAAAAATAGTCTACATGAATTAATAAAGAAATAAAAGTTTCTTACCAGAATATCGTGAAGAATAATGTGATCACTGTTTTGTTCCACTGAATAAAATGTAACTCTTTCATCTAAAAAATGTTCGCAGTAGTAAATGTTTTGATCCCATTATGTGTAATGTATTTCATTTATTAGGGCCTTTTAACACTTTTGCTTTCTGGCATTTTAATAAATTTAATGAGATAAAAAGAATGGCACATAGTGTGACTCGGGTGTGTATAAGGGGTGCGTGTGGGTATAAGAGCTTCACCGTGAGATGAACTATATGGGGCTGGTCTCCAAATTTTTCCAGGGCTGCTTTTCAGTCCCAGTCCGGCCCTGGATAGGCACAGGCACGGTGGACATTTTCAAAATCAACTGGATCAGTGGAGGGCACCATTTTTTCATTTAAAACTTAATAGTTTCTATTGGTTGAAAATGTATTAATTAATCATGTGTTTATAATATAATCACTATATCCCCTTTAAAAACCCACACTAACACACACCTAATATGTACACAGACACTCACACGCTCATCCAGAGACTCACACTAACACACCCACTCAGACACAACCAGGCACTCAGCACTAACATACCTATATAGCAATATATGTAAGTGTAACCAGATTTTGTGTTTAACTGGGAGATGACTCTGCAAAAATACACTCTGTATGGCAGCAACAATTTTGATACCACCCTAGATTATGCCATTATAACACACGTATATTATACACATTATAACACATTCCAAATACAGGAGGACTGTTATTATCCTATTGTACGCACATTTACATCTAGTTCTATCCAATATTACCAATTTCCTTTAACCCCATCCGCTCCCCAAAAATGCCATCATCCTACATACTGCCTTGTGGGTCCTCTAAATTCCTCCTAGCTATCTCGCTTATCTGGTCCTGCAATGTGGTCTCTAAAGGCAGTCTTCTCTCTATGCTGTGTCCTTTCACACAGTGTAGAGAGAAGACTGCCTTTAAAGGGACCTAATCAGGTTGGCGCGACATGGCAGTGTTTAATTTTTTGATGGTCCGAGTGGCAGACACCAGAATCCTTTGTGGCGGAAACAGGTGTCCGTGTATGCAGATCTTGCTGACCACTGAGCTATATAAATGAAATGTAATATAATTTGCAAAATTTTTGCCTGGCTATACACAAGAGTTTGCGCATGATGTCAACATGTTTGATTCGTAGTAAGCTGCATGGCGTTTTCATTTCACAACACATAGGAAATTAAAATGTTTATTTCATGACTATCCATAAGAAACAATAGTGCTAGACTTTAAATAAAAAAAATGCCATATGATCCTCTTTTCTCTGACTACGAATAGATTCCTGGCAGTTCATTCTTGTAGCTGTATCGGGCAATCGAGTGAGGGCTTTTATCATAATTGACTAGGACTTATGAGGAAGAAAGACCCTTGATAATATCTTTAATCTGTGAAGGATGATTGGTGAAAATGTGTTTAACATTCAGAGTTTCTTCTCTATAGATAGATTTACTGCCTGATATGAAGACATTGTTAAGTGAAAACACATTCAATAATAGATTGATAATGAAATATTGATTAACTCGCCATGACTGTCATTGATTTAGCTTGTTTCATGGAGACCAAGCATTTTAAGATCAGTATTTATGCATCGGTCTGGTTATTTTACTTTTTCAATGTTGCAGATGTGGGAAAATTGGGTGTTTGTCAGCTGAGGTTAGAGAATCCCTGGCCTTGAATTATCGGATAATTCTACATTATGTCTAATGTTTATTTGCCCAATTGAAGGGCTTTTTTTTTAATCTTGTAAAATCCAAATGACAATTGACAGTCCGGGCACGTCATGTGAAAACCAACGGTTTATGACTATTGACGTGCCAGGAACGCCATTACTTCAAACGGGTGCAGATCTACGTTCACTTTCTGTCCCCAAACGGTGTTGCTGTAATACCTTCAAGGCATTTAGCAACACTGGGATCGGCATCAGGGGCCATGTCTGCCCCCTCCCCGGGATGTCAATATCCGCCAAACGTTGTATGGCGACGGATGCCAGTTTCAAAAGAGTTTAGGATGCGATCAATGCCAGACCCTCCTGAGAACTCTGGCTCCACTTGCAGGTTGAATACAGGTACTACATTCAACCATGCAAGTCAATGGATCCCAGCTTTCTAATCACAATGTCATTAGTAAAATAAATGTAAAAAATAACACTTTTTTAAATGGTAACAAAGAAACATACTTTCCCACTGATATCACCATCAGGGGAACCTTCCAGTTCCAAAAAAATGTTTTAAAAAAGGACGAAAAATATGAAAATAAAATATATATATTTATAAAAAAAATATTTTATGAGCAAGTCATAAATTTAGTGCTTTTTTTTCACACATGGAAAGAGTTAAAATACCGGCATGTTAAATGCCTATGGGGTGTCTACTTTTAAAAAATGAATGAATTGTCCGGGCTCAACAAGGTCCCAACTAACACACGGGAAAGGATGACCATGTCTAATTTCCAATTCGAAAAATGCACATGTCCCAAATGTGGCTTTGTAGCCCCAAAACAACCCGACAAACTCATGCATGTGGGGTATCACTGTGCTCACAAGATTTTGCTGAACACAAATGGGGGTGTTGTGTGACAGTGACATATACCAGGACCTGTAAATTCATACCTAAAGTACGTGTGTGGGAAAAATGCATACAAAAAATACTATTGCAAACTTTGACAAAGGCTGGTGGTAGAATTAGTGCCTGAAAAGAGTTAAAATACCAGCTTTTGAAATACCCTGGGGTGTCTAGTTTTCATAAATATATGGTTTTACAGGGCACACTGAATTGGCCAGGCTCAAAAGATGTACCAAACAGGACATGGGCAGTGGATCTCCAAATGTCAAAGTTCAACATTGAAAAATGTGCATGCCCCAAATGTGGCCTTTTTGCCCCCAAACAGCCAGGCAAACCCAAGCATGGGTGGTATCACTGTACTCAGGAGAATATTTGAAATACCCTGGGGTGTCTAGTCTTCAAAAATATATGGTTTGATGGGGTATATCGCATTGGCCAGCTTCAAAGATACTCGAAATAGCACATGGGGAAGAATTACCAGATTTGGAAAAAATGGTTTTAAATGGCAAAATGCTACCTGTACTTATTGCCCCATAACGTGCAGAACAAAGCAAAAAAACATAAAAACAATGAGTATTTCTAACCTCAGGACAAACAGTAGAATCTATTTAGGAGGTTTTGTCATTAGCTTTTATAGATGAGTAAAAGATTTTTCAAGTAAAAGTCAGAAAAAGTCATTTTTGTCTAAATCTTTCACGGTATTTTATACTTTTTTTTTATAGTAAATAATATGATACAATCAAAATAATGACATCTAAAGAAAGCCCTTCTTGTCCTGAAACAAAAACAATATATAACTTGTGTAGGTTCAATAAATGGGAAAGAAGACAATTACAGCTAAACACGAGCACCCCAGAAATGTTAAAACAGCCATTGTCACGAAGGGAAAAAAAAATAAAATCAGCCATTGTCGCGAAGGGGTGAAATATTGTGTTTACATGCTATAAATTCAGAGTTCTTAAACGTTTAGACACTTGCTTTATACATTGAAGGCAAAGTGCTTTTGGCATGAACTGCACATCTGTATCTCTGGCTGAGAACATATTGTACTGTATATTCAACAGACAGCAACATTCTGGTTCAGTGCTGAAGGTATATTTTATGCAACAGCAACGTATGGCACTTGTCTAAGTTGCTGTATTGGAATGTAATAATAACAAACTATAGTGTGTGTGTGTGTGTATATATATGTATATGTATATGTATATATATATATATATATATATATATATATATATATATATATATATATATATATATATATACCTGCCCACAATCTCAGACGTGAATGAATCATCTAACCATAATAAAAGATATAATAATTTTTTTTTGTAAAGACACTTTTATTTAAGTGCACTAAAAAGTGGAAAAATATTTATTTTTCAGATGGATATCAAAACATTTTTGAATATATGTGACTAATATTAAAAGTGTGGAGCACTCCCTATTACTATACTAAATATTGAACCATTGCCAAAATAATTTTGTTCATTTAGAATCTCTATTTGCATTGCCTGCTCTGCCACAGCCGGGTTGCTTGAAGAGACCCTAAAGGGAGATGCTTGAGCCAATCCATGGCATTACCTGTCTGGATTTGAGTATACTGTCTGGGGGAGGTTTTCTAGAGCCTGGCTTACCCGAGTCTGGCAGGAGGTGGATGACTAGACTGGTCAATCTGGGCCAGCAAAGTATGGGCCAGAGAGGGAGCCATTTTTTGTATTTTATGATTTGGGAATATTTGTTATCAAAGTAACAGTTCACCAGGATATTGCCCTATACGACCATGCTTTAAGATCAAAGAAGTAACTTAGTGTCCCTCAGCAAAAAATGGTTTGTCACTATACAGTTTAGGCAGGCATGAAAAAAGGCTATGAACTCAGAACACCTTCCAAAACATAGATGCTAGTAGTTTTATTTTTATCATTTAACAAAATGCAAAGTGAGTGAACAGAAGAGAAATCTAAATCAAATCAGTATTTGGTGCGACCACCCGTTGCCTTCCAAATAGCTTTGGTTCTTCAAGGTATGTTTGCACAAAGTCAGTGAGTTTGTAGGCATATAGTTAGTATCATTAAACAGTTATACCAACCAGATGCTAATGATCATAAATTTAATATGTAGGTTTAAACAGAATCATTACCTGAAACAGAAACAGCTGTTAAGGAGGCATAAAACTGAGTAACAGCCAAACTAGCAAGACGAGGTTGCTGAAGAAAGTTAAATGTCAAAAGTCATTCAGCATGGCAAGACTGGGCATAGTAACAATACTCTCCCAGGTTAACATTTAAGACATACAGTGGTTTCCACACGTTCTGCTCAAGCTCTGCTGAAGAAGCACACAGAAAGGGGCAATGTTGAGGGTAGTAGACGCAGTGGTCGGCCAAGTAAAATGGCAACAGGCGCTCTGCTGTGATTTGAAATATTTGGCTGTAGCAGAAGCCTGTTTGTTTGTCAAAGCGCTGGAGAAGGATACAAGAATAAGTGTTTGCAGGCAACAATGAAGCATGGTAGAGGTTCCTTTCAAGTTTGGAGCTGTAATTCTGCAAATTAAGTTGGGGATTTGCTCAGCATTTATGATCTCCTCAATGCTGATAAGTACAGGCATGTATTTTACCATCATAAAATACCATCAGGGATTCCATTGTACGCAAAGGCCTACTGGTACCTGTCACACAAATCGGCAACTCCCTCAGTCAGAGATTTCCTGTTTTCCTCCAGGGCCTGCATGGCTAAGAGGACAGTCCAATGATTGAGGTATTCCTCTCCACACATTTAAGTGAGGAGTATATTCAGGAGCCTCTCCTATAACAGATGGCACCTTCTCGAGCAACTACAGCTTCAGGAGATGGTAACAAAAGAGCATATTACTGACTATTAAATGGACCCTTCCTTAAAGGTTGAGTTATAGCAGATTGGAGACAGAGTGGTAACAATGGACGAGAACAGATAAACCTACATAGAATATTCAGATGATGTAGAATGTGCTCCTGCAACAACAAGAAGCAAATTATGGACTTGAACCCACACCTTAAAGACCTATACAGTACGATGAAATCATTTGTGGGTAAGATTTGGTCAAGAAACCGTTGACCTTAGCGAAATTCCAGAAACGCTATAAAGCCTATTTAATGATATCAGCCTTCACCCCACTTAAACCGGATAGGGGCTATAGGGCTCTCGGAGCAAAGCCTTCCCCTAATCAACCACTTAGGTACAAAGTCAGCCGTGTATATGATTATCTGATAAATGAAGAGAACCTTCGAAAACAAAGGCTCACTGTTGTGGCTTCTATACTGACCGAACCAAAGGTTGCCTAAAACAGATGATGTATGCAAATGAGGGAGCCTTAACCTGTGTTTTGTGTGCTTCTCTTGTTCTTAGACACATTGTCATACGTGTCTTTTATTTAGCTAAATGTTTGAGCAAAATTGTTTGTTTATAAGAGGCATTTCTTGCTAGAATTAATCTGCTTATTTATTAAAGCAAAGCAATTTATTTCCTGCTGGAAACTGATGGAACAATTTGAATTACTTTAATATGGTGATACATTTTATTAAGTGAGTAATTATTAGAGCTAATTTGTCTAACTATCAAAATCAAATAGATGGAAATGTCACTCCTGCACCCAAACATTACAGTAAGATGTTAGCCTATGGCTTCATGTGTCTATATATCTTATGTAAAGTCCAAAAATAATTACCGGCACTCCAGGGACTTTGCAAATGACCACACAAACAACTTCGGTTTTTAAGTCAACGTTTCAGTCTTGTTTATTACAGACTTTCATCAGGACATAACAAAAAACCAAAAGCAAGTCAAATTTATATCCTAAAACAACATAATTAGCAAGACTTACCACACCTGTGGTGCTAGGAGTGTCTGAACCCGGCGTGTACCATCCCCCAGTGTTAAAAGTGTTTAAAAAATATGTAAAAAATTAATAATTTTTTACATATTTTTTAAACACTTTTAACACTATACATATTTGCCTCTATATTTATTAATTTCAGTATAGTAATCATAGGTGACTCGTTGAGCACAATAATACATACACATTTATAAAGGCATATATAGAGGTTGGGATTCCGGTATATTAGATTTGTACTATACAGATTCCTTGCAGTTTAAATATACATGTTGCCAGTACATAGATTGAAGTCTGCACATGCGCACTGGGGGATGGTACACGCCGGGTTCAGACACTCCTAGCACCACAGGTGTGGTAAGTCTTGCTAATTATGTTGTTTTAGGATATAAATTTGACTTGCTTTTGGTTTTTTGTTATGTCCTGATGAAAGTCTGTAATAAACAAGACTGAAACGTTGACTTAAAAACCGAAGTTGTTTGTGTGGTCATTTGCAAAGTCCCTGGAGTGCAGGTAATTATTTTTGGACTTTATATTATTTACTGCTGCAGTTATTTGGCACCGGGCAGAAATTTGGCATTTGGAGTGCAATTGTTAATTTTGGACTTTATATATCTTATGTAGATACATATCCTGGAGCATTATGATGGACGATATACACTGTCATTGATAAGAAGAAATGCGGGTTCAATTTGTAAAGCTCTAAGAAAACTGTGTTGGGTCAGTGATAAGCCTAAACACTCCAGGGAACAATGCCATTCAGGTATTTTGCTGCTTGTTTTTTTAAATGTTTATATTCAGGATAGCTTTTTGAAAGAGAAGAACAGATACACGTTCCTACAATCACAAATTCGGTGTTGACCCTACCCTTTACTAGACGTATGTGAGTAGTATTTCACGTTTTTATGTATGCTTTATTAAAGATGTGGTGGATAAGTAAAATGGCACATTAGCACAGGTGCTACCTGAGAACTTACAAGGGTAGACTACCTGGCTTTGTGGGAAGGTGGAGAGTGGGTGTTGTGACCAAACACAATTCCCTTGTATAGGACAGGATATGGCCAGTCAGACCAAGGACTTATTAAGATGTGAGAAAAATAAACTGACTTGGAGACCTGGGAAACAGGGTGCTGATGACCAAGAGCCAGATGAGGTTTTATAGGACAAAAAACGGGACAGCCTGCTTTCGCTTTTTAGTCATGCAACGTTAGGAGAAACCACATCTCTAGCTCTAAAACTTTAACGTTTTTAAAGATTTATATTTAAAAAATGAAGGCAAACATCTAGTAGAGTAGAGATTTGTCCAGTCAGGAGTTTGATTGGCTCGCCTCGATTCAAGCAGGTTTGTTATTGCAATCTGAAGACTGAGTTGAGAAGGTTTGCTGTCGTTCAGCAGCATGCATACTTTTACCTCCCAACTGTGTCCTGTTTAAGGCAAGACAGTTCAGACTTTTAAGTTCTGCCTAACTGTGGCAAACAATGAGGATCATGGACTGATTAGGGAAATCAGAGGATCCTGACTGCCAATTGAGCTGTAAAACTGACCTCAATCGCAGCTCCTATGTGAACACCGTGCAATGTATCAAAGCAGAATACCGTTTAAAGTAGTTCAATGACCCCCCTGTCAGCCATCCGTGCAACCATACAACATGAACATGCGAAAAGTATGAAGTGTCTAGAGATCATCAAGAGGGATCAACATTTAAAAAAAATAACTAGTATGTTCAATATAAAATATATAAAGATAAAATATTTCTCTGAAAAACTGTAACATTTTAAAGACAGCTGTAAAATCAATGGAGGCCTGTGCTGCTACCTTGCAACACTGCACAGCTGTGCAAAGTGCCTCCTTGGGTAAGACATCGATTTTTCAAGTAAACAAGTAAACGGCAAAGAGCATGATTGCTTTCCCTTATCGTATGAACATTTTTGAAATTGTGTACGTCTTTATCTTAATTCCTTATTTAAATGCCAGTGAGCTCTTCTATATTTTCCCAGAGCTGGTTGCCAGTCTTCCGGATCTCCTAGAAGGAGTTGTGGTTGTTCATACTCACTCCCTGTCCCTTTGTGTCTATTATAGGGTAGCCTGTCTGTTTAAATGTCTAGTCCTGCCCCTTAAATAAGCCCCACCCAGTTCCTGCCTCCTACAGGAAGGCTGCTAGCCCTGGGTAGTTCCTAAGTATGCTCCTTTAGAGTAAGTGCCTAGTACTGAATAATAGATCTATAAACAAAACGTATTCAGAATACACAGATCGACTGAATCTATGTGTGTTTAATTGATGTCCTTGGTTAAGTCTTTGATTACTAATAACCATAAGCAGATGTCTGGCTGCAAAAGTGATAGGTAAACTTAAATTACACACTAGAACCTGGCAAAACTAAGCAATGTCATTTGTTCTTTTTGTTTTGCTTCATATTGGAAAAGCAGGTTTTACCTCTAGAGTATATATCCAAATGCTGCAGATGTTACAAAGCAAAATATAGTATGTTTAGAATTCTAAATAAAAAAACTATTATAGAAGCCCAACATACACCAAACCATTTCCAAAAGAACCATTGGTGTTTTTTTTCCAGCCCCCTGCTTTGTGTTTTTTTTTTTTTTTTAAAGAAAGTAATTCAAAGTAAACAACAACAAGTGTGCTCCCAATTTTTCTAAGTAATCCGTCACATGGGGATAACAGCTACATAATCTAGGTAGAAATGTTCGGACGTAAAATGCAATACATAAATTGGATTTCAATTTCATGTTATTTCTTTACAAGTCATAGAACGGAAGTTGAGCTACAGCCCAAGCAGAAGAATCTCCGGCATTAATGAAACCTTTCCACTCCTGGAAATGCAACAGAATGTGGAAATGCCAGTGGAACAGGACTGCATCGATTTAGGGCCACCACGTTCCCTTCATTTTAGCCAGGCATGAAATGGATTACATAATACTGGATCTGGCACCAAACCTATCCTTCCGCAAGGCAAGTTTATGTAAACTGCCAAAAAAGTATAAGATGTAGGTAATAATTTTCCTTAAGCTGCAAGCGGATAGCAACTTTTCCCCTTTAGTACACACATACATACCAACAAGCGTAATAGCAGCTAGTTGTCAGTAGTGGCTGGGCCCCCTGGAAGCTATACTGAGACCCCCCCATTCCCAATGTATGTAATTTTTTATCTAAATGGCTGTGTTGTTTGTGTGAAATCAGTAATCACTTGAATGCAGTTATATTGTTTAATAGTGGAGGTTTTCACAAAAATACGCCAGTGTAAATCTTGAGTGTGCCTCATAATTATTATTTACAGTTATAGTATAAATATTAGTTCCCAGGTAATTTTGATCTCTCCTAACCAGCACACCGTGCTGTAAAATTGATGAAGGTCTATGCTATTACAGATCTCTGTCACCCATGTGGCCAACTCGTGGACAGATAAAGTAGGTGGCCTTACTTCCGCTCATGCCCATGGTCCTACCTCTATCCAAACTCCCCCAACAAACATCTTGTTTTGGGCACTTGAAATGCTTGCATAAGAAAATACCAAATAACTATGACTGTGCTGTGGAAAATGAGACACTTGGGGTTATGCAAGAGGCTCCAATGAGTCTCATTGGCTTGACATACCTAGGAACTCTCTGGGTTTGACCCTGAGCCACTGAGTGGAGTGTCCTGAGTCACTTTCCTGTCTGCATTGGAGCTGTGTTTTCCCATACCCACTTTTTCTCCTACTACTGGCCATTTAATGCCATCTGAAGCTAGCGCCACCTCAATGTGTTGCCAGTCCCACCTCTACATGTGGCTGTCCCTGCCCCCTTGTGAAGCCAGTCCCTCAGAAGTGATAGAACTCCAGGTAGCCTAGACTGGGAACTTCCAAGTTATGCCATGTAGGATGCTTTTTATTTACTTCTAGTAGCTAGTACACACTGACCACAAGTGGGTGGTTTGTTATCTCAGAACTACAGTTATGTTATTGGGGTAGAAGGGGAAAACGTCAAATACATTTTTTGTGCTCTTATTCATCAATAAGCTAAACTCTTAAATAGCATAACACAGTAACGTCTTATTTATTTTTCCCCATAACCTGAGGCTTTGGGGCATTTTTACTACGTGCTTGTTCTACTATGATTCAACATTTTCATGTGGAGCCTCTCAATGTATATATATATATTGTTTTTTTCAAATACACATACGGCTTTCTTTATATATATATTTATATATATCCTTATCTTCGGCTCAAATAAAGGGGCCAGCTCAAAAATAAAATTTAAAAATGCCAGACAGTATGTAAAACAACAAAAATAAAATACTATTGCTTTAAAATGCCCTCTGGACGCCCTCTGGACGCATGGGGACATGCTTACAACCCTTAATGTGACTGACCACTTGGATAGATCGCATAGCCTTAGATAAAACAGTATGTATAGCGCTACTTTATGGGTTAAATGCAACCCTGCACCCATAAGAACTAATTCATTATAGAAGGCCATGTCGCGGTGGGATGCTTTTCTTCACGTTTTTTCATTATAGTGGTTAAAATTAATTGCCATCATTTAGCCTAGCAGTGGATTCCCCTGCTGTGGTAAAATATACACACTTATTCCTAAACAATTTGCAAGGTTGCATAACTAGTCTCTTGTTCATTTAATTACATTAAATGTAAGCTTTATGGCAAAGTTATTGGTCCTTTGGATTCAGAAAACAAATGTTCCAACAATGCTATAAATAGAAATGGTTCTGTAAGTTATTCACTAACATATTACAATTAATACTATTATTTTGTTTAATAGAACCTCTTTACTGAATATTAGTATTACCCGTTAATAAACATAATATATTTAAATCTTGATTAAAATGGAACACCTTTGACAGAAATTTGATTAATTTGGAAATTCTTTATATTATCCTGAGTAATGTCATTCTTTCTACTCATTACACACTATCCTTAACTTTAATGAATGTTTTAGAATGAAAACACTTTGCAGGTGGCTTTTCATTGTATAGAAATGTGTGTTCCATTAAATTTATAAAATGTTTTATTAGAGATATAACTAAAAGCCTGGTAAAAAAAATAATGGAAAGGTGTGTTTAGGTCAAGGGAACAAGGCCTTCAGCAGCACCATGAGATGGGAGGCTGTCATCCCTAAGGTGGATGCCGCAAGAGAGCTGAAATTGGAGTCTGCCTGGTATAAATCACCATTATCCGTATCTCCCAACAATCTGAGTGATAGTCCTGCTGTCCCAAGTAGCTGCCCTACCATACCTGGGAACATACCCGACTCTACCCTTGTGGGATGCAGCCAGGACTACCTGCTGACATTTTTGGGTAGTCCCGATGGCGTCACGAAAGGTCCCTCTGACATCAGGTGGTCTCACCTAAGTGACAGGAAAAGTTGTGGGGTATGATTATTTGCTGTATCACCACTGCACTAAAAAGTGAGCCGGTACATGATGACATATCCTAGTACAACAAGCAGTGCAGCTGCTAGAGGACACAAATGGATAAGAGGTGTATAAAAGGCAACAATGACAGTGTCAAAGATGCTTACCTGTCAAGTGTCTTCATTAAGGAGAGACAGCCCCTCCTTGGGGCCAGAATCCCTCTTCATTTTTCCTCCATTGATGTCCTACTTTTGTAGGAACTCACAGGTTTGGTGGGTATGTGCGTATTACAGTGTGATGTATAACATTAAATGTTACAATAATGTATATTGAAACAGCCTAGAATAAATATTTTAACGTTTTGTAAGATCTTGTTATGTTTATGAATTACATTTGGTAAGTGTTTTATTTTCGAAATGCAGTACTCAATTGCGTAAATAGATATTAATAGGTCTCAATGTCATTTCAAAAGTCATGATTGTTATATAAAAATTAGCATCTTCCAGTTAACTTAAATTACATATGACATGTCCTGTCAATGTCATATAGGTAATGTTGCTGTAACTATAATCAGGTATCTCTGGGTCTAAAATCCAGTCTGAGATGAATCCATTCGCTATCTGGCTTAGTGCCTCAGCTTCACATAGCTGTTCTTAGTGTTGCTGTGAGCAGCAGAATTAACCCTGCTAAATCAGGCTTACTTGCCAGAAGTGCCCCATGGGTATAATAACGTTAAAATGACACTACTTGCCTCACTAGTTGCCTGTTTCAACTAACTATGCTCAGACTGCAGCCAAAAAGTCTGCTTCAGAGCAATTTGTGATTTCTCTTACGGGAAAAACTTCCAGGAATTAGCAGCTGCTTCAGTTAGTATTAAGTTAAGAACCCTTTCTTGCCTGCACGTGAAATCCCTTTAGAAGGCCATATGTCATAGGTTTACACATTTTCCTGCTAGGACTATATTGTCCTCTCATCTTTCCAAAGACTTCCAGACAAACTCGTTGACCTCGCAAACCCTGAGAACTGCTTACAAAGCAGCAGGAGACTGGAAAAGCACCAAGTACTTAAAATGTTGCACTGTAGCGTAACTAGATGCTGTATCAGTCATAAAAGACATCCTTAATTTAATTAGGCTGACTATTCATACATTTTTGACTATTCATACATTTCTGATGTATGTTTTCCATTTGGTTTGCCCGTAATAGTCACAATATCAAATTCACTGTTTATTGATTGTACTATCTTTTCATTAATAATATTTATTGTGCAACTAATAATAATAAAAAAAAGCTGTACTCCATTTGTAATGCTAATCAATACTTCAGTGGTTTCAATATAGCAAGATAAAATAAGAAAAAAAATATAATCCAAAAGGGTATAGTCTAAACGCCAGTTGGATATAGAACCCCAAGGCTAAATGGTAAAATGCATAAACTGTCAACTGTGGGTAATATATTCTTAGGGAGTATTACAGACCTTGACTAAGCAAATCTCATAGGCGCCTGAACTCATCAGCAGACGGAAAGAGACTGGGATGGAGAATTTGTAGAAGGAACTAGCAAAACAGAACAGCTTGACATGTTTAACTTTTTTGTCATCTAGAGCTTAAGGCAGCTTGCTAAAAGATTAACAGTTTGCTAGATGGAGCAATACAAGTAATGAAAATGCTTCCAGTGATGGGAGACAGCATGCTATGCAATACGTTCAGTGAAGTTATTACCATCATTAGGATGCTTATGATAACAGTGCTGTTAATTACTGTTTTGCTATGATGCATTGTTATAACACCGTGTCCCACCCCATTTTCTTTCCAGTATCTCGATCATAGGACAGTGATCCAAATGTTGCCTTGATGATTATAGCAGAGTAAGAGATTTGCTGGGTCAGTAAACCAACATTATCTCCTGAGGTCCACGTTGACTTGGTTTAAGTATATTTGCTCATTTAAATAATAATATGACACTGTTTTATATACATGACTTCTCTATTGTAATTTCTGCATGTTACAATCTTGTTAATCAGAAATTGTATCATGTTCACACTGGCACAAATGTCCTCTTTCCAGCCTATGGATTTGTGTGCTCCACCAATTCACCACTGCTAATGAGATGCCACTCAGGACTGGCTTGACCATTTCATAGTCCCCAGTAGTCAGAATTACACTGGGACAGTCACCATACCTTAGCTCACATAATATGGTTGAAGGTGCATTGTAACATTGCCTAATCGTTAGAAACCTTAAATGTTTCCCTTCTCTATGAAGAATGTGCAATTGTGATCTGCAAAAGGGCCCCACAGTGTTTTTAGCATCCATGACAAACAATGAGATAGGGGTATAATGGTGGTGTGGTAAGAGAGACAGGAATGGAGCATGATGGTGCTGTAAAAGAGAAGTGCTGAAGAAATGTAGTTGAAAATGAGGAAAATTAATTCAAAAGCGAGGTTTAGGGCAAAACAGAAAGTTGTGGTGGGGGAGTGGGTGATCTAAAATGGAAGGTGGAAGGCAAATGCTCTGAAAAATATATTCAAGGTCATCTTATAATCAGATCTCAAATAGAGGTCTGACTACATGACTAAGATCCAGATCCCCCACAGCGCTGCAGAGGACCTGGATCCTTCTCTCTGGCAGCCAGTGGCCGTCTGTTCGATGCACGCAGACAACCTCCGCTTCTTCTTCCGATGCTCCACAATAGAAGCCCTGGCGGAAGTACCGTTGATGCTGGCCTGTACTTCCGCCACGGTTTCTTTGATGGCGCACTGGCGTGACGGGACCTTCTGGTGCTCAGTCATAGAAGCCCCGACGGAAATCCCGGTAGCAGCAAATAAGAGAAAATAAAAATTAAAATGCATTTTTTTCTCAATCGTAGTTTTTATTACTAGTAAAACTTTTTTCCTATAGGGTAGTCTTCAGGCTTTTTCTTTTTTTCTAAATTAATATTCAAATTTTGGGGGGTCGTCTTATAATCGAGGAAATACGGTATTCATTTTTTATTTTAGTTTTTTAGTTTTGTTTTCTGTACATTTACATTGTATAACTTGCTCTTATTGTACAGCAAAAAGTCAGTCATTCATACGTACTTTATATAAAAAAAAAAGAACTTTCAGTAAGTGCCTTTTCAGGCCTCTTTTCTTGTATTAAGCATTTAATGCTTTTGTCAGGCACAACTTCCCCTGCTGTGTCTTCTCTCTATCTTAAAATATTCTTTGAATAAAAGCCTGCTGAGCTTATGCCTAAAGACTTTCATTGCCTGATTATTTTTTTAAAGAAAAAAGTGTTCATTCTTTATATGTGCTTGTAGGCTGAGGAAGTTAATCTGCTCTGGAGTGGAGGGGAGTTTTTGGAAGCGGTATCACATTATAGAAGGTTTCTAGTATTCTAACTTGAACTACTCAAGGAATTACCTCATCCCTAACCTCAGTTACCCTCCTGACAGGCTGCATTGTTCGAAATCCATCAAGTTTTAAAATTATAAGGCGAATTGTTTTAAAAGCTACTCTTGTGCCTAAAATCCACTACCAAGTTTGCCTTGAAATGGTTACAAAATGATTAAGGTTTTTAGATCAGGCACTCCGCGGGGATTTGTCCAAACTTAGAAGCTGGACACAATAATGTGTCTCTATTAGCTATGACCTCTGCCATCATGATGCTTAGTTCTGAAACAACAGAGTACTCGGCGTCAAATTGCAGTACCTTGGCAGTTATATCGGGAGCATGAGAGCTCTTTTCCTTTCCATGTCTAGGTTTAATCAGGGCACTTTGTTCTTTTTCCCTTCAAGTGGAATGACATTCAGCCTTAATATTTCCAAAGTGTAATAGGCAAATGAATCTGATTATCTTGTCATTCTTAGATGAGGACCTTTTACTCCTTGGATGAGGACCTTTTACTTCTGCGTGACAGGTTTTAAATCACATAAACATTTAGCATATTGTGTTACTGTATATCTAAGTATTTCTACATAGTAATGAACAAAGCTGCCACTATATGCACAGGGTCAGCCGACAGTTATTATTTACACCGTGTGTTCTGGAATATATTGATAAATGGAATATTGAGAGTGCTTGGAATAGTTGGGTTGTATAGTCAAACAGGTTCTAATGAAATAATCCGTGACATGAAAAGCATGATGACAAAGTGCAACAGCAGTGTCTGGCATTTATTGAGCTTTTGCATTTCTTACACAAGACACGAAGTAGCCTTGGACTTGCCCGGTAATCAATTCTCGGGTATATTTGCCAGAGCTTGTCCAAAAGGATACTTTAATTGCCAGATGACATCGATTTTAACTATCTGGGTTAATCAGATGTATCCATTATATGCATTACTTGACTGCTGCAGCACAACAAAACATAAAACGTGAAATACACATCATGCTGTAATAAAGAGTAAGCAAGTGTCTGAGGACAACACGATCAAAGGTATGTTCATTTACGTTACTATGGGCTGTGAGCATCGAGTAGAGACGTAGACATTCAAAGAAGCCTCGCCGTTCCTCTATTGTGTGATCAGTTCTGTGATCTTCAAACAAATGTAAAACAGTGTCTTAAAAGTAAGGTTTGAAAGTAATGGATGACAAAAATAACTATATAAAGGAAATACTACATTTATTTGTTTTCTATGTGTATATATTGTCCAAAAAAGGAAATATTTTGGATACCCACCAGTATTCAGATCATTTATTATAAGCCAGTTTAAAATATAAATTATTTCAATAATATAAGGACATTTATAATTCGCTTGGTCGTAGGTAAGTGAAACAGCCTCCCAGCAGAAGCTGTCGATGTTAACACACTGTGGGAATTTAAATACAGGGGATAGGCTATATCATTCAGGCTATTCTGAATCTAACACTATGCCAACGACTGATTATGTTCGAGTCTTTACATCAGGAAAAATTGGCAGACTAGATGGACCAAATGCTTCCTACCTGCCATCAAATTCTTTGTTTCTAAGTCATTCAAATAAACAGAAGATTCAAATCTAGTAATTAATTGTGCACTTGATGCTTTCTTTTTTTTTCTTCACAAAACTATTTTATAACAGTTTGTTATATTTTAACAAACAGTTCAATTAATGTTAAAAAGCATTCAATACCTATGCAAAGTAACTAGAATTTCTCAATATTTTTATTTTCTGCACAATATTTTTATTTCTCAATATTTTTATTTTCTCCAGATTTTATCATATGTTACCCAACATTAATTTAGGGTGATTTTAAAACACCTATAGTTGATACCTTTCCCCTGTTACCACTGACTTTTGTGCAATCTAAGAGCCCAATTAAGACTGTAAACTCACCATACCATACTTGGAATAAATGGCATCACATGAAGTGATGCACATCTTCTAAAGTATATGACACCAAAGTAAAGCGTCATTTATTTCGCATACTTTCTGCAATTCTTCTTAGAATTTCTTCAAAGTTGAATGTCACAGGGCTGGGCTACTGATGACAAGGCAGCCCTGGCACTTTAAGGCCAGTGGCCGACTGACGACGTACTTGGTGGCCACAGGCTGGATTATACACTGCCAGACACTACGTTTCTATGCTCACATAGCATGCTGCTGGAAATTTCTAGCCGGTGGTCGCACACTGCAGCACCATAGGGCCAGTCCGTGTTATGAGTATAGAAATGCCCTACATGTTTTTTTTTTAGGATTTGTAGGAGATTAACGTACCAGAACACTCCCTTACACTATACGGTAAACCGTAATTTTATTCTTGGGTTGGTTAACAAAGTAATTTTTCATATTTCAACCAAGAGAGGTACATGCATACCTGGGAACTTCTGGGATCAAGCTACCCGGAGCCTACCCTTGCGGGACACGGGCAGGACTTCCTGCTGACAGTGTAGGGCCACTCCGCTGATGTTGTTGGGCGGTCCCGCTGGCGTTGGGGGCATTCCCGCTGTCATCGCAGGAAACATCCCTATTTAAAGGGGAAATGGACGGATAGTGGGGCTTGTCAAGACCCCGCTCCCGTGACCTGGAGCATTCAGGTGTTGAACCAGTGCTTCTCCGGGTCAAACCTGGAGAGTTCCCATCTATGGGTACATAGAGTTGTGACACTTTTTCATCATTAACATTTTTCCTTTTTTCATTTTATAACAAAGTTTTTTAGTTTTTTTTAAGTTTTTCTTATAATTAGTTAATCTACATATTTTGTTAGATCACACAGTATTCATGGGACAGGATATGAAGGTATGTGTAGTCTGAAGCAGCGGAATCATTAGAGACCCAAGCAAGGTCTGTAGTACTGCTGGGCAGGAATGGATTGCCTGAAACTTCCGCTTATGCATTGAAATGCTCACTTACATCAAGCACCGTTACACCAACAATGTTGTCATCAGGCTGCCTGTCCCATGCATTTCCCTGCCAAATTTCAACAGTGCAAGAAGTACCGTTACAACCTGTGTCACTATGGGGTTAATTATTGACAAATGGATTGTGGTTTAACACATTTACAATTTGGACCGAGCATAAAAAGCATTGACGACGACTAAATTATTTGACTACCGTATATCAGTACTAATATCAGTGTTATCTTGTTGAAGCAGAAATAAAGGACCAAAACCAGAAATAGCCAAATGCTATGACTATTCCTTTTGAATAAATCAAATTATTAAGATAGAACAGAACCACTTTATTTAACTTTTTAGCAATATGACACAAATAATGTACGTGTTAAATGCCTAAAAAGCCCAATAACCAGGATTATGTCTCGATTTCAGTGGAAGCATTAGGCTAGGTTTCCACTTGGGTTTTTGTCCGGCGTTTTTTTCTTGATGAAAAACGCCAGGAAAACTGCCAAGAAAACTGCCACTGCATTTACCTGCGTTTTGGCGTTTTTTTCTGCAGTTTTTTCTGGCGTTTTAGCCTTTCTGTGGAAATTGCTTTTTTTGACCTTAGGCAGTTTTTCCAGCCTTTACACGTTAGAAGTTTCACCCAGCTAAAAGGGATTAGGATAAATGGCAAGTATCTGCCCTCTCCTGATGTCATTTACTTGGTAGACCCTTTTGTCTCTTTTCTGTGGTTTGTAAGGCATGCTTTATTTCGAATGTCTGCTCCTCTGGGAAGATTGGCCCCAAATGATGGTGCAAATTGTTTGCTGTTGCTTTTGGCACGCAGGATCCAGTCGCGTATGTTTGTTTGTAATGGCATGTTTGTTCCAAATGGTGTAAAATTCAATATGAACCAGTCCAGGACTTTGTTTTGTGTGAAACTGTTTGTTTTCAGCCTATTTCTTGTAGGACACACAGATACTGGGTCCATCCTCTGCATTGTAACTGTGGAAAAAACGCCATAAAAAACGCCAAGGCAATAAACCCACATGGCTTTTTCATGGCGTTTTTTCTCTCCCATAGACTTCTATTGGAGGAAAAACGCCAAGATTTCTTGCAAAAAACGCCAGAGTGTCAACATGCTGCAATTTTGAAAAACTGCCACAGAGCCCAAAAAAGCAGAAAAACGCCAAAGAGGACTGAAAAAACGCCAGACAGAAAAACGCCAGACAGAAAAACGCCAAGAGGAAATGGCATTTTGCGATTTCCTATTGAATTACAGCTAACATCTGGCTGCAGCCGTTTTTCACAAAAAAAACGCCAGGTGGCGCTATTGGCGTTTTTATGGGCGTTTTTAGCACAAAAAAACCAAATGGAAACCTAGCCTTACTATTATATTTGTAGTAATTTAGCAGTACTTTTATTTAGCATTTGTGAGTTCTAACTCCATTTGGGGGACAAACTGGAAACACTCCTAAAACATCCCTTGATTTCATAATGCCAATGTAATCCCTGATGTCTTAGAATTTTGTATAACCACATCTCCTTCACATCAATAAGGACCAGTGCTTAAGTTTGTATTGTTGCATTGATACGAGTTTAGTAAATAATTTAGGCTGCATGATATTAAGAATGAAATTATTATTTTTATTGTTAGTCATTGGTGACATGCAGATTTAGAAAAAAAAATAGGCTGTATGACATAAGAAGGATATGCACTGAAACAGTTCTAATTACAGACCAACAAATGGAAAAGCCTACTATGACATGCTTTGGAATGGGAAATAGGAAGACGGTTATTTGGGATGCGGTGCAATGCTAAAAATGAGGACAATAATCATAATTCTTCACTGATAGATTCTATTATTTCTCTCTGTTATACTTTTTCCATACAATCACTGTGTTTGTTTCATCTGTTATTTGGAGCTGCTGCAATCAAATGCTTGAGCACAAATGATTGCAAATGGGATTTTGCAGTTCCTGCTCCGGCTTTGCAAAATATGTTATAATTCCAGCTGAATCCTTTGTGCTTTTTTATTTTTATTTTTTAAAACATATCAACAATAACATCAATTTTAAAAAAATATTTTTAAACTTTAAAGTTATGGTTTTTTTTTACCTATTTCTCCAAATGTGGAGACAAAGGGGGTAAACTCCTAGCCAGGTTATGTGTTACAAAATTAAACATTTTAATATTCGTACGGATATGACATTTATAGTCCCGTTTCTAGAAGCCAGTTCACATCTGTGTGTGGTTCTGATCCACCCATTAAGGTGCCAGAAAGTAATATTTTATTTCAGTTTGATAGGCAATGCATAAAAGGGTCTTCCAATACTTGATGCTAGAGATCAACAACATTTTTAGCATCTTGGGTGAAGAATGGGTGGATGTGGATGTGTGTGTATATATATATATATATATATATTACTGTACAAATGTTTTAGGTCGGTGTGATAAATGCTGTACTGTTTGGATGATTTCAAAAATAGACATGTTAATGTTTGCAGTTTGTCAAATGCTAAAAATAAAGTGAGTGAACTGAAGAAAAATCTAAATGAAATCAATATTTGGTGTGACCCCCCCCCTTTGCCTTCAAAGCAGCATCAGTTCTTCTAGGTACTTTTGCCAAAGACAAGGATTCTGTAGGCATATAGTTAGGTGTATTATTAAACAATTATACCAAGCAGGTGCTAATGATCATTAATTTCATATGTAGGTTGAAACCCAATCATTAACTGAAACAGAAACAGCTGTGTAGGAGGAATAAAACTGGGTGAGAAAGGGCTTACTAACACTGAGTGTGCTGAAGTTTAATGTCAAAAGCCAAACAATATGTCAAGACTGAGCACAGCAAAAAAACACAAGGTAGTTATTAGACAAATGCAAATGGACCAAAAACAATTTCGGCCACAAATTCGGAAGGTTTTTAAATTCAGGAACAAAGTTAATTGCCTGGTGCCCACATTCACTCTCTCACACTCCCATTCTCGTATACTCTCTCATGCCCCTTTATTGTTTCCCTACCTTCTCTGTCAACCATTTCCACTTCTGCAGACCACTTTCTCTTTGACTTCTTCATCTTCTATCTTTTATCTTCTCTCTTCTATCTATCTGCTTTGTTGAAACAAGGCTAGGTTTCAGATATGTGCCAAACACATAGCAACATAGGTAATTTAGGTTGAAAAAAACCCCCACAAATCCATCAAGTTCAAGCTTACTGTTAATCCAGAGGAAGGCAAAAAGATCATTCTTGACTCCAAATGGCAATCTGATTTCTCACTGGATCAACAAGCTATAACTCATCCTGTCCTTACAATAAATTATACCCCTGCATATCCTAGACCATTTAAAGCACCTATAGAATTTGATAGCACAATGTATGTGGCTAATGCATTCTATATCTGTCTAGTTAATATTTCCACTGATTTAAGTGAAAACTGAATGGATGCCCTCTTGCTCTTTTCACAGTCCGTTTAATGAACAGGTCATCATAGAGTGTTTTGTGTTGTCATTGTATGTATTTTGTGTAATATATCATCCTCTCCAAGATGCCTTGTTTCTAAATTTAACTTCTCTAGCCTTTCTCCATAACTACGGTTAATTAACTTATTACCTTTGTTGCTTGAACTGCATACTCAAGGTGACATCATACAATCGACTTATACAGAGGCAATGTTATATTTTCCTCATGTTATATTAGTTTATAATATACATATTTATTACCTTACCAAAATGCATAACTTTGCTTTTGTCAACATTTAAGCTCATCTGCTACTTGGTTCTCCAGTCCTCCAATTAGACCAAATCTCCTCATAAGGAAGCAATGTCTTGTTCAAACTGTATTACCTTAGCTGATTTTGTGTCATCTGCAAACACTGACGCATGACTTTCAGTATCCACTGCAAGGTCATTAATAAAGACATTAAATAACAGATGTCCTAGGACAGAACCTTGAGGAGCCCTACTTTCCACTTTTGTCCATTTAGAGATTTTTCCATTAACAGCAACTCTTTGAACTCCACCTTTAAATAGGTAGGGCTTGAAAATTGACTTAAAGGAAATATAGATTAAGTAAATAAAGCTTGTTAATGCATGCTTATTTTCAATATATCTAATAGATTCTAAAATGGTCCTTTTTGTTACCTGACATCAAATACTAAACAAAATGTTATACTTCAGTTCAGCATGCAGCCATATGCAATTCCTGTGTTTTAAAGAAAGAAATCACATTAACTATAACTACTTCATATCACCAAGTGACTAAAACCATTCTTACTTTCACCCTCACTTATAAAAAACATTGCAAAAAAGACAATTTCTAGAAACACTCTTTGCAAGGATTTTCTCCCCAGATGCACAAATCTTTAAAAAGCATAATTGTGAAGTACTTTTGTAAAGTTCTTCATGATAAGATATTTTTTGTTATTATTAAAGGCCTGTCCCTTTCAGACATCAAAATGATTTATTACGGCACACAGTGGTGTGTTTCATTTTTAATAATGTTAAACTGCTTTTAAAAAATGGCTTCCTCTTTCTTACAGTATTTATTTTATGTAGGGGAAAATCCCTATATTTAACTTAAGTATCATTCTAAAATGTTATTGCATGTGGAATTAATTTATCATAGTTTTTTTTAATTGGATATGATCAAATTCCCTGGAGTGATTCTGTATACAGAATTCAGTGTAGCACATATCAAATATTGTGTTTGCTTATGTGGAAATAATTCTGGTTTTATGAACATTTTGTTGATCCGAACATGCTTTCTGTTGGCTCCAGGCGATACTTTCTTCTTTCCGCTGAAGTGCATTTGCACACAATACAAGCAGTATGGGCCTAAGATGTTGCAGTATACCATTATTTATACATTTTAAGAGCCAAGTGTATAATTTACTAAAAAAAAAATAGTTTTTACTGAAAAATCTATTTTTTTTTATTTTTTTTCGCACAGAAATCAAAAGTGGAAAGCTTATGCTTCAAATTCAATAAAAACACAAAGATTGCAGAAATAAATAAAGCATGCTGAATTATTTGAAATAAATTAAATAGAAATGTCAAGCATGGGATAGATTTCAGTCTTCTCATATAAAGAGATGGGTCAGTGGTTAGGCCACTCATGCATAAACCACAAATCTCGATGTCAGTAAAAATGTAAACATGTTTTCCTTTCCCTGGAATACTTTAACTTCAAGGATGTGTAGTGTAACTTGTCAACAGAGAACTCGGCCAATCAAAAAGAACAAGGTTCACCAAAGAAGGATCTAAAAATAGCTATCAGAGTCCTTTAACCTTAACAACTTCATTCTTTTAACCTTTTAAATGTAAAATGAGTACCTAGCACTTTGAATGTGTTACATGTTAATTAAAATGATTAAATATTGTTTTAAATACCTTTCACAAAATTCTTAGTACATAGACTTATTTTTCTTCCTTTTATAGTAATTTCCCGCAGTACTTAAAATTGGTCATGCCACTTTAAGGCCAGCATCCAATAAATTCCATACATGTGGCTACCTGCTGGGTACATACAACTGCCTCATATGCCCTTACACGCTTGCAGTATGTAGCTATGTGTACCCAGCAGCCACACACCAGCTCTGTGACTCAAGCAACAGTAAAGGTAAGTGATCAATGCCATTTGGCAGACAATTGCTTTTGAGTATCTTTCAGAAAGGTAATTTAAAGTCTACTGTCTTTCCACTGTTGAGCCCAGGGTTAGTGGACCCTGGCTGCAGTATTTCTGGGTGCATACACACACTAAGCTTATCCCTGAAACTCTAGCAACATACATTGACACTCACTCATGCTAACACCATACAATAGCACACCATCACATATCTAGATACATTACAGATATTAATGCTAACACTAAAAACTGACACCTACACTTATACTAAAACCATACACTTACAGCTAATAGTAACATGTACACACGCTATACTCACAAATACTTACACCATACAATCTCACACACATGCAAACACATACTTGCACCATATGCTAACAAATGCCCTATGCTTACTACAACACTATACCCTCAATTATGAATGGCTACATACAAAACTATCTCATAGAAAAGATAAGTTAAAATACCAAATACGACTGTACATGCTTAAATACATTTAAATATTATTGTTAGCCGAAATATATTGATCCATATATAACAACCAAAATAATTATTATGTGCACCATCATCTTACATGCATAGCATAAATAGCTATGAGGAGAGAGAGGGGATGTGATAAAAATATTTAAATACTTAACAAAGTAAAGAGGTCATAATCTAAAACTAGAAGGGAGGAAGCATTACTGGAAATGTCTGTGCCAGTGGTTGCACAAATAACCACCTTCAAACAATGGTTATTGCGAACATGGCCCATAAAATAAATGGTGTGGGGCCCCTATGGTAAGCTTTGATCCAGGGCAGCTGTCCCCTTTTGTCCCACATTAAAGATGTCCCAATATGCAAGGGTTAGTTGAGAATTACAGTTTACAATTAATATCATGGGAAAGTATAAGTAGATGCTGTACATTTGAAGAGTTATTATACACATCTTTCTTTGGTCTATTTGGAGTTCTGGTTTATCTTTGCCAAACAATTGTGTTGAAAGTCTTAGACTTTGGAATACAACTATGACAGGACCTCCCTAGGTGACCCCTGTAACTCCTTGTCCCTGCCTCCTTCCATGAGTTAAATATTGTTGTTCCTGTCTCCTCAGGCCGGTCCAAGTAGGAAAGGGCCCTTTCTAAAAGATTCTCTAAACAATTGTGACCCTGTGATGAAATTGAGGCTACAGGCACAGTG
This sequence comes from Spea bombifrons, assembly GCF_027358695.1. Classification (NCBI taxonomy): domain Eukaryota; kingdom Metazoa; phylum Chordata; class Amphibia; order Anura; family Pelobatidae; genus Spea; species Spea bombifrons. The sequence goes on along the minus strand of NC_071090.1, from coordinate 88,230,540 downwards.
AGCAAGCACAGGACTGAAAACTGCAATGAGTGGTAAGATAGTACGGGCGATTAGACTGGGTATGTATGCTTGTATGTATGAGAGTATAAATGTCTATGTATAAGTGTATGTGAGCATGAATGTGAATATATAAGTATGCATGAGCATGAATGTATATGCAAAGGCACCTCTGAAAACCCACCTTTTTCAAGAAGCATACAACCATTCTTCCTGACACTCAGACAGCATCCTAATCAAGGCATCTGAATGACCAACATCCTAACTTGATCAACTCATCCCTGTCATCTTACACTGTTTCACTTCCCCCTTAACCACTGACTAGATCATAAGCTCCCAAGAGCAGGATTTCCTTTTGCACCAATTTGTTAATGTATGTAATTCATTTTTTTTCTGACTCGGTTGTAACAGTACTATGGACTCTGCTGGCTCTGTATAAATAAAGGTAATGTGTAAGTGTATGTGAGCATGAAGGTGTTCGTAAAAGTGTATGCGAGCATGAATGTGTATGTGAAATTGAATGTATGAGCATGTATGTGTATTTGTGGGTGAGCATGAATGTGCGTGTATAAAAGTGGTGCGAGGGATTGTGTGTGCGTTAGAATGAATGTGTATGTGTGTTTTAGTGAGTATGAGTAAGTGTATGTGTTAGCATGTTTACATTTGTGTGTCTTTACATGTGTGTGCTATAGTGTATGTTGGAGGGGTGCCAGGGGGCAGTGATGGCACAAATAAGCGGTTTGTGGGCACTGACAAGCTCGGAGCAAAGATGTCTAGACAGGCTGTTTGAGGGTTAGAATGGCATTGATAAGCTGCTTGGATGCAAAAGTGGCACTCACAAGCTGATTATGGGCAGATGATGCACTGTGGGACATGTTGCTTGGTGAAGTTGAGAGACCCTGGGGCAATTTTCGCACATGAAGTTTCTAGCTACGCCCCTGATCTGTTGTATCACGTAACCACACACAAGGGTTTAGTTGAAAGTTAAGGCCATACACTGTCTTAGTTACATTTGCCTTCTGTCTTTTGTACCTACAAAATGACCATGTAACATATCATCTGGTTTAGTTTCTGGGAAGCAACACGTATTTTGTAAATATGAAAAATAACATTTGAAGAAGGGATATGTGGGGCTTGCAGGTTTAAATTTATTAAAACATCCCGCTAGCTATGTGACATAAGATTAAATTGGAAGTAATTCTTCTGGATACTTTATACCCTAGGAACCTAAGCAATTAAGTTCTGGTGCTACCATATGTTTTCAGAATACAGTGTGCAGAATGAAGGATTGTAGCTAGACTTCCTCATGTACCGACATCTGTATAGGTAATCTCAGTGCCTGTGAGTTTACAACAGTACTTCTTGAGATTAACCTTTAACTCAATATATCCAAGCTAAATTATCCATTATCTGACCTTTTTTCCAAGTGACCAATCGGTCGTGAGGTTGTACAATAGTGATAATGATAGTTAATTAGAAAATGGATAGTATATTCTGATATATGTGTAAGAGCATACATGTCTTTTAACTCCTTTTATAGGTATCTATCTAAATGAGGACAACATATGTTTTATGATGAATTAGATATATAAGCCTTGCCATCATATCACTGCTTAGTACATAACGCTTTCAAAATAATTTTAAGGTCCATGATTTGAAGCACATGAACGTGGGAGCACTACTAAATATAGTAACAAAGAAATTTAGGTTGAAAAAAGACCAAAGCCCATCAAGTTCAACCCTTCTACCTATCATTCTTTCTTTTAATCCAAAATAATAAACTTCCTAAGCAATTTTTCAAACTTTGTATTGGTAGAACTACCTTTCCTTAATCCCATACCTTTACTGCCCTTACTGTAAAGAACCCCTTCCCTTGCTGTCTATGAAATCTCTCTTCCAGGCTCAGAGAATGACCTCTTGCTCTTTTTTTTATACATTTTTGTTAATGAACAGGTCACTGGGGCGCTCTCTTTATATTGGCCCTGCACATATTTATACAATGTTATAATATCCCCTTTAAGATGCTGTAATGCATTTACCTTCTGTGCTGCCCTGGGCCCCAACTAGGGCAGCACCCTCAACCACCCCCTCCTTGACAGAGTCTGCACCTGCATATGGCATCATGCAGGCTATGGGGCTAAGGGCACAGCCTCCATAGTGTAAATGGGCCAGTTGACGAGATCAAAGATATCTCCTGGAACCGGCCCATTGAGGGGCCTGATCACCCAAGAGGGGAATCTTCCCCTCTAAGGCCCCAGGCCTAGTGAGATTAGGCCAGAATAAGTAACTGCTAAGATTGGATTTTTCTAGTGTATAGAATAGCAACTTTTCTGTCTCTTCATAACTATAATCTTCCGATCCCCTTATTAATTTTGTAGCCCTCCTTAGCACTTTTGCAAAAAATGATATATTTTCCATTGTAGTTTTTGAAATTATATACAAGATACATTATCTGAATATTAGAGGGACTTAAATGATATTGATTTTTTCTGTGTTTTGACAAGATACTATATAACAGATGATTGAAGTAAAATTACTTCAGGATAAAAATGCAGAGGGAACACTGATGCTTAAAAAAAACTCATGCATTTATGGAGTTGTCTGAAAATCATTTCAATGGAAATGTTTAGTAGGGACATGGTAGATGGTACAGTTTGAAGGACTAAAAGTGTGATATCTTCTTACTAAAGTCAATTATATAAAAGTATGATGTTTTCACATGGACAGAGGTGTCATTTAGTGAAGCAGGAGCAAAGTACTGTGGCTCAGAGACATTAAGAGAGCACATAAAAGTAGACTTGAGTCAATGTATTTCACTGTTAACATAAAATGTGAATGGTCTGAAACATATTGATTCCTTGGGTGCCTACTCTGAAGCTAATAGATGTTGCTCCCTCTAAATTATCTCCCATGAGCTGCATATGATTTGCTATAGTATTTAACAACCACTTAACCCCTACGCATGTACTATTATGCACACAAAAACAGTGACACGACTGTAGAATGCAGGTTTTGTAGAACCTGGCTTAGCTGGGTCTGGCAGGGATACGTTCGTGGATATTAAGGCTGGTCAGTCTTGGGCCAGCAGAGTACAGTTAGAGGGCTATTGCGGATATTTGTTGTGTTCACATAAATGAAATCTAAATATGTATTAAAATATATGATAGACAAACAGACCAATGCACGTAATTTACCTAAATATAATTTATTTATTTCATAAGCTCCATTTCTTTTCCCATAATCAAATCTGACACCATTTTTGGATATGACAGCCCCTAATTCTAAAGATGCATTATTTGTTACTACTTCTCTATTGTCAGTACCTGTCCCAAATTAGTTTGACTTTCAGGTGTACCCATACAATGTGACAGCTTCCAGAGGGATGTCAGGCAAATGTTATGCAAGTCAAGTTGGCAGCCTCTTGCCAAACGATGTACATGATCAGATAAAGGCATATTAGTTAGCTGTATGCGTATGAAAATTCTTAGCAACAGGCAAATGTGAATAACACAGGAACATATCTCTAAGTAAAATGGAGTTTTTTGGGGGACTATGTAGAGCGACGGCACCAAGAATTTTCAATAGCAGGAAACTTTAAAAGATAATGTTGATAATAACTCAGTTCACAGAATATAATCGTTTTAAATTGTTTTCAGACTCTTCAGCATTAGTAAAAACCCACTTAGTACAACAGAGGTTTTCACACAAAAACTGAACGTATTTACTGTTCGACAACATGTACATATTAAGATTTTTTTTTTTGCATTTTTTCTGTTACATTATTTTTTTTCTGCTTTTCTAACAACAAATAACATTCCAGTTTTAAATCAGTCTATATATTATGGACGGGCACTTGGGATTTCTCCTTTGGCTAGAGGAAGAAACACACAAGGGATAAAGCCAGTGGCATATCTTGGCTAGCTGCCCTACACTTGACCCAGGGCAGCACCCCCCAGCTGCTATTCACCACTTACCTCTGTGGCAGTCATTATCTATGCCGATTGCCAAGATATCACGCAATACTCAGATGTGCTGTCTTTTAAAGACGCTCAAGGAATTATTTTCCCTACGGCAGCACAGCGTTCATTTGGTTGTGTTTACCATGGGATTTGTGTTTTCCATAATTTATTATGAGATGTAAGATTTACTTTCAAAAGCAACTCACACACAACTTTGCTGCTAGGCTAAATAAATAGCAAGTAAATTAGAGTCTAGTGACTGAGGTCAGATGACCATTGTCAATGTCAATTGGAACTATAAAGGCCACAGTATTGTAGAGAATTGTATCCCATGTTCCTAGTGTTCTATGGTTATCCATCTGTAATTTTTGTTGTGATACAAAGACACTGTGTTGCCCCAGGGACGCTGTGATCGGTATCAATATATATATAGAAAAACGTATTATCTAAACAATATCCTGTCCTGTTGTCTCCCTTTTCCCTCACTCTATAGTTACAATGGCTGCCTGGACCGATCAAAAAAGTAACAAAAAGAAAGGCATAGTCATCAGGATTATGAGAATAGGAAGTTTAGTATATACAGTTGTGCTCAAAGGTTTGCATACCCTGGCAGAAATTGTGAAATGTTGACATTGATTTTGAAAATATGACTGATCATGTAAAAAAAAAGTCTTTTATTTAAGGCTAGTGATCATATGAAGCCACATGGCTCCTTTTTAAATCATAATGATAACAGCTGTCCATGAGTGGTGATCTGGCTATTGCACCTCTTCCCGAGTTTTGTCTAAAGGCTGTCCTGTACAGCGGGCAATTACTTTCAAGGGATGCATGTATATGTATATATGGATCTAGAGGCAAAAGGTGATCATTGTTGACCTTATTTGCATGCAGTTATTTGTGGCAGCACCATGAGATTTCTGAGGGAAAAACAAGCCTTCTGGCTTGTCTGGTGTCTGCCCCTTACGAAAAAGTAATACTGCAGTTTGTTGGACATGAAAAAACTGCAATACTGCACTTTTACTGCATTTGTACTTCACTGTACTGCAGTTTTACTGCAGTTATTTTTGTACGGAAGTACAAATGCAATAAAGCTGCAGTACATTGAAGTACAACTGTAGGTTTGCAATATAAAAAAAGTGCACTAAATGTGCAGTAAAACTGCAGTACAGTGAAGTACAAATGCAGTAAAACTGCAGTAAAAGTGCAGTATTGCAGTTTTTTCATGCCAAAAAACTACAGTATTACTTCAGAAAAACTGCAGTAATTTTTCCGTAAAGGTGTAGATGAGTGTTTAATAATACTTCTACTACCACCATAATGATAACAGATATCACCCAAATGGCCCAGATCAAAAGTCTACATACCCTTGAATGTTTGGCCTTGTTACAGACATACAAGGTAACACAGGTTAATGTCAATTAAAGGTAAATTTCCCACACCTGTGGCTTTTTAAATTGCAATTAGTGTCTGTGTAGAAATCGTCAATGAGTTTGTTAGCCCATACGTGGATGCACAGAGCAGGCTAAATACTGAGCCACGGGGAGCAGAAAAGAACTGTCTTTAGACCTGCGTAACAAGGTAATGGAACTTTTAATGAAGATGGAAAATTATATAAAAAGATCTCCAAAGCTGTGAAAAATGCCAGTCAGTACTGTTCAATCACTTATTAAGAAGTGGAAAATTCAGGGACGCATGGGATGCTCTCGGACTTTCCAGCATGACAGTGACCCTAAGAACCAGACTCAAGTTGACCCTCCGATGATAACAGCAGAAACAACGTGAAGGTTCTGGAGTCGTCATCACAGTGGAGACACTCTGGGGAGATCTCAAACTTGCAGTACATGCAAGAGGACCAAACACTTAGTATGAAATGAAGAATGGGCAGACTGCTTGCTGTCATTGATGCTAAAGGGGGCAATGCACAATGTTGAACTAAGGGTATGCAGACTTTTGAACAGGGATTATTTAATTTTTTTTCATTGGTGCCATGTTTTGTTTTATGATTGTGCCATTCTGTTATAACCCACAGTTGAACATGAATCCCATAAGAATTTAAAGAAATGTGTTTTGCCTGCTCACTCATGTTTTCTTTAAAAATGCTACATATATTATCGATTCTCCAAGGGTATGCAAACTTTTAATCACAACTGTAAGCAAAGAGTATAATAGTACACTGTAAAATATGCTCCTTAACTGATAAATTTTCCACTCTGCTACTTTATTTTTCTGACTATCGTAATGCATGAGGTTTGTTTCATTATTTCAAGAGCAAGTAGTCATAATGGCTCAAGGCTAGAAACACTGAGAAGATGAGATGATAGAAAAGAATTGATAGATAAAGACAGATCTGTAGGAAGAGGGAAAACGCATCCACACACTAAAACAGCTAAAGTGCTGTGTATGTGAAAACTGTGTTTTATAATATCCAACCCTCTTGATAGTTACAGTCTAAATGTCCCATCTCTATGTAAGAGCCATGTCGTTACTCCTGTAACCCAAAAAAACGTTCTCTTCTTCACCTTCTAAAATAACCATGTGAGATATCATATTAAACAATGAACAAAAAATGCCAAACCTATAAACAGATAAATTAAATAAAGATGTAATCCCTGTGGCCCAACATCTCCTACAATAAAGAATCTCATTGTTTTTCCTCAGGTTATATGCCATAGTGAGTCACGCCAAAATACACTCCTAAAACCTCCGATGTTTTAAATGTATCTTTTGGTGGTTGTGGTAGAACAGGTTAATTATTCTTTAAATATTGACCATACTTATGTACAAATTTAAGCCAAAATTTTATTTTGTTAACATTATATTTCATTACAAGTATGACCACCTAAATATATGATTCTGCTAGCTGCAGTACTCCCACGTTTCTAACTTTATTTAACTGGTTGGTCTGAAATGTTGCTGTCATGAATCATAAAATCAGTAATTTTTTAATTTTATAAACCTATGTTTTTCCTTAAAGTGCCACGGCCGCCATTACATGCACTTTAATGCATCATTTTAGTGAACCCAATGAACAAGAGTAAGCTTTCCAAGCATAAAGGAGAGTTTGTGTTTTTTACATTTTTTTTGTGATATAAGACAAGGTTTTTCATCTCACTTTATAATTTTAATGAACATTGTACATCTGTTGAGATACCCTTTGATTGTGGATCTTCACTCTGACACTTTCCAAAGCAGACATATGCTTCCCAATTTTGCTGAAACAGCTTAATAATAATGTGGCACACATTAGCATCAGTAGATACATTTTATTTTCCCCTATTAGGAGAAATTTAAAGCACTTCCATAAGTAAATCCTAAATAATGATAACCGGTTGTTACTCACCTGCCTTCGGTCCCCATGTTGCCGCAGCAGCCGCCACGCAGGAGAGGGAGACCCCCCTCCACCGCACGGCCACCTCCGCAGCAGCCACCACGAAGGAGAGGGAGACCCCCCTCCACCGCACGGCCACCTCCGCAGCAGCCTCCACGAGGAAGAGGGAGACCTCCCTTCACCGCACGGCCACCTCCGCAGCAGCCGACACGTGGGAGAGGGAGACCCCCCTCCACCGCACAGTTACCTCCGCAGCAGCCACCACGGAGAGGGAGACCCCCCTCCACCGCACGGCCACCTCCGCAGCAGCCGCAACGAGGGAGAGGGAGACCCCCCTCCACCGCAAGGCCGCTTCCACTACCTCCCTCTGAAGTGCCGCGCAGGAGAGGCAGACCTCCTGGTACACGGCGTCCTGCTGCTGCGCGGACGCGCCCTCTAGTGGCGAACTCGCATACTGCGGGGATTTATGAAGGGAGATTACGCCATCCACAAGATGGTCGCGAGTCACAGACACCGGAAGTGATGTCATGAGGGGCTGATGGGAGATTCTGACTTCCTCCGCGGTTCTCCATTTAAACCCCTCAGACCAGTTTCACCTTGCCTTCTGATGGTTGTCTATGCCTTGTGCTAGTGCCCAGATAGCGTTTCCTGATTCCGTATACCTGTGTATGATCCTGGCTTGTCTGACTTCGTTGATTTCCTGATTCCTGACCTCGGCTACGTTTACGTTTATCCTGTTTTCCTGAATCCTGACCTCGGCTCCGTTATACGACTATCCTGCTCTCCGGAACCCTGACCTCGGCTTGTTATACCTGTTCTGTCCTGGAGTCCTACCTGACCACGGTGTCTCCTAACTACTTGTACGTGACACCGGTCTACCTATTTTCTAAGGGCTCTGAGTCTGAACATGTCCAGAATGCTAACCATTTTTTCGTTTCCCAAGCAACCCCCCAATGAAAATAGAAATAATAATAATGTTAAAAATAATGGACATGCATGTGCATATTCAATAACTACCAAAAACAAAAGAATTTTTCACAGAAACCAAATTATCCTCGTTTTGTTGTTTGGTGGCAAATGCTAAATCATTTCAAAGACATAGCGCACCTTTAAGGGACTTTGTGCTGTATATTTCTATACAATTTAAGATCTCAGTGGTGTCGCAAAATCTGCTTTATTTGAAAACAATTTAAAAATGATTGGTGTGCACCTGACAAAGGGTATTTAAAACACTCTGGAGTATGATTTCTGTTGGATCTCAGCCTTGACTAGAAAAATGGATAATAAATTCTTGTGGCACAATTATAACTAAGCATTTGAAAAGCCCCCGAGAGCAACATACTCAGCAAAATATTAAGCCAGATATAGGTAAACAATTATAGCAAGGAATGGAGTTTGTAGATATTAATATTTTACTGCTTGGCTTTAATTATTTTCTATACAATCTTAGAATAGTGCGGAAGGAACAGGAGGTCTGTGCTGGTGACTGCAATTTATGTATGTTGGTCAAAGTTTGTAAGTGTTTGAATTTGCAGTCACAAGAATATGAACATGTGTGTGAATGAATGTGTCATTGAAGTCTATTGAAGTTGAGTGGACAGTCAATTTAAGGCTTGACTGCCCTAACCCGAATTTCGTCTGAATCAAAGGGCAGGAAACTAAATTTGTTGTCCAAACCTGGATGGACCAAAAACAAAACTAAAAACTAGTCCAAATCACTTTAATCAATTTACACAAGTCTAGTTGGGAGTACATTTTAAGTATGATTCAATATACTGTATATACTTCTTGGAACAGATATCATGTTCTCAATGAACCTTATGAATATAGTGGACACAAAGACCATGCATGCAACGCTTGGTCCTGTGTTGCACCCAATTATGTTTACTATAATCAGGATGAGAAAAAGGTCAGGACCCAAGTAGCCGTGGCTCATAAAAGTTTACTGATCTACCTAATGTGCTATAATTCTTGCTATAAATCTCTGTCTGGAGCTTAAACAGTGAATCGGGTTACTAAATACCATATAAACATGTCTAACCCTGATTATGGTTAGTTTGGTCTAGTGTTAATCTTATTTTTATAATAAAAAAACCCCTAAAGATTTTACAGTATGTGCATATACTATGATTGTCGGCACAGTAAGGATCAGGTTGTGAAGGTGCATGTGGCTTTTGTGGTCCTGTTAAAACCAAAACCCCACTGTCCTCAAATCATAAAATATATCACCCTAATCTCCACTCTTGTATATCTTTTTCATCACAGGGTGTAACATTTATGAAAATAGTGTATCTTGTTTTTTGATGTATTTGAAAACAAAATGGACAAAATAAATTAAGGACAAGGTACCTTGCCATTTTAACCAACAGTAGTTAATATATCGAATCAAATTATTTAAGTCTGTGCTGAGTATACAGGTGTGAGGATCTAACAGACATGAATTATTTTGGCTGTACCTGTCTTTATGATCGTTCACTGCCCTGTATGTAGGAAAAGAGGCCAAGCGACATTATTATAATAATACGGCAAACGATGGCAACAGGAAAAAAACTAACATTTTTTGCAAGGTTTCTCATAAACAGCGCTGAGACATTTCTGTGTAGAAGAGGTTTACAAAGTGAGTGTAATATAACATATATATATATATATATATATATATATATATATATATACCGTATTGGCTCGAATATAGGCCGCACTTTTTTCCCCCACTTTAAGTCTTTAAAGTGGGGGTGCGGCCTATATTCGGGGTCTAGCGCCCGACGCCCGGGACATGCAGTCCCGGGTGCCGGGCAGGCAGCGGGGTTAGGATACAGATCCCCCGCAGCGGTGCAGGGGACCTGCATCCTACTCCCCGATATGCTCAGACAGCCTCCCCTGCCAGCACTTCCCACGGGGGGGGGGGGTGCCGGCACGGGAGGTTGTCTAAGCGCATCGTGCGGGCCGTCCGCACGATGCGTTTTACCTCTGCCCACCCCCGGCTTACCGGAGCAGACTCCCGGGTGTCTTGCGGGGCCGGCGGGGGACATCTACGCAATACGCGTATGCAACTTCCGGTGCCGGTACGTCGAGGAGGGGGGGGACAGAGGAGGACAGTGGCAGCATATCTCGGGGGGGGGAGGAGGACAGTGGTAGCGTATCTCGGGGGGGGAGGACAGTGGCAGCATATCTCGGGGGGGAGGAGGACAGTGGCGGCATATGTCGGGGGGGGACAGAGTGGCAGCATATGTCGGGGGGGTCAGAGTGGCAGCATGTTTTTTTTTTGGTGCTTTTTTAAAGAAAAAAACTTTTTCTTTAAAAAAGCACCAAACTTTTAGGGTGCGGCCTATATACGGGGGCGGCCTATATCCGAGCCAATACGGTATATATATAATAGTCATTATTATTATTTATGTAGCTCTTAAGTCTATGCTGAATAGTAATTTAACTGGTGGCAATTTATTTCTTTTAGGGTACTTTATATCCTAAATGTCAATAAAGAGAAAAAACGAAATATAGTTGACCACTAATAATATTTCACTGAATGTGATTGGGTCAGGGGGCCGCTCCAAGAATGATTTTGTAAGCAAGATGTACTTAGGTGGTACTTACTGCAGCACACAGATGCAATGGTGCATGGTTAGGGAAATTAGTCACTCTGAGTTTTTGCTTGGAAGAGGTTTGAGAAACACTTCCCTGGGGCACCTGGAATCCAGGATTCAGCTCTAAAACTAAGTTACGACCCCTTAAGTTCATGATGCATAAGGCCCAAAATACATATTGGTTCGTTTACATTGAAGGTAGCAGAAAGGGAGTTTATAGCCCCCTAAACCAATGAAAAATTGTTTACTGGGCCAGTTTAATATATGTATATTGAACCAATGTATTTCAGACTGAGAGGGTGAATATTGTGTCGGTGTTTGTTCTAACATTAAAAATGTTCCATTATGATGTAAAAAGCGATTACCATGACTAGCTGTGGAAATTGAAGGTTTCAGGCAGTATTCGACTGTACATCTGTTTGCTACATTTGCCATGGGAAATTAGTCTGCAACAATCCAATGCAGTACATAGCTGTAATTGTAACATACGGCTGTGTAATTGAGCCAGCATGCTTCCTCAGAGCAGCCCCAATGGCCCCTCCTGCTTAGGAGGAAATCACAAATCATGTGGGCCCATAATCTCTAAATACTAAAATTGGGGTTGAGTCTGAATGAGTGATGGGTGAGTTCTAGTGTAATGAAAAGCATCAGTGGAATAAAAATCTTATCGCCCCAAACAGGGGCTTAAGGTGGGTGTTGGGGGGCCCTGAGGCCTTGTGGTCTATAGTATCTCCATAATATAACTGACTTCTGATCTCACACATGCAAAATTATATATTCAGAGACATAGGCTTTCAGATACATAATAGGATAGACACAAGGAGTGGGAAGACACTGAAAACAGCTTGTTGCCTCTGGCTATAGAAACTGGATAAAGATCCACCCTTTATAATGAAACAAGAATATTATTATTATTTTAAATCCATGGCACTCGCCGCACACACGTTGCTATGCATTGAATAAGCCCCAGTGTAATGTCCTATACATTATAAATGCATCTGCTCATCTAACTAGCTATTCTATGATAGCTTTAGCTATGATGACTCGTTATTAAGCTTATATTATATGTGCTTCAATGGTCTAGTTTTAACTTTTTGTTACATTTATTCATCTACTCTAGGGCCTTCAGAAAAGGGTCTTCTGCAGATTTACATCCTAAAGCATGGATATTATTAATATTATTTTACCTGTGGGTCATGTTATCTAATAAACGTTGCAGTGCAGCAAGCAAGCTAGCTTTTTATCTGTAAGAGGGTTAGAGCTTCTAGGCAGATTTATAGATACTAAATATTTAACATAGAAATACCGATACGCAAAGTGTTACCGGACATCTCTTCCCAACCTCTCTGATCTTTTAGTCGAGATTAGGCTGAGGATACTTATGACTTCTCCAGGGTTGCGGAGTTCCAAGATTTAGATACGCAAATCAAATAGTTACAGTAATGAGAGCTTTCTATCAACCAGCTTTTTATTCCTTGGTAGTCAGGTTATTTTGGATTGTGTACATTTCATTTTAAGAATAACTAATAAACTTGTGAAGGTTTAACTGTTTCTTCCTGCCAAGTTTCATTATGATTGCTGGGCATTGTCAATCATCCACCAAATGTAGCAAAAATATTTCCATGGATAAAAAATAGCTTTCCAAGAAAAAAAATAATAATTTCACTCCGGTAAGGCTGTCATTAGTAAGGGTGGGTGACATTTCTTGCCTTAAAACGTCTGGTTAAAAATATGCTAAAAGAATTCCAACAGTCGCCATTTTTAATCAGGGGTTTATTATCAGGTTGATTATTATTACATATGTAACCCAGTGCAAACTTACCTGTTTGTAGCAACAACCGGGACACACTTGTGCCCAAAGACTGTAAATTCTCTATTAGCATTTTCCCTGGTATATTTCTTGAGAGATTTCTTGACCAGAGAAGACTGGAGCTTCTTTGGTGATTCTTAGGCTGTGGCAGAAAATAGAAACCTCATGGCAGAAAGAGGAGTCTTACACCACTCTATTGTTTCAGGTAGACCAAGTTGCTCCTGATTGTCAGAGAAGTTGTGGGGTACACTACCTTTCAGATGAGTGAGTGTTTGTAGATATAAATGGTGAAAGAGAGTTTCCTGATTGCACAGTTCATCTGACTATTAGCAAATCCAGTTTCTTACAGTGGAATTGTAGTAATCTGCTGGGGCACATATTAAACTGCAACACAATATTAAGCACTACCCCAAATTACGGGCCACAGCACATATATTTCCTTGAAATGAGTCTTGGAGTGCCTTCAAGGAGGACAACTATGGTTGGGGTAGATTTGGGACACTCTTAGCTATAAAAGGGACTGGGATTTTTATTTAGCTTTCTGTCACTGATTCATTCACAGAAAGTAGCAATGCTAAATATTAAAAAGTGATTGTGATATTATTATGCTCTATATTGCATTGTGCATTCATATTGTTTTCTTCAAAATTGCTATTTCACTTGACTGTTACTTCCCCCTGTTAGATATTGTCAGGGTATTTTCTCTATATAAAAGTGGTGGGACCATATCTACTCAGGGGTCATACCTGGGAACTCCTTGGGTTTGACCCGGAGATCTCCGGATGAAGCACCACTTCTCTGGTTCTCCGGGTCAAGACCCAAATCCTTCGGGTCGTGGGAGCGAGGTCTTGACACGCCCCGCGCCCGCCCATGTTCTGTAGACAAACTACAATATCTCATTCCAGCAGAGGGTTAGGATCAGCCTGACAAGCCCCAAATGGAGGTAACCACAAATCATACCACCCCCCAGTAGAGGCCAACAGAATAAAGGGTTTTATTAAAATAGCTTTCATTTTTAAATGAAAACTAAATTAGAATAAAACTGTTTGTAGAACATCTAACAGTCTATAATATATATATTTAAACTAGTGTGGATAGTGTCAAAACATTCTGAGAATAAAATGGTACAAGACTCAGATGCTCTAGATTCATCATGTTCTAATTTGTAATAACCAGAGACAACTATATTATAGTTCCTCTAAATTTAATAGGAAGTAGACAGATCTTGTACACATTCATACTTTCTGTTCATTACTAAGAGCAGGTAAGAATACTGCTAGATCAAGAGGTCATGTTCTGAAGATTAAGGGTGGCAGGTGAAATGCAGAAATTACTGTATAACTAGAATAGTAGAACATCATCCCCATGTTTGAAGTTAATAAAGCTTAAAAGGAACTTATCACCTTCTTCCTGTTTAATTTAATATAACATAGCAAGTAATGTTTCACGACACATTCTAAGGAAGAACTCAAGGGTTCCTTGCAGGCACTTTATAACTGTTTTATATAAGCGCTCTGTTGCTAGCAGATGTAACCATGTATGCTAATTTGTGTTCAAATTCCAAATGCTGCTAGGTTTTACTGGTTTGTGTATGGGCTTCTTGGGCAACTATTTAACTACTAAGACCAATGGCATCTCTGTAGTGTGTACGAGATCTAAAGTTTAGACGTACCTGACTTCAGTAATTAAATGTTATTATATAACAAAGTCGACTTTTGACTCATAGGGAAATTACATATAATTTGAATGCAAGTTTAATTAGAGCAGTCGCAGACAGTTTATGAAATACGAACCTAATATGGACCATTAAGATTATACCAGGCCTATTAACAGTTATAGGATATTTCATGCGTCATAAAATCTATTTTATGTCTTCATGTGTTATATTTAGTTTTCTGCACTTTATAATTCTTAAGTGATGGGATGTTTTATTAGACTGAGACTTTTGTCAAATTGTGACAAACAAGAGAGACGTCTTGCTTATCACAGGTTCCTTTTTGCAAGAATAAATGGTAATTTAGGCCATTTTGTATAGATTGATTTGACACGTATCTTTATAACATATTTGTTGTATTTGTTTTACACTCAGTAAATAGATCCTGACATCCTTTTTAAGGTTTGTTTTTGCCCATCCCATTCAAAATTAAACTAAATTACGCACATAAAATGCAGATATTTTTAGGTAATCTTGTAAATATGCTTACTTTTCATTTTACTTGATGCAAAGTTTACATATTTTTATTTAAATTATACAAAATGCAGATATTTTAAGGTAATCTTGTTAATATGCTTACTTTTCATTTTACTTGATGCAAAGTTTACATTTTTTTATTTAAATTATACAAAATTGTATACAAGAATACATAGTTATCTGAAAAATGAATGAGGCTTCTGATTCCATAGATACACTTTTTGCCTCCATTCTATTCTGAATTGCTGAAGCTGGGATTTGAAACTTGTAGGATTTTGACAGTCCCCTAAAGGTAAGTATTTTTCTGTAACAATGCTGTTTGGGACTGATTATACTATATTTGCTCTGAGACAACCCTGATTATAAGAACCACCCCCGGAAACCACGGATTCACAGAGAAAGAGAGGTGCAGAACCGCTTCTCTTTCTCTCTTATAAGACGTTTTGTCTTATAAGAGAGAAAGAGAAGCGGTTCTGCACCTCTCTTTCTCTGTGAATCCGTCTGCATTATTCTGGCTTCTTGGCGTACCTACGAAAAAGGCAGAGCGACGGCGGGAACCACAGGAACAGCCTCTCCCCCGTTCCTCCATTTGGGGAGAAGGTGTTGGCGGAGGCTCCTCCCTTTTGCTTAAGTACCTGGAGAGTGGAACCGATATCAGGGAAAAGCAGACGAAGAAAGAAGACAGAAGAACAAGAAGAGGCAAGAGAAGAATCAGAGCTGCGGAAAAGGAGGTAGGACACAAAAGAGGTCTGAGGAGAAGGTTGTGAGACATTGAGAGAAAACATGAGAGAGGGAGTGTGAGAAGCCCCTAGGCTTATTTGGTGGTGCCACAGCTCTTAAAAGATGACCTTAATTATAAGAAGAGGTCATTTTCTCAAATGATTTTTCCTGAACAAACTTGTCTGATAATATTCTATATTTTGTTTGCAATACAAGTACTCAGATTGTAAAATAATCTTGTGTTTTTTGGGTTTGTGTAGTAGAATCCAACATGTAGGATAAGATGTAATTTTATTGGGATATAGGATAAAATGTCATTTAATCATGGTCACAACTAAATACATAGGCGCCCTTTCTCTTGGTGTCCTTTCTTCATAACCAAGCTTAATATAAGTATATTAAAGTAAAAATTATCTAAAACTAGGGATTAGCTCTGTGATAAAAATATCTGAAATTTAATTGAAAATGTTTTGAATAACAATTATAGAAAAAAAATACTCCTACATTCAGTAGTCTGCCCATCTGTTGTTTGAAATTGAACTTGTCAATCATAATAATTAAGAGAACTAATTGTGTTTTTAGTTTTGTCAGTGTAATTAAAATCCTAACCACCAATAATGATTAACCAAGGCAAAACTATTTAAATAATGTGCAAACCATGTTCTTTCTACACACCTCTCCATTAAGTAAAAACGTATCCTTCCAAAGATGTTTGATTGAAGTCTGAATTCAAAGAATATTAACATATGCAGTAAAAAAAAACTATTTAAACCTATAATTGATGAATTAAGCCAGCATGACATATCATTTTTAAATAACCATCAATTGGTAAGATTTGGAAGAAGATTTAACATGCTTTTATTTTTTACGAATCAACAAAATGTTGTTATATCTCGCAACAGTTAATGCTGTACTCTAGCTACTTCAAATGCCTTTAATAATGTACATCAGGAGTGTAATAGTATAATAAGCAATTGTGTAACTTATTAAATTAATTTTAAGCTTGAATGCAAAGTTCAAAGGTTCAATGCTAGCTGTTAATGAGCATTTCACACACAGTAGTCTGAAGATATTATGACTACTAAAATTTAAGATCTAATTTTAACATGCGGGCATAGATCTCTCTACTGCATTTTCCCTTAAATGATATAGGTTTTACATAGTCCACATAGGATTCAGAGATCTGTCCATTCAGAGATGTATAAGAGGCAGATGGTATATTCACATGCAAGGTGATATTGCATATACCTGCTCATAAATGATTAGAAAAAATGCACTAGCAGCAGATATTAGTACCAGCATCACTGGATCTACTTGTGCACCAAGAACACAAGTAACCCAGAACTATAGCTGGGATCTTGAGTCTCTGGGTCAGTGCTGATTCCTGGGTCTATGGGCCATTTTTCTCTAGCTCTGCTCCCTCGTGTAGCCAGTCCCCCAGATTACACAGCTTACTCTGGAAAGTTTCCAGGTATAAAGTATGTCCAGGATCTGCTACCCTCCCCACACCAGAGAAGCCCCAGGGGTTGGTTCCAGAATGGGAGCTTCCAGAGGTAGGCTACACAGAGCTCTCTGTTTTCTAGTGGCTTTGAGGATTGGAAAGATAATGGGCATGGTTCATGGTTAGACCACCAAAGAACAGGTCCTTCTCTTGAAAAGCAGCATGCAACCTGATTTTCACTAAGTGGGGTCATACTCTCTGAACCTATAAATGAGGTGCTACCTAAGCTTTTGTGTACTAGGCATCATAATATCATGGTTCTAACGCTGTACTATTGGAAGAAATCCTTAAGAAGGCTGACAATGGGGGGGGGTGGGACATTTTGGATATTTATTTCTTTTTTATCTTACAGCATATTTGTCTTGTCCTCTTCCACTTTGATAAAACTATCATCTTGTAGAATCAAAGAATTGTAAGAGCTGTTGAGCAAAAACTTTTCAAGAACCCTTCTCAAAATAAAATTCTATGCATGCTTATAAGAGCTATAATTATTCCTCTCTTAGCCAATACAATGTTTTTTATCCTGTTGTAAGCACATTAGTATTTTTCTGGCTGACATTTAAATCCACTAATTAATGATTGCATCCAACTTATCAAGGCTTATTTATTCAAAACAGAATAGAACATTAACATTTTAAGAGGATGATGCCTACACTTTTGGAAATTACAATATCTTCTGTACTCATACAAGTCTTGTAGAAATTAGAATTCTGCATTTTTTATAAACAAAATGGTAATATAATAGCATTATATTGCCTCATTTCCATTTTTTTTATTCGTGACATCCTGTATTCACAGATAATCCACTCAATCTAATTTATTTTTACTTTAATAAATGAAAGGTACTCTCCCACATCAAGTGCACTTTCTAGCATGTAAAACAAACTTAGGTTTCCCTGATGGTTCAATCCCATATAACCGTATACAGGAACTTTTAAGAAACTTTTTTCTAAATGTGTATATATATATATATATATATATATATATATATATAAAACCATCAGCGATCATGCCTATGAATAAACCCTAAGATTAGTGGAGAACGTGTTAGGGATTAACGTCATGTTTTCATTCTGGGCGATATACCCTTGTTTATTTATGCTATGCAGTGGATCATAAACCTGCAAATTATATAAAAAAAAAATATTTTTGTATATTAGAGCGTTTGTACCTTCATATGCTGGCTCGTGCAGAGATCTCCTGCCTTCCTGTTGCTTGTGTTCCACGCAATCCATCAGTGCCAGCTTTTGTGTCCCATGACAGTTGAATGATTTTATAAGATTTAAAATGTATTTCTGGTAAAGAACTTTGCCCTTCAATAGTATTAGAAAAGTTTCTAATACTATACAGCTGTGTAAACTAGAAAGTACACCCTCTTTAAATTATATGATTTACATGTCAGGACATAAGTCACCTGTTCCTTAGCAGGTGTAAAATCATTACCATATCATGATTTTTAAAAAAAAGCCAAAATGTAAAAGCCATGTGAGTATAATCTTAAAATGCTAAGTAGCAGACAGGTGCTGCTACTCCAATGCCCTTGATTAATTGATCAGCAGCATGTGTGACCACCTCTATAAAAGCTGAGGTTTTAGCAGTTTGCTGGTTTGGAGCATTCAGATGTGTGTTAACATAATGCCAAAGAGGGAAGACATCAGCAATGGTCTTAGAGAAGCTATTGTTGCTGCCCATCAATCTGTGACAGGTTAAAAAACATTTTCATACAATGTAAAGCCCATTATTCTACAGTGAGAAAGATTATTCAAAAGTGGAAAACATTCAAGACAGTTGCCAATCTTCCCAGGAGTGGATTTCTTAGCAAATTCACTTCAAGGTCAGACACAGTAAAGCCCAGGAAAATTATATATAAAAAAAACCTAAGAGTTACATCTCAGACCCTACAGGCCTCAGTTAGCATGTTAAATGTTCATGACAGTACAGAAAAAGACTGAACAAGTATGGATTGTTGTTTAGAAGAGTTGCCAGGCAAAAGCCTCTTCTCTCATGGCAGCATGGCTTAGGTTTGCAAAGTTGCATCTGAACCAAAAACAAGACCTCTGGAACAATGCCCTTTGGACAGACAAAGCCCATAATGCACATCACCACGTATGTTGAAAACCAAACACAACATACCAGCTCAAACAACCCATACCGACTATCAAGCACTATGGTGGAGGGGTGATTATTTGGGTTTGTTTTGCAGCCACAGGAACAATGAAATGACCATGATATTCTAAAGTCAAATGTGAGGCCATCTGTCCAACAGCTTAAGCTTGACCGAAATTGGGTCATGCAATAGGACAGCGATCCCAAGCACACCAGCAAATCTACAACAGAATGGCTGAAAAAGAAAAGAATCAAGGTGATGCAATGGCAAAGTCCAGACCTCAACCGATTAAAATGCTGTGGCGGGACCTTAAAAGAGCTGTGCATAAACAAATGCCAGCAAACCTTAATAAAGTAAAACAACGTTGTAAAGAAGAGTGGGCCAAATTTCCTCCACAACAACGTGAGAGACAAGTTATTGCTGTTAAACGTGGTTCCACAAGCTATTGAATCACAAAGTGTATTTAGTTTTTCACGCATGGCTTCTTCATTTTGGCTTTATTTTTGTTGAATAAATCATAGCTGTACTTGCCCATACCAAATATTCCCCTGTTACTTTCCTCCTATGAAAATGTATCATACTACCACTAACTTCAAGCATGCCTAATTGTGTTTAGGGTTCTTGCCGAAAGATCCTGGCAGAAAAATTTCTACTAAAGTATTCATAGTAATTCATGTTTACATAAAACTATCTTGGACAAACATTGTTATTGTAAATCTAAAATATGAAATCTGAAATGCTTTTGATAATATGTAAATGCTTCAAACAGTGTGAAAAATGGAAAACATAAAATTATTTAGTTACAAATGGAAACATGAAGTCATTATAAATAATTAGAAAAATGTTTGCAAGTGGTTTTCAAAATAAATGTCTTAAACTGTTATTCAATTGAAAAAGAATATAACATTAATAATATGCAGCTGCTTAGGCATTAAAAAGCATCATGAAACTAAACAATATAGCAATTTCAAAATAGAAATACAAGGCATTGTATGCATTAGAGAGAGTTATTATGCATATTACAGAAAATAAAATTAATTGACACCAATTGTATCCCACTTGAGTGCTGTCTGAATAATTATGTAAATGAGGTACAGACACATTTGATAACTGTATATTTAAATTGTGAATATGTACATATGAATTTCCTGTGAAAATAAAATAATCAAAGGCTCCATAGACATAATAATTTATGAGCGAAAGTTAATTTCACCAGATGGTTAGGCCCTAGAAACTTTGATACATCAAATGCCTAAATGTCCAACACTATCTTTTTGTAAACTGAGATTGCCTAGGTTTTAGGAGACAAATGTTTTTATTTTATACTTTTGTTCACATCTCTAAAAATCATCATTTTTATAAGAACACGCAGCTGCTTTATGCAAGAGAAACTTATTCTCCAAGTTTTATGTCTTTGTGAAATGACTGTAATTTTTATCAGATCGCACACGATTATAGGACGCACCCTTAAAGTTTGGTGCTATTTTAAAGAAGAATTTTTAACACTTTTGGTATCTATTATGCAGTTAGTCAGCATATGCTATACACATACAAAAACTTGGAAAACCAATAGCCATTTTAAAGTCCCTCTTAATTCATAATGCACCTTACTTATAGATATGCCACTCTGCCCCCCTGATATGCCACTCTGCTCCCCTGATATCCCACTCTGCCCCCCTGATATGCCACTCTGCTCCCCAGATATGCCTTTCTGCCCCCTCAACTTACCAATGCATCCCCAGACTCCCTGGTGTCTAGCAGGGGCAGCCGGACGTCTGCGCAATGCGCGTAGACAACCTCTGCTGCCGCTCACCCCTTTCTGCTGGGCCTTCTATGCTGGTCATAGAAGCCCCGGTGGAAGACCTGGCAGCAACGGAGGTTGTCTACACGCATCGCACAGACGTTCACCAGCTGCCAGAGAGGAGGATACAGGTCCCCTGCAGCGCAGTGGGTTATCCTCACCGCTGGCAGTTGGTGGACTGTTCATGTCACAACATGATTTAAATTAATGAATGAATGTGTACTTCACAACAATGTAATATATGGATAAACGTGGCTGCTTTTGAATAAGCATGTATGGTGCTAAACATCAAGCACATATCCTGGTCCTGCTAGGTTTCCTTTTGGTTTGAGATTGTATTGTCCAAGGACATGAATGAAAACCTGTATAGTTTTATATGGACATTGTATCATCTCTTTATTCTGGAGTTTGAACTGGCATTTTTTAAATGTATTTTCAATGGCTAAACTATATCAAACAAAAAGTTACTCACCTCTTAACTCTCAACACCAATATTAATAGTTGCATCAAGTCAATGCAAAAGGCATCATCCTGTTTCCTCCTGCTAACTGGCCATACTGGTTGCTGGTAACCAGTAACCAATGATCACAGGGTGTTCTGGCTTCTAGGGGGTGTGTGGAGAGAAGTTCCCAAGCTTTTTGATAACATTTCTTTGCAGGGCAGACTTGATACTTTGCATTGCTGATGCTTGCACTGGTTCAGCTGCACAAGAAACGGTAAGTAGGAGGCACAGAGGGTAGTGGAAGCAAAAATTCACTAAAGATATTAAATATTAGGTTCTTTACTGTGACTTCTAATTAGAAACACTATTTAGATTGTGATCTATATCAACCTGTTTGTTTTTATTAATAAACTGAAAAAAATAAATTCCATTTGTCATTTCTACTTGTTTATCCAACAATTTTCAATTCAATAATATCGTCCCAACCTACTCACCATAACAATTTAACATAATTTGCCTATTGTATTATTCCAGTTTCTAACCTTATCACCCTCCTACGATCAACTGTTTGCTATCATTCCATTTAAGACATGTTTCATCTAGCTCCACTTATATTATTTCACTACTTTTTCTTTCTCAATATCATGTTTAATTCTGTGTCCATCTACTGTTATCATAGTGTTTCCCTTGCTTCTATTTTATCTTATCTTCTATTTTATCACCTTTTCTCCATTCAATCTTCTCCAATTTCATCTCTTTAATATTACCTAAATCTCATTTTTCCACTCCATATCTTTATATCATCTGCTAACTAAATTTTCTTTGTTAAGCATGTAGAAAAAAATGTAATTTCTTTGAGAAATTGTAGATTATTCAAAAAGCCATTTGAGATGTGCTAAAGCCAACTGGAGAAAGAATACATAAAAAAGAAATGTATTTAAAAATATATTATTTTGTCATTGTTATTTTAAAACAACTCTTTTATGTGAAAGCAGTTTAAATAAGTAAACAACTGGAACAAAAGTGTGATGTTTATTCTAGAGAAATGTTTTACTATGTCTCAGCAGAATCCATTATTCTTTCGAATTCATACTTATTGTGACTTTGCTTCGTGTTGAGTCAGTAAGCTATAAGGTACAAGAATATGCTACATCAGAAGACATGTTAGAACATAAAAGCATTTATTGTGGTTTTTAAGCATGATCGTTCCCCCTAAATTTAAAATATTTCTCCACTGAATTTGTATTATTGAAAAAAAAATATGCTTCACACTTATCATTCTAGACAATGTTTACCTACAGGTTCCTTCAAATGCAAATTAGGCTATTGTTCCTTTAGTTATATTCTCGGTTTACTGTGTTATTTTGAGCAGAACAAAAAGTGTGAACAAAAACATTTTATATGCTTCTGTTTAAAAATTGTTTGGTAGAAATGCATTTTTTTAATGTTATCATACGTATGTTTTATAAATAATTGTTTTTCCTGTCTAGAAAATGAAGCCCCCTTAAAATTGTCCACAAAAACTAAAACCAGTCATTTTCTGTTTTAAGTGAATGAAATGCACAAATGGAGAGGGTGCTCCTAAAGCTACATGAGCAGAAACAATTATTATTATTTATTTATTGATTTATATAATGCCATCATATTCTGCAGTGATGTACAAATGTATTCAAGCTAGAAATGTTCCTTGTAGCTTAATAACAGTACTAACAGCATTTGTTGTCATTATGCTGATTCGGGGTCACATGCATTAACTCTGCTTTTTCTTTCTTCTATAATTGAATTCACATACCATAGCCTTTGCTTTTCTGGTTTTAAATACAACTTTGCATTTAAAGGTAGAAATTTTGATTGTGGGGTTTAAAATATAGAAAAGGTATCTAGTCCATATCAGGGGAATATTAACATAACCCTTCCCCTACCTTCTATTTATTAAATTTAATATAAACGTTTTTTTATTAGTCAGTTGTTGTGGAATCAACTCTGAAAATGTATTTTGTTTGGTTTGTAGAGGACATTGTTCTGCACTGTATAAGTATGTTGTACCTATCAGCACTTTTAATCCCCCCTGCTTTATGAGTGCCTTTTAGCCACTGGAAATGCTGCCCTGAGTGGAGGGAAGACCTTTCTTCACACAGCAAAGCAGTTCTTTTCTCTTGATGTAAGGCTTGTGGGGACCAATTATGAATCAATGCAATTAATCAACTAAGATTGAAATGCTAGGAAAAGATGATGAAAAAAATAAAAATAATAATGAATAATGATGCTACACACTGGGTTACCTGGAATAGAGCCCTGCGCGGGACTTCTTTTTTAATCCCGCTCCCGCTGATTTTTTGCCCAATCCCGCCTGCTCCCGCAATGTGGGTGTTCCACTCCCGCCCGCTCCCGCCACATTTGTGGCCAATCCCGCCCGCTCCCCCACATTTGTGGCCAATCAAGCCCACCTTATATGAACTGCAGATTTCCCGTGCAGTCCCGCAAGGCTGCCCTCGAGTTGCTCCCTCACAGCATCTCTTCTCTTGCTCCGCCCAGGATCCGCCTCCCAATGCAGTCCTCTAGCATGGAACAAGAAAGACCCGCCCCCCAAATAATCTTCTGCTTCTTCTGTGCACACAGATACTACATAATGTATGTGTGGTATGTCAGGGCTATACATTATGTGGTACTTGTGTACACAGAAATGCGGGAGATTATTTTGGGTAACCCAGTATGTAGCATTCATCCCAAAATGTACCTGACATGTGAAAAGGTAAATAACCCCCTTCCAAACGGCGTGTTCCCATTTGATTTGTGATTAAGGTGGGCAACATAGAAAGACAACAAGCGTATCTTCAAAATCATCAAGTGATGTGCTTTCAGTAGTTTATTGAGGTTATTGGGATGTTTAGTAGTTTATGTACTATCTTTTACACACTTGTGGTTGGGTCTGCAGCACCAGTGCGTTGGGTCTGCAGCACCAAGGTATTATACCTGTTTAAGTTGTGTTATTATACAAGATATCTGGCATTTCTATTTCAAGCGCTGAATATCACTCTCTCTCTTTTCCGTTTAGTAGTTTTACCCCTTAAGGCATGAGTTGCACCTTCCTGGTTCAACTGTGCTTTGTGCTTATGTTATTACCCATGATGTAAGCTTTCAGGAAATATACTTTTGTTTATTTATTTTGACTTTTTATACATCTTTGACCATGGAAATTATTACTTGTACTTGTAAAAAAGAGAAAGAAAAGGTTCTTCTTTTACCAAAAATATACTAAAATC
Organism: Spea bombifrons; assembly: GCF_027358695.1. Classification (NCBI taxonomy): domain Eukaryota; kingdom Metazoa; phylum Chordata; class Amphibia; order Anura; family Pelobatidae; genus Spea; species Spea bombifrons. The sequence continues at coordinate 88,205,840 of NC_071090.1, read as the reverse complement.
TACACATTTAATTGAACCAATCTCATGCATGTCGGTAGTTTTATAAGATAAAATAGTATGACGATATGTAAAATGTTTTGAATTTTGTTTGCATTTAATACATTTGTCTCAATGTAAATATCATACCATGTCAGATACCAATGAAAAGCTTAACTTTGCTGAAAACAAATAGTTTCTGAATTACAAACTTTACCAAGATATCGCAATTAATCAAACGAATGAAGAATTACTATGTAACTATGTAAGGTCTTTCTCTTTCGATAAATAGGGAAATTAAACAGCTGTAGTTATCAGCATGTTTCCTGGTACCCCAAGCAAGATAAGTAAAAAAAACTAATGAGATCTATTAATGAGGTTCTATTTCAAACATTTTGATTTATCTGGAAAAAGACAGTTTCATTCAATAAACATTCAGAAACAAATAAAAAATCAGCAAAAAATTGAGGAACAAACATTTATAGTAATTTAAAGTGTGCAATAATGCCCCCCATAACATTAATATTATATATGATTATATAACACAGTTTACATGACTTTTTCTAAAATTATAGTAAATGTGTACAGTTTACATAGCAGTATAGTTGTTATATTGTATTGACCAATCCCAATTGTTATACTGTTTTACAATGTATCCTTCTTGTTAAATGTGTTTGAGTGTGAGGATTTGAACATTACAATCAAAAAAACAACAGTCGTTTGCTCTACCAGTCTTGTTCTTTACGACATTTTCTTCTCCAGTTTTTTCTTTGGTGTATTATTTATGAAAAGCTTAATGACAGATTTCAGCAAGTAAAAAAAAACCCACAAAAAAAACATATGGCTGAAAAAAGTACAGTCGCAATACAGGAAAGGTAAGCTTGGTGTAATGCTGCAGATGTAAATCAAATTAATTATCTTAGGGAACTCATAAATGACCTGTTTTTTTGCTCTTGTCTGCAGACTGCTAATGTGTCATAATGCTGGCAGGTAAATCACGTTGCTTCATAAAAAATTTTTTTTTTTGCTAAATTGCACCTCCAGAAATAACTGCATTTATCAAACATCAAAACTGTGGCATGAAAATTGGTCTCTTATCTTTATAGCTAATCATATTGACATTAATATACCAGATCTCATGTACTCTGTAATTGTTATGCAGATGTTTTGCTGTTATCCTGGAAATATTACCAAAGATTTTCTTCATGGCATGTGATTTTTTATAGTCTGCCATCAATAGGTATATTATATGAAATGTTGCTATTATTGATATGGTAACCCAAGTATGTATGGGCATCCAGGGTAATTTTTTCCAGGACAGATTAAAGCCAATTTTAAAGTAACACTTTATTTCAGAATTTACATCAAGAAAAAATCACTGGCAAAAATAAATACATACATTAAGTGCATGACATTAGGAACAACTTGTGCATCTCCAAGGGAAATGCCAAAGAGTAAGCAAGTTCAGTCTTCCACACATTGGCAGATGTTAGTGTTGTTAGGTCCGTAGTGTATTTACCTTTGGTGCTGCCCAAGACATGACTTAGGGCAGTGCCCCTTCTGCAGCCACCACCTTCACTACATTGTCATATCCCATTGCTCTATCTAAATGCAGTCTATGGAAGCACAGCCTCAATAATGTAAATGGGCCAGTTAGGGAGATTAGAAATTAAGTGGCAGCACGCAAGGACCCCCCAGATCTTGCTATAGGCCTAGGCCAGGCTACATCACTGTGTTAGATAAGAGTTTAAATTCAGATAAGGAATGCTCAAAAAAAACCTTTGGCTTCTTAAGACACTGGCTGCAGTAGGGACTCAGTTCATGAACTCAGCTCATAAAATATTCACTTACCTCATCAGAATACCAGGATTATCATGTTCCTTCTAGGCTTGCCATGCCATTCTTGTATCCATTGTATTGTCTTCTTCATGTCCAGTCTCACCTTACAGCCAGATGGAATGGTAATTATGATAGGACCTGTGCAATCTTTATATAGGCATTATGTCCTTTTTAAATTATTTCTGACACAACACACAACAAATCAGACATTGTGGGATATATTCATTATTCAAGAAGGAGTTTGAAGGGGTGTTGTACAAGTGGCACATATTTACCTGCTTAGGTTAGGCAAACTCTGTGCCATATGGTAGTGACAGTTGTCCCTGTATATAAACACTACTATTCAAAAATGTTAACTGTTTTTATGGAAAACAAGGGAAGTTGTAGCTGTGCAAACATAATTGCAAAATGAATCAATTAGCCTTTTATACTTAAACTTTGATCAGCGAACACAACATGCCATTAGAACACAGGAGTTATGGTTGCTGATAAAAGGCCTCTGTATGCCTATTACATAAATAATTAGCTGTTTCCAGCTATATTAGTCATTTACAACATAAACACCATATCCTACATAGATAACTCTATGTGCATTAACATTATGTGCAGGCCACCACAGGGTTAAGGGACCTATTTATTACCAATATATAATATATACCTTGTTATGCAGCATAATACCAGAAACTAGACTTGTGCATTAGGATTTGTACAAAGCTCCAAAAATGCGGCCAGACCCCCCATGAAGAAAAAAACTAATTTGAAATTCATAAGTCCATATTCACTTACATTCTCATTCACTTGACCACTTCAGCTTCTGCGGATCACTTCCGCTTTTGCCGACCACTTCTACCTCGTCTCCCATATCTTTATTCTCCCTTCTCTTTTTTCCACTCAATCTTCAATCTGCTATCTGCTTTGTTCATCTGCATCTCCGCGGACATAAATCAGTGGGAACTTCCACCAAAACTGTTAGCGGTGACAATTGGAGGATCGGGGAAGAGGGCATCACTGAAAGCGCCAACTGAGGGCACCTCACCCTAAGTGCCGTCATATTGTTGGCACTTTTGGTGACATCCTCTTCCCCAGTTGGAGGATCAGTAAAAAGTGCCACTATTTTGGCGTAAGTTGCCTCCAGGTAATGTCCGCGGAGATGCGGATGAAGAAAGAAGATTGAAGAGAAGGGAGAAGATAGAAGATGAAGATGGGGAAGAGGAAGTGGTCAGCAAAGATGGTAGGTAAACATTTAGAGAGTGTGAGAGAGAGTGAACGAGAATGAGAGTGCGAGGGAGTGAATACAACGCATTTTGTTTCCGAATCAAAAATTCCAATGGATTTTTGACCAAACTGAATGGACAGGGAACAAAATTTGTTGCTCGAAAACAAATGGGCCAAAAATGAAATAAAAGATTTAATCTGACTCGTTTTTGGGTCATTTGCACAAGTCTACTAGAAACTACTGATACACAGAAGTCCATGATAGTCCACACTGTGTTTCTGATCCATTTCAAAAAACAAACTTTTGAACAGTAGTCTATATCCTGCCACCTTACTGGCTATTTTAAAAATGACTAGTTATTTTAAAAGAGAATATATAAGAGCATGTACAATTGCCACCCTTAAGTGCTCATTATCTATAAGTGAAAATGTGTTTACTCTTTCACCTTATGGAATAAACCCCTTTCAAGCACTAATCTAAAAGAGCACATAAAAGCGAAATAATTTGTTCAGTCTTTCTCTCAGAATAATGGGCACATTGCCTTTCCATGTAATTTTTAGATTGATTGAAAATATAAAAGAGAGAAATCTTTTGATCTTACACAAAAGACTGACTGCTAGCACATGACACTGGGTTGCTGCCTGTTGGTGACAGGAGAAATTATTTATATTTAGCCTGTAAAGTGTCCAAATGAGACGTGGAATCAAACAGCCACCAGCGAGTGCTAAAGGGCTGAAGACTAGAATTGCAGCAATGGATGGCATTAATATTTTAAAGCTTGCTGGAAGCAGAATAGAATTAAAATCATTGTCTGTTAAAATTGTAATGATACCAATTAGACTTGTGCACAAGGTCCAAAATCATTTTAGACCAATTTTTTGTTTTGGTTTTACAAATTCATATTAAAATTTAGTTTCTATACCTTTCGTTGCGGATGGAATTGAGGAGGCTTTTTTTTTTAAATTCGGAAATGAAATTTGAGGGCCAAAAACATCTCTCTTGCTGTCCCCAGTCCTATCTGTGCCCCTGCACCCTCTAGCTGCCTTTAACTGCTCGCTAACCTTCTCCAGTGATTTCTTGGCGGTAATTGGTAAAAAATATAGTCGGTAACTGATTACTGATTGACTTACCGATTGATCTCCTGAGGAAGCCCAAGGGGCGAAACGCTTTGAAGGATCAAATTGGACTTCATCACACCCTACCTTTTGGTGGACTTTATACAAAAACACCTGCATATGCACTTTCGTGCATGAACAAATTGTGAGTGCATTTTTACCGGCAAACTTGTATTTTACCTTAAGATATTGCACCATTTTAGTTTGTTTTTTAGACTTTATACGAAGAACATTAAAGAATTTATCATATTCCATGCTGATGGGTCTGAATCACCTTCTTTACTTGTGAGTGCAACACATCACCTTTCATTAATATTGAACATACAATCTACACTATATTGTATTATTTTTTCTTCCCTCTATATGTATATGTATGTTCCCCATACATTTTTGGTTCGGAGGTTAATTAATGCACAACTTCCCTACATACATTGAAATGGTTACTTGTCATTTGGATATTATGTTGCTTCTGAGATTTTTACTTTTATTTAATGTCATAAAGTTTTCTTGTAAGGAAGACTTACTTTGCTGAGAGGGTGGTGCAAATTAGACTTGTGCATTCAGATTTTAAAAAAATGCAAATTTACCAAATTACCGAAAACGAGGCCTGACCCCCATTAATCGGACAAAAACAAAGTAAAAAGATCATAATTTCCGTCCACACCTGAGGGCAAAATAATGGCGCTTACAGTGACGTCATCTCCCCGATTGGAGGATCAGCGAGAGACATGCAGTGCCGCCATTTTGGAGGAAGTTGCCTCTGGGTTATGTCCTCGTCTCTCCAAAGAAATATGATAGCAGATTAAAGATTGAAGACTGAAAATAGAATAGAGAAAGAGATGCTAGGAGATGTGGAGGAAGGATGTGAATGCGGAAGTGGTCCGTAGAGAAGGTAGAAAGCTTGAGAAAACAAGTGAACTAAAGTGAAAGAGTGAGAGTCTGAGAGAGGTAGTGAGATTGACTTTAGGCACCAGTGGGTACCAAGTTATGTTTGGCCTAAATTAAAGAGAAGGGAATGAAATTTATTTTTGGCCTATTTGCACGTGTTTAATGCATATGTGGAACAACATCCCAGCAGAAGAACCTTGAGATCCACAGGACCCCTGAGATCTTTATTTTTCTTTTCCTCATCTTTGCACATATCTTATATAAGTTGATGTTTGGGTTCAGATTTTAAAAGATATTTTTAAAAGTTTAATTTGAAAGTAATTTTTTCAGTATAGATATCTCAGGCATTGCAATGGTTAACTGTAACCTTTTATTCTCTTTTGCTATATGTAACCTTTTGCATCTGCTAATACATAATGAGCAGCACCTGTTAGATTGATTGTGCTCTGAATCCTTTACACATGTACCCACTTCGGTCCTTAATCACATTTTCTGGGGATGCTGCCAACAATGCTAATCATAGCTTGTTTAAGCTTGTATGACCCCAAAGCAACATTTTGCAATTGTCCCAGAAAATATGTAAGAGGGAGAGATAACTCATCTAAACGAATTTAACAATGTTATTGTTTTTTTCAATTCATTTTCATTAGTTTCGTCTGGGATCGCCCTCGGTTTTGGAGATATGCACGAAAGAATCAATTTTCGTTAAATAAATAAGTTTGTATGCATTTGAATGCATACGTCTAATATCAGGTATCTTTTTGTAGGAGATGTAGCCTATGGTCCAAAAACACACACCGCTACATTCCATGCTTAAGATAAATTTTACCTAACAAAAAGCTATGTGGTTTCTTGTTTAAATGTTAAACGTAGTTTATGCTGGCGCAAGAATCTTTCAATGCAAATAAACCAACAAAGATGAATTCATTATTAGTTTTATGTAAATAAAAATGTATTTACTCACGCTCATGAACCATTACGGTATTTCCTGGTATTTGCACTAGGTTTAAAGATGGCCTTTAAACACCAATGCCCATACATAGATAGCACTCCTGTTTTAAAATTATGTGTAGGAAGAGTTAAGGGACATATTCCTTTTTATTATTATGATTATTTATTTATTTTTAGATAGCGCCATCATATGCGGTAGGGCTGTACAATGGGTAGACAGGACATAACAAGTCGTATATAACATAACAATTTGACTTACAGAAACAATAGATGAGGAGGGCCCTGGTCTAAGAAGCTTAGAATCTAGAGGGAGTTAGGGTGTATTACACAATAGGTAAAAAAGTAAAATTTATATTGCAGGAGAGGCACTAGGAAAGGTGAGTTAAAGGAATATCCTTACAAAAATGTATTAAATATACCTTTTTATGCAGCATAATAGTAGAAAGTAGTCGTTCTGGTAAAAGCAACCTAGAGGTGGCACCTATAATGTTAATAATCAAGTACACATTGGAGTGGGGCATTGAGACTAACCAAAATGTCTTAGGTAAAAACCCAAAAGAAAAACCCAAAGAAAAAGCTGTAAACACGTGTATAAGCTGTATGAGACAAGCCCACAAATAACCACAAAAATCTAAAGTGGTTTGTTTTAAGTAATATATGTGTAATATGATTAACAGTCAATTACAAACTATAAATACATGCAAATGGTAACAATAACAAAAAGATTACCAAAGAAGATGTAGAAAAAAACTATAAAATTACACTGGCTTTAGTTTTTCGTTAAACTGTCAAATAACAAGCTAGACACCTCAGAGCTCCACTTACTTTCTATTGGTAATACAGTGTGATGACTGTGAGCTAAAAAGAACCATTAAATAATTACACCGGTGGTTCAAAGAGAAACCCATATCATAACATACATAACTGCCTGAAGTCTTATTTTTTCACATCATTTGTGATATAATAGGGTGGAAAACGGACCCTATGTGCTATGTAGCCAAAATCTTCACTCATCACTGGAATTTTCTTTCACTAGGGTTTTTTTTTTTTTTATCTCGGTTAAAAATATAATTTGATGAATAATTCCATCATATTTACCCGTCCTTTAAGAAATGTAAAAATAACTGCCCTGATTTATATTAGAAAAACAGATTTATCAAGCTTAGAGATATGACAAAGCTCCTCACAAAATCGTATGTAATCTATGGAAAGAGTTTAGAAATATTAATGTTCTTTCTAAATTTTGTTAAAATCAGGGCCTTTGAGAATGATTTGGTTTGGGGTATGGTCCATCCATTAAAGGCATCCATTAAAGGCATGTATGTTTTTACTTCCTGAAAATAAGCATTTTATAGCTTACTGGAGTACAATTTTTGCACAATTTTTGGTCTTAATAAGCATTTGATCTTGTCACGCACAGCGTAAGGTAGAACCTGTAATCAGGTAGAACAGCGTGTGCAAGTCCCAAAGACAGAACACCAGAGTCCAGTATAGAATAGCCAATGAGCAAGCCAGGGTCAGGAAGCCAGAAGTCAGGATCGTTGCAGGGTAAGCCGAGGTCAGGAAGCCAGAAGTCAGGATCGTTGCAGGGTAAGCCGAGGTCAGGAAGCCAGAAGTCAGAATAGTCGTAACGTAAGCCGGAGTCAGATGCCAGGAATCAATAACAGAAACGCGTACTGGGATGACACTATACAAGATAGGTACAACCATCAGAAGGCAAGGTGAATGGTTTCTGAGGCTCTTAAATAGAAAGAGGAAGTGCAGACTTCAATTAGCATTCTCCCGCCATAAATTCAAAATGCCGTTACGTCACTTCCGGTCCGCGGCCATCTTGGGGTTGGCGAGACCTCAAATTACTAAAAGGACCGGTAGTACCGGCTGGCGCCACTAGGTGGCGTGCGGAAGAGCGCGTACGCGCGGCAGGACCAGACCAGGATTCAGAAGGCGGCGGCTGCCGTGTGGAGTTGCGGGGTCTTCCCCGTCCTCGCGGCGGCAGAAGCTGTCTTGCGGAGGAGGGGGGTCTTCCTCTCCTCCGCGGCGGTTGAAGCTGCTGTGGTAGGGCGGGGGGTCTCCCCCTTCTCCTCGGCAGCTGTGGCTGTTGCGGTAAGGTGGGGGGTCTCCCCCTCCTCCGTGGCGGCTGAGGTTGCTGCGGCAAGGTGGGGGGTCTCCCCCTCTTCCGTGGCGGCTGATGCTGCTGCGGCAAGGTGGGGGGTCTCCCCCTCTTCCGTGGCGGCTGATGCTGCTGCGGCAAGGTGGGGGGTCTCCCCCTCTTCCGTGGCGGCTGAAGATCCGCGGACCCGGAGGGACCGGCAGCCAGGTACGTTACAGTACCCCCCCTCGAAGGGGCGACCACCGGGCGACCCCTGGCAAGACCCACACGTCTCCTAGCAAGGAAGGCACGTACCAGACGGGGAACGTTGAGACGAGCAGCGGGAACCCAGGAACGACTCTCCGGACCAAGTCCTCTCCAGTGAATCAAATATTGTACACTCCCTTGTTGTCTGCGCGTAGCCAAAATCATTTGAGGACAACGTCGAAGGGAATCTGCGACAGAGGTGCCCGCCGGTGGTGGTCTTCTGGTAGTAAAACGATTGCACACCAAAGGCTTCAGAAGAGAGACGTGGAAAACTCGAGGAATTCGGAGTGTTCGGGGTAACAGGAGTTCATAGGCCACCGGATTGATCCGGCGGATTATAGGAAAGGGACCAATGAAACGTGGAGCCAACTTCATAGATGGCACCCTCAGCTTGAGATATCTGGTGGATAACCACACCCTGTCTCCAGGCAAATACGCAGGGGCGTGAGAACGTTTCCTATTGGCTTGACGTTCCTGTCGCCTGCCCGCGAGTCGTAGCATCTCCTGTACAGACGACCAAGTAGCCCGGATGGCAACCAGCCTTTCTTGTAGGGCCGGAACCGTAGAGACGGGAAATGCCCCAGGGAAAGGCTGAGGGTGTAAACCGTAGAGACAGTAGAAGGAAGAGACCCCTGTGGACTCTTGCACGGAGTTGTTACGGGCAAATTCAGCAAAGGGTAGTAGATCAACCCAGTTGTCTTGGTGGTTATTAATGAACAGGCGTAGGTACTGTTCCAGATGCTGGTTAGCCCTTTCAGCTGCCCCGTTAGATTGGGGATGGTACGCGGACGAGAAGGCCAGAGTAATGCCCAAGGCTTTGGTGAATTCACGCCAGAAGCGTGCTATGAACTGTGAGCCTCGGTCGGAAACAATCTCGGTAGGTAGTCCATGGAGCCGGACGATCTCGCGTATGAAGACATCAGCTAGTGTAGCAGCAGAAGGTAACTTCCTCAACGGAATCATGTGAGCCATTTTGGAAAAACGATCCACCACCATGAGTATGACTGTATGCCCTCTGGAGTTAGGTAAGTCAACAATGAAATCCATAGAAATGTGAGTCCATGGTGTGGAGGGAAGTGGCAAAGGGTGGAGCAACCCGGCAGGCGCCCTCCTGGAGGACTTGTTGGCTGCACACTTAGTACAGGATCGGACAAACAAAACCACATCCTTTGCCCAACCTGGCCACCAAAAAGTTCTGGAAACGAGATCCCTCGTGCGGGTAACCCCCGGGTGTCCTGCCGTTCTGGAGCCATGGGACAAACGGAGAACCCGGGACCTGAAACGGACTGGAACGAACAGCTTGCCCATAGGTAGAGATCCTGGAGCCTGAGACTGCAACCTGGCAATACGATCCACGAGGGGAGTGAGACAGGTGAGGTGAGTAGCAGCTAAGACCTTTGCTGTTGGCACAATATTCTCGGGTTCGTGATTCTCCTCATCAGGAAAGGTGTGCATCCGCGAGAGAGCATCGGCCTTGGCATTCTTGGACCCCGGACGGTAGGTCAATACGAAGGGAAACCGGGACAGGAACAGGGACCATCTGGCTTGTCGAGGGTTCAGACATTTCGCGGACTCAATATATTGCAAGTTCTTATGGTCCGTCAGGATCAAGGTTGGAACTTGTACACCCTCCAGAAGGTGTCGCCACTCCTCTAAGGCCAAAATGACAGCCAAAAGTTCTTTGTTGCCGATATCATAATTTCTCTCCGCCGGAGAAAATCTTCTAGAGAAATAGCCGCAAGGGTGTAGTGGACCGCTGTAGGAGGCTCGTTGGGAGAGGATCGCCCCCACTCCAGTCTCAGACGCATCTACCTCCAGGACAAAAGGTAGTAGGGGATCCGGATGTCGGAGTACAGGAGCTGTGGTAAACTTCTCCCTCAATTGAGTGAACGCGGAGACAGCGGCCATCGGCCATACCATCGTGTCGGCCCCTCTCTTAGTGAAAGCCGTTAGGGGCGCCGCGATCTTAGAATAGTCTCTGATAAAACGTCTGTAGTAGTTGGCAAATCCCAAAAAGCGTTGTAGTGGTTTCAGACCCACAGGTTGCGGCCAATCCCTGATAGCACGAACTTTAGCAGGGTCCATCTCAAACCCCTCTGGGGTAATGACGTATCCTAAGAATAGCACCTTGCGAACCTCGAACTCGCACTTCTCCAACTTGGCGTAGAGCCCGTGTTGCCGCAAACGGTCTAGTACTTGAGCAACCTGTGTGCGATGGGTGGAAAGGTCTGAGGAGTAAATCAAGATGTCGTCGAGATATACTACGACGAACTGTTGCAGAAAATCCCTGAGGCAATCGTTAATGAACTCCTGGAAGACAGCTGGAGCATTGCATAGCCCGAACGGCGTAACCGTATATTCGTAATGTCCCGATCGTGTGTTAAATGCCGTCTTCCATTCATCGTCCTCGCGAATTCGAACAAGGTTATAAGCACCCCGCAGATCCAGCTTAGTATAGATTGTAGCTCCGCGCAGTCTGTCGAAGAGCTCGGAAATTAACGGAATGGGGTACGTGTTGCGTCTGGTGATTCTGTTCAATCCTCTGTAATCGATGCAAGGGCGAAGTCCCCCATCCTTCTTTTTAACAAAGAAAAACCCTGCTCCAGCGGGTGACGTGGAGCGGCGAATAAATCCCCGACGAAGATTCTCCTCAATATACTCCTCCATAGCTTTAGTCTCTGGAACCGAAAGCGGATAGGTCCGACCCCTGGGTGGCATGGTACCAGGGAGCAGGTCAATGGGACAGTCATACGGTCGGTGTGGGGGTAACTTCTCCGCCTCCTTCTTGTTGAACACATCCGCAAAACAACGATACTGATCTGGCAGCTTTGAGGTTTCAATGGAGCTTAGTGTCACAGGAACAGTCTTTATAGGTGAGAGGCAGTGGTCCATACAAGTGCTGCTCCAAGCCGTAATCTGGTTCGTAAACCAATCAATCGTAGGGTTGTGATTGCGCAACCATGGATACCCCAAAATGATCGGCACAGAGGGAGAGCTGATGACCAATAACTGTACTGATTCGCTGTGAACCACTCCCACCAAGAGGGTAAGAGGTGATGTGTGAAGAGTGATGTGCTCCTGAAGGAGCGGTCTCCCGTCGATAGCCTCCACAGATAACGGGTTGGGTAAGGGAAGGGTGGGAACCAGGAACCGTTTACAAAATTCAGAGTCAATAAAGTTGCCGGCGGTGCCGGAATCCAGGAAAGCCACGGTATCCACGGAGCCTCTAGCCCAGACTATTCGAACTGGAACTGTCATACGGGTGATTTTGGTCTCAGGGGATGGTCGAATCACACCTACAGTAGGTCCCCTCAGCCTACCTAGGTGCGAGCGTTTCCCGGCCTCTTTGAACAGTTCTTCAGGAAATGCCCCGAAAGGCCACAATACAGGCATAGCCCCTCCCTTCTTCTCCTGCTCTTCTCCTTTTCGGTGAGTCTAGCTGCCCCCAGCTGCATGGGTTCCTCCGCGGAGTCAGGCATAGTGGATGAGGACGGAACTTGAAAAAATTGACGCCCGGTGTCCCTCGCTCCCCTCTCCTGTCGTCTTAGTCTTTCTCGTTGAGTTTGTCTTTCGCGAAGACGCAAATCCACCTGGGAGACGTACTGAATCACCGCGTCCAGGTCCGTAGGAAGGTCTCTAGCCGCAATCTCATCCTTCAGGGATTCGGATAGTCCATTAAGGAATGCGGCGACTAGTGCCTCGTTAGTCCAGTCGACCTCTGCCATCAGGGTACGGCATTCAATGGAATACTCCTGGAGAGAACGAGAACCTTGACGGATGGAGAACAATGATGCGGATGCCGTACTCCTCCTCCCAGGAACGTCAAATACTGAGCGCAGTGTCGAGACAAACTCCGAGTAGGACCGAACTGGAGGAGCATTTCTCTCCCATAGTGGAGAGGCCCATGCCAGAGCCTTGTCGGTGAGCAAGGAAATCACATAGCCCACCTTAGCCCGTTCAGTAGGAAAGGCGTAAGGCGAAAGTTCAAAATGAATCTCACATTGATTCAGGAATCCTCGGCATGCTGCAGGCTCACCACCGTAACGTTGAGGAGGAGGTAGATGAGCAGGTACAGAATGAACAGTTGCAGGCGGAGGTGGATGGACCGCAATTGACGGAGGACCTTGTAGCGCTGGGTCGGTGCGTTGCAATAACGTCTGGAGGGCTTGGGCAAACTGATCCAGACGGTGATCCATCCCATCCAAACGATCCTCCGTGGAGCTCTGCTGTCCTACCGATGCAGGTCTCATGGTGGCCTTCTGATTCTGTCACGCACAGCGTAAGGTAGAACCTGTAATCAGGTAGAACAGCGTGTGCAAGTCCCAAAGACAGAACACCAGAGTCCAGTATAGAATAGCCAATGAGCAAGCCAGGGTCAGGAAGCCAGAAGTCAGGATCGTTGCAGGGTAAGCCGAGGTCAGGAAGCCAGAAGTCAGGATCGTTGCAGGGTAAGCCGAGGTCAGGAAGCCAGAAGTCAGAATAGTCGTAACGTAAGCCGGAGTCAGATGCCAGGAATCAATAACAGAAACGCGTACTGGGATGACACTATACAAGATAGGTACAACCATCAGAAGGCAAGGTGAATGGTTTCTGAGGCTCTTAAATAGAAAGAGGAAGTGCAGACTTCAATTAGCATTCTCCCGCCATAAATTCAAAATGCCGTTACGTCACTTCCGGTCCGCGGCCATCTTGGGGTTGGCGAGACCTCAAATTACTAAAAGGACCGGTAGTACCGGCTGGCGCCACTAGGTGGCGTGCGGAAGAGCGCGTACGCGCGGCAGGACCAGACCAGGATTCAGAAGGCGGCGGCTGCCGTGTGGAGTTGCGGGGTCTTCCCCGTCCTCGCGGCGGCAGAAGCTGTCTTGCGGAGGAGGGGGGTCTTCCTCTCCTCCGCGGCGGTTGAAGCTGCTGTGGTAGGGCGGGGGGTCTCCCCCTTCTCCTCGGCAGCTGTGGCTGTTGCGGTAAGGTGGGGGGTCTCCCCCTCCTCCGTGGCGGCTGAGGTTGCTGCGGCAAGGTGGGGGGTCTCCCCCTCTTCCGTGGCGGCTGATGCTGCTGCGGCAAGGTGGGGGGTCTCCCCCTCTTCCGTGGCGGCTGATGCTGCTGCGGCAAGGTGGGGGGTCTCCCCCTCTTCCGTGGCGGCTGAAGATCCGCGGACCCGGAGGGACCGGCAGCCAGGTACGTTACAGATCTACAACTAAAATTCAGATCAGTCCTGCTTATGATTGTTCATAACGAACACAAAGGCAATGTCTATTCTATTCTATACAATAAAGCATAATACATTACCCACACTGTTTATGTTGGCACATACAAATTATTTTCACTTTTGCATAGTCTCATGTTGCTAAGCACTGAAAAATCAGCAGATACTTTGAAAATTTACCTGGTGTTAACAATCATTTTTTTTTTCATTGTAACTTCTTTAAGGAAGCAGGCGCTCAATTGTAAATATTTTATAAATTATCTTTACTGTCCCCAATTGTACCAGCGGTACAGGATCTGCTGGAGGTGTAGAAATAATAATTATAATATTATTATCATAATAACAGTATCTCAAGATATTTTAAGTTCACATCTGGTCATTTGGTGTTAGATGACCCATTATTACCTATGATTATTACAATTATCACATCCTTATTTGTTCAATCAGTCGTCAAAACTTAGTAACTTCTATCTAGTTCTTTGAATAGTTCTTATAGAATTATCTATAAGAAGTTACATAAAGCGTTAGGAGTGTGCTTAAACGTTAATTCCTACTGTACATGAGGTATGAATCAAAGGAACAACATCAATGGTTAAATATGGAAAACAAAAATTTTTATATATATATATATTTTTTTTTTTTATATATCATAATTTTTATTAGATTTAACAAATTACATCAAAATCCTTGAAAAATGTTTTTTTAATAAACTGCACACAATATAGTATGGCAGGTCCTCCCTCCCTGCACACAATACCATATGGCAATTCTTGTCTATGCACGTCACACAATCTGCCAGTTCCCTGCTTGTCTCCGGACCCTCTATTAACCAGGTGAGGAGACAATTGCACCTCCATGGCCTATTCAAGTTTATGGGGGCAAACCATATCAATGGTTGATGCATTACAGCCTCTAATAACTGAGCCTCTTGTGCATGGTTATATAAATATACTTTCATGTGCAGACAGCGACCATTTGCTATTAGCATGTAATGGATTACTTTTTTATTTGTATTTGGTGTTGATTTTTATGTTATATTTTTCAGTGGGCTGAGGATGAGGAGGCAAGGATGGATAGTAAAATACTTTTCCCCCACATGTTATGACACAACTGTCAAAGGGTGTTTGGATCGGGCAGACAGAGAGATGGGGGGGGCAGGGCTTTATATTTTTATTTATCACTTTTTTCAATCACTACCCCCTCCATTCCACAAGGCAAGGACAGACGGAGGGGGGGAGGTGAGGAATGGGGTCTAATTTCCCCCCATTTTTTCATATATTTTATCTCCCCTCACCCCAATTGGCAGGGTTTTGTGGGTCACTGGCAATAGATGCTTCCAAAGACCATTTAATTCATAAAAAAAGCAAACTTCAACTTTTCTCTCTTTTTGCCCATTATAGCTAAAAGCACATTTCATCTTCAGCATAAACATATTTAAGTGTGATGTGATCTAAAATGTATCAGTTGAGAAGGCATCAATTACCTTTATGAAGTACCCCCAAACTGATGTGGCAACAGCTGCTTCATCAGTCATAACCACTGAAGAAGGTTATCAATAAATGACAAACAATGAAAAAGTCTAATAATAATAATGATTTGTGGTACTGAAACAGGGTAGTAGAAGTTGATGACAGATAAGTATGTGCAGAAATAATTAGTTTGTCTATTTCCTTTCTACTGTAATTAAAATGTCAAATATATTAACACCTTGGCATTACTAAATATGCTTAGTGAATGTTTTTTCCCTCATGTTCTTATTGCTGGGAACGAAAAAGGTAGTAAATAATAGTTATGTATATTTTAATAATGGTTAATAATGTTTTATTATTTTATTCTAACTAGTCACCAAGCGTTGCTTCTACAAGCAACACAACTCACTAAATTACCTCTCAGACTCAGTAGCCTCCTGACATTCAGGAAAAGAACCTAGTCATCTAGGTGTGCAAGGTCACACACTCCCCAAGTAAGTGAACCGAATTCACACTTATAAGAATGTCTGTTATCAAAAATCTAGGCTTAGGCCTAATTCATTTAGTACACTAATTTTAATGCATGGTGTATTTTTTTTACATTTGCTATTTTTGTTGTTGTAAAACACCGGTTTTATAGAAACGCCAGCATAGTCTGCTACCCTGTAAAAATGGTGATTATTTATCATTAAGCATAGCACAATGTCATTAAAATATTCTATTTATTTGGCGTCTCTAATATGACATTATTTGGCCCGTAAATGAACCCTAGTATTTTTAATCTGAGTTTAAAAGAAAAATATGGTTAGATTATTTGCTAATGCCATTTCTTTGCCTCATTTCTCCCACCTTACTAAAGCACTGCTATTTAAAGCTGTTTAAAGCTAATTATATCCTAATATGATTTAGAGCCAGTGCTTAGAAACATTTCAGATCTTTTCCCTAAAGCTCACATATCCAAATCTAATCCAATCTTCATATCTAATAGAAACCCTGCATTTTCAGGTGCTTAGTCATATAAATATAAGCCCTATTGGGAAATATTAGAAAAAGAGAAAGAGAAACGTAGGTGTACAAGATATATATTTATAATACAGTGGCCTAGAGGGCGGCATAACAGCCTCATCGCCCTGTTGGCTGGTTAAAAGGGAAACCAATGATCTTCCCAACTGGCCTATTAACACCTTGGAGAGCTGTGCTGAGCTGGCACAGACATCCATGGTTTTCTTCAGTGCCCCACGTCCTTTAACCCCTTCAGGACCGGCGTTCTCGTACTGCGTCTTCCCTTGAAGACCGCAGTTTTATTTAAATATTTTAATTCCTTGCTCATGATTCCCTTCAAAGCAATCACGTGCACAGAATTGTGGGGGAGTGGCTGCTAGGAATCACTGGGGACACCCATCGGTCAGTAGCAGCCACCCCTCGCGATCCCAGCGTCCATAGCGACGCTGGATCGCGCATCATTGATGACGTACCTGGTACGTCCCGGTCTGTGGGTGACACCCAACCAGGAAGTACCAGGTACGTCACCGGTACAGAAGGGGTTAAAAGTGGAGTGCCAGGATATGACATCATATCCCGAGGACCAGCAGTAAGGACTGGGCAGGGGGGGCGGCAGGTGGCGCTGCCCTAGGTTAGGCATAGGGCAGCGCCAAAAATGAAATATGTTACGCCACTTGAGAGCTTGACAGAAATTATTATATATTTGTTAGAGTTATGGGGAGTGTTATTTACCTATGTTTTTAAGGTATTAGGATTTACACACCCACCCCTGAGAAAATATATAAGTGAATTAAAATGTGGGATTTATTTATAGCCTACATATATTTAGGTATAAATAAGTGAATTTAAATTTTGGGTTTAATTGCAGAAGCAGCACTTCTGGCTTGCCTTGAGAATTCCAGGAGTACATGTTTTATCCTTTTCAAGCCATAGCTATTTCTTTTTCTATAGGGTTGTTATATCATTATGTTGCTTAAAAAATATTTTTCCCTCCCTGCTGTGAATTTTTTTTTTACTAAGGTTAATTGTCCCTGAGTCATAAGATGATCTTTTTAGAGTGAGAGTGAAGTAGTCGTGTGTGCCAGAAGCTTCTACCCAACTAGAACAATGTTTTGCTACACTGTAGAAAAGTTAGTCATCAGAAATCTTATAAATGTTACACAGAAAAGATGCTTTTCCCAGCGTGGAACCCAATTTATATATTCATATGTATCTCCTCTGCAGAAAAAAGACCGTAGCTAATACCACAAATGCTGGCACAACCAGAATATGTTAAAAGGCACAGCCACCTGGTACATTGGGTCACCTCTTACAAAAAAAAACTACTAAGTTGTCTACTGAACGTTGGACGCCCCTGACCTAGGCACCAGGACAAAATTCTCAGTCGCCAGATTTGTTGAGTCCTGTCATAAGATATATTTACACCATGCCGGGTGTTTCTGGGTTGTGGGTTTGTATTAATTGTTATTATTATACTTTATAAAGCGCTGACAGATTCCGCAGCGCTGTACAAAGATGAAAATGTTATAGATAACGACAAGTACAATACAGCAATTGACATACAGATACAGGAATCCCTTACAATCTAGGTGATTGCAATGCATATAAAACCGGAATATAGCACCTAGCAATATAAAGATTATAATACACGCAGAGTCAAAGTACCATAAATCTGGCATTTTGTAGCATGTGCCTTAAGGCCTCTCTCTATTTACTTTTTCTGTACACTAATTCGGGATTAGATGTTTTTTGAATGTGCAATTGATTCCAAAAATTTGTTAAATTAATTAGTTAAAGGCTCTATGATCTTCCAATAGATCTTGTGTTGGGTTTTTAAAACCCCACTTCCTAGCCTTAACAGCCTACCAACTATGGAAAGCCAGCATGAGTTGAGTATATATAGCGTGGAGTAAAGAAGAGAGGTGATATGTGATAGAAACACTTGAATACTTAACTGAGAGGAACAGCCTTCCATCAGAAGTTCTAGAGGCTAATAAAACATATATATGAGATAGACATAAAGTTATCCTGAATCTAAGACTAGACCAAGGACTGGTCTTAGATTCAGGATAACTTTATGAAACCAAACCCACACAGGTGCCTCATTAATGGTGTCTAGAGAATGTTTTCAATTGATTGAGTGTCTCTTTTGGGTCAAGATGCAAAGTAGTCCACTGATTCAGCTTGGTAAGCAATATAGCTATGAAAAAATAAGACAGGGCTCGCCAAACTTGGGGTACTTTGACATATGACTAGCTAAAAAATGTATGGCCATATAGTGTGACCGAATCCCCGATATTTATACCTTAGGTGTTTTTTTGAATGGTATTCGCTGGGTATGCGCTGCATTCTGGCATACCTGGGGACTCTCTGGGTTTGACCCGAGATTGCCGGGTGAGCACTGCTTCTCCGGTTCTCTGGGTCAAGACCCGAATCCTCCGGGTTACAGGAGCGGAGTCTTGACACGCCCCGCTCCCCGCCTATTTTTTCTTTAAATGGGGGCGGTTCCCGCTGCTTTTGTCGGGAGCTCCCCTGATGTCAGTGGGAATTCCCATTAACGGCAGTGTGGCCGCGTCCCGCAAGGGAAGTTCCCAGGTATGCTTATCGGTCATTATTCTAGCAGCAAACTGACAATCTGAATGCTTTATGTATTTTAAGCTTTTTAGGCTCTGCTTCCCCCATTTTTTGTATATATTTTTTTATGCTGTGCATATTTGCCGGTTCTGAGCATACTTTTGATTTGAGCAGCCCCCGTAGCCACACAGGTGCATTGTTAATGGTGTTCAGAGAAGCTTTAAATTGCTTGAAAGTATCTTTTTAGTTAAAATGCAAAGCAGCCCCACTGATTTAGCACCTTTAGTAAGCAATATAGCCATGAAAAATTAGATAGGACTTGCCAAACCTGAGGAAGTTCGACGTAGTGGGACTAAGCAACCTATGGTCAAATACTGTGACGGAATCCCCAGTATTTATGCCTTAGCTATTTTTTTTAATTGTATTCTATGTGTATGCGCTGAATTCTTGCTTTGTTATGTGTTAAACAGACAATAAGCCACCAAGTGCAGTAATGTTATTTTATTATATCTTTGTTAAAGATTTGTTTTTGGATCTTTTATTTTGTGACGTGCTTTCGTCGCTGGACGTCAAGGTGAGAGAGGGGGGGATATATAGTGGGGGGGAGAGGGTATATAGTGGGTAGGGGGAGGGAGAGGGGGGTAGAAAGTGATAGGGGAGGGAGAGGGGGGTAGAAAGTGATAGGGGAGGGAGAGGGGGTAGAAAGTGAAAGGGGAGGGAGAGGGGGTAGATATAAGTAAAGAGTGTGCATTAATGTGTGGATGCATTGAGTGAATGAGAGAGAGCATGAGTTAATATGTGAATGTATTGTCTGAATGAGGGAGAGCATGAGTTAATGTGTGGATGAATTGTCTGAATGAGGGAGAGCATGAGTTAATGTGTGGATGCATTGAGAGCATGAGTTAATGTGTGGATGAATTGTCTGAATGAGGGAGAGCATGAGTTAATGTGTTGATGCATTGAGTGAATGAGGGAGAGCTTGAGTTAATGTGTGGATGAATTGTCTGAATGAGGGAGAGCATGAGTGAATTAGTGAGTGACTGTAAAAGTGTTTGTGTATCATAGATGTATAATTGTGGAAGGGCAAAGATGGCCCTAGCAGGAGGTTTGAGCCTTGGGGACCAAGATGGCACAGGCAGGGTGTATATGGGACAAAGATGGCACTGGCCAGACTGTTTGGGGACAAAGTTGACTTGTGCTGGGCTATTTGGGGACAAAGATTGCAAATCTTATGTGTGTGATCTGGGTGCTGGTCAGGTTCTATGTGTGCAGTGTGGACGCCAGGGCTGGCTTTGGGGTGTGCAACCTGTGATCTATGCCTGTAATTTAGGGGGTTTTATATATACCTTTAATGCCGTGTTTTTATGTGAATTCCAATTGATCTTTACCTGCAAAGCTGGGTTTTTGTGTTATTCTGTAGATCCATATCTGCTATGCTATGTTTCCATACATTATTTATGTATACCTGCAAATACAGGGTTAATATGTCTTATTCAGTTGATCTATACCTGCGATGCTACGTTTCATATATTTATTGTATACCTGCAAATACAGGACTTGTATGTCTGATTCTGTTTATTTGATATATACCTTCAGTGCTGAGATCACAAGTGAATTTCAATTGATCTGGGTTTGTGTGTTGATCTATACCCGCTATCGGCAGCAGGGACTAATATTTATATATATATATATATGGGCAGCAGGGGCAAGTAAATGGGTTTTAGATATTTGGACAGGGGCGCAATTTCAGTGCTTGCCATAGGCGCTATTTTCAGTAGATACGCCTCTGGAGAAAAGGGAAAGTCTTGATTTTTCATCCTTCTTCCTGTAATATATTGTTGAATAAAATCTCTCCTCCCTTTCGAGTCTGGTACAACCTTCTGAAACACAGTATTCCTTTCTTCTTTTACTTCAGAGTTAACATTTCAAACCTTTGATGTGGCCCAGAAGACCTGATTTTAGGTCATTGTTAATCTAACTAATGACATTTTATCAACTGATTTTATCATCACATGGGCTTTAATAAAATATGTGCAAAAAGTTAGTTTACCATTATTTCTGGAAAAATATTTGAAAAATATTAACACTGGGAAAATATAATTTTTTTCTTGCAAATTGCAAATTTTGGAATAATTTCCCTCACAATTTCTCAATTTTCATTTTTTTTTTTTACCACAGACAGTAAAGAGCAAGTTTGCATGAAAAATCTGTTGCACTATATATACATTTTTACACTTAATTTCATCAAATCTTTGAGGCTCTGCAGAGAGAATTTGTAAAACATTAGAAATATTTCAACACAGAAGTAGACAGATCATGAAACTATGGAACTAGATATTAGGCAAAAAAGTTTAAAACAGACAAGTTATTATTAGTATTACCGTATTTGCTCGATTATAAGACGACCCTGATTATAAGACGACCCCCCAAAATCTGAATATTTACTTAGGAAAAAAAAAGAAAAAGCCTGAATATAAGACGACCCCAAAGGAAAAAAGTTTTACCAGTAAATGTTAATTCATGTAAACTATTTTTTTTTTAAATAAAAGCTATGATTGAGAAAAATATATATTTTTTTTTATTTCTTGTATTTTCCAACCTGTCCCGCAGTTACGCACATCTGCCCCCAGGCTTGCCACTCCAATATGGCACTGTGGCCCATGATATGCCTTTAACCCTCTATATGCCACTGTGCCCCATGGTATGCCTTTTGACCCCCTATGTGCCACTCTGCCTCCAGAAATGCCTTATACCCCTATATCCCATTCTGGCATTTAGGGGGTTAAAATGCATATTATGGGGCAGAGTGGCATATAGGGAGGTATAAGGCATTTCAGGAGGCAGAGTGGCATTAAGGGAGTTAAAAGGCATTGTATAGAGCACTCTGCCTCCAGAAATGCCTTATACCCCTATATGCCACTCTGGCATTTAGGGGGTTAAAAGGCATATTATGGGGCAGAGTGGCATATAGGGAGGTATAAGGCATTTCAGGAGGCAGAGTGCTCTATTAAATGCCCCCTTAACGCCACTCCAGAAATGCCCTATGCCCCCATTTAACACACACACACCCTATACCCCCATTTAACTAACACACACACACACACATTCTCTCTCTCTCCCCCCTCTCTTACCGGTGCTTCCAGCCGGGGCAGCGGGTTGACGTCGCCTTCCGCTGCAGTCGGAAGGAGGTGGAGTTGACAGCGGGGGTTTGTATGCGTCCGTCGCGTATAATTTCCCCAGCCGTCAGAGATCAGAGTTCCCCGCACCGGTGCGGGGACCTCTGATCTCTGACAGTCGGGGAAGGTCTACGCGACGGACGCAGACAACCCCCGCTGCTAGCCACACTTCCTTCCGGCTGCAGCGGACGTTGTCTACGCGAATCGCGTAGACGTCAACCCGCTGCCCCGGCAATACAGCAGGAAGCACCGGTAAGTGTGTATATGATGGGGGGGGGGGGTGAGACAGGAGGATCCAGGTCCCCTGCAGCGGTGCGGGGGATCTGGATCTTAGTCTCCTAATCAGACCTCTATTTGAGGTCTGATTAGAAGACGACCCCGATTAGAAGACGAGGGGTATTTTTCAGAGCATTTGCTCTGAAAAAAACCTCGTCTTATAATCGAGCAAATACGGTAATAGTAGTATTATTTGTAATAACTTTTTTATATATTAATATATATATATATACATATATTTTAAATGTCAGCTGAATAATCATGACATGCACAGTCATACTTCAACTGAATTCCTGTTGGCCAAACATGATTTCAAAGAAAACGTGTGCAAAATGGGCTTTTTAATTCTGATTTCAGAAAGGATAATTAAGAAATTCAGGTTCCGGGCAGCTTAAAAATTCAGAATCAAAGGTAAATGACGTTTACTGCAGTTTAACACCTCCACAGTAGTGCATTTGCCAACTATAAAATGAAACTGTTTGAAATACAAGCTATTTCAGGTCATCTAGGTACCGATCTGTATTCTGTTCATTGCTTGGGGAGATAAAAAGTTTAAAATACAGTTTGATTTATATAATTTAATAAAATTTTATTAGCTCAGCATTATATACTCAGTCTGTGTATACACTTTATGCTTGGTGCATAGGCAATAATAATAAACACCTGTATAATGCTTAAAAAAGAAACTCAAGAACAATTGCTTGTCATTACAGAACATAGTTTTGGGACTGCTGCCAACTTCATAGACAATAGAAATTGTATCAAAGAATATTGTATTAGTAATGACTATAAAACTATAGATGCTAGTTTCAGTGAGATGTTGGCAATATATGTGAAAATCAATATACAGTATTTTACCACCTTAGAGATCCAGTCTATTTGAGGACTTCGTCCCTCGTAGATTGGTCTTTCTTTTTAAACCATACCTTTATACATAAAACCCCCCCCAAGGAGTTTGCATATATTAATTGACTTGTCTTCAGGTTGGCTGAGTATTTTGGTGTTTAAGGCAAAAACTAGAAGATGTGCATACTTCTTGTATGCTCTGTTTATTTTTTTTTATGTGATTAACTGGGGTTGTAGTGTTAATAGAGTTCACAGATTTAAAAACAGACAGTCTAGGCTATTTCACCGGGGTAATTCTACCATTTTTATGCAACAATTTCTCTATTAACCTCTTCGAAAGTATGTGGTCAAATTTTTTTGCAAACCCTTTGTAATTTTGCTTAGGAATCCTCATGCAGGACAGGTCCCAAAAAGAATCTAATATGTGTTCAGAAACATCCCCCAAAGTGCTTCTTTGAATAGTGACATAAATTTCATTTAGTGAGGGTTAAATGCTTTGGATCCCTGCTTCCTTGATCACAGTATGTGTGAAAGGGTCCATCAGGATCTCATGCTTCATGCAGTATCAAGAGCTAACATTTCTTAGCTTGAAACCACTTTGTGCAGAGATTGCACACATGTATTACAGTACTGTTTGTATGGTTAAGTTTGCATATTCTTGCCTTGCGATGCCATACGTTACCTCAATGCACATGAGAAGAGCACCTACTTACTTACTATCCTTCCATGTAAAACATTTATCTAACATTATGAAGAAGAGTCTGCATGGTAGACATTCTGGTAAATCAGGGCTGGGTTAAGATCATCACGGGCCTGGTGCTGAGGATTTTGGTGGATACTGGATAAAGATGACATAAGTGCTAGGCAGATAGTATAGGATATAATCTTATACTCCAAATCCCTTACATATCAGTACACTGAAAGGAAAAAAAAAGTCACAATACGGGAGTAAATAACACAAAACCTTTGCTTTTCCATTTACTGATTTCTGGGCCTAGAAAGTTAGTCCTCTAAAGTGGTCTACAAATTCAGGAGGGTGTTTTACGTGGATAAGTAAAAAGGAAATAGTTCAATTTATTCCTACAGTAGGTAAACACCAGGACAGGCTCTGCCACACCGGCACCCCAACACACACCAGGACACATTCTGCCACAAAGACACACACATCCGGACAGGCTAAGCTACAACATAGTTACATAGGCTGAAAAAAAAAATGCATCCATCAAGTTCACCTTTTCCCATATCTGTTAATTTCTTGCTGTTGATCCAAAAAAGGCAAATAAAAATCCACACTGCTTTGTCATTGTCACTGAAAAATCTCCTGGTTTCTCAGTGTGCCAGTTTGGCCCTTACTGGTCCTATTTTCAAGTAGGGGCTTGGAGCTGGAGCTCCATCAGCCCCTACATTAATCCTGCCCTGCGTTAAATGCTTCATATGCAACAACAGCACAAGCCTTGCTATGGACATCTGGGCCCATGTATGCACACTATGCTTAACCCTATTTATTATTATTATTATTATCTTATACTTATATAGTGCCAACAGTTTACGCAGCGCTTAATACAATACATAAATTCAAGGGATATGACAAGACAAGAATTGACAGACTAAGACAAACTGATACAAGAGCTCTGCTTTGCAAGCTTACAATCTAGGGGGAAATGGGGTGACAAACATAAGGCACAGAGAAAGGGTGAGAGGTAGTGTGGTGGTTGTATCGATGACAAGGGAGTTCTAGCAGCTAAGATGGTATGCTTCTCTGAAGAAGTGGGTTTTCAGATGTTTCTTGAATGTCGGGAGGGAGGGTGAATGCTGAAGGTTCCTTGGGAGTAGATTCCAGAGATATGGGGCAGCTCGAGTGAAATCTTGTAGCAAAGTATGCAGGTTTGCTTGGGCTTCAGTTGATTATGGGGAACATGAAGGTGGGTATTGCAGGTTGTGAGGGCTTGTAGCAAAGTATAATTTATTTAAAACAGGGTTGTGGGTTATCAGATTGAGAGTTGTCAAAGTAGTACCTTATATGTCCCCAGTTTAATTAGCAAGTGCTTAGAGTGTAGTTATTTATGTTCCAAGCAAAGGAACAACTCAACTCTACTACATATATTAAATCTAATAAATTATATGTATTATATCATAAGTCTGTCCCTAAAAATGATTTGTTGGCGGAAGGTCTAGCCAGCTGTCAACAGCACTCCATACGACAGATACATTGTTGTTATGAACACAAGTCATGAATGATAAAACGTAACAGGTTGGTTGGTATACATATCCATTTAATCATTTTAATACACTCTGATCATTAGCCCCCGTTCCTCCTAATGCCTCTCACTTGTTAACTGAAACATTAGCCTCTTTGGCATTCTGGCCAGAAGACAACTAATCTCGCTATCTATTGATCTTTATATAGAAAATGAGATATACTTGGTTGTCATGAAAGTAATGTGTTTACTGAAAACCAATGTTACAGAGAAATCAGAAAAGTGCATTGGTCAAGGATATTATGTAATGCTCTATTTTATAAAATATGAATCCTGTTTTATTTTGAAGAAAAGAAAAAAAAAATGTGTGATGGTGCGGAATTTGAAATAATTTCTACAGGTTAAATAGCCCAGATTGTGTGCAATAATCACCCTTGTAGCATTACATTTTAAATAGCACATCTATTACATCTCGGTGTATTGTCTTTCAACTGTACCACTGTAAATAGAAAGGTTTTATCAACATCACTTATGTGTTATAAAGCATGCTTCCTTCTACATACTGTAACAGGGGGCATATGTATATCTCCTCAACTCTTGCAGGGATAGATAGATAAATGTAACCCACCAGAAATGGTAGAGGAAAATACAGCAAGGACATTCAAACATACATGGGATTGGCATTGACCTTGGAAACAAAATTGGTCTTTATTAATACAACTCCTGTGTCAGAAGTGTCTCTACAACAAGGAAATGTGTGTGCAAGGCTTTACCAGGACAAAAGGTAAGAGTACTTTTGCAAACCTGCCAACTGCCCAGATTTTCCTGCGACAGTCACAGGATTAGGGAGCGTGTCCTGGTACTTCTATGTCCTGTGAAATCAGCAGGGGCTGGGCTAATTGAGGAGATCACAGCTCTCCCGCTAACTGGCCCAAAATTAAAGGAACGTAAAGATCTGTGTCTGCAGACCTCTGCTTGAGAGCTTAAGCAACAATCAATTTATTTTAACACAGAGTCTTTCTTGGGCTGGGCCCTCCTTCTGTAATGGCACATTAGCCTAATGCGTATGGACAGATGTCTGCAGGGTTCAATCCCAGGGAGCACAGAAACCAAGAACCTTACCCTTGCTACCTACTACCCTAAAACTAAAGTGCCCTGTGCATTGGCAAGTCCTAGGGACACAATGGTAACTAAATTTGTGGATTTGGTGATATAATCTGTACCTTAATAAACAGGCGGAGCTAAATTATACTAATTAGGTGGGATGGGTAGAGTGGGCGGAGCTTTGGGGTAGTGGGTGTGGTAAAAATTACAAGTTAGTAATTGACAGCTGCTCTGTAAAGTGTCCCTGGATTTTTTTTCAAATGTTGGCAAACTTTCTTTTGTCACAATACATACCTACCAAGTGTGCTGTATCCTCCAGGACTGTTTTTATTAGTCAACAGCTTATTATGAAAAGAAAAAAGCAAGGCCTAGGGGATTGACCCAAACTAGAAAAACATATTTCCTTAAAATGTCTTAAATGTCTTTCTACTCTTTGTTGTTTCTAGGAGGACTATGGCATTTTGCTATTATTTTCATGCCATGCCATTTCTTTTAGAAGAGCTAGGTTTACTTATATTTACTATAAACACATTAGTGAAAATCTAGATCTAATTTAAACAAATTAATTAACCTCAAATGGTTCAAAGGTATGATTTATTTGATATGTTTTTTAATGGCAGTTGATTGAAAATGGTCACTGGTTTTGCGTATCAAGAGAGAAAAATGCATCGCTTGGGTACCTTTTATATGTCAGTCAATGACAGATAAATCATGCTTTGTTTATTAAGTATGACAGATGTCTCGCAGGAGCTAATTAGTCTGTATGAGTCGGGTCCCTTTGTGCAAGTGCTTCCAGGTCCATTAAAGTTTTGCCCCTTTTAAATAAACAGAGACTTGGCGTCACTCAAGAAAAGGTGAGCCCTCATAATAAAGTAATATTGATTGAATGAGAAATATTGAAAGTTAGTGTTTAGTCATTTGAGATAACCTTTCCTGTTTGTGTTAATATTTGTGATATGTCAATATGAATCTGGTTCAGAACAAAATACAATAACTGTTATAAAATGCAGATGCAAACTATTTACTAGACCTGTGCGCATGGACCAAAAATGATTTGGACCAATTTTTGTTTAGTTTCTGGTCCATTCTCTGTGTGTCTCTCTCTGTCTGTGTCTCTTTCTGTCTCTCACTCTCTCTCTCTGTGTCTCTGTCTCTCTGTATGTCTCTCTTTGTCTCTCTCTCTGTCTGTCTGTCTCTGTCTCTACCTTCTTCGCCAACCACTTTCTTGTCCCCATCTCCCTTTCTGCAGCTCTGTTTCTTGTGTTGCCTCATCATATTCTTTGCTTTTTCTTTCTAAAAATCTAGTTATTATAAATGAGAATGCCCTGCTGCTGCCCCTCCCCGAGCTTCCCCTCTCCTCTCCTTATTGAAACACATAATTTGGCAGAAAATAACCATTCAACCTCAGTAGGTTGAGTCTCCATGAATAGTATTTAAGGGGGGGGGGCATTATGCAAAGCAGGTTTTTGTTCCAACAAAGTAGTGTTAACTTAATAATAGCTAACTGAATAACCAATCATAGCCAAAAATCCATCAGGAAAACAGCATAAAATGAAAAGGTTATATATCTCATGGCTGTAGGGGCAGAGACACTGCTTTGTTTCTTGTATGAACCACTGTGACTGCAGGTGTCTAACTGTGGATAACTCTGAGACTTGTCCTTTCTTTACAAGTAGGGAGCCATGACAGCATGTGACAACAAATATTCTTATTGGAGGATCATATCACATGACAGGAAGTTAGAAGCTCCCTCTGCCACCACTGACCATAGTGTGCAAATGGTAGATGGGCCCCATACACGAAGTGGGTGGGCATCCTCTTGGCTCCAACAATGTGTTTGTGCTGTAGACAAATATATAAATTACCCAACAGCTGGTATTCAGCAAACAAAGCCCCCTTAAAGAGACCGTTTTAAAAGAAGAAGAACTATAAAATGCATTCTAACAAAAAGAAAGCATAGCTTAAATACGAGCTGCAGCAAAGGGGGCTCCACAACAATGTAAATGGACTACGCAGCTATCATATGCATTAACGTGTGTATCACGGGTGAAGTCTCCCTTTAATGAAAGTAGTTTGAATATTGTGTGTTTCTTCTGTTGCTTATAAGCAAACAGGATTAGACTTCCCATTTCTCTTTGTTGGTCGGAAACTAGACTTCATCTTCTCATAGCAACAGTGGTATCTACGTACAAAATCCTTGTTACTATTTCAGCCTGTTAAACACCATTATAGACTTGAAATATGTTAAAAAATAAAGTCTTACATTACCACTACCAAAGTGTTTTGTGTGCTTCCTTTCGCTGTTTATGACAACTGCAAATCCAAATTAAATGTAAAAGAATCCATATTTAAACAGACAGAAATACCAAGGGATTGGTGTGGGTAAGGTGCCAACAAAAAGTATAGGCTTTCCTTGTCAGCACTTACGGATCTCTTATTAGTATTCAACCCTGGAGGTTTGCTCCCATATCAGGTCTTGTATTTAGAAGCTAACAAGGATGGATTGTCTGGCACGAATGAAAATGGATCAAGCACAACCATTACAGAATTACAATGATTCCATGTTATGATATCCTATTGAGGTGAGTACCCAAATGATATAGGATGAACCTAGACTACAAAATGAATTAATTCATTATGTGAATGATGACTGATTGATTGGTTGATTATTTGAATTTCATAATTATGCATATTCTATGACACTGGCAAATGTAGGGCTCTTAAAGACTGGTTTAAATGACCAGGCTAAAGAGGAATAATAATAAATATAATTATCTTTGATGACCTGTTTAATTAGGAATACTGCAGAGTGCAATTTTAACAAACGCTGCGAGCTGATGAATCCATGCAAGTAAATTTAAATGCTTGTCATAATATCTACATTTTGGCTTGTCATAAAAACCTAACTCCTATACCTCCTATGCTGATCAGAGAGGTTAAAGAAACAGTTGTGTCATTTTGGTTGACAGGACTGTCCCAGCAAATTAGGAACTGTTGGCGGTTATGAGTAAAAATTAAACAAACAGTGCTAATAAGCTTCTTCATATGATTTCCTTTGAGACCATTCACAAGCCACCTTTGTGACCCATCTTTTGGAAAAGCCAAAGGATATTTCCAAAACTGCAGGGTTGTTTTCTGTGCCTACAAACGTGAGCAGAGATTGCGCCTGAGATTGTAAGAGCCTCTCCTATTGCTTGCCACTGCATGTGCTATTTTATATTAACATACTGCTTAATAAGCAGTTATTTATGTCTTTTAGAGATACCATCATAACCTGAAGAATATTGTTGGGAAGTGCATATACTTTCACCCTATCTAGATGTGCACTACAGCTTTTCTTTCTATATTTATATATGACCTATTATTTATCTCGATCCTATCCATAAAACTAGTAATAGTTGTAGATCTACAAAATTAACTTTTACATTAATTACACCTTTTTTTTTTCATTCTAGGGGTGGGCTGGCACCTGCGGTCAGGCAGCTGTAAAATCACAAAGCTTCATTACAACTCCATCTTGGCCAACTTTAGTAGGGTGACGTGATGGTCATGCCTCTGGTCACGCTCACATCTCCCAGCTCTTGTCACACTCCCTGAAACACGGGTGTCATCATTTTTTTTTGGCGGGGTGTGACCATAGGCAGCATTTCCACAACAATTGGATGCATTATTTTATAGGTTTTCTGTGTAGCCCCTCTTGGTAAATGCACAGTGGTCAGAATTGAATATAGTATACATCATGTGTGTTTCCTGTCCCCATGCAGACATAAACGAAAAAATATAATCAATAGGTTTTTACGTATGTATGGCTTAGGGATTTAAAGTTATAGTTGCAAGGGTTACATTTTAATTAAAATCAATAATTAGCATTCTGGTTTATTATTCCGTTTATTTTTTTCAGGTTAGAAAACAAGATTTTAAAGTGCTGTTTTAATGAAACCTAGCACTTAAATAAAAAAGTCAAAGCTGGCTATTTTCATTTATAGCCTGCAGACAATCGGTTCTATATATTCCAGTTTTTGCAAATGTGAAATTCAGCGACACATAATGCATTTAATCGTTCAGATTGAAATTCCCCTATTTAGACAAGTGGTGTAATGAGTTTCAATTTCAAAGTCCTTATAACCTGTCTTTTAGTTTAAATGTTTGATTTTATACATTGATATATATTACCCAAACTGGTGCCCAGGGTTTGTCAAGCCTTGCCATACACTAACATGCAGTTACACACTCTAACACCATACAGCAGTGGGCCACTTCATCAGAAATGTATGTGTGCGTGGGCCGCACTCATTTTTCACTGAGAGAAAATGTGGCCTTTTAGCTTTAGAATGCATACCGAAAATAATCATCCGCAGGGGCCCTGCTACTTCCCTCTCTGTTGCTCAGCAGCATCTCTTGCTCCATCGAGGGGAAGCAGGAACCCAGCAGAGTCACGTGAATGCGCGTCACCTCACGTGACTCCGCTCCGTTCCTGTTCCCCTGGGCAGGTCAAGAGAAGTTCAAGAGAAGTTCAAACTGCGGACAACGCAGATGGAGACAGCGCCCCTGCGTAAGTGTGCGAGCGGCATCGGAAGATCTGCAGTTCAGGTAAGGGTGGGGAAGGGTGTATGAATGAGTGTACGTGAATGAAGGAATGAATGTTTGTGATGAATGAATATGCATGTAATAGCATGGAATAGCATGGAGGCTGTAGGTTATGTGCATGTATTGGCTGCTCGTGTATGATAGGAGTCTCATTGCTATGTTAAATATATATGATTACTAACAGCAATCACACTCCTATCATGCCCAGGTATACCCAGATTCCAGCATTTACTGGCTGCCTGTGCATGATAGGAGTGTGATTGCTGTTAGTAATTATATATATTTAATATAGCAATGACACTCCTATCATGCACAAGCAGCCACAGTAGCAAAAGCAAGCAGAAAAACTTTTCTCATGTACAATGGTAATACATAAATTTTTTTGTTTTTTTTACTTTTTCCTGCTCTCCTCCGGTGTGATGACCCTGTCCTTGCCGCGAGGAACACCTTCTGTGGACCCGCCCCCTCGAATGTCACGTGTTCAAAGCCGCACAGCCGGACGGCCGCTTTGAATGTGGTCTGCCGGCCCACGGACTGGCAGACCATTGCGTCAGTGAGCAGGACCGGCCTGTCCAGTCCTGCTCACTCACACGCGCCGCACCTCGAAGTCTGGCGGGCCGCATTTGGCCTGCGGGCCGCACGTTGGATGCCCCTGCCATACAGTAACAGACACTCACTAACATCTTATGCTCACTATGCACACATTACATACTCCAACATTCTATGCTCATGTACACACGTCTTAACACCATACACTTATTCACACACACTAACATTTTATGCTGACATAAACATTCAAGCTAATGCCATACTGTAACATAAACAACAACTTGTTTACACCATTAACTACTATCTCCTATTACTCATAGTACTGTGAGAGGCTTCACAAAAAGTAGAAAAGTTGTGGAGTGTTCTTGGATACTTTCAAGGGAAAGATACATTTAATTTTCAGCTCTAGTTGTGGTCAAAGCCATATTTACACTGAAATATGTTGTAGGTATTAATAACACAGATTTCATTGACCTTTACAAAAATGTTAATTTAAGACAATATATCGTGGATATAACTGGAGAACTTCTAGCAGGGGTGCATTGTGTCACCAGGCCAAGATGCTGCTACAGTTTAAAAAAACATTTTTAGTTTACAAGATTTTCCAAAAAGCACCAGGGTATGTTTGGGGCAGGGTGCTGCTGTAGCCAGACCCATGCACGAGGGAGCAACCTCCAAAATGTCTTACCTTGCACACCAGGTGGCATGCAGAGAGGTAGTGCATGGCTTGCTAGGAAGGGCTAGATGTGCATAAGTTATGGCTAGCCCCTAGTTTATTGAGGGGAGCACATACCAGGGCTTCTAGTGACATTATATGCATTCCTGGTTGAGACACTATATATTCTCTTAGCATGATAAATATTTATAAGCATTTCAACGTATGCTTATCTTTTGAATCAGAATCCATGTAGTAACCTTAACAATGTTTTAAATTTAAGTGTCCAATTCCAATCCTCAGGACCCTCAGAACTGCCAGATTTTCAGGTCCCCATGTGAAATATAGCTTAAAGATAGTGAGAGTTAATTGGTTTATATCATGATAATAAGATACATCCTAATAATCTGGCAGAACACTAGCTCATGAGGATTTGGTTTTGGCAGCTTTTTATAATATTCATGCATATGACATTTTGGCATAAAGAACATGGTTTCAAATGCTTTCAGTTAATTTGTAAAATGTATTAATATGTTTTTAGAGGGATATTATTATTAATACACTTGCCCACTGGCCTAATATGATCAGGGCAGTCTTCATAGTCGTACTTCTATTCTGCTAGCCTACTTTTTCACTCACATTCTCTGACGAACTCTCTGAATGTCTCCCTAACTTCTCTGCCTAGTGCTCACATGTCCCTGTCTCCCTGCCGCGCAGCTCTATTTCTTCTCTTGCATTTCCTAATTTCTATTTGCTGCTAATCTGCCTGGATCACCGTGATCGCTGACACTAGCGGAGGCCGAAATACTATGACCTCGAAAATTAAAAGGTTTGTTTTACAGGGACAAAATATTACATCCTCCAGTCTTAAGAGGTTAAACCTCCAATCCTGTTTATTGTCCTCGACTAATGATCCCAGCAGTATTGGTTTGATCAGGGAATAGTCTGTGTGGGTACTATGCATATAATATTTGCTTCATACAGTGCATAACCATACCTGGGAACTCTCTGGGTGAAGCACCGCTTCTCCAGTTCTCTGGGTCAACACTCGAATCCTCCGGGTCGCGGGAGCAGGATCTTGACACTCCCCGCTCCCTGCCACTTTAAATAGGGGTGTTTCCCATGATGTCAGGGGGACCACCCACTGACATTCCCCGTCAGGAGTTAAAGGGCCAGGCAAGCGACTCTATTGGTCGCCTGCAGAGGCCTCCTCTGGCATCAACCAATTTGTTGTACGGACTTTAAAATCTTGGCGCCAAAGCTGCTGCGTAGTGCATACTGCGTTAACCCAGTATTAACCCTTTCTACAAAAATCGAAAAAAACAAACACCAAGAATGTACAAGAATATTCGCCCCAAACCGAACACAGGAACGGGCGAATATTCGTGGAATACGAAGATTTTTTTCGCCACGAAGACAAACACGAAGACGAAAAATCCTCCTTTTTAATTTTTTTTTATTGTACAAGTGATAAATGCCATGGTAAAACTTATAGAAAGCATCAAAATAAACAAGCAAAAGTATATGAGTCACTGGCCTAACTGCAGAAGTCACAGCTGTGACGGGGCCCGGACCTCTAGGCCCTTTCTAAACTATTTGGATCTGGTGCAGGAGACAGAAGAGTATTGGGGTCACGTGACCCCGCGGTGAAACCGGATAGAAAGCTGCAGAAGCGATGAGAGGTAAGCGGGGACAGGGATGTTTGTTTCCTTGTTTCTTGGTTTGTATGTACCATATTGGCTCGAATATAGGCTACACCCTTATAGTTTGGTGCTATTTTAAAGATTTTTTAAAAAAAATATTCTTTACATTTAATGTATGGTAAAACTTTTGCTAAACTTTAGTTTTGCAACATTGATGTAGATGCGGCAGATGTGACCTCCACGTCCTGCATCAGTCTGCCTCATCTACATCAACATTGAGAATCAAGAATCAGGGTGGAACTAAAGTTTTTGCTCGCATTTCCGCCGCACTGCACTACCAAAAACGATCTGCAGTCTTCTGATCCGGTCTTCCAGACACCCTGGAGAAGGTAAAAATGCTAAACCCTGATTATAGGCTGCACCCCCACTTTAAAGATTTAAATTATGGGAAAAAAAGTGTGGCCCATAATCGGGCCAATACGGTATAATTGTTAACATGGATGTCTGTGTGTGTGTATATGTGTGTGAGCATGGATGTCTTATTGTGTGTGTGAGCATGGATGACTGAGTGTGTGAGAGCATGGATGTCTGAATGTGTGAGAGCATGGATGTCTGAGTGTGTGAGAGCATAGATGTCTAATTTAATGTGAGTGTGTGAGAGCATGGATGTCTAATTGTGCGTGTGTTAGAGTATGGATGTGTAATTGTGTGTGCAAGTGAGTATGGATATCTAATTGTGTGTGTGCAAGTGAGTATGGATATATAATTGTGTGTGTGCAAGTGAGTATGGATATCTAATTGTGTGTGTGTGCAAGTGAGTATGGATATCTAATTCTGTGTGTATGAGCATGGGTATCTAATTGTGTTTGTGTGTGAGCATGGATGTCTTATTGTCTGTGTGTGTGTGTGAGCATGGATGTCTAATTGTGTGTGTGAGCATGTATGTCTAATTGTGTGTATGAGGGCATGGATGTCTAATTGTGTGTGTGTGTGTGTGTGAGAGAGAGAGAGAGAGAGCATGGATGTCTAGTTGTGTGTATGTGTGTGAGAGATAGATTATAATGAGAACTTAAGTGATTTGCATTTTTTGTTTCTAAGTAGCTTTTAGATCTGGGCACATCTATTCCTTTAGCTATAATTTCAACATAAAATTTCAGTGTGTAATATTAGGACATTTTAAGATATGTGGGATTTTTGTCCTATAGTTCTAAATGCACATTGGTTTTTATGTCTTGGTTTTGGTGGCTCTTTCCACTTTCCATATTGGTTTTCAAGATCTATTTGTGTTTATGAATTTTGACTGTATTATTAAATCTCCAAACGCACCAGATCCAATAAATACCGTATATTATGTTTTATTGTTGCTATGTGGAATATCACATTGGGTACACTTACCCAACTTACAGAACTAAAAATCCTTACAGAAGTAGTATATCCAAAAATGGCACTTTCATCATGTCACTGTTTGTATTTTAAATGAAAAAACAAAGTTGAAAATAGACTATTTTTGGGTTCAGTAGAATTACTTTTATCAAGCTTGCGTTTTAGTAGACAATATTGGAAAATATTTAAACGCATTATGAAAAAGTTTCTCTAAGCATAAAATCATTAAGCTCCATGGAAGGGTGACGGAAAGGATAACATCAAAGCAGATGGCAGTGTATTTCAGGAGAAAGAAATTGATATCCCTTTTTTCCCAACCAATTGTTCTAGATTTAGCAACTGACATTAAAAAAGAAGATAAGATCCTATTGCTTCACACTAGTTTCCATCCACCATAATTGGATAGAAGTGATACAGCTGGCACAGGAATATCTTGTTCTCTTTTTTGTGAATGTACAAACATTAACAGTATTTAAACAACATTCTCATTTGTACTTTGTCACTTGGCTTAATACAAAACTTTAACAGCTAAATTTAGTATAAGGAATATAATCTAGATTACTTTTGAATGGCCAAAATCTCTCAAATAAACATGTTAAGCACAGTATCTATAGCAGAGAACATGCTAGGGCAGGATACACAAGGTGTAATGGGTTTCTGGGATTTATATAGGGCTGAGGAGGAAATAATTCAAAAGGAGTGACATCACTTTGTTCTGGATGTACGTCCATGGTCATCTTGTGTGTGGTGCTGTAGTATGATAAGCAGCAGGAGAAGAGAGCAGGACCAGTGGGAGGAAGCAGCTAGAGAAGGATCCATTGAGCGGTATGGGACATTGGACGGTGGAGGTCCCCCATGGTAGCCT
Organism: Spea bombifrons; assembly: GCF_027358695.1. NCBI lineage: Eukaryota > Metazoa > Chordata > Amphibia > Anura > Pelobatidae > Spea > Spea bombifrons. The sequence goes on along the minus strand of NC_071090.1, from coordinate 88,169,969 downwards.
GGGAGCAGGGGCCTCACGGCGCTGGCCGTGCATTTAGGTGGCACTTTAAGATTAAACCAGTGAAATAAATACCGTATTGGCTCTATTATAGGCCGCACCCTAAAAGTTAGGTGCTTTTGTAAAGAAAAACTTTTCTACGTAAAAAAAAACACTCAGTGGAACAGATATGCTGCCACTGTGCCCCCCGAGATATGCTGCCATTCTGCCCCCCCGAGATATGCTGCCACTCTACCCCCCTCAGATATGCTGCCACTCTGTCCCCCCCCAGATATGCTGCCACTCTGCCCCCCCCAGATATGCTGCCACTCTATCCCCCCAAGATATGCTGCCACTCTGCCCCCATGATGTGCCCCCCCGAGATATGCTGCCACTCTATCCCCCCCGAGATAGGCTGCCAATCTGCCCCCAAGATGTGCCCCCGCGAGATATGCTGCCACTCTGCGCCCAAGATCTGCCCCCCCTCCTCTAGACTTACCGGTGCAGACTCCCTGGGGTCTTGCGTATTCAATTTCCTGTGCCGGCACTTCTGTTACTTTCCACGGGGCACGGGAGACTGTCTAAGCGCATCGGGCAGACGTTCACCGGCAGCGGCGATGCGAGCATAAACAACCTCCGCTGCGTGTGCAAAGATTGGTTTAAATCTTCTCTTAAGTGGAGATAACTACAACTGGAATATTTGCAGTTAGATATATAATCCAAACAATTGTATTATTGTTATTAAATAGGGAAATAGCAACATGGCTCTGATTTAATTGAGGCATTTTCTTAGCTTATTATTTTTTTCCCAGTAGGGTGTCAAACCTACAGAACCTTTTTAAATTGCTGTGGGGCTATTGATTAGTGCCATTGAACAGGGTCACCTGTGTTCGCTGGTGTTAAATTAAAGCATACTGTCTGTGAAGCACATATATAGATTTATGTAGCATTTAACTCAAGACTGCAATTAAACGCTAAAACTTTGTAAACAAAATTCATCCTAAACCCAATTTACCTTAAAAACACATTATTAAGGAATGGGCTTATCTGGTTATTGCTGTGAAATTGAATATCTCTCATCAATATACCTTTTTTGACTACGATATTTTGTCGATCCTTGTATTCTTAAAAACAGCCTCTGGAACTTAATGTTTTTTAAATAAACATAAAATACCAAATTTTTGAAAATATTTCAGATGCTTTCTTACAGAAGTAAGAAACCCCAATATATTTAATACCAATCAGTTTGCCTGCTGCTAGCCAATAAGTAGAACTAAAAATACAATGTTGGTTGTTCATAACTCAAGTAAAGTTAGAAAGCCTTCCAGCAGAAGTGGTAGATGTTAATAAAGTAAAGGCATTGAAGCAAGCATGGGATAGACATAAGGCCAAGCTAGATATAGGATAAGGGCAGGTACTAAAGGAAAGTACTGGATGGGCCTACTGGTTCTTATCTGCCGTTGGATCTTAAAACACAAAAAAGAAATATAAGCATTGGTAACATTTTACTGTGTACCATGGTATAATGACGTTCCATACAACACAAAATTCCAGTAGGTCTGTAATGCCTATAGCAGGCCTAGTCTCGATTATCTTCTCCCGTCGATCACTTAGTGGTCTTTATGCTTCGGTATATATCAATCACTCGAGGATGATAAATCCACACTTATTATTCAAACAAACGCCTCTCTAAAATGCCTAACGTTCTGAGGAAGGATCATTAAAGTATTAGCTTATCCTGACATTAAATCCTTGCAGAAATATTTGGTGTTTATTATAGAATTTCAGTTCCACACAGAAGAACCATACTATAAATGCTGACTTAAGATTCTAGGGTCCATTTTTTTATACCACTCAGGAAATATGCTGTTCTATATGTAGCTGACAGTATGTATAGTACAGCCTCTCAAGTCGATAGCAGCAAATAATAGCCTAGTCAGGTCTTGCTGACTAAATGAACTACCCAATATTCTTTAAAAAATAATTTAAATATGATGTATTAGCAATTGTAGGCAGAAAAGGCCATTCATGGGCAAGAGTGCAGGTAAAATAGAGGAAGGGGCTACCATAATGCTCTGCTCTATGCCAAATCTGGCATGTGCCTGAGGCAAATGTTTGTATGAACCTCGGAAATATAACAGGTTCTTCTTTATTTTATTACAGTCCCTGAACTTCATAGTTCCTGCTTTATTTCATAATATTGTACCTTAAGTATTAATTTCATAAGGGGTTTGGAGGATGCCAGTGTAATTGAAGTAAGTTTGGTTTATTCAATAAAGTGGAAATTTTCAAAAGAGATGTTGTTCAACTATGCATTAGAACCCTTTGGTTGCCACCATCAGTTCATGTAGAAAGGTCCCAGACGGGGCTGTAGGGTTAATGATTGTACAACATATTCTGTACATTTAGTGTTCTCTGTGCTCATTGTAGATTTGTAGACCGTGGAATGAAATCTCTACGAGCGCTACAAATCTGGCATATCAGCATATGTTGCATATTAATGCCAGATTGTTTTATCTTTTTATAGAATGCACATGGTGTTTTTCACTGTAATATTTGTACACATATTGATTCATAACGGCAGGTACAGATGTTATTTATTTACAGTAAGTATTATGTTACTTTTCCACTTCTTGTACCGAGTGTCAGGTAAAGTATGATTTTTGTAACAATGTGTCTATTAACATTACAAAGCAATGTTTGGTGTCTATTTGTTGTGTCATAATTTAACAACACTTCTTTTTAAAATGTTTACTATTTAATGTCGCAGTTTTTGATGAGAAAACTGCAAAAAAAATTGATGTTGCTATTTGTGAAAAAAATGTGTACTGCACTAGAAGTTAATGAAATCAACATGCTATTTATTATGCGTACGTTTGCAGATATGGCCATAAATATTCAAACTGTTCATACTTCTCCCTGTTCAGTCAGTTCCATGCCCGACATGTTTATTTCACATCAATTCAGTAATGCTAACCTTTTGTTTTTTTTATGAACTGTAACCACCTATTTTTATTTATTATGTTTGATATATTTAACTTTCCTGTATTGATTTTGAGGAAGGTGAACAGGAGTCTACTGTGGCAAAAACATAGGTCCTTTCCACCTGAACTGGTTAAAGTCCTTCTTCTATTAATTCTTGATGTAAACCCACAAACCTATGTTGGCTACGATGCTTTCAACTCTTGCTGATCCAACATTTTGCTCAATTTGGTCAAATAGCTTTCTAGCCTGTCACTTTCTTAAATAAATTCAGAGGGCATGCTACAAAGTATTTCAAAAGGTGAAAAGCCATGCCATGTTAAAGACGTCATTCTAATAGCATCAAGTATCAAGAGTTATTCTATCCAGTTCTTACGTGCTCCATCTTCCACTGGCTTTGTGGTAGCTGATTTTATAGTACTGTTCATTCTTCTGACCATACCAGATGCTTTGGGTTTGCAACTGCTTTTCAACATTTAAGATGAATGGCAAAATCACCAAAATATCATTTTTTACCCCCACATGTTTGCCTGATAAGCTATAGGTGAGCCATTCTCCCTCTCACATCTGTTCTGGGACTGTTGACAGTAATAACAAAATGTTACTTTTTCTTAAACAAGCTATGATTAGTATTCTTGGCAGCATTCCCAGAAAATGTGGTCAAGGTTCAAAGTGGGTACACTTTAAGTATTCAAAGTCCACTAAATCTAACACAGGGGTGGGCAATTAATTTTCCCATGGGGCCACATGAGAAATTGGAATGGTTTTAGAGGGCCAGACCTCTACAAACTACAAACTCCGAAGCCTTGTCCATTTTGTTAACTTATGTGCTGTTTAATAAAGTTATTCAAGCCTACGTCATTGGTAGAGGTGCTTGAATAAGTAAGGCCTGAATAACTATTAGCACAGCACAGAAGTGAACAAAATGAACAAGGCTTCGGAGTGCATACCGTATTTTTCGCTCTATAAGACGCACCTGCTGATAAGACGCACCTAGATTTTAGAGGAGAAAAAAAAGGAAAAAATATTTTGAGCTAAAAAATGGGCTAAAATATTTATTACAATAACTGAATAAGCTATGAACACAGTAAGACACACGCAGTAAGACACACACAGACACAGCAAGACACACACAGACACAGTAAGACACACACAGACACAGTGAGACACACACAGACACAGTAAGACACACACAGACACAGTAAGACACACACAGACACAGTAAGACACACACAGACACAGTGAGACACACACAGACACAGTAAGATACACACAGACACAGTGAGACACACACAGACACAGTAAGACACACACAGACACAGTAAGACACACACAGACACAGTGAGACACACGCAGTAAGACACACACAGACACAGTAAGACACACGCAGTAAGACAGACACAGTGAGACACACACAGACACAGTGAGACACACACAGACACAGTGAGACACACACAGACACAGTGAGACACACACAGACACAGTAAGACACACACAGACACAGTAAGACACACACAGACACAGTGAGACACACACAGACACAGTAAGATACACACAGACACAGTGAGACACACACAGACACAGTAAGACACACACAGACACAGTGAGACACACACAGACACAGTGAGACACACACAGACACAGTAAGACACACACAGACACAGTAAGACACACACAGACACAGTGAGACACACACAGACACAGTGAGACACACACAGACACACACAGACACAGTAAGACACACACAGACACAGTAAGACACACACAGACACAGTGAGACACACACAGACACAGTAAGATACACACACACACACACAGTAAGACACACACACACAGTAAGACCTCCCTCCCTAACCCCCCTTCTCAGTATCTCCCCTCTAACTCCCTAACCCCCCCTTCTCAGTATCTCCCCTCTAACTCCCTAACCCCCCCTTCTCAGGATCTCCCCCCCCGCCCCGGTCACTTACCTTAAACTCCTGTGTTGGAAGCGTGAGGCGTTTGTCTCGGGTGCCGGCGCTTCACTGCTGATCGCCGGCGTCTGACGTCATATGCCGGCGCCCAGCGTAAAGCGCCGGCACCCGAGACAAACGCTTCCAACACAGGAGTTTAAGGTAAGTGACCGGGGCGGGGGGGGACACCGGACTCATTGGTGAGTCACCAGGACACTCTTTGCGGGCCGGTCCGAGCTATTCAGCGGGCCGGATGTGGCCCGCGGGCCGTGCTTTGCCCAGGTCTGATCTAACAGGTGCTGCTTATTAAGTATAAGCAAATGCAAACTGACTAGGAAACAATCAAGGACAGGGTGCAAAATGTTACACACAGCAAAAAAAAGAGGCTATAGTTAACCATTATAATGCCAGACATTTCTATCCTGAGAAAATCCTATAGCTCTAAAACTAAACTTATATTATAAGGTATTCTATAACATCTTTAAAAATCGTAACCAAAACACCAACTTGTAATAGAGAGGTGCAAAGATGAGGAAAGGGAAAGTCACTTCTGCTAGGAGGCTGTGCCAGATATCTACTACCCCCTCAAAGTAAATCTTTGATTAAATAAGACTTTGTTACATTAAATAAAAGCGCACTTCGCTTCTTCTGCTGGGAGATTGTTCCACTTCTCCACCAACCCCTCAATAAAGTAAATCTTCCTTACTTTAAGTAATTGACATTAAATAAAAGCTCAAATCTCAGGCGAAACATAATTAATATTCAAAGGACAATTAACCATTTCAGTGCTTGTAAGTAGGCTTTGTATTAATTTACTTCTACAGACAAGCAAGAATGATATTATAATTTGGAGAAGCTTGTATTGCAGGCACTGTGTGCACTACACACCCTTCCCTTTCCCCCTGTCGTTTTTCTATATGCAGCAGGACATTGCCCCCCCCTGCTCCCTGCCAGCATGGTCTCTGCATCTGTGAAGAGATAAGAAGTGAGGGGGGAGCAGATACATGGTAGGCAGAGGGTCCAGGGGTCTGGAAAATAGAAAGATTTTTAGCAACGTATTGCATTTCCAAATAAAAAAAAAAAAGAAATCACCCCGAATTTTGTCAAAACTGAAAGGGCAGGAAATGAAATGCATTCTTCAAAAACCAAATGCATAATAAGAACTTTTCATTCTTCTGTGAATTAGCATGTCTTTGTTATTAGTCGGTTGCATTATTAAAGGGGGGGGAAACAAACCAGAAAGCTTACAACAGACTGAATAAAAAAGTTAAGTTAAAGAAATGTTACTTTTCAAAATGTGTCATGATTGTTTTTTTGTTTCTGTGTTTGTTTGTTTTTTTACCAGTAATCAGACTCTTTTTGTTCTAGATTTCAAAGCAGCTCATTTTGTCTGGCCGTAATGCTTGAATCTGGAGTGTCTTAATCCTATCTCCCTGGTAATGAGTATTTGTCCTCTGCTCCTGTCAGGTGCTTAGCTCTGTGCGACAGCCTCAGTAGAACTATGCCCAAGTGACCACTGAAACTTGGTGGCACTCAAGCAATGGAAAGCCACTGGTTCTTAGCATCATACCAATTCAGCTTCTGTACACCAGCCTTCACTATGAAGATCTTTGCCTAGCCTTCACACACCCCCCCATAGTATCATTAACCTCAGTGCCTGTCCTATCAAAGGTTGTTGGGTACTGCTCTGGGTCAGATCTGGGGCAGCGTTAACCCTCCAGAAAATGCATCATTGTAGCTGGTGCCTTCCCTTTACTGTTCAAACAGTACTTCTTTCCTCTTTACATTCTAGTGTTTAGCTGAGGTCAAAAGCAACAGGGTTTGTCAAAGTTTAGATAAAATCATCAGAACAACATGCACTTATAGACATACGGAGTAATATGGTCCTATATATGTGTTTTGTTTATTAGTCCTCATATGTCTGATGCTATTAAGCATCTAAGACCATTGGCATGCTTAACATTTTTATGGAAGTGTCAAAAGAAATGCAAAATATGAAGTCCATTCACAGCTGTTGGCACAAGAATTAATGGTGACAATAGCAATAATATTTTTAGCAAAGTGTGTTGCCCTGGGCTGTGCACCACAAATGTATAGAAAGTATGCAAATTGATGCTAACACTGTGCAAACAAATTTGTAAATGTCAAGCCACCAGGGAGGGGAATCTATCAGTTTTGGAATAGTAAATGTGGGCAGTGGATGGTTTTTCATTCAAATTGGTTTTTTTTTTATGTTTATGGTCTCTATGCCCTAGATAAGCAACTCAGCAGGACCCGTAGACTAATCTTGTAGTTCTGAGCTCCCTGCGTTCCTGATAAAGAGCAGAACAACAAGCTATAGAATAGTAATTTAAGCAACATTTGCCAGGCAATCTCACCTAGCAATGGTGTATAGAAATAAGCAACGCACTTTTTCCCCAATGTGATAAATTATCAGAAATGAAGCACAACTGGAACTTGCATCGCAAAGAAAGTAAACCTAGTCAAACCCAACTTCAGAATATATAAAACATACATACAGCTCAACATTTAAGGTGCACATCTTAATTTAGATACTATGGTTAGAGATTTCTTTAGGGGAAGATGGCATTATAGACTGCGTTACTTACATATATTAGTAAAGCCCTTAGAAGGGTATATCCACAATTCAACTTATTAACACATTTTGTCTGTCTCTATTCACATTACTGTGATGTTTAGGGATTTTGAACAAGGTGACACTTATGCCCAGCAAATAGAGGGACTGATGGACTTAAACATATATTTCATGTTCAATGAGCTGATTCCCTGAAAGTTCTAAATGTACAAAACATACATTATTATAAAAGTTCTCCGGTGATACAGAGAGTGATTAAAGACAAGTGGAATTTGAAGGCATATAAATAATTTCTAAAATGTATTAGTATTACTATTATTACTATTATATTTAATATATTTATTCCTAAAATAATTTATAGAAAAGTATATAAGCATATTATTCTGAAGATGTTATATACAAACAATTCTAGAGCAAGGGTTGACTGTTTTACTGTGCAATGTTACTACGTTTTACCCTTTAAAAAAAAAAAAAAATCTATTGAGTTTTAAATTAAATATACACTACCGGTGTGTTTTCACACATTTTCTGTACTGTGATTGTAGCAACAGATTGTGTGGTCTACGAGAATATACAGGCTGAAAACAATACTTTTTGTTCATTTATACCCTTATGGCAGGAGTTTTTTTAATATAAAATCATATATTTGCTTTACCATTATTTCTTTTTTATTTTTCGAGTGGTGTTTTTTGAAAGACAAATTGGTTTATTTAGAAATCGTTTTTACATGCATAGTGCAATGTTTAGTATACGGAATTAATCAAATAAAAAATAGAGTAGAATAAAAATATCCGGAAAAATATGTTTTACTTCTACGTAGGGTTGTCTTCTACATTAGCTGAAAAGACCTTCAATTTAGGTTCACATCATCTCCAAAAAAACAATAAAAATTAACTTTCAAAATGTTAACATTGTTTTAGTTATATTACTAGTAGGATGGGGTACATGGTACTTATGTACATTTTCCTTTTTTGTTTTTTACTTTCTAAATTTTTTGTGTCTTTTTTTTTCTTTCTTTCTAACTGGACCTGAGGACTTCTGTAACCGCCTGCATATCATCCCTGGAATTCATGTAGTTATTTGAAATTTTATTGTATGTTTATTGTTTTTACTATTATTTTTAATATGTTTCTCTATTTTGAAGAAAAAACATTTTGTTACCCATTTGTTTGTAAGAGAAAAAAAACTTGATAGACTCTTAGTAGATACATTTAGTAATACAATTACTGGTAATATTGATTAATTTAAAGAGATACATCAGTGCCCAATGTTTTCCGAAGAACTAATGCATGTTAGAGTACTTTAATGTAAATTAATTAAACCTGTAAAAAAACAAAAATAACCCACACGCCTTTCAGAGAAGCTGGAATTCCAAGTCATTAGGAGCGATTTCTGTACGTACTTGTTTTAACTTCTTTTTTTATTCGAGATTATATACAAACATGGGAAATATAAAAAATAAATGTGCAGGGAAACGCTTTGCTAATATAATAAGTAATTTGTGACATGTAGATTGGACATTAACATTTTCCAATTCATTGATTAACAGGCAGGAAACATGAGGTCCAGCAGGGATCGACCATCCTAGTCGCCTTCAAACCCGGTCCTCCAGCAGTTATTAAACATATAAAAACTAAAAATAAAGTTTTAAAATAAAATAACTCTCTGTCGTCATCCGGGGATGTGGGAAGGTCTGAATGGGGAGATTTATCCCTTGGCTCCAGTCATGTAAGTAGCTTAGCCTTGGACAAAGTCATGTGTCAGGCAAGCAAGGACTAGTAGATAGATACCCTTGCCTCTAAATCTAGTACAATAAAGGGGCTGTTGTGTATGAGTCTAGCACAATAACATGAATAGTACTGGAACGTAGCATGAACTTAAGTGTGTTACCCAACTTGTCAATAAATTAAGAACTTTTGGGTTCTTGGCTCTCTATGTAAGTTAGCCTTCAACCAGTCAATCGCCAAAACATATAGTGATTTAGTCTTTAATTGAGCTATTGTCAGAGACAATGGCTGGATCCATTAACGCAAGTCTTGTTTGCCGCAGCTAGGAATATTTTGAGCTGCGGCTTATTACCTTTTAGATAACAGTATAGATCCGCATTGGCACTATGGCATTCTTCTGTTTCATTGTAAAAAGTTGTGAGAGTAAAAAGAATGCATAATGTGTGATTTTCAATTGTACTGTACAGGGCAGTTTGGATCACCTTGCAGGATGCATATGTTACATCAAGGATGTCAAAGCTGGCAGATAATATGTATGCTTCATTAATCAGTATATAGATGCCGTGGAGTGTGTCTTCCTTCTGGCATTACATATTAGTTTGTCAAGTGAGTAGTCCCAGTCCCCAGGAGTACAGATCCACATTTGGATTGTCAGGTAGCTTCTGACTTATATATGAACATAGGGATAGATAAGCTAAAGGTATTTGTTTCTTACCTCATCAAAAGTCTGTATCCTCTCATTTGCAAACTCCAGGAAGTATTTTTTTTTTTTCCTGCTTACATATAATCTTACATATGAATTGCTTGCATGTTATTGTAGGACATATGAGTAGAACACACACAGAGTACTGCTTATTATGTCTGAGGACTTCCTAATCCTAATGTTGGCTATTGCAAGCTGTACATATGAATTAGGTAACTACACAAGACGAAGCAAATGCTAAATATGACAGTTTATAAGTGCAGAATGCAATTTAGATAAGTACACAATATGTAGTTCAATCTTTCTCTTAAGATTTGTGTTGCTGTCTGTTTCTTTTAATCATTATCTCTTCTCTCCCAAGCAGATATTCGGTTTTCCAAGCTTTAATATGCATCATGTCTGCAATTGCTGGCAGTGAGACGCTCTTGCCCATGGTGGAAGGAACTTAAGCAACTGCATGTCCTGTATGTGTGGGTTCTCTTTGAAATTGTAAAACATTCTGAACACAGTTGAGCACTTATAAATTCAGTCTGTCTAGTTACAAGAATGTGTTGGAGAGACAGTGCTAAATAATTCATGGAAAAACACACAAATAAGAAGTAAAAACTACAAACAAAATAAGTAATATATGCAAGCCAGACACTATCAAAGAAATAGTAAGAAAGTAACACTTAGCCTGTGCTGGCTAACTATCAGCATATGACATAGGATGATATTAATAACAATGATACACTGATATAATAACAATATATTGTATATATAATATTTTAGCTAAAATCCTTATTTTTATTTACTATTTTATAAATGATATACGGACATTCTGGCCATCATATGTATTGTAATGCATGTAATATCTGAGTGTCACCTTTAAATCAACTGTTTTGCATTCAAAGGCATAGAGGGATTCCCTTTTCCTTGCAGCCAACTCCAGTCCACCCTCCCCACCCATGCAGGTATACACAAAAAGCGCTCACTGAAGCAGTGGAGGTGGAATTTTTACCAAGTAAGGCTTTTGCCTTTGTTAGCGTGCTATTTTCTATATTGTTGAAGATTATTTTTCCACTATTCAAAAGTTACACAAAGATTTTATTATAATGTGCAGTATTCTGGAATAACTTGTTTTAAATGCTGATAGAATAGAATCTCATGTAGTTTGCAAGCAGCCATAAGGAAGATATGTATTTTATTTCTGTGTATTTGTTTTCCTTGTTTTCCTTGTTTTCACCTTTATTTCATATTTTAAATTGTTGGGAAGTACACTGATTGAGTTTGCTGCATTGTGTTAGGAAAGGGGCCTAAATATTAGTGTGTATTAGTGATTGTATATTAGTGTGAGTGTGTATTTGTGTGTGAGTGCGTAAGTCTTGTGACTGTACATCAGTTTGAGTGTATATATGCTAGTGTAAGTGTGTGATTGCTTTAAGATTCATATGTCGGGCCCCCTCAGTTTGTTCATCTGACAAAATCCAACCCTTCACAGTGAATTTGGACAGCACTGTTTTACATCCATAAAAATATCTTGTCCATCTTAAGAAGAGGGACGCTGTAAAGGTTGTCACAGTATCCAGTTGGAGCAGTTATAAATAAAACTGGTTTTGTGTTCTGTTTCTCTATCTTGCTGTTGTAATCTCCCAATATTATTAGATTGCACTCTTGACCTTGGCAGGGCACGGCTGTATCCTGTAATTCATCACAGATGGACACTTTGTCCATATTTGTTATCCTAGAATTCTTCTCAACTAACACTTTCAGAGTCTTTTTTTGTTGTTATTATCTTCCAGTCTGGTTATTTGTTTGAAACCAAAAGCCTTCAAAATTTCTTATATGTTTGTCCTTCGAGAGCACTTTGAAGCTTTTTGGCAAGAAAAAGAGAGTGAAGGAAATCACACTACGGCCTGTGGCTCTTTGATTTAATACCAGAGGAAAAATAAAAAGAATTGTTTACATCGCTAGAGGGAAGACATGCAGAGAACACAGAAAATGCAAAGCGATGTATTAATAAAGGATCAACAAAACACCTTTTGCTAACATCAACGTCATTGAAACAACATTACAAGAGGTTATTGGCATTGTAAGCTAAGCATTCATACGTATAATAGTGTGGAACCTTTTATTCTCCTCATTATGCCATTCAAAAATAGTATTTTAGCAATAGGATGAAAAACAGCTGCAGGTCGCAGTGGATTTTGGCTGGTGCACATGCATGATCAAGGATATTGAGTTGGTGGCATGCCTCATAGTCTCTCAGAGTACCTGTTCTTAATGGACAATGGAAAATGCCAGTGCCTATTCACGACTCTGGTGGGCTATGGGCAAAAAGTAGTGGGCTTACATATACATCCATGCTAACACACAAACACTTATATACTCTGACTCTTAACGTACATACAGGCATACATGATTACTCCCTCCCTTACCTTCTTTTTCCTCACTCATCCCCTGACCTCAACCGTAGCTTTCCCTTCGGTGTTTCACCGTATGACCTCAGGTTATGTGACTCTGCCACTTATCAGGGGGTGCCCACTTACCTGTCCAAAACTGTTTACAAAGGGCTGGTCTGACCAGGAACCCCCTCCCAAGTACACCACTACTCCTGGTGCACTTCCGCAAAAGGGTAAAGCTTCCGAGTGCACCCTTTGCCCAATTGGACTAAAGGGGAAGTGGCTGTCCCTGTGTCTATGCTCTTTTGTGGAAGTGGCAGGAATAATGCAGATAGATTCAGGGAGAAAGATTGGTGCAAAAACGCTTCTTTTTCTCTACAAATCTATCCCAAAAGAACATGTCTTTCCACCATTCTCAAAGTGCTGCCTGGATCCCATGGAACACCGGGACCGGGGCATTTGCTCACCTTGCCTACTTAATTAATTAATGCAGCCCTATGGAATGCTACAGGATAACTCGACTTCCCCATACTGTTACATAGATGAATTTTGACAAAGTATATCTTTAACATGAAGGTTGAAAAACACTAGATTTAAAGTGATGTGCAAGATCCCCAAACTTGTTGCAATCCTACAAATGTCAATATGGATTTAGTGGCTTTTTCTGACACCTGGTACAATGAGAAAAATAACCAAGTGTGTAGTCATACCAGTATACTCATACAGAAAGGATAGAGAAAACAGAAAAGGAGCAGGGGCCTTTATGTAAGAACTAGCTTAAAGGTTAATCTGATACAAGGTAAATAAGGAGCGCCTAGAGACAATTTAGAGTTTTCCAATAAAATGGTTGCATGCATGGCTGTGATGTATAGACCCCCTGGATAAGCATTTGATCATTCAGGATGTCAATATAAGGTGTGGTAATAATTATGTTGGAATTACATTTTCATGGGTAAATACATTACTGCAAAAATGTAAAGTAATCTTGCATTGTGTGTATTTAGGAAGAAATGGATTATGGCAGAATGCTAGACTCGATACCTGGTAAGCAGAATGCCATGACAATGGTGATGTCTTTCATACTTTAAAATTGTATAAGTATTTGTTTGTTTGTTCTGAAATTACTTTAATATGAATCTTTGTCCAAATTCATGTTTCCACAAATATTGCATTGTAACATTTAACCACTTCGCGACTATGGATTGTAGGGGGATACGTCACAAAAAAAATGGTCCTTGAGGACCAAGAAGATATCCTTTATGTTTTTATTTTGCAATGGCGGGGCTAAATTCTTGTCAGATTGAATATTACAGCAGTCTAAATGAGGGAAGCCCCTTCAGGGATCAGGGGATTATCAGGGACTCTCAGGGTCTGTAGAGACTCCAATTGGGTTTCCTGCCACCGTACCTCACTCACTGATCGCGCAGTGCTGCTAAATGGTACCTAATCAGAGGGCTCCACATAGGATTCCCTGATTACTGTACAGAGGACCACCACAGTGGAACCCTCTGCTGTACAGGTGAGACTTACATGGTGTGATGCCTTCTCCCTAGATCTGATGCTGTGTGATGTGCTGCTCTCAGTATATATATCTTGGCTGTGATGTCAGGCACACTGAAAAGGTCTTGAGAGAGGTCACATGATGTGAGAATGTTGGGTAAGGGTGTGAAGAAAGAGCAGAAACTGGTGATTTCATGACGGTTACTGTGCTTCCTCTACAAATCTTCTAAACTGTGAATAAAGAGTTACAAAGGATTTCCAGAATCATTTCTGCATGTTTATAACGCAGGGGAACTGCCTGATTTCTGTACCGTGATGTCACCAAAGGTTCTCCTGTGCTTATAGAAATCCCTGGGATCACAAACCCCTAAGTTGGTCTCTATACATTGTGCACTACTCTGTGATAAGAAAGGAAAATAAATGTGAAAGAAATAGAAAGAATAAAAAGTGTGTGTGGGGGTATATATATATATCTATTGAGTCCCACCAAGCTAAATTTGAAAAAAGTGATGCACAACTTTAATATTGCCTTATATTAGACAAAATAGATGATAAGACTTGGCGTATAGGGTAGTTTGCAGTTAATAAATATACGTTGGGTATTTTTCCCAGTTGGTTCTAGCTATGTACAATTTATATACATGTAAAATTGTGAAAAAGGGCTTTTAAATGTTTTTTACATTTTTAAAATGTATTCATAGAAAATGTCTAATGTCTTAAAATGGTTTCAAAAAAATGGCCCTACTAGTGCTGAAAAAAACCAATATATACTGAGAAACTAACTGAGAAAGAAGGAAATAACAATTGAACAAAGTAGTAAAAACATGAAAATTGCTCTTGTCCTGTTGTGTTCAAAACCATGTTCCTGAGATCGTTAACGTTCTTTCCTGCTATTTTCTTATCAATATGATTCAATATGATTTTTATGAACTTGGTTCACTTTAGCTCAAAATGGAGACTTTAGAGGTCTGAAAGATTCTGCAGATCAGGGCTAGGAAAGTAAAAAGTGATGTCACTCAGTAAAATTGAGAGAGGAATATATTTAGATATGTACTTGTATTCTGTTTGCATTATTAAGTACGATAATGCAGAACATCATGAAACAGATTATGCAGCGGACCCTGCTAAACAGTTTTACACTTATTTAGTGTTTAAACCAGGGCTCTAAAAAGCCCAGGTGCCAGGTCACTTTGGCGATATAAATCACTTAATGATGCGTAGGATTTAGCAGGATAAAGGGTAGCACTGGCCAGACTACCATCTAAATGGGCGCAGTAAAGTGGGTGCACCCAGCTGGGTCACAATGTGACCCTGAGCTTGAAGAAATGTCTCTGAGAGGTGAGGGGTGGAGTAGAGTAGTGGATGTGTTTGTGTGTAAACCGTACTGTCAGTCAATGTGCAAGAGTTAGTGTGTGTGTGTGTGTGTGTGTGAATGCATATTGCCAGAATCAGTGAGCCTGTATATATAGTGTTAGTGTGTGTGTGTTGGATAGTGTATGCATGTGTATAAGAGAGTGGTGTTAATGTTTATAAGCTTATGGTTACTCTATGACATTAGCATGAGTGTGTATGTCGGCACATGTCGGAATATGATGTTGGCATGTGTGAATGTAAGGTGTTAGGGTTTGTGAACATATGATATGATATGAGTATGTGTTATTGTATGGTGTTAGAGTGTTTAAGTGTATGTTAGTGTATGAAGTTACCATGAGTGTGTGTGTTGAAGCCGTTAACATGTCCTACCTGGGTCCTGATGGCGTCTTCGTAGTATGACAGCATGATGTGTGTCCTCTGTCCTCTGTAAGGGGCACGTGCACGCAATGAATGGGGTGCGTCCTTAGCATAGGGTGCACATGCCTATTCATACCTATGTAAATAGATTCAAAGTGCCAGTGCATAGAATACTTAATCTCTTAGCGCTTCAGCCCTAATGGCTCAATATCTGCATGTACTGTGGCCAAGCTTGTCATTTGATAAGACTGTAAAGAATGCCCTCCTGTCACTCAGTGAAATATATATATTTAATGTATATAATATGTATAAAAACATTACTTAAAAAATGAAAACTGGTAAAACAAAACCTGGTACCTACATTTTTTTCCGCTGGCTTCTAGATCCAAACCAAATTTGTTGACCCCTGGATGTAACCTCTAAGCATCTCAGGTCATCTCGTAATAAATGCCTCATAAGTATTACCTCTGTGCACTATATAACAACACATTTTTTATACTTTTTGTCCTGGAGGGGCACATTGGCTTACAAGTTCTGCTGGCAGACCAAAGGTTAAGCCTTTATTTTCTCTGTCAATTATTTTGGTTCACGAACCAAAAACTAAATCTAGGCCTTGTTTTGGCACCCCTGCTAGTCAAGATTTCAATTTAAATTACAAGCCCCCGGTTCACTGCACATGCCTCCTACACTGCACATCTCTAGTTAACAGCTTTTTCTGCTAGATCTCTGTCAATAAGTAAGATTTCAGCAGGGTTTTGAATCTTGAAACAAAATTTACAGTGGAATCATGCACGGCTAAGCAGGGATGGAGGTGTAAAGACACGGAGTAGTAGAAATGCACTGTGTAGTATGATTTTTGGTTTTACATTTATTTATATATATATATATATATATATATATATTAAGTTTAATTGCATAGGAAAAAAGTAGTATTTGCAATATTATTTACCCAAAGTGTTAAATAGGCTCAGCTGCATTTGCCTCCCGAATAAAAAAAAGAAAAGAAGCATTTTAAGAAGCCTTTGCTCTGGCTCGGTCGTTTCCTTGTGGCATGTTTATATTGGCTCAAGACAACATTGGTTTGTCCAGTTCTAACACAATAGAAAGAATGTATGTGGAGTCGTATATGGCTTGTGTCTTGGCTAGAAAGTTTAGATGGACTAATCAAAAGCTTTACCAATGGCCACCAGAAAACTAGTAATTGACAAGACAGATAGCTGTTATAATTTAAATGCAGTTTGTTGTATTATTACAGAATGTAAGATTGCAGTGAGAAGGCCACTACATCCACAAAAATGTCATAATTTAAAAAAAAAACCTTTACTTAAGTGGCAATAAAGAAACATTGTGTGTTCAAAAATGTAATGTTATATCACACATACAGTTACTAAAAGTTTATGTAGACATCTGTACAACACTTACAGATGTCACAGCCAGCTAGTGAAGGTACTGGTTGTAATGAGTACATTATCCACATTATCAATGAAGAAGATTCACAAGCGTGTCAAGTTAAAAATCAATGGAGGTAATCGTAAATAGCGAATCCATTACTTGTGTTGACAAGATGACGACTATCTACCGTGTTTCATAAAACACAGTTCAGGGCTAAGGGTATAGTGTCTCGGAAGCAGGATCAGGTCTTGTTAAAAACCTATAATTGATTATGATTATAAGACGACCCCCCAAATCTGAATATTAACTTAGGAAAAAAGAAAAAGCCTGAATATAAGACAACCCTATAGGAAAAAAGTTTTACCAGTAAATGTTAATTCATATGAACTATTTTTTTTAATAAAAGTTATGATTGAGAAAAATATTTTGGTTTTATTTCCTTCTATTTTCCAACCTGACCCCCCCCCTCCCAGTTGGTAATATGGTAATATGAGGAGATTTTTACCTAAAAAGAACATTGTGGGGTCGATAAACGATTATAGCTATTAACTTACATTATGCTTATTTATATAGTAAGAGCAGGTTCTGTAGCGCTGCTACAACAGGGGGGACAGTGAAAATATTTTAAGAAAGACAATTGGACATAAATGAATTCCACATGATTGTAGCCCAGCAGTATTTAAAATGTATATACTGGATTCATTCAAGTACGCCAGTGTATAAATTGTACACAGTGCCAGGCAGCAATTCAAAGGTACGGAATCCATAAGGTCAATAGATTTTAAGCTCACAAGAGCAGAGCCACCTTCTCCTCCACCAGTTTGTCTTAACGAGTTAATGTGAACTGTCAATTTTAAATTGTAAATAGCTAATGCAGCAATCCGGAAAGGCAGTAACACTGTGACTAGATGTTTTGTTCCTTATTATAAGCATACCTGGGAACTCTCTGGGTTTGACCCGGATATTGCCGGGTGAGCACTGTTTCTCCGTTTCTCCGGTTCAAGACCCGAATCCTCCGGGTTGCGGGAGCGGGGTCTTGACACGCCCGCTCCCCGCCCATTTTTCCTTTAAATGGGGGTGTTTCACACTGACGTCAGTGTGCAGTCCTGGCCGCGTCCCGCAAGGGAAGGCTCCGGGTAGCCAGAGCCCAGAAGTTCCCAGGTATGATTATAAGAAGTGGTGGAGGCTAATACTGGGGATAGGGAATTTAAGCATGCATGGGATAGGCAAAAAGCCATCCTTACTATCAGGGCCGGCCCAAGACTTAATGCCGCCTGGGGCGAAGTTTAATATGCCGCCCCCCCCGCCGACGCCGGGGGGGCAGCATTTTAAACTTCGCCAACGCCATTATCTACCCTAACCCCCCCCTGTTTAAAGGTACTTACCTTTAAACAGTCCTGCGGCGAGTCTCCCTGCTCTGCCACAGTGCCGGCTTGTAATGCTGAGCGCCGGAAATTGACGTCACTTCCGGCGCTCGGCATTACAAACCGGCACCGAGACCGAACAGGGAGACTCGCTGCAGAGGAGAGAGAGAGGCGCCGAGCGGGTAAGCGAAAAACCACGCGGCGCCCCTCTCTCTCCTCCGCTTAAAAAAAAAAAAAAACGCTAAAGCACTTGGGGCGGCAAAGTGCCGCCCCTTCAAAAGTGCCGCTTGGGGCAATTGCCCCAGTCGGCTCCATTGTAGGGCCGACCCTGCTTACTATGGGATCAGAAAAATGGGCAGACTAGATGGGCCAAATGATTATTATCTCCTGTTAAATTCTATGTCTCCAACTGTGTTCTCTATGCAGGAATTGAGATGCTTTGGTTTTTGATGCCTGTATACTGAATGGAATGAATAGTCTCTTGGGGATGTGGTAAATCTTATTGTTAGTGACAAATTCTTTTCCGATGCTGTCATTTCACACCATCATTCCACCTTTTCATTACCATAGCCTATGACTAAACGCTGTCAAAATGTACAGATGTAAGGTGTTCCTTTGCTCCTCCTGGTGACACTGTCTGTTCATGTTCAATTAAAATGTTTTCCTTTCAATCAATGTTTGAATCTTCATGTTATTTCTTCATTTAATTGGATTATAGATGGGTTTTCCTATTTCCACAAAATTAAGTTTTCTAGCGAAAAGATGTGTTGCAAAGGCTTTAATAATTAGGGATGTATATTTTTTGTAGTCTAGCATTAGAATTTTTGATTATATATAACCGGAATAGCAAACGGCTCTCCAGGTGTGGTTGAACTGCAACTACTATGATCCTCAGGAAATCTGTGAGCAAGTGATATTAACCTTGTGGGAGTTGTAGTTACAAAATATAATCTGATATTAACAATATCCAATAATAAATGCATTGCACAAAAAAGTGTTATGCGTGTTTATTACTACTTCATTATTTAGTATTTATTAAGAAATGATAAGGTAATTCATATGTATAAGAAAATGAAAGGTAAATCACAAAATATTGGACAAAAAAACTGTGTACCCTTTGCTCTGTATTACATAATATCCAATGCCTGAAAAGGTAAAATGTTCTACAAAATTGCCACTCCGCACCAGGTCAACAGCAACATATACACCATTAGTACAAAAGAAAATCACTTCACTTCAAACGCTCATATTCTAATGCAAAGTCTCATGTGTGTTTAACCAGTGGTTCAAAATTTTTCAGAACGGGCCCTTCCAACCTGGTTTGAAGGGCCCTTTGTAAACAATTTTGAACTGGCGCAGAGAGAGAGACAGGCTCACAGCGTGGTCACATTACGTCACATGTCCCTGCAGTGAAACCAAGGCTGCTTGCACACTGGATCAGATCTGCAGGAGAGGTAAGGAGGTATGAGCGAGAGGGAGGGGGTGTGTATGTGTGTATGCATGTAAACATTGATGTCCACGTATAAGTGCGTGTGTTAGTGAGTCTGAGTAAGTGTGTGTTTGCATGTGACAAGCTGGAGCAAAGATGACACAGACAGGCTGTTTGGGGGCCCTGATAAGCTGTTTGGGGGCAAAGGTAGCACTCACAAGTTGTTTGGGGCAAAGGAGGTACTCACAAGCAGTTTCAGGGCAAAGGTGGCACTGTGGGACATGTTGCTTGGGGAAGTTGGGGGCCCTGGGGCAATTTACGTACTGGGGCCCTGCGGTTTCTAGTTACCCCCCTGTGTTTAATTGTACATTAACGTATTAATGAAATAATAGAACACCACCTACTTTCTTTCTAAAGTATTTTTAGACAATTAAATGGCAAAGTATCTCTTTTTGGTATGTTTGTGTTTGTACATAAGAATTTTTTTTTTTTCTTACTAGAAAGAAAGTTTGATTGGGCATTATGTCCACAACACACACAAACATGAATTACTTCAAATAAGAAGTGTTCTACTCTGGAAGAAATGCAAACATTTAACAATAGTCTTTTTTAACTTTATTAGTCTCAGCATTGTTTTTTTATATACAACCATAAATATATATATATATATATATATATATATATATATATATATATATATATATATATATATATATATATATATATATGCCAGACACGGCAACTAGTAACTTTTTGTATTTCATCCCGTATCTTGAGACAATTTTTTCTGTTTTCTGTTGAAAAGTAGCTTTGCTTCCTAAGGAATACAATGCAACAAGTAGAATTTGAATCAAATGTTGCGTCTGAAAGTAATACTGAGCTATGGCTGTCCCCGAAGTTGTGCTTTTGCTTGGCAGTGTTTACACACTCTAAGAAATGGATGTAATTAAGTAAAGAAACAATGGTTCTAAAAAAAAGCTCATTATTTCCTTCACAAAACTGCCGTACAAACAAAACTATCCGGTATAAACCAGGAGCCTTTACAATAACTGAACAATTAAAATATAATCATACAAATGACTTCATTCATATTTTTGCATGGGCTGTTTTCCCTTGGCTCTTTACTACAATTTAGTTAATGGTTTCAAAATATACCTTTCACCCCTATGTTCTTGTCAATTGAGGGACAGCAAACCACACACCACTATTAGCCTAAAAGATGTATCCATTGCTTCAGATACGCCATTATCATTGCTGATGTGATTTCTGCAGTGCAATGTGCTTATCTCTTGTAGCCAATTGACTTGGCTAAGGGTCTGTATTATACAGCTGACAGAAACCTCATTGTACCTGTGTGCCTTCAGGCAAAACATCGTTATACACTAGATACCACCGAAAAGCACACACCCAACTCATGTGTCAGATGCAGCCCATTTGACGCATGATAACCAAACAATGTTGTGCATATTAACAAACAGCCTTCAGGCTTTCTCTAACCTATTCTTCACAGAATAAAATATTTCTAGATGGTAGATTTATTTGCGGTGGTGTTAACATGTATTTCAAATAGTATGTAAATTATCTCTTTGGCTGTCCGTTTTTTTTTATGTAATTGGTGAGGTGTATATATATAATATATATTCTCACTGGCCACTTTATAAGATACACCTTACTAGTATAGGGTTGGAACCCATTTTACCTTCAGAACTGCCTTCTTTCTTTTGTGGCTACTTTCTTCAAGGTGCTGGAAACATCAGAAGATGGGTACATTTTGGTCATAAAGGGATGACATGGTCAGCATGGTAGGCTGTCGTGTTTAAACGATGCAATTGGTACTAAGGGGTCCAAAGTGTGCCAAAAAATATCCCCCACACCACTATCACCAGCATGAACCATTGATACAAGGCAGGATGGATCCATGCTTTCATATTCTTTATGCCAAAGTCTAACCCTGTCATCTGAATGTTGCAGCTGGAATTGAGACTCATCAGACCAGGCAATGTTCTTCCAGTTTTCGATTGTCCAATTTTGGTGAGCCTGTGTGTAGCCTCAGCTTCCTGTTCTTAGCTGACAGGAGTGGCCCCCGGTGTGGTCTTCTGCTGCTGTAGGCCATCTGCTTCAAGGTTCGATGTGTTGTGCGTTCAGAGATGGTATTCTGCATACCTTAGTTGTATTGAGTGGCTACTTGAGTTACTGTTGCCTTTCTCTTATCTCAAACCAGTCTGCCCATTCTCCTCTGACATCAACAAGGCATTTTTTTTCGACACAACTGTTGCTCACTGGATATTTTGTATTTTTCAGACCATTCTCTGTAAACCCTAGAGATGGTTGTGCGTGAAAATCTCAGTAGATCAGTAGTTTCTGAAATACCTAGACCAGCCCGTCTGGCACCAACAACCATGCCAAAGTCATTTAAATCCCATTTCTTGCCCATTCTGATGCTCGGTTTGAACTTCAGCAATTTGTCTTGACCACTTCTACATGCCTAAATGCATTGAGTTGCTGCCATGTGATTGGCTGATTTTTGCTAAACAAGCAATTGAACAAGTGTACATAATAAAGTGCCCAGTAAGTGTGTGTGTGTGTATATATATATATATATATTTAGGGCTAGCCTTGTTAGTATAGTGGTATAAATGTAAAAAATGAACATTGTAGTAGTAATAGTAGTAGTAGTAGTGACAGCAAAGTAATACCTTTTTTATTGTAGTACTATTAAATATATCAGTATTGCTCCAGACATTGATAAATGTTGGGTGATAATCCCAAAAGTTGATACTAAAAATTAAATATCAGTAAAAAAAAAGATATATTTTCACAGACTGTAATTTTTTTTGCATTCAATTATGGCACAGTTATTTAGAACAAATGACAAATAAACCTACTATTCACTAGCATCTCACATTTAGTCTCAACCATTTGCAACTACAACCAATTCTTGAGTTATGGGGGCTGAAACAAAATGTCCAGCAATGGTAGAGGATACGCTGATCACAATTTTTACAAAAAATGTAAAACATGTCTGTTGTTCCAAAAGTTAAGGATTTTCTGGTATTTACTGCAAGATCTCATCTGACTTCATAAGACTCCAGTCTTGAAAAAAATATGATAAATCATTTTGATATGTTTCAGCATTATTTACACACATTTCCTATATCATAGGGTTAGTGAGACTAAATCCCATAACACAAGAAATCAGACACATAAAGGAAGATGTTTAATGTTCCCAGAATACATTCAAATTACACTAAACCCAGGCAAGTGCAGTCTGCACATTGGAAAACCATATTTCTGCTCTTAACTCTCAATATTTAGGGAGGAAGGCTTTTCAAGGTCTGTTAGGGATAATGGTGCTCATTCCGGCAGTAATTTCTGAATAAGTCAGTAGGAAATACTGTAAGACCAGAACAGCATGCATTATTTCTAAGAGAATTATTTCTAAGTACACGCTATTTGAATTGTATGGTTTGCATACCAGAAAATAACAGCCATCTGTTGCTTTTCAGGTCAAAAATAGATAAATACAACCTCAGATCAACAACAAATGTATTTAACAAAAATAAAGCCAAAAATGGAGGAGCCATGTGTGAAAAGTTTTATGTTATTTGGAAAAGGCCTTATAACCCTTACCAGATTGATGGACAGCAACAATTGCTTCTCTAAGATCATTCCTGATGTCATACATGCCTGAATACTCCAGACCAGCAAACTGCTACAACTTCGTCTTTTATTGAGGTGGTCATGTTTGCTGATAATCAGTTAATCAAGGGCATTTGATTAGCAGCACCTGTCTGCTACTTAGCTTTTTAATTCCTATGGCAACAGTAAATGTATAGTTATTTTATCACACGTAGCTTCTCCATTTTGGCTTTATTTTTATTTTATCTTTTTTTTTAAATCATGACACGGGGTAATATGTGGTTATATTTACCTAATTTTTAGACCTGCTAATTGATTATTATGTTCTGATATGTAAAACCATATAAGAGAGGTATACTTTCTTTAGCACACAACTGTATGTTAAGATTAAGTTAAGTGTGTGGTCCTAATGAATTTTGTGCAATGACACTTTGAAATTATGGTCCTAGAATTGCATGTATGTTACAAAAGTATTTTGCAAACAGTAACTAGCTATTGTATTTCCTGGAATATGAGACTAACACATGTTATAATCAGATAGATCTTATATTCTTAAAAATATGGCTGAATTATGTGGCAATATAAAACTTGATTTGTGTTAATCTGTTTGTGTTTGTATAGTAAACAGTCAAACATACACATATATACACAACAGACTGCTCTTTTGCGTTTCTTTGACCAGTCACCTGTTTTTGTACTAGGATAATGGGCACACATGACCATATAATTGGTCAAGTCCAATTAGTGTATCTGTCTTTTGTTTTTTGAACTGTAAAAGACACAACCAAATAAATGCTAGTGATATGTAACTTCCTACTTGAATTACTACTGTTTGGTGGCTTGAGCTCCGTAATCACTGTTTATGTTTATTTTATTTATTTTTTAATTATTTTTAGTTTCTTTTCATGCCTACCTTTTTTATGTTGCAAGAGGGAGGAAAAATGTTAGAACTAGAGGTCATAATAAGCTAGAAGGTCTTAGGTGTAAGTAAGGAAAGCCCCCAAGCAGAAGTGGTAGAGGCTAATACAGCGAGGTAATTTAAAAATACATGTGGCTATCCTGGGTCTAAGGTGAGACCAAGGTCCGATTAACGATTGAGTCTTGGCAGGGTCATATGGGCTACACAGTTCTTATTTGCCATCAGATTGTATGTTTCTGTTTAATAAAGCATACTTTTACTGCAGCAATTTTCTTATGATTGATTACTATTTCTCTTCTGCATGTTACATTAACACACACACATATACATACATACAGTATCAAATATATGTATCACTTTTTATTCATATTTGAAGTAATGTCTTACTATAATTGTTCTTGAGATTTCTATGTTCTGTTCGGACTTTGCTAACCAGATTAACCTTTTCTTGCAAGGGGATCAATGTGTTTCCAAACCCTGTGGCAATGAATGAGCTAGGTCACAGCTTTAAATGTGTTTTCTTGTACAAGAGAAAGAACAGCCATTGCTAGAGGCCCTTTTGCAAATGATTTATTTACCTTTATTCTTTTTCTTAGTGGACTATGTATCTTGCTTTTTTTGTTTACAACAAAATGTTTAGATATAATTAAGAATCTTTAATATATCTGACATGATTGTCATGATATTGATAGTATAGGTTTATCTTAGCACCTGGTTTCTGGTAAATCCCTCTGTATAAAATTTTGCAATTAATTGTAGAAAACTCAATGATGTAGAGACATCATAGTTTGACCTCATGGGTCATTTAATAGTTGTAATAAGGGTGAAAATAGGATTTGAAGTGATGCTTATGATAACTGTTCAGTGTCTACACTGTAGCAGATTAATTGGTACCATCATTCCATGTGTGATCTAAGCGTATAGAAAAGAATCGTTCATTTGTCAGCATTTTTTTTTTTTGATAATGTATAACTTCTACAAACACCCCTTTCTGTATAATGTATTACAGATGGAGCTTGTGGATAATAGAAGCACACAATTGTCTAAAATGCTTTTGTATGCTGTAGAATTAACATTACCCTTTACCGGAACTAAGGGGCCCAAACCCTGAAAAACAGTCCCAGACCATTATCCTTCCTCCTCCAACGTTTGCAGTAGGCACTATGCATTCCACTAGGTAGTCTTCTCCTGGTATCAAACCCAGGTGGTGAAGCTTGATTGATCACTATAGAGAACACATTTCCACTGCTCCAGTGGCAGTGTGCTTTACACCACTACAAATGACGCTTGGCATTGCGCATAATAATCTTCGGCTTGTGTGCAGCTGCCCAGAAACTTTTCATGAAGCTTCCGACACACAGTGCTTGTGCTTTGGAACTCTGTAGTATTTTTACGCACTACGCTCTTCAGCATCCCTGCTCTGCAAGTGTGCTTGATCTAGTGCTTTGTGGCTGAGCTGTTGCTACTACTAGAAAGTCCCGCTTCCCAATAATCGTGACCGGGGCAGATATAGCAGGGCAGAAAGTTCACAAACTGACTTGTGGCAAAAGTGGCATCCTATGACACTGAGCTCTTCTGTATGACCCGTTCTTCTGCCATTGTGTCTATGGAGATGGCTGCCTATGTGCTTGATTTCATTAATTTGTTAGCAATGAGTGTGGCTGGAACACCTAAACTCAATAATGAGGGGTGTCCTCATATAGTGATCATATAGTGTATCTATTAGAACAAGTAATTTACTATACTGTTAAATTAATAGAAAACCCTACCATGCATTTGCATTTTTTCTAAATACTGCAAAAGCATTCCCATATATAGAAATATAGAAAAACTTTAAACATAAACCCCCTAGATTTGTGTGAATCTTAAGGAATAAAGTGGGATTGTTTCACTGCAGGGGTGTTTTCCAAATGGTGCAATTAATAACAAGAATTACAAAGTTTGCATCTAAAGCAGGTTTGTGTGGGTTGTGTTCAGTTTTGTGAGACAATAATCTAATATATGCTCTGCAACAACACATTTTATTTGTCTTAAAGGAGGGAAAACAAAATAAATATCTTTGTCTGATGAATAGGTCATGCGTGAAGAAAGAAAAACAAATAGAAGAAATTTAATTGATTAAACGGCACCATTCCAAAATGAGATGCACAAAAAAAATCTCAGTTTGGTAGTTAACACGAATTTTTTTATTTTTTTATTCCTTTAATATATTAGTGAAATGTGTGCAAGGGGCAGAAAGTATTTGTCTGCTGGTGAAATTAAATTCACTATTTCTTATGAAGAGTAGAAAATAGCTGAGGATTAACCAACCGTAAAAAAAACAGTAAGAAGAACAAATGTGTAATTATATTTAAAGAAAGTTTCCTACAGAGGATGGAAACTTATAACACAGAAAATGAAGTCTTGTAATGCTTTATGGGATTCTTGATGGTATTTTGTTAACAAATATTTAACTAAATTGCTTGTATTAAAAATCAAACTTCAAGAGCACCTCATATTGGTGTGTCGCACATCAGATATGGAATAATACTAGTGTGTTTTGGCACATGTCTATATAAAAAGTATCTTTAGACTATGCATCTTTAATGTTATTTTGGCCATCCATATAAACGTCTTGGTTGGCTTGCACGGTTTCTCACCATCTGTCCTCAAGTATCCCACTACAGATGAGCGCAGTTGGATCAATTAGTGGTTGGCCTTCAGACCTGCGCTAATTAAATAAATCCCTGTGCTTATGTGAGGGAAAAGAAAGAAGATATGCACTGTTGGGGGTCTTGTGGATCAAAAATGACAAACACGGGATGCAATGGTCTTAATCGGCTGCTTAGATTAATTTTCAGCCGGTTAACACCTGCCAAATTTAGCACTGTGAAAACACACAGCCAGAGGGCATTTCTGTGAATACCCTCCCTTTGACTAGGTATCTATAGCTTGGACGAGAGAACAGAGAGAGGGGATGCGATAAAAGCATTTTAATACATAAAGGGATTTAACAAAGCAAAAGAGGTACGTTTATATCAAAGGAGGAGGAATGTTAATATAAGAGTTTATAATCTAAAACTAGAGAGTCATAGGCTCAGATGTTATATACATTTGTGCTACTTTATTAAGAGGGTGGTAGATAGAGGCTAATACAAGGAAAGAATTTAAACATGCATGGGAATAGGCCTATGACTATATGACAAGACCAAGGAATGATTAGAGGCTTTAGTCTTTACATGAAGAAAAATGGGCAGACTAGATGTGAAAGAATGGTTCTTGTCCGCATGAAATTCTATGTCCCTGTTTAATATATTATTATTTTTTTAGTTATCTATAAGTTTATTAATTCATTTTTTAGCTTAGTTTATTTTGGAGAATAGCCTTTCTTTTCATTGGTACCCCTGCATGATTTTCTTTCCTCTTTATTTTGTATTTCTTTGCCGGTGCCACCCAAGTTATCTTATCATTGCCTCTAAGAACCCTTAAAACTGATTCTGAGAATGAATTACTGTGCACAGTATCCCTGCAACAGTAGCGTTGATTACTTTGGTACCACACATTTTTAAGCTTTGTCACACATGAAAAAATAGTGGACCTTAAGTGGCCTGTCACAGAGTGCTTGTTGGCTCATTGCAGTGGAAATGCAGACTAACATGCCAGTAATAGCTCTACTAAACAATTAGTTTGACCATTTTAATGCAACATTTTAAATCAGGCTAAAACATTGCAGCCCCAAACTTACATTATAATAGTATTCTTAATGAAATACATTAATACCTACCACAGCCTAATTAAAAGTACACAGTGACCTTAAACAGAGTTACAAGTGTCCCGATATAGATGATAAGTAAGCCTCCAGGTAAGGGGGTAAGGAGATGGAATGAGAAAGTGAGAGGGTGAAGGAGTGAGCAAAATGGTAAGGGAGTTAGAGAGGAAGTGAATATGTATGCATGCATGTATGTTACAATGAATGTGCATGTATGTGTTAAAGGGAGTGGGAGCATGACTGTGTATGTGTAAATGTTTGTGTGTTAGCATGAGTGTGTATGTGTAATTGTGTACTAGCATGAATGTGTCTATTAGCATGAGTGTATGTGTAAGTGTGAGCATGAGTGTGTATGTGTAAATGCGTGTGTGCATTAGTATGAGTATATATGTGCGTTAACATGCGTTTCTGAATGGGTGTTCGAGTGTGTCTCTTAGTGTACGTATGTTTATAGCATGACCTGCTTCCCAGGCCAAAAGGTGCCTGCCCTCCCTTGATCATCAGAATAGCTATAAGAGAGTATTATCTGCCCATCATAAATGCTCAAAAAATTCAAAAACATTGAGCAGACTGTAACATTAAAGTCAACATACAGACTTGGTTCAGATATGCTTTTTTCAGTGAGCTGCTCTGGTCCCTGTCCTTGTGGCTAAGTTTATTCTGAGCAGAAATTACTAAAATTGAAATCCAGATGGTACAGATGAAATTGAGAGGGTGTCTTAGTTTTGTTCTCTGCTGCAGGGAAGGAATAGCGCATCAAATCAACAAGGCAGAGAGAGAAATGAATCCTTTATTTAGGAAGTGGTAATAAAGGGAGTGGTACATTCTACTGATGGTCCATACTGCATTATTAATGTAAGGCAATAGATGTGAACTTGAATAGGTTCTACATTGTAAACCTTCCAATTCTTTTTTCACTGCGCAAAACTGCAATTTATTAGACACTTACAGCATGATATTTCAGAGGAAAGCGATGAAAGAAGCCTGCAGGATGAAAATATTCTAAATAATTCTTAACTTGGATCGACTGGCAGAGGGTAATTTTTCTCTAAAGCAGGTCAGCAAATAGCACACAAATGATGCCACCCAACTCATATTGAAGTGTTGTGAACTGATTTATTGTGCCCAATGGCTATTTGTTTTTTGGTGAGATTCTATTCTATTAAACTGATCAAAGTTACAACTAGGTATAACTAAGTATGCCACTGTTCTGCCCTTTAAAGTACTAGAACCTCTATTTTTCATTCTTTCAGTGTTGCTAAAAACCATAAAGAACTTGATGCTTGTATCAACTTATATTGAGTACACTGGTGGGAACTAGCCCCAAACTTATTGTTTCGCTTATATTAGTTGGCTGTCCTAGCATGACATGGATTTATATGCACATGGCATGCACTTATAAGAACAAAAAGTATAGATTACATTTTCAAGTTGTACAAGGAACTCATAAGCTACTGCTTTTCGGCAGACATTTGTGCAAAATTAAGGTTGCTTACACTGAACATTGATAACATGATCTACAACACAATGCGCAACCGTTCTACTGATATGACATTCTTAACATTTGATAAGATGGCCACTAGTTATAGTGACCTATTTCATGGATTGGGATATTAAATGGTGGAATTAGAGTTTCACCAATCCACCACTCTCTAACACCTTACACACACATACACATGTAATCTAACAATTTAACACTATGCTTACACACACACACACATACATACATACAACTCACTATGCTTACACACACACACACACATACATACATACAACTCACACTTTCTAACACGTTACACACACACAATCTAACAAATTACACTTACATACGTGCACACACACACCTATCTAGACCTATGGTAGGGCCGGCCCTACTTCTGGGCCATTTGGCCGTGCTTGCCTACCAGACTCAAAGCAACCCTTCCTTGATCTCCCTTACATGTACAAACATATCTGCATATTGTACGCCTTTTCATGTAATCTGGAGTGGTGTCTCCCAACCTGGATTACAAGAGCAGACCAGCATCCAACAAGGATGTCAGTACGACAATTTGTCAATCTGTTTGATCAATCAGGTGCAACTGGTCACGTATTTGCCTTTAATATTGAGTTTATCCCAGGTACCTGCCATGGCACTTGCTGAGGAATGGAAGCATTTTGGGCCTAGGAAGCCATCAGCCTACAGCTCAGTGCATAAATAAACATTCAAAACCTTAAATACATCTTGAACAGACTTACAAATTCCCTTTGCCAACCACATTTGGAGGCTTTTATGCTAATGTCAGTAGAGAAAGAAGCTATGATAGAACTAAACAATGACACCATTATTGATGGTATGGCTTCCAAAAGCAACTTGCTGCAAGGGATGTTACTGGATTAAAACTACTATATGGCAGTACAACACAATACTGGAACATCTCCAAAACTATTATGCTGTTTGTTTATGAGCCATTCTTACTCTATGACGTGCCAAAGATATATATATTTTTGCACTGTTGCAATACAGCTTAGAAAAATATTTGGAACATTAAAGGGTTATAAATTAGTTATTGTTTCAGAAAATGTTTTGTAAATGTTTACCTCTAACGAATAATTTTGCATTGTTTTGCAGACTGTTTAGCAAATCACTTTGCACATTTTTAGCGCTAACTTTTTTTTAGAAAAGCTACACGTTTATTTGTGTGTTTATTATCTACTGTGAAAGTGATTTGTGTGTTTTAAATAACTCTTTCAGTTATTTATTTAAATATACTTGAAAATTGTTCATTTCATACATACAATATTATTTAGCATTATTCGGACTATACCAGTGTTGTCTGAGTTGGCCCCAACCCATTGCATGACATGTCATGGGCCACATTGATATGACATAGTTACATAGGCTAAAAAAAAAGACACGCCTCTGATTTACCCGTGTTTTTCTCTGGAATTCCCTACCTCATTCTGTCAGACTCTTCTGTACATATTCTAACTTTAAACACTCACTAAAAACCTTTTCATAGAAGCATACAATCTGTCCTCATACACACAACCTCCATTCTGAAGAAATCATTTGTTCGTCCCACCTTCAAGATCTCCAAGCCACTGACTCTTCACCTCATCTTCACCACAATCAAATCATCCTTCACTAAACAGGCCTTCTGTCATTCCCACTCAAGTTCCTAATAGATTGTAAGCCCTTAAGGGCAGGGCCCCGTTCTCCATCCGTTTTGTGCAATGTCATTTTTAATTTTGTTGATAGTCTTCATTTCCTTTTTTTAACAGCTCTATGGAATCTTCTGGTTCTCCTGTACCTCAGTAGACTCAGTACTGGAATACAGAACAGTCTTACCGTGAGTTCTGCATTCTAAAGTAGTACATGTAATATTATCTATTTCTGTGCATTAATGTCGGAATTTTAATCCAGGGAAAATGGTATTTTAGAATACTACCTCTTAAAAAATAGCATTTTTTTTTTATCGTAATGTACATCTTTCTCCTTGAGGAAGAAAATGCTCCGACATGAGTTATGCTTTTAGTTTTTGTAGACAAACTTTCATATAAATCCAACTCCCATCCATAGCCACGGGTTGATCTCTCCCAGGATCTATATTTCTCACATGACCCAGATTTTTAGAGGAAGCAGAGAAATTGAGCTCAATGTCCAAACAGACCACAACAGTCTATAAATTTACATTGTCTCTACCAAATTTCACAAGGGCAGCTTGGTTTAATCTTATCTCTCTGGACAGTTATTGTGCTGTTGGTGTAATTACAGTAATAAAACAATGTGACACAACCACTGGGTACTGTCACAGGATCATTGCTGTTGACTTAAGTAGCAAGGTGATAATTTTACAAACGCCTCTTCTCCATTAACCGCAATAGATATTCTAACCTCAAAGCATATAAACATTTTCTGAGTGTTAAGGCAGATTTTACTGAAGTTTTCTTTCTTTAGCTTTGAATTTCCTAAGCAGAAAAAAAAAATTCAAAAGAAACCCAATTCCATTTTGTAAACCTTGGAAATATTACAGATACTTCACAACATTAAAGTTGGCATTTATATTTTCATCATCTTACAAAGTGATTGAGCTAAATAATGTCTCAAATGAAATCAATTCCTTCCTTATTGCTGATTCGTCTTGTGCTATGTATCCTTATATAGCATTGCCACTTGCCCCAGGGCCGGCCCTACCATGGAGCAGAGTGGGGCAATTGCCCCAGGCGGCACTTTTGAAGAGGCAGCACTTTCTAAGGGGAGGAGAGAGAGGGGCGCTGAGTGGTTTTCGCTTATCAAGTTGTCAGTACCCTTTTCGGCGCCCCTCTCTCTCCTCTGCAAGCCTTCTAGCTCGGTCTCGGTGCCGGCTTGTAATGCTGAGCGCCGGAATATGACGTCATTTCCGGCGCTCAGCAGTAAAGCAGCGCGCACGTGGCAGAGCATGGAGACTCGCCGCAGGACTGCTGAAAGGTAAGTGAAGTGCAAAGAGGGGGGATAGGGTAGATAATAGGGAGGGAGGTATATAATGAGCGGGCAGGGGGGCAGCATTTCAAACTTCGCCCCAGGCAGCATTATGTCTTGGGCCGGCCCTGACTTGCCCACCTTTCCTGAAAAATGAGGAGGCAAAGTAGTAGCTGCAGTGGAGGTCTGCACAGATCTCCATTGCGTTTTCACCTTCCTAGGCCAGTCAGGGAAGACCAGAGGATCTCCCCAACCACCCATTGCTCTCCACTGCCTGTAAAAGCAGGCTAACGGGGCATCTACCTGTAGACAGCAAGACAGTGCCTGGAAATCAGGGCTTGGGAGGTATGCATGGAAAATAGATTGTCAATAGTCGTTTGTACACAGGAGTGCCTGGAATGTACATAAAACCCTGAGTGGCACATTGTGTGTTGTTACTTAGATAAAACCGACATTTAAATAAAAATATCCATAAATATTTTTACAAAATAAGAATAATTTTGAATGAAACATCTGTGCTCTGAATTAGATTAAAACAAGTGACCCATAATCTTAGTTGAGCAAATATTATTTCCTTGCATCCTGTGTTATTGCTGGCATGTTATTCATGTTTCTTTTTTTGCTCGGTGGTGAGGAATTTAAACATTTGGAATTAGTTAAATAAAGAGCCATCAAGTGCTTAAAAAACACCAATGAATTTCAAATACCTTTTGATATGTCTTTCTTTATGTGCTTGAGAGACCTAATCACCCTTCATGGGTGAGATCACGCCTCTAGCCTATTTGTCGGATGATCGAGTCATTCTTCTATTTGTCAGGACTTGCTTTTAGAAAATAAAAGGCAAAGTTTTACCCAAATGCTAAAACAAAGTTTGAGACTATAGCCGTGGTGGAGCACAATTGTTTTTAGGAAAAGTTCTTTGATGTATTCTGAATGCATTTTTTTGTTCTGTTAAACGGATTATGTATTTAATAATATAGTGTGGTTTTATCCAACTGTGGATTTTAATACATCTTAATATACGAACTAAGTAAATTAAACTACATTGATATTTTCATACCGCATATTCTTGTTACCCGCACCAATCAACTAGAGCTGACTGAAATATAAAAAAACGCAGTTTCCCCCCACTAACATTGACACTGTAACCCCCTAAAAAGTTATGCTCGAGGAGATGTGGACAAAAAATAGAAGATAACAGATTAGCACATTAATGATTGAAGATGGAAGAGAAGAGAAAAAGGTGCAGAAATGGTTGACAGAGAGGGTAGGGGAACATTTAGAGAGTTTGAGAGAGTGAGTGACTGAATGTGGGCCCACACATTTCAGACGAAAATTTGGAGCTTTTGATTTCGGCCGATTCATTGGGAGCGGAATCGACAAATTTACTAAAATTCCGTAAGTTTGAAATCTGTACAAATCCAAATGTACAAGTCTAATAATAATGATGAATAAGTACACAAAACAGAGAGAGAATTCAGTGCATACCCAGCGAAAGGCAAAAGTATTGGAGATTTAGGCACACTATATGGTCATATAGTCTGTCAGTACCATATTTGTCCCCAAACAGCTTGTCAGTGCCATATTTGCCCTTCAGCAACTTGTCAGTAACACTTTTGCCCCAAAACAGCTTGCTGTTACCATATGTGTGCACAAACAGCTGGTTAGTGCCATATTTTGTGCACAAACAGTTGGTTAGTGCCATATTTGTGCACAAACAGTTGGTTAGCACCATATTTGTGTACAAACAGCTTGACATCGTAATATTTGCCTCCAAACAGCTTGTCGGTGCCATCTTTGTGCTCACACAGCTTGTCAGTACCATCTTTGTGCTCACACAGCTTGTTAGTGTCATTTTTGCATCCAAACAGTATTACACTGAATGTGTTAGTGACATCAGTGACAACCTGTCGAGGGCGAGCATGAAGTCAGTGATGATTCAGTTAGTGCTCTCCCTGCCCAGTGCCCCTCTGCTATTCAGAGTGCACCTGCCTTGGTCCAGCCCAGATGTTTTTTTCCTCAACCCTTGGAAGTTAAGAATATAGCTTTATTAACTGAGACAGGAAATAGTTATATATAGTTATATGTGAAAACCTTTTTGTTTTTTCCTCATTTTCTC
Organism: Spea bombifrons; assembly: GCF_027358695.1. NCBI lineage: Eukaryota > Metazoa > Chordata > Amphibia > Anura > Pelobatidae > Spea > Spea bombifrons. Next base: position 88,135,373 of record NC_071090.1, on the reverse strand, counting down.
AATGTAAGTTGCAAATTCCAAAACACCAAACTATTAACTTTTTTCTATTGTAGTTGTTTTAGATTGGTGAATTTTAAATGTCATATTTATTACACACATTTTTAAGACATTTAATTTTTTCTTTATTTTGAAATTTGATCTATGCATATATTTTGTGGTATGTGAAGAGCTCCCTTCTTCGGGCATAGTTAAACAAATGAACCTGAAACAACATGGTACATATTGTACAGATGATAAAAAAAAACAAAACAAAACAAAACATGATACAGTAAATGAGAAGTAGATGGAGAATTCACTTAGGGGACAAAAGGCCTGTACATGCGATAGGATATTAGTGGAGCAAGGAACTGTTAATTAACAGAGCTGTGAAATCATGCAAAACCACGATCAGAAAATACATTGGAAGTGAAAATGTTCAAATAAAGAAAACTGAAATTTACATTATGAATGCTATTTGGATTGTACCCATCTGCTTTAAATGTTCTGTCGCACATAAAGCAGTGAATGTTCAGAACATCCAATAGACGATCATACATTTTAATGACAATGTAAGCTACCTTCACAAATGTTTTTAGAAAAGAGACAAGCCAGAAATACACATGCAGCTCTAAGTATACTGACGCACTTGTTTGGAGATGTTCCTTATTTCCATTAAGTGATTAGATAACTACTTCATTAGAAGAACTATAATTGTGCTTGAAAGCAAGGACGTATATAACAACGTCCATGGGTCAATTATGCACTTTTGAACAAGTAACACATCATGTACTTTTAGTATTGCACTCGAACCAAAGTCATTAACCCTTAGCTTACACAAATGCTGCCTGGAAAATCATCCAATCCCTAGATGCTTACCCAGTTTTTATAAATAGACCAGATGAGACACTTGTTGATGTCCATTCTAAAACTATTGTCTGCTCATGAGAGTCTCAAACGTTTTCAATAAAATCTGGGCTTCTGAAGATTTGAACGCAGAGATTTTAGAGAAGCATATGAGCTGAGAGACGTGAGAGAAGAGTTTAGAGCAGGGGTGTCCAAGTTTTTTCTGCAGTGGGCCACTTCATCAGAACTGTATACGTGCGCGGGACGCACTCATTTTTCACTGTGACAAAAAATATGGCCTTTAATAAAATATGCAGATTAAAATAAAGTAAAATGACACAAAACCTTTACTCTTCCTCTCACTGATTTCTGGGCCTAGAAAGTTTTGTGACTACAAATTCAGGATTCCCTAGATTTATCTAGATGATCTAGGGATGAACTAAAATGAAAATTCTGGACCAAAGCATTCAGGGTTCACTTAGCCAAAACCGAAAATGGCCCCCACCTTTAAAAATAATAATAAAAACTCACATTTTTAATAAAAGTAGGTAACACACAACTGGACAAAATTAGCAATATGACTTGGCAACCAGTAAATGCTGGCAACCCAGGCAACCAGTAAATGCTGGTACCTAGGCATGATGGGACTGTGCTCGCTGTGATTGCTGTTAGCAATCACACTCCTATCATGCCAAGTCAGCCAGTACATGCTGGTACAGGGTGGCTGTAAGTGATGTGCAGACCCCATACTGCTGGCAGCATCAATACACAAGGGGGGCAGCTAGCTAGGTTTCAGCATGTACTGGCTGACTTGGCATGATAGGAGTGTGATTGCTAACAGTAGTCACAGTCCCATCATGCCTAGGTTCCAGCACTTACACATCCATCCAGTAAATGCTGGAACCTAGGCATGATGGGACTGTGATTGCTGTTAGCAATCACACTCCTATCATGCCAAGTCAGCCAATACACGCTGGTACAGGGTGGCTGTAAGTGATGTGCAGACCCCATACTGCTGGCAGCATCAATACACAAGGGGGGCAGCTAGCCAGGTTTCAGCATGTACTGGCTGACTTGGCATGATAGGAGTGTGATTGCTAACAGCAATCACAGTCCCATCATGCCTAGGTTCCAGCACTTACACATCCATCCAATAAATGCTGGAACCTAGGCATTATGGGACTGTGATTGCTGTTAGCAATCACACTCCTATCATGCCAAGTCAGCCAGTACATGCTGGTACAGGGTGGCTGTAAGTGCAGACCCCATACTGCTGGCAGCATCAATACACAAGGGGGGCAGCTGGCCAGGTTTTTAGCATGTACTGGCTGACTTGGCATGATAGGAGTGTGATTGCTAACAGCAATCACAGTCCCATCATGCCTAGGTTCCAGCACTTACACATCCATGCTATCACACACACACACACACACTCATTTATTCATATAATCATTCATTCACAGATTCATTCCCTCAATCACACACACTCATTCAAACACCCTCCCCACCCCCTTACCTGCACTGCAGCTCCTCGATGCCGCTTACAGACTTCAGCAGGGGGCGCGGCCTCCCTCTGCCTTCTCTGCTAAAGCACAGAGGAAGTAGGATGTCACGTGAACTCCGCTTCCTCTGTGCAGCCCAGAAGACCCTCCCACAAGTAAGTAGCAGGGCTTGAGGTGCGGCTCGTGTAAGATCGGTTGCCCTGGCTGCCGATCTTACACGGGCCGCACCTCGAGGTCTCGCGGGCCGCATTTGGCCCGCGGGCCGTACGTTGGACGCCCCTGGTTTAGAGCATAGTATGTTTCTCTATTTTCCTGTAACATCATTGTATCAAGTTTTGAAGAATGCTTTGAACCTCTCAAATGTTACCTTATAGTAGTTGAATAAAGGAAAATGATGCATGATTCTCCCTAATGATTAACCCACAAAGTTAATGTTAATCCTCACCACTAAGTGTAATATAGCAACTATATAATTTGGTCGAAAAAGCAGTAAACATGTACAGTTTTTCCAAGTAGTCATCTTGAAACACTAAGTAATAATCTTTAAATATGTTAATATTATATTCATTTTGTTCTACTCAGTGATAAATTACGATTGACTTAGAGCAACACCCAATTGAAGCTCCTTCCATTCAAGCCGCTCACAAACCTACCAGTAATTCTCAGATGTAATGGTTTGTGGTGTTTGCGTCAGAAGGAAACAAGCGATATATGAAGGAGGAGTACAGATCTTTGTTTCCTGAAGGCGAGATATAAGGGCTGACTGCTTTCCCTCTGAAAGTGCCACCATTAGACAAAGTCTAAGGTGCTTAAGCCTTAATATTCCTCTACCCCATTATTGTTATATTGGTTGTCCAGCTCATTCTAGGTCGTAAGCCAGTATGGCAAAATATATACTGTAATTTGAGTAAATTAAGTCATTGAACAATTTAGAAAAATATAACTTTATAAAGCCACAGTGGGTTGTAATTTTACTTCCGTTATTTTAACATAGAAAGTAATCTTTACTGTTTTAAGCAATAGCACTGATATATTGTTACATTTAAAACACAGTAAACCACATAACCATTACTGATTTGATTTTGTTTTTATTGTTTGTACATTGTATTTACTTCTAAATTTTATTTATAAGTTTGCAGCTTTCCTTACCCGTAAAAGGCCATATCATATCAGTCTTTTACCATTGGGATTAGAAAAATGAAATTTTTTTTGCATCTTGACATCTTTCAACAGCTCTTGCAGATTATTTCACCCGGCAAGTTTTAATATTTGATGACACGCTGAATAATTAAACCAGATAGTGTTTTTTCTTACTTAGGCTTGAGCATTTCATAAAAATTCAAGTGAATGACAGCAAATGCCACAGAGTATCAAAATATGAGCCCCTACACTAAAACAACCAGATTTTTAAAATGAAATCTGTGGGCATTTTATTGCTTTATCTTTCCAACAAGTTACAAGCAAAGGAGCAGGGGGTACATACTTTATTTCGTAGGATAAAAAAATAAATGTATTCATATTAATACAATATGTCTGTGATATAAACATAACTTTAAAGCAGGGACATATATCAAGATATAACAAGATATATCTTGTTAAACAAAATAAAATTCATGGGTTAAATTAGCCTAATTATGAAAAACATATATAGTAAAGGTGCACTCTCGCACTGTTTTCATGTTAAATTCATATTGCACTCGGATTGGCTTCACTTCACAGCATGGTTTTTGGGCTACAAAATAAGACTTCCAACTCATTTAACTCTTCCCCTGGCTACCTATTCTTTAGTACACTCAATAGCACCACTATTCTATTCAATGGGAGCTGTGTTAACATCAATAGGAGTAGTAACCATACCTGGGAACTCTCCTGGTGAAGTACTGCTTCTCTGGGTCAACACCCGAATTCTCCGGGTCAACACCTGAATCCTCCGGGTTGCGGGAGCAGGGTCTTGACAAGCCCTGCTACAAAGAAATGTATTGCTGATGGGAAATTCAAATTGACAAAATGCAACCCAAAAGTGATCTAACAATCATCTTTAAATAATAGAGAAGTTCTGTTCAGTCCAAAAAAATAGTTCATTGTCTAACTAAAATGCGTGACTGAGGTAACGTCAACTACGGCTCGCCCGCTTTCCCAAAAAAGACATGCCAGTCAAGCAAAATCTTTACTTTAGCTAAGGAAATACAATCGTGTCAAAAATAAAGTACACCCTCTTTGAATTCTATGGTTTATGTCCTCATTATATGAGGACATAACAACTATCATCTGTTCCTTAGTAGGAGTAACAATTAGGTAAATACAACCTCAGATGAACAACACATGACATATTTCACCGTGTCCGGGTTTATTCTACAAAATTAAGCCAAAATGGAGAAGCCATACTGTGCACCCTTACTGCTTCCATAGGAGTTAGGTTGCTAAGTAGCAGACAAGTGCTGCTAATCAAATACCCTTGATTTAACTGATCATCAGCAAGTATATATATGTATATGGCCGCAGTCTAAAATACAATTCCTCTAAACCCAAACAGGAATACATATTACATAACAAATTATTCCCATAAACCTCATTTTAAACAACATCACTTCAACCATAACTAGCTGGTGTAAGGATAACTGGTTGGTTTCTGGCTTACTTAAAGTAAGGAAGATTTCTTTTACTGAGGGGGAAGAGCCTCCCAGAAGTAACTTAAGGTCTACAGAACCATCCAAATTTGTATTTTTCCTTTCTTTGTCTTTGTACCTCTCTGTTATAAGTTAGTGTTTTTTTTTTTTAAGTAACAGTAAAATATTTTTAAATATATCATTAAATTATTTAATTTTAGAGTGAACTGAGAGTATTTTTTTTTGTATAGATATGTTTAGCATTGCGATGGTTAACTAAATTCTTTTTTCCTTTTTTGTATTTAACCATTTGCACCCTGTCCTCGATTGTTTCCTGTGTAGAACGCATTTGTTAAAAAGCAGCACCTGCTAGATTTGTTGGACTGATTTACTGAACCCACTTTGAACCTTGACTACATTGTTTGGTAATGCAGCCAAAAATACTAATCATAGGTAGTTTAAGGTAGTAACCTTAAATACGATCAACTGTCTCGGTGAAAGGGAATGATAACTCATTTATAACAGGCAAACGAATGAACAAAATGTCTGCCCCCCATTGACTATATCCTGCTTCCTTAAAAAGATGGATATCTAGTCATTAACAGGATTGCCAAGAGAATATCTTGTCATTTACCACGCTAGTGGAATTAGTTCAAATATCATTCCTCACCATTTGAAGAAGACCATATATCTTGGTAGCTTCTGAAAAACAGGAGCTGGGAGAAAGGTGAGAGAAAACGTTTGCAGGATACAAAGCACAAAAAGGCACAAGTTAATCTTTGCAATCAACCATAATTGTGTCAGTTTTCATGCATTGAAGAGAAATTAAACATTTCTGAAAAGGTGAAAAATCCACAATAAATCATGCAAGATCAGTCGTAAAATAATAAACACATCCTACTGACCAATCAAATGCCATGTAATAAAAATAAGTAAATGCAATTATTACATCAAAAATGTGCGGGGGCTGCAACAAGCCAGCATTTCATGTAATTATAGTCATCTGTACTATGGCAGCATGTATAAACAATTATTTTTTGCATTTAGCTATACCACTCGTTTTAGATGCTCACAGGTTGTATTCAATCTCAAGTTGTAGAATTGCAATAAGCTGCTTTCCAGATGGGTTTAAATTGCATTGATTTCATGCTTTGAGTTGACAAACATATTTAACCTTTTTGCTTCCAGTTTTATGTTTTTTTGGAATTGTGGTTTTTGAAGAAAACTTTTGGAAAGCTGAGCAGAACATTCTGTCTACACATAAGGAACAAAAAGTGCCCCACAGCCAGAAACAGTTGCTGTTCTACAGAATGCCACATTGAAAAACCTATAGGATTACCCTGACCCGTGGAATCCCTTACAATAAATAATAGTTACTCGTATTATGCTAGATATTAGAGCAACACCTTAAACGATTAATGTCTTGTTAAAAATAAAATGCTGCGTTTTCTTGAGTAGAAATGGAAGGGTGAAACCTTTTTAATAAAAAAAAGATTTCTATAAGCTACTGTAGTCAAGATAGGTTTGCGGTTGCTATAATATTCAGACATTGTATTTGGAACAAAGTTGTGGTTTACTGACTTGTGTTTTAAAGGTAATCTGAGTTTGTGTGATTTTGAAAAGAATAGACGTTAACCCTTTCCTAAATAATGGCATTCCAAATAGCCGAATGTTAAAATTACAAATTGTCTGCTTTTGGTGCAAGCTGTTAATGGTGAAGCACAGATGACAAAGTTCTAATGTAAAGCTGAACACCATTGCACCATTGTATGAGTAAACGCTTTAAGGGTAAACATAAAGGAATGATGTACAAACTATCCTTATTTCACTCACAGAAATGCAGTATAAGACCTTATCTCTCAAATAAAGGAAATATGTAATTGTTCCAAAATGTTTGTATTTCCAAAAGTGCTGCAACTAGCTTTGGCTTTTCATCTATTTATTATCTTATTTTTGCATTTATTTTGACTGGACAGATTCATTATTTAGATCTGTAACCATAGGGTGTGGACAGCTGGTTACAATTTTCCAGATGTAGAGGGTTATATTGGATATGGGATGTGAGACATGCAGATTTTTTTGCCAAGCAGTAATGACAGTACTTAAGAACTGCTCAAGAACCAGAGGAGAAAGGGGATGGAACATGTTAACACTGGAATGCTTAACTATAGTAAATACAGGGCTGATACCAGGCAGAGGAACCAATTGAAAATAAGCTAGACAATATGAATGGCGTGATTTGGTAAGTAAACTGCTTTGATTGTAGTCTACTCACATTGGGCAAAACAGAATTTAACAAAACCCAAAACATAACAAGCTATACCTTGCGTTATGTACCTGTCAAGCTTTGTTTTGTGTTCAGTGTGTCACTATGTTAACTGAGTGTCTTTAGTTAATGAGGACTTCCCACTATTGTTTTATATCTAATATCACATTAAACAAAAATGTTAACACAAATGTTTTGTAATGTATGTGTTGTAGTGTCACAGTTGCACCAGGGTTCAAACCAGTGATCCGGCTGTAAGAGCCAGTGCCTTATACCTGTAGCCTCTAGGTAGCTGGTGCGCTGTCCTTTTCTTTTCAGATATGCCCTGGCTTTCAGCCAACTAATCAGATGGTTATTGCTCCCCATGCTTCATCAACTGTTTTTGCTAGGGCAATCAATTAGGGCATTATAAACTACCCACTTTGCTAAGCTCCTTGTTCCGTTATTGTTCTTGCACCTGCAGGGGCGTACCTAGAGTATTTGGCACCTGGGGTGGATCCTGTATGTGGCACCCCCCCCACACACAACACACTTAAAAACAGCATAACTACTATCATTATATACTGAGGCAGACATCACAGTGGAACAGCATAACTACTATCACTATACATTGAACCAGATATTGATAGTGAGACTAGGGTGACCACATCAGCCATGTTTTCCAGGACACATATACTTTTTACACATTGCTGACCAGACCAGATAAAGTGATGCCCTGCAGTATAGATGATGTATAGCCAACTAATTGGTTCCTTTCCATGAGTCTATACATCCCACATACTGGAGGGCAGAATTTCATCTGGGCTGATCATCAATATACATGTCCTGGAAAACATGGCCGATGTGGTCACCCTGAGAAAGACATTGAAGGTATATAGTGATAGTTATGTTGTTCCACCATTAACTAGATTGCAAGAGCAGGGCCCTCTTCTCCTTTTGAGTTGGTTTATGTAAATTTTTATTTTACTGACTGAACGTAACAGCGCTATATACATTCATATAATGTAATGTTTGGCTCAGTATAAAGTGATGGGAGTTATGATCTACTTTAGAGGATAACTCCCATCACCATATACTAAGCCAGGCACTGATGGAGTACAGCATAACTCCCACCACTATAAACTGAACAAAACATTGACAATAGTGCAGTATAACTCCCATCACTCCCACACGCTTACTAACACGCTCTCTCCCTCTCCCTCTCTCTTAATGTCTTCCTACCTTTTCTCTGTCACTGTCACTTTTCCTCCTCCTCTTCGTTCTTCTTCTTTTGTGTCCTTCCAGTGCAGTGAGCTCGGAAAGGCGGTGGGAATGGCTTCAGTGTTCTGTGCTGGGATATGACATCAAATCCAGACTCACAGCATCAGTTGCCACGCGCATTGCAAGGGAGCAGGATCGGAGGTCTGCATTAACAGACCTCCCGCTCCCTTGACTGATTTTATGCCGGTTAGGAGATTTCTTATCTCCCCAACCGAGCCTGTTCCTCTAGAGGTGGACATTTTAGTCCCTCTCTAGAGCGATGCACACCCGCTGACAGCCTGGTGGAACCCCCTTGATGAGTGGCCGCCCCCATGCCCCCCCTATATACACTACTACACACCTGTATAAGAGCATATGTATCCGGTGTTCCAGCTTTCAGACTCAAAGTTCTAGTTTGTGTGGTCTCTGCAGTGTGGTCTCTGCAGTGATCATTTTAAGGTTGTCTGTCACCAGGTCCCAACTTCATATTATCAACATTATATGTAGCCCTGTTACCTCAGCCCCATCTACTAGACAAAAACCATGAGCCACCTTCCCAGGTAGAATAGCTTTACCAAGGGGCAAAGTTAGGCACATGTATGGGTAGGACTGACCATAAACAGCTTTTTTGTGGGTGGAAGTGGGAGGCAGGGAGCGGATAAACTCTGCTCACCTACCTGGAAAAAGACTGTCCTAGAGACCTGGAGAAGCAGAACTTCACAGAGAGAGAGAGTGCCCAGCTATGCTTAGCAAAGTAATGAAACTCAATAGTTATGCGTATCCTCTTTGGGGCCTAGGTGATCTTAATCCAACACTGAGTAAAAGTTTATGGAGAAAAGGACTGCATTAGCATTACCATAAAGAGTCAGCCCAGTGTGGTTTTTATGCAAGGAAAGTCATTCAGATTATCACATGTAAGTAGATAAAGGAAGTTTATACAAAATTAAATAAAATCCCTTTTTCTTAAGAGCTAAACTACATTATGGTATACAGTACTGCACATAATGCTCAAAGAAAAATATTTATTTTCCACAAGACCTCTCCTTTAAGTACACAATTACTTATCATTTTGATGTTTTCATAGAAGGATTTCTTCATTCATCCTCATTGTACAGAAGTCTTTATTTGCAGCCATCATTCTAAATTACGAAACACATAACATTTCATTTCATGCACTTTATAACATTTATTTTTTTTATCCTTTTCTGTGAAAATGAATCATATCACTCAAAACAGGTTTGTTGCTCCAGCTGCAGTCAGACTAATTTAATTCATAAATGTCTTTGTTCCATTTAACACACAGTAAAAGCTGAACACATTTAATAAGTATTCATTCTTCAACATCGAGTGACTAATATTGGCATAGGCTGGCATTAAAACCTTCCATGGACTTCTGTATAGACATCTACCAGAGGTGATGTCATTATTTGGGTGTAATTATTTTGGATCATCATGATATGCCTACTTGGGCACATATGTGTATGATGAATGGGTAATTGCTAGTAGTTGCCCAAATCAAGCCATTGATTGGCAGTTGTGACATATGTCGAACTGTTTGGACTGTCCTGACCAAACTGTTAGCTGGTGCTAATATTACCATATTCAATTACGCATCTGTATTACAGGTTTCTATATTAATGGTGTTGGGTAATCTCTATCAATATTGTAAGCGTAGGAATATAGGCTTCTGTTGCTTTCATTTTATGTAGAGCAAGATCTCTCCTGCAGGCGTTAGATAGCATCAAGCTATCGAGCTCAAAGTAGGAAATTGAGAAGGGATATTAAGAATTTGATGTAAATCTATTCTGCATCCGTTGATTCAAAGTCCAGGTTTTGGAATAAGACTGCTTGGAGAAGTAACAGGGTGATATTAGTACCAATTAGAGCGTAATGCTGATGATTGCTTGCAGAGCATTTGTAATTTTTAAACAAAGTATATCATTTTCCAACAGAACATAAGAAAAGCAAACAGAATCGAAACTCATATGCCCAGAACAATGTATAGATGGAAGTAATGTCCCTACTTGAAATATATATTTTTCATCTATTTCAGTCCATATTAAATCAGAGTGTCTTTAAGTATTAGAAATTCTATAGCACTACTGGCCCTATGATTAAAAAAAAAAAAAAGATGTATGATGGGCAATCTGTACATTTTCCAAACCAATTTTTTTGTGTTTCCATTCACAGTAGCCACAGTAGTCATCAATCCCGGCAGACAGGCATTATGCTAGCCCTAGCAAAATTTCACTCTAATGCTAGCATTGCCTTCATTACACACATTAGTGTATGCTTTGTCCCCAAAAATTGCTAGAACAATGAAAACTGTTATTATCTGACTATCTGCGGGATCCCTGGAATTGAAATTAGCATTATTTGACGAATGATAACTGCTGATCCAAACACTGCTAAGATCTATTGTAGATGCGATTGTTGTATTTAAGGGTACATCATTCTGTTTTGTTTTGTTCTCATCTGAATGCTTATTACCAATTATTTTTGTGAAAGGAGACAATTGTCATTGTAAAACCAAAAGAATGGCTTCCCAGAGTATAAAAGATCTGTTGAAAGCTTGCAGTAATATGAATAGAGAGAGAGCGAGAGATAGAGAGAGAGAAAAGAAGGGGGGAAAAACTCTTATCTGCCAAACTTTTTGCTTGTGTTATTAGTATTAGGTCAGCAGTGGGCAAAGAGATAATAAGATCTGCCAACCAACATAGATATACCTCAGGAAAATTGCTGGCTTGTAAGTCACCAGCAATGTCATATCATAAGTGATGCTGAAGAAGAATAAAATACAGAATGAAGCTACTTGAAAAGTAATGCTCCCTGCTGCCATATACAGCTACTTACTTATGGAGAGATCCGACTACTAAGGTTTTACAGCCTGGAGGTTTTCTTAACTCAGCATCAATTTGTGAAACACCCAGCCAAGCTCAGCTTGAAATCTCGGTAAGAACCAAATCTACACTTCAGATCAGCAGCTACATAATGCAAATGTTGCATGCCTAGCCCACACTACAGTACGATGATATGTTTTATGTTTAAACATAACTTATATATTTCCTCTCTATAAAGTCCCTAGAGCTCTGAGCGTGTTTGACTTGGGTCCTACCTAAATCAGACCTCACTATAATTTGGTTGAACTAACTTTGTGCTGATTTTTTAAAAAGATATACGGATGCATTGAATGAAGTGGGAGTTTGAAAGAGGCCTTCATTCACTTTTTAAAAAACAAAATTAGTATAATTCATTATATTTAAAAAAAATAAGAAGTAGACTATATAAAAAATAGGGTTTATTCTGTTACTAATGGCCATGTCTATTATGCATTTATTTTTGATTCATAGGAAGGGTGAAGTCTAGCTTCGTTTTTTATTTAACTAATAAGTGGAGCTTGAATTCCATATGTACAAATAAGCAAGTATGTAAAAAATTTTTGAGAATCAAGTTATAATTAATGGAACTTTTTAAATTCCAAAGTCCTTCTCCGTAAATATTTGTACAGGGTTAGCGCATGGATCTGATGAACACATTATTAATACTGATGTCAATACCTTACGTGTTGATTCATTAAATTACAAGCTGACACATTTTCTCTTTTTTTATGCAGCTCGAACAAGTTGCATGAAAAGAAATATTTTGGTGAATTAAGAGAAAACAGTGGATAGATATCAGTTCAGTTCAGCTAAAAGCCAAGTTAAGAAAAGTACATCAAGAAATATCATTATTATTATTATTATTATTATTATTATTATTACAGTTTAAATGGGGCAGTTAAGACATTTAACAAATTTACATTAATAGGTACAGATACATCAGGGGTTGATAAGCCTGCCCGTGCGCTGCCATCTAGCCTTAATGTACTTGTACACAAAGTTCCTGGCAGGAATGGTGGGCCTTGACAGCCTCCGTTCATGGGTTACAAACTGAAGATAACCACAATAACTTGAGTTGCACCTTGTAACATACAGTAAGCATCCCTTTAAGGGAAGAGGACCCTGGACAGGAAACAGGAAGTGGGGAATTGGCTTGCTGGGAGCTGGGACATGGAAGGAGGAATATGGTGATGTTAAGAAAGAAAAAGAGAAAGTTGCTGTTAAAAGTCATCTCTGAGTGTCTGCAGTTTATGACAATATTACACACCTAGGTAGTAAACCGAGCTACTGTCTCAATGCAGGGTCCTCTGATTAAGTTTTAGTGTTAGACGAAATTTGTAGGGATAGTATCTTCTTAGATATTGCTATCTAAAATCAACGGGAGGAAATGAGGTCTCGCATGGGGGGTGCCATTTGGTCCATGACCTGCGCCAGACAGTCAGAAAACACAAGCCTTTGTATGAGAAGGCTGGCATAAAAGGAATTTCTTAAGCAGATCCATGATAGGTTGCCCATTGAATATATCAGGTCCTGGGGACAGATTGTAAGCTGTCGAGAGCACGTCCCTCTTCTACTTTTCTATCAGTTTGTTATTGTGTGTGACATTAAATTATCCAACTGATTCTAACAGCGTCACGAAATCTGCTGGTGCTTTAAAAATAAATGTAATTCAATTAGTAATTAGGCACAGGGTGGCTGGTATGTAAAGATAGCCTGTGCTTCCATGCTCCTTAAGCTCATGGAGCATCCCAGAGCAACTGGAAGGAGAGGTGTCCTGCAAGTTACATCTGGAGCTCAGGTGCAAAGAGTAGATTTTTTTACTCACACATAATTTGGCTGTTAATGAGTTACAAGAAAACCTGGAGGCCAAATTCTGTTAAATTGCATTGTTTCAGCCTTATTGTTTTTAGAAAATAAACAAATTATTCTCTTGATTTCCAAGTATCTAATGTACCACATGTAGACTTATTTCAGCAGGAAATACTTACCAGGCAACAATTTACCATGAAATCACTCAAAAACAAACAAAACATTAACATCAATTCATTGTTAGATAAATGACAACCCACCGGCGTGTTTGTCTGTGATTGCCAAGGCAGGATGCTTCAAAATCACAAAGATAAGAGGATGAGCAGCACTTAATTATTGCATCTTTACTGCAAATAACTTTGTGATTGGTATCTTTTAATGATCTCAAATTAATCTTGAGTTGTTTAAAAACATTCCACTCTTAATAACTAATTTGGAAAGCCATTTTCCACAGTTGATGTCATGTTTTTAATATCTAGAGCTGGGATGTTCTCTGAAGATAGCAAATATTAATTTATGAATGCGAACGTTTCTTGATTTGTACGTTTACGCTCTGGGACATTGTGTACAGTACAAAATGAATATGTCCCTGTTTTTTATTTTCCCCACAGGTTTTTAATTAAATAATTAAACTTCTGGATGATCCAGGAGAGTATACAAAAAACTAAATACTGTCTGCGCTTCTCACCCTAATAAAGTTGGCAACAAATATATAAACATAATATAAATGAGAGGTTTTGGTTATATGAATTGGCCAAAGCATAATTAAGCTCACCCGCCACATCAAGGCACACTCTCAATAGGGTGAGAACCTACTCTCACCTCCTACATAGTTGGCACACAAAGCAGTTTATACTGCTACCAAAACCAGATTAATGTGTTGGGGGAGGTGCAATTAAAGTGGCGTATAGAGGGTTAAAAGGCATTTCTGGAGGCAGAGTGGCATTCTGGAGGCAAAGTGGCATTCTGGATGCCTTATGCCCCCCATTTAACACTCCCTCCCCTCCCTCTTCCAAACTTACCAGAGCTTCTGGGTCCCCAGTGCGTAGTCCGGGCATCGTGTAGAGCTCTACGCGATTCGCATAGAAAACTTCCGCTGCAGCCGGGAGGAGGTGCAGTTAGCAGCGAGGGTTGTTTGCGTCCATCGCGCAGACCTTCCCCGGCTGTCAGAGATGGACGCAGACAACCCCCACTGCTAAACCTCCTCCCGGCTGGAAAAAACTCGGGAAAAAACCTTGTCTTATAATCGAGCAAATACGGTACTTAAAGTAATTTGTCTGGTCAGGGCCAGCCCTACCATGGAGCAGAGTGAGGCACTTTGTCGCCCCAAGCGCCTTTTTTTTTTTTTTCTTTTTTTTTTTAAAGCGGGGGAGAGAGAGGGGCGCCGAGTGGTTTTCGCTTACCAAGTTGTCAGTACCCGCTCGACGGCCCTCTCCCTCCTCCACGAGCCCCGGAATATGATGTAATTTCCGGCGCTCAACAGTAAAGCAGCGCGCACCGTGGCAGAGCAGGGAGACTCGCCGCAGTACTGCTGAAAGGTAAGTGGAGTACAAGGGGGGGGGAGATAGGGTAGATAATAGGGAGGGAGGGAGGGAGGGAGGGGAAGGGTAGATAATGACCCCTGGCATCAGCCAGGGGGGTGGCATTTTAAACTTTGCCCCAGGCGGCATTATGTCTTGGGCCGGCCCTGTGTCTGGTGTAATTTCGATGATCAATAAAGAAAAAAAAGTTTTCTTATATAATACTTTTTGCCATACACTTTGTTCAACCACAGTGCTGACCAACATATACAATACATTGTAATCTACTCTCAGTCCTTTCACTAAGTGAGAAAAATGTTACATTTAAGAGAGAAGAAATAGAAAGTCATTCAGGCATGGTACTTCTAACCTGTGATTGCAATTTTTGAAACCTAACCCCATTAACCTTTAATTATGAAGGTAAAATGCCTCAAGGCTGTAAATGCAATGTCTTTGTATTTCCCCCATATTAGAGAGTGATATTTACAAGGTCAATATGGCCACTACCTGATGGCTTACTTTAGAGCACCGCGCGTGATGCTGTACTTTTAATGAGTTACTTACTTTAACTTCTTGTCTTGTAAAAGCATCCTGAATGATAAATGATTCCGTGGAAATGCTCAGCGTGATTACTTATGCAGTAATGTACTTGTGCAGTACGTTAGTCATGACCTGTCCTTTTCATTTTATTTACAAAAAAAGAAGACGAGCCACTTTATTATGCAAAGAGAGAGCAACAAAAATTAATCTGATATACAGATCTTGACAAATGTAGTAAAAGGCGCTCTTGGTTCATGTGAGAACTGATGTCAGGCATCGGAGTTTCTACCCAAAGTTCTAAAGTATATGTAGTGATAGCATACGTTGAAAAAATGTATTTATCTGAATTATAGGAAAGCATGTGTAACCAGAAGATATATCCCAGTGAAATAATACAGATTTGTCATAATTTATTTTGTGTCATGTAATATAGAATATTTTATGGGCTCAGAAATGATCATTCTAATATATTTAAAGGGCCATAGTCACTATGTTGAAAAAATATTTTCGTACATTACAAAAAATTGTTCATGACAGTCAAATTTTCTTCCCTGTTTATCTGTGTATGCGGTTTTATCCATCATCTATTAATTAACCCCTTAAGGACAATGGGCAGTCCCAAAACCCATTGAAAACAATACATTTTGAGCCCGTACATGTACGGGCTTTGTTATTAAGGAGTTAAAATCCTCTTCCCTCGCTTATGAATTTATTTGTGTTGTTTGATTAAATAAACCTCAATTCACAGACTGTCAGTACATTTTAACCCTCTTCCCCTGATACACAGCCGCTGCGCCCAATGATTGGTACATTCACCTCGCCATATGATACTGTGATGTGCTGATCCAGGCTAGCGGAAAAAATTATCGGAGAAAAAAAGTCACTGGAACAGATGGAAAACTAACATTTTTTGGATGTACTCCAAAACACATTCACAAGTGCCTGCTGTGTCTTCCCTTTGGGCCAGTACAAGAGAACAACTTTACTCCAACTAGCCTATTATGGGATTCTGCAAGTGTTGCCCCTGAGATGTGCGATGATAAAACATATCACTAATTGCAGTAACATGTGTAAGAAGGAATAGGAGAAGGTAAATCATTTCCACTTCATTTAGCTTCGTTTTAATTATTTTCGGCCTATAGATCATTTGGTTTTCAACATATAATTAGAAGCGGAAATTGAATATTGAGTAATTATGGTGTTTTTTACCAGCTGTATAGTGTTAAACCAAAAGCTCAAGTGTATTGTATAGTGTAAACAAAGGATAATAGAAATGTTTGAAATGGATACGATCCACCGTATATATTGTAAGAAGACACTTGGAAGCTTCAAGACTGGCAGTTATGTGCATGTGTCGCTTTTTGATATACATCTCATGGAACTATGTTCAGTTTTTACCCCTGAATATCCTTAGCACTCCAGTTTATCGGTTCCAATATCCGTATGCTTTTCAGGATGTGTATATTTGCATATTCTGACAGCGCGGTCCTACTGATTCAGCTAATTGGAAGCAATATAGCCATGAAAAATTAGATGATAGTACTTACTAGACTTGGGCACCAGGGGGCTCTTCGTGTTCGTCTTCGTGCTCGTCTTCGGGAAAAAAAAAAATCTTCGTATTCCGCGAATATTCGCCTGTTCCTGTCTTCTCTTTGGGCGAATATTCATGGACATTCTTCGTGTTCGGTTTTTCTTCGTTTTCCCCGGTTAAGGGGTTAATACGGGGTTAAAGCCGCTCTGGCGCCAGGAGTTTAAATGTCCGTATGAGCAACTCTATTGGTCGTCAGCAGGGGGCTCGTCTGCCAATGGTTGATGGCAGACGAGCCCCCTGCTGGCGACCAATAGGGTCGCTCGTACAAACTGTTAAACTCCTGGTGCCTTAACTTGTCCGGCAGATACCATTGGTCTCCCTGTTCTATCATTTATTAACTGATAGAACAGGGAGACCAGTGGGATCTGCCGGGTAAGTTGCAGCATTGGGGTTTTAAAAGTCTGTACGAGCGACTCTGTTGGTCACTCGTACAGACTTTTAGGCTCCTGGTGCACTTGTTGCACCTTAAGGGGTTAAGGGGCCGTGCGAGTGAGCCTATTGGTCGCTTGCACGGCCCTTTAACCTACGGACAGCGGAAATCCATAGTTTCGCTGTCAGGGGTTACAAAGGCCGTGCGAGTGAGCCTATTGGTCACCTGCAGGGTCGCGTTCGTTTTCATGTTCGCCCGAAGACGAATGCACAAGTCTAGTACTTACCAAAATTGGAAATTTGGACATAGTGACGGGCTAAACAATATATGACCATATAGTGCAATGGAATCCCCAATATTTATGCCTCACGTAGGTGCTTTTTAATATTGTTTGCTGGGCATGCCCTTTCTTCTAGCATTGTTGTGTGAATCATTGCCTGAATGGTTAATTGTAGTTCCTAGAGAACAGAATCAGACAGGCTGAGAGGGTGAGGCCCTGATAGGAATAATTTTGGATAGGTATATGTATAACCCTAGCGCAGGTACTCTTTGGCTTGAGGTGTAAGGAAGAAACACAAGAAATTACCAGTCCAGAGAGTCCCAGCATACTATTTAGTATGAGTAACTTTATTATTTATTAACTTCATTACCTTTAAGGTTATTTTTACCCAATAATTAATTGATTAGCACTGATAGGTAGGCTTGACCTTGAGAGGAAGACTTAGGAGCAATAGGATGGATAACCTACCCATCAGATTAATACAGCATTACTCTCATCGTTAAACTTACTCTCAATGGCTGCACCTAGGTTCTGAAACAAAAAAACTGCAAAGAACTTCCCTTCGTCACTTTTGACTTTGTCATGCAATGTGAGAAATTGTATACTGGAGAACTCCCTGAGGCCAAATACTCACAACTTTTTCTTTTTTGTCCCTTTATATTGAACTTCATGGAAGTATCCTTCATTTGGGTTCTTGGTTTCAAGATTTTGAAGAACCTTTCCATAAATATGTCCAACCTTGTCAAGTTGCATTGTTACCAATAGCTACCCATGAACTGTGGGCAACAGTTGAAAGAATACAGGCAACAAATCATGTTTTGTACTTTATTTTGAGAAGAGACCTACATAAACTATGTCAGGATACATATTTAATTACATTTTCATCAATCAGTAGATGGGTCAATTAACATAACACTGAAGAGTATGACAGCATGAATAAGAAGACAACAGAGACATATCATAAATGAATATTTACAGCAGTTATGTCAGATGTGTATGTGTTTTATATATATTTATATATATAGGTAAAAAAGTCTTTTTTTTTTTTTTTCTTTTAACAAAAGTCAAGGAAAGTGTACACCATTTAAATGCAGCAGTAAGCTATGTCCTTAAGGTGGAGAGAAAGAACCTTTGGGATGAATGACAAACACACGCAGAAGTAATATTTTTCAGCAGTAGTTAAAGGGGAAGGAGATGTCTACAATGATGGCTTTGGTGGCGCTATCAACCAGATTGTTTTCTTTTACATACTAAGTACATTTTGTTCATTGTTGTTTAGCGGAACAGTGAGTTTTCTGACCTTTCCTTGAAATAACAGCAATACCAGCTTTGCCAAATTTCAAACTACAAAGTCCACATCTTTTTCATTACAACGTTCTATATAGATGAATCGTTTTTTTTTTTTTTTTGTTTAGTAAAGCTCTATGGTTAGAAACAAAATATAAGGCTTAAAATTATGTTAAAATGTAAGTTGTGATATATACTAAGCAGATAGGAGGCAAAGTTAACATAAAGTAGATCATGTGTGTGTAGAATTTGTCTACTTTAGCGGTAAGCAATGCAGAAACCATTTTTCGATTGAGAAACATCTTAATGATGAAGGGGATGTTCTGTGGAATATCTTATAGGAAAGAGCAGAAATTTAAGGCGATTGGAGAGAGGATCCATAAGTTTCCATAAGAACTGGATTTATCGCTCCAGATTCTTTTGCTTCATGCATAGTTACACTAGCATTAGCTTGTATTTTTAAACTGCCTTTTGTGAATATAACTTGAGCAGAGTGAGTAGATCGATTAAAGTCAAAGTTTGGTCATTTTTCAACCAATCTTGGGCATGGTTCAATGACAGGCCCTAGAACAGACATTTCTTGGCATTTTGATCTTTGAGATCTCTCTGAGCATATTTAGGGCTAATCACAATAGGAAGTCAACAAATGTAGTGTTGTCTATCATTTGCATCATTAGAAACTATAGGGGTTCTCTCGTTCTCAGCCAAGATTCTCAGCTGAAAGTCTCATATTGTTTACCATTCTTTAAAATAATGTCATCATAATTCTAGCATTAATGAAGATAATTACGTGTTTGATGTAGATCAGTACAAACACAAGGAAATCAGACCACACTGGTTGCCATGATTAAAGTTGAAGTTAAAATTAATGACATGTAACAAGTAAAACAAACCACTGGTAATAATCCAGGAACTACAGAGCTGTTTAACAGAATGGCCAATCTGTATAACACAGGAAAAAGGTAGTTTTCTTGATAAATATGTTTTGATTTTTACACATGGTTGCTTTTCCATATGTTTTACAAAGCAGTATTATTTGCCAGTGTGGGGTTTTTTTTGTTTTTTTTTTTTGAATGTCTTCTCTTCAGCTCTTTCTATTTCATTTGATTTCTGCCAAAACAGAAGGATACAATAGTATCCTGGGGTTTGATTTTGAGGGATCGGTTCAAAACATAAAAGAGCCACAAACAAGAACGTGACACTGCGTAGGTACAAAACCATTTAACCCCTTAATGACAAAGCCAGTACATGTACGGGCTCAAAATGCATTGTTTTCAATGGGATTAGGGACCGCCCATTGTCCACAAGGGGTTAAAAACACATTGTAATGATCAATCGATGTATTCTGTAGGTTTGACAGAACACCTTGATATTAATTAGTAAAGGATGGCAACAGCTTATGTATTTTCTAACATTTTATGACAATGCTTTATGTATTTGCAATAAAAGACTTATACTTAAATAATCCTGCCTCTTGTGCTGATACAAAAGTGTATTCCTGCATGCTAGATACTATTTGTGATTTGTTCCTCATTGATCAGCTTTTTAGAACGTTCCATCTTTATTTTAACTGGCGCAGAAGGTAATAAAAGTAGCACTCAGCGCATAGACAGTTTTAAAGCTCTACTCAATGTCAGGTTTACATTTGTTACAGTTCTACTTTAATTTAGAAACCTCTTTTAAATCTTTGGAGAAAGCAAAAGTAAAATGCTAGCAATATGTTCACATAAAAGGAAACAGTAAGCAACACGGATGCTTTGTGTGGTACAGTACAGTCTGGGGTCTCTCTGCTAGAATAAGCCACTTCTATCTGACATGGTCTGATAATCTGAAGGACATGGCGAGATGAGCAATAAACACATTTCAAAACAGTGGCACGACAATTCTCAACTACAATAATAAAAGAGTTTAAATTCAAATATCGACGTTTCAGACTTTTTAAGTGCGTTATTGATGACTTTTTGGGTATTACATTACACAGGCTTATGGATGAAAATGTCATGTAATAGTCTTAGAACATCACTACATGTCTACTTATTGCATAGCCAAGCCAACTACAACATCCTATAGCTCACATCATCCAAATATCCTCTTCGTTGTAGTGACAAATTGATCCAGATTAGAATGATCTAACCTATCTCCCAGAACAAAGTGTATCATTCCTAAACCTAAGGTTAAAATCTTGTTTCAAGAAATTTGGACAAAGCTGCACCATTACAGGGTGTTTTGTTCACTACACATATTGTTGGTAAAGGTCAAAACCCAACAGACTAACGCAACCAACAACACAACAGAAGTTCCACTAATCTTTGTAGGTCACTATTAATGTTGGGAGAGAAAACTTCCACAAATCTAGTGCAATGTTGTAAATTTAGAGCATTCAAGAGAAGGTGGCCATTTTTTATTTACAGAGATCACTAAAGATTCCTGCCCTAAAGGTCTATCCTGCATGAAAACATGGATGATTAAATGGGTTTCCTTGCTGGATTGTGGAACCATTCATCAGTCCCTTTTATCGGGGCAACAGAGATGAAGATAGAGCCACATAGCTTTCATTTAAGCCTTCAGATCTCCCATCTCCTGTGAATCCCACCTTACAGAGCCACTGAGCCTGCGCCTTTCTAACAGCAACAAAAATCTGGAAAAGCAAAAGGTATTTCTAGATGCTGTCAGGCTCAATAAATAGCTTAGTCTTTCGTGTGGGCTGTGATGACGCTGTAATTATGTCTTCAAAATAGCTTCAGTATGCATGCAAATTTAAGTAAACAGAGTGATCATAATTGGAGCCTTTGGAATCGATGTATGTTGTTATTTTTCATGATCTGTCACAGCTTTCTGGTTCCCAGCATGGTTTCTGGGACACACAGAAGAGCAGATTTATATTTAAGAACAAATGCATAAAAAAATGGAAATGTGAAAACAAAATGCATGTTGCACGAAAGAAAGCACCAATTATTTTCCTTTTTGGCTAAGCATAATGGGATTAATAGTGCAATGCATCTGGAGAACCACCTAGTTCTGTCTGTTTATCCTTGTTCTATAATGATTATTGTTTCTCGGGAATCTTATGGAAAAAAAATGGAACTTATAATAACTAGATATTAAAATTAATGAACTGGGATAAACAGCTGATCTGCCAGGTTGTTATGAGAAAGACGGGGCTCATATTATGTGCTGCTTATTATATATCTGGTATGTTACATCTGGTATGGCCTTGTTTATAGGAAACCATTCCAGAATTTTGAAATTGCAAATAGCATCATAACCTCAAAAGCAATAACTTCTGCTGTCCATGGTACTGAAACTCAGTACTGCTAATATTAGCTGGGTATCTTTACCTGCAAACTGTTATAAAGAGAGGTGCAGAATGCTGGAATACTTTGGAATCCTATTTTATTATTTTTGCTATTGATTAATGAGACCCCCATGCATCTAATTGGGATTTATTCAGAATAATGAAAGATTTAGCCAAGTTAGAAATGTAGAATTTAGTTGCAGATAAGAACCCTATGATCCATTTAGTCTACGCCCCATGTTTTTCCTGATGTAAGAACTCAGATCTCTTAATCAGTTCTTGAAATCATTTTAGATTCAGAACAGCCAAGTTTGGATTTAGGTAGATGAAAGACCATGAATGCTATCACACAATAGTCTAACTGCATCTTCATAACCATAAGATTCACATAAGAGTTTGCATAAAGTCTATATTACTTATAATTCCGGTGATAAGTATATGTCAATTAAGCACTGTCATTATCTCAAATTAAATGCCTCATACGAGGGGATAGGATAGCTATGGTAAGCATGTCTAAAACAAATTCTGTTCACACTTATGAAATGTGCTTACTATATATTGCAAGTGACTTATTTCTTCTAACCGCACTATGCATTTTAACTAATATAGTAGAGATTTATATGAAATACATGTTCCTACATACAAAAAAAAAATAAAAACATAAAAAAAACTCCTCTGTATTAGCAATATTTACATTAAAGAACAAAACGTAAACAGAGACACTAAATTTTCACATGAAAACCCAATCAGAGTGATAAAGGTCAATTATGCAATATAGGAAATCAATGTAATTTAATGTATAATAAAGACAAGATCAATAATTTATCCTTCCAAGAAAACATACCTGTCTCCACATACAATACATCTTCAGTTTATATTCTATAACGTGTATATACATATATATATATATACATATATAAAGTGTGGATCTGCCAAGTTTTTATAAGTGCTTTTCATTCTTTAGAAGCATGCTGTGCTTAAAACATGTAACAAACAATGTTTAGAAGTAAATATATGTTAAATGTGTGTGCCATTTGTATCAGAATGCAATGGGTTGCCATCTTTGGTGGTGAATGGCGAGTGGGGGAAATGTAATTCTCCATACTTGTGTGTGAAGAATGCTATATCTGATCTGGTTTTATTCTGTAGTTTAGCTTTGAAATTATAAAAAGAAAACATAGATAATTGGGTTTATTTTTTTTCACACAACAGTACTTCTGTGCCACTCCACCAAGAACATCTTTTGGTTCTAATGAAGGGGCTGCTTTTACATTGAATCCTATGAGTGCATAACTACAAAGAGTATAATGTTTATAAATACCCTATATTAATACTGTGAAAGTAAAAAAAAAACAAAAAACAAAAAAACCATGCTTTTGCAGGTAGAAGAGATATTTTTATTCGGTAAATCTACATGCAAAACCACCTATTCTGCAGCTCCCTTTAGGCAAACAAGTAAATGAAGATTTCATGAGATCATAGTTATATATTTATTTATTTTTGGAGTGGTCCTTATATGATTGTTTCACCTACCAATAAATATGACAAGGTATAAAATAAAATGAAATACACACACATCTTAAAAAGCTTAGATATATCCAATTTTTATGGCATAAATAATGCAATGGAGAATTTTACTTGCTTAATATAACTGGTAATATCAATACAATACTGATTGCTTCTGAAATGAGATTTCCAAGTTTTATATCTTACAATTAATTGCCTGGAACCAGTTGACACGACTCCAAACAAATGTACCTTTGTCTTGAATGGGAGTATTGCTCTTATTTTATATAATTATTTATTGACACCTCCCAATTAACTAAATAACGTCTTAGAATAAATGAACAAATGGTATAATTAATAGGATGTTGGTTTCGGGGCTTGCAGTTTGGCAATGGATAAAAAAAGGCAATCCGACGACTGTTTAGCTCTAGTTTTATTACACTGCTGTTCAACTGACAGATGTTCACTTTAGTTTACAATCCAAGAAACAACACATTGTGGAAGCTGTCTCCTAAGCTCGTTTCCAGCACTGTCAAAAAAAAACAAACTATAAAGTCAGACTGTACAGTATTTTAGTTATCATGGGAACGACTGATCTCATCACACTTTTTTAGTTAAAGATAATCACTAATGACATAAAGAGCAAGGCTAGCTGGCTGGGGTTGCGTTACTTGGAGCACTGCAAGCACCAAAGAGTTGGAGAATTATAAGAAGAAGAAGGTAAAGTCACCACTTCCCCACACAAAGACCATCATTGGAGGGCGAAAACCAGGAAGGACCAGCAGAACACAGGTGGAGGGCTAGACCTAAAGCTCAGAAAATAGGGTTGTGCTGCACTCCTTTATACAGAGTTGAAAGGTCTACCCGAGTTGGCTTAGTCTACAGGACAAATCCAGACAGTTCCCATGTATACAGTATCTACACTCCATCTAAATGTTAAAAGCAAGATGTTTATTTAATAAATATGCTTGCAATAAAGGCTACACAATTATTAGAGGCTAAAACTAAGAGCAGAATAAGATCAGCAACAACCTTTTCTAAGTTTGTTTAACCTTCAAACTAAACGTGGCTGCCGCTCTAATCTTTTTACAGGCATTTAGAAGCAAAGGCTTTGTGATGGTCATGTGAATAAATACCTCTTAGGCACCAATGCTTTCCACAAGTCTTGTCAAAGTCACTTGGCATCCTTGCATGGATACTTGGCCTATCACTATTTGCAATACACTTTTAATTTCTCATGTTATATTTTCATTAGTTGTGTTGCACGATATATTCCAAAAAATAAGTTATGGTCAAATACTTAACAAAATCCTTAGACAAATGCATAGTTGTATATACTTTGGAATTAAAGTAAGAATCAATTCTATATATTAATACCAATCGGGATGTCCCAGATATTTACCCTCTTTAAAACAGCACCCACTGTTTTAAAGTAAAACATTTACAATTTACTGAGGCTTGCTTGTGTCTCTACTAATCTACATGGAAATATTAGAGAATCTCAACATTTCCAAAGTCTAGTCAAAAGAACTGTGTAATCCCAAAAATGTTAATTTTATTTTTTCAAGATAAAGAATCCAATGCATTTAACTGCATGCAAACGGGACCATGTATTCTTTTAAGTATTGCTGTTAGAAAATGAGTCCTCTGTCTCATTTTACTCCTGTCCTGGCTGAAAGAAAGAAACATTAGTACGTAAAATTATTTCACATGCACATAGTAGTGATTCAATCGCATGTATCCTAGGAAACATTAGTATTCAGATAGCCTAGAAGTGATTGGCTATTGCTACTCTCATTGGCTTTCAGTAAGCATGTGCAAAAGGCATTCTTAGGTATGCTCCCTTCTCTCAGTAGAGGCAACTGGGGAGGAGTTAAATAAGACAGAAGTCTAATTTCATAACTCCAATAACTAAAGAATGGCTGAACCAATTTGCACGCAGTAAAATGCACTAGAGTCAATGTAAAATGGATCTTAAGATACATTACACATGAAAATAAGACTGACGTGCTCATTTAAAGGGTCAAAATAATGTGTTTTAGAAATGTTTAAAGAACATAAACAGGGGAAATAGTATTATTATCAATATAACTATGAAATATTACTTAAAAGAGTGTGGTCTATGTGCCTTTCATTACATTTCTCTTCATGAGTGTGTGTTAGTCACTAAACTGTGAGTTGTTGTACCAGAGGTGATGCAAACCCTTTCAGCTTACAGCATTATATTAACAAAGGCGAATGCCAGTGAATTTCTCGGGCAAGAAGGGCTGACACGCTCTCTTCACATTCAGTATGCTTTATACAGGGACAGTTTAGCCTTCCTTGGTTAAGTTGGTTAATTGTATAAATAAGCCCTTTTGTGCCATGATTCAAACATTAAGGCGGAATACTTAATGCCTGGGGGTGGGGCTGTGATTTCCCGTGGGATAATAATAGCAATAATAATAATAAATCAGTCTATCATTCTGTGATTTAAGACTGTAGATTCACTGTACCTGAGAGAAACAGCAATTATAAAGTTAACACCCTATTTACAACAGTCTGCCTTCTATTTATCCCTCATCCAGCTATACAGAACGGTGAAACAGCAGGGTACTATATATTACAATTATAACTGCTTAATGATAGAAGTAGGTACTATGGTACTACTGTTTACTATGCATTTTCATTTTCCAACTCAGCCAATTCGCAAAGAGTTTGCCAGACTTTTTTTTTTTGTTTTCTTCCCTGGATTTTTTCACCACCCCTAGAGAAGCTGTCGGCCATAGCTACCGTCATCTTGGCACAGGGCCTATATCTGCAGCTGTGGATTATAAGGCCGGTCTCTAATACATGCTGTTGAGGTCATAGAGAGCAATTGCCTGTCCTGCTCACTGCCTAGCCCTCTGTATATATATATATATATATATATATATATATACAGAAAATGAGAAGGGTGGAGATAAGCAGCTTTTGAGCTAGGATTTACTGTGCCTGCAGACACAGAGTATCATATGCATTACAATCAGGCTCGCCGTGAGAGCCCCGGCATAAAGGTTAAATCGGGTGTCAGTGTTGTTTGACAGTGCAGAAATTACTTGGAGAGAGAATGCTCGTTCTGAGGTCTTATTACAAACAGCCGATTCCACCCAGCTTACAGGAAATGAATTTTTTTGCCTGCTTTGTGTAGAATGAATCTGTGCCAATCTCTTGTTTTTAAGTCCCAAACTGTTAGTGGTCCTTGGGATTCGGCTAACGTTAATGGTAGCACTGTTACGATAAAAAAAAAGATTTGTCGCTTCTGGGCAACTGTGTGTTAAACAGGAATGATGCCCTGGCCTACTGAGACAGCTATTCGCTTTGCGTTTTCTGCTTTCAGAGTCAAACAGATGAGATTGTTGTGAGTTGGGATATACCGTATGTGTGCTCCTAAGAGAAAAGGGATTCTTTGCCCCGTGAAAGTAAAATTTCACCGGTTCGTTGCTAATATGTGAAAGTGACTAGCGAACCAAGTGAGAGATTTCCCCCTGTTGGTTAACTTAATCATCACTATTTCCCTGTAAATATTCAATGCAGTTAACTAATGCTTAAAGCTATCAGTAAACATTCAATGGCTTTTGATCATTTTCCTATACATCAGACAATAATCGCCTAGGTGGTTTACAAGCAAAAAATACATAGTGATAATACGTAGTGGACTTTCTATTGATCATGTTGAATTACAAGCATTTAAAACAGCGTAGAATACAATGGTTAGCGCCAAGGGTGGTTTTACTGAGACAGCCAGAATTAAATGTACATAAAACGCCCAAATGTAGAACAGAAAAAGCCTGGATAAACAGGGGCCAACTCTGCCCTGCTTGCTTTTCAAGGCAATCATTAACATGGGAGGCATACTGTTTTCCCATGTTCATTCCCATCACAGCATGTGAATGAGTCAACAAAAAAACATCACACATTATTACCATCATTAACATAAATTATGTAGAAAACAGACAGGAATTGAGAACTTTCAATTAAATAGTAATGATCAGGATGATCAAACTTTGATAGCTGCAGCCCACCCAGTATCTACTAGATATTACCACCACGTTGTATCAGATGATAATCAGGTTATTTGTCTTTAAAGGCTTTAGCTTCTATAACTGGATCCATGCTAAATGTGTACAACACTTACAAAAAGGGTTACAAAACTGAACTCATTTTTGGGAACTTCACTTAGGGGCAGTTGTCTCTCTTTCTGCATTACGTTTGTCATTGATGGTATCATCCATTTATTCCTATGACTGCTCAATTTTGCAAAGGAAGGATAACAGTGACCTTTTCTGACCTCTTCTTAATGGCTTTGTCATTGTTATGCCACAGAATCACAAGCTTATCACAGCATTTACACAAAGCATATGTTGAAGGTTTCAGGTCCATTTTTTTTTTATCACCTTGACCTTTTTTCATCAGCTACTCTGTCTTTGTGACTAAGCTCCACATCTAGTATACTAGATATCATGAACAACGTTTGTCTCATCTGGACAGCATCATATATGAAATAAAATCCGAAAACACTCTTTTTTTTTATTCCCGCCATCACCTGTCCTTTTTGGCATGAATGGTGTCATTGAGAGTTTAAAAAAAAAAAAAGATGAAGAAGAAGTGTAGTAGTATGGGCTAAGAATATTGTAGAAATAAGCCAAAATGTTATCAACAAATACCTTTACCAATAGTTTTTTTTTTCCTAGTCTTGCCATTCTTGGCAATTCCAAAGGTAAATTCCAACGCTCACTGCACCACGCATTAAGTTCTTCCCCTTGACTTAAAGACTTTCATGCTCCACATCTTTCGTTATCCAGATCAAGATGCACACTTTCCACTTGGGAGCACTTTTCTTGCATATGTTTTGGGATGAGAAAACTCCAGCAAGGACCATATATCCAAATGTCTCTCTTAAAACCAGCCCCTACCAGACATGCAACCGTTCTTTGCTCAAAAGGCAGATGCGTCGGTCCATTTTTCTGACATGGTAGGCGTCTTTCATAAGCTTAGTGGTGTGATCAGCCATTTCAAAGCCCAAAGTCAATGGTTTAAATGAGACAAAAATTGGACTAAATTAACAATATTATCACCAACAATGCATGAAAACCTGGCTTAACATATACTATTTAATCATGTAGATGCAATGGTCCCAAAGCTCAATTAGATGTCTAGATATTGTAATGATTTGCTTAGTATGGGGGATTTTTTATGACATGATTATATTCCTCATTAAAATGTCCTCTTGGATGCTTACATAAATAATAAAGACATTTACTTTTATTTTTATAGGTTGTTTCATTTATGAAAATAAATCTGTCCCTTAGATTATCAGGATACTCTGATAATTATTAATTTAACATGACTGGGAAATCACTGAAGTATGACATTCCCATTTATTTCAGACCTGAGACACACTACATTAAACCAAGACATCCCAATCTAAAACACTAAAAGTAGAAAGGACGTTAAAAAAATTGATCCATCTTCTATTAAATATTTGCCTTCACAATACTGATAACATTTGCGTACTTGTGTTAAAGGTTGTTGACTTGTAATACTGCTTAAAGGTACTTGGTGCTCAAAAATATAACATTGAAGAAAAACATCACAGCGTCTACTGTGTTCCCTTGGACTGATCAAAAATAACAATATTTTTTCAAAAACGTTAAAAATAAAAACCCAAAAAATTAGTTGCCCTAAGCAAAGATATTCTTACCCGTAGGTGCCAATTCCATTTCCAGAAATCATATATTCTCTACATATAGGAGTTAACAAATTATAAAAGTGTCTGTAAATTTAGAAGTACTGCAGTAGTTAAATGTATATCTTTCACAAAAACCCAAAAAAATGGCTGATTTGTTCTTCCTTCATCACTCCAGAATTCTATGCATTTTGCAGATTCTTCTCTGCGTGCACAAAGGGGGTCACCATGCTTCCAGTGTCACTGACAATGCATCTTGTTGCAGTAATCTGCCCTTGTTTATGTAACAAGGCTTTATGCTCCAATCTGTTTAAGCATCCTCTTAAGGCTTGATGCCGTCATGGAGTTTTGGATTGTCTTTATGCATTTAGTCGAGTAGTGATATTTGCACACTGTGAGAACAGGAGCAAACAATTGCCACGTTTGTAGTGGTATGTTTCCAAAAGTTCCCAAATCTTAAATCGGTGGCAGCTTCTTCCTCATTGGTTGTATTGGTGGAAGATAGTTAAAGAAAAAATGCTGCCTTTACAGGTTTATCTCCGTGTTGTTATATGTTGCAGGCACTTGAGTTTGTCTTTTTATTTCTTTTTTTTTTTTTTTTTCCTTATGAAGACTTTTTTTTTTGGGAAAAGCAGGGAAGGAAAGAAGAGGGTAAATAGGGTTGGATATTTTGTAACTGGCCTTTGCTAGCCTAGGATGTCCAAGTAGATGGGTGAAGCCTTTCCCAAAGCTTGAAGAATCTTGTAGATCTCTTTTATATTTAGTCTCAGCTGTGGTTCTCTTTGCCAGCATCCCAACATCATGTCATAAACTTCCTTCGGAGCCACTCTGGGTCTTTCCAAGACACGGCCCTGTGTGATGCATTCAATTACCTGTGGAAGAGACAAAAATTAGTAAGGTAATTGTGCATGTTCTACTTTTACACAAACACTGAAAAGATATGGTAAAGGCAACCTTAATCACCTTATATTATTTAATAATCTAATATAAAGCTGCCAAATTTAAAGCAATGGGAAATGTTGCCATGAAAGTAAAAAAAAAAAACTGATCGGACTTAGAAAACTAGACTTCCCAAGTTGTGGTCCCCCCGCCCGATACTCAAGTGTGAGTTTCCTCTGAGGTAATACCGCCAACTACCTACTAGCCAACAAAATGTCAACTAAAACAATCACTCCAGCTTAACGTTAGTTTGTAGCAATTTATATAAATATTAAAAGTAATCTACTCTTTTCAGCGCACCATTTCCCTTATGTTTGAGCTTGTTATTGCTTTTGGTTGAGGTATTTGGCAGGCCATATTTTCCAGTATTATACCCATGTCATGAGCAATGAATAGGGCTGACTACTTTGGATGTCTGCAGTCTGTGTGCTTTCATCACGGGCTTGTGTTTGTTTATGGCTCAGAGCTCTGTACCACTACATGTCTGCAGGTGATCCCGTTCAACGGTCAAGAAGCAGACAGTAGATTTAATCAAAACAGACATTGCGTTTTTTCACCTCCTTGCACTGCAAAAGTAGGATGTCAGTGTTATGCTCTAACGGCGACCATTTCATGTTGAGGTGGTTAAAACATCTTAATCTGCCACCATAGCAAAGATCTTGTTAGATTTTTAACATTATGTATGAAATAACCTGAAATACTCCATCTCATAATATTTAATATTCTAAAAGACAAAATGAGGCCTAGTGGCTTCACTATACAGCTTCAACTGAGTGATCATTGACAAAAATTGGAAGAATCTGTTTTTTACCAAATTAATTTCTTCTACGCGTCCCATACATAATGCTATTTCCAATAAAAAGTATATACAAAAACAAGATATTGTGCTTTACCTCGGTATTTGACAGTTGAAACCATGGTTGTTTTCCATATGTGAATATCTCCCACAGAATAACACCAAAACTCCATACGTCGCTATCTGTTGTGAACTTTCTGTACATAATACTCTCAGGAGGCATCCATCGAATTGGCAACATCGTATGACCCCCAACCTGCAAATAAACAAAACCAAATAAGCTTCCATTTCTTGGTCTGTCATCAAACATAAACTAAGTATAAGCTAACAAAGGGGAATCAGTTACTCAGTTATACATCCCACAGACTGCAGGACAGCACCTTACCTTTGTCGGACAGTAATATGTGACATGGCTGATGCAGTCATCTTGTGTCCCACTCCTACCACCGCGTTAAGCCAGAGATCCACCCCAAGCTTAACACCATTATATTTATTGGCTAAGATATTGCTATATAAATCTTAACACAATATGTCTTTGTGAGCATTGTTATATGTCTAACTTATTTGTTTTGTCTCCTAAGGCACCATTATGACAAGAATCTTGTAGGAAAGTCTAGTGGGACTCTATTTTACTCCTTAATGACCATATGACAAACTATTACATCCTAAAATAAGTTGGCCAAACAACCACTAGGACATTATTGTATGTCCTAAAGATTTTGCACCATCAGGGACGTTTCCCCACTGATACCCCGAGGATTAGGCTAAATAACTGGGTGCAAGTGCAAGTTCTACTTCAAATTAGCTTGAAACGGCCCTGTATTCCTAATGTCAGTACCTGTGCTTTTCTGAATATTTTAAAAATAATTAACAAATTACTGTAGTATGTCAAGGAGTATTTTGTTCATACTCTTCTTTACTTTCCAGTAACTCTTCTGGATCAACAGTAAGGTTGAACTTGATGAACTTTTCCATAGAATAGTCATAGTTATAGACTGCAAAGCATACAGGATGACATTATTAATGTAGTTTTACATCATCTATGAGTTTTTCAGACATTCTCAGGGTCATCCCCAGACCATATGGCAATCGGACCACAATACACATTTTTCTACTTTCCAAACTAAAATGTGCTAAATTTCAACGGTTCAGAAAAAAAAGATTATTCCCTATTTAGAACTCAAATGCTTCTAATGCTCACCTGGCACCAAAAGAGGTTTGGGGTTTGTTTTATTACAGTTATTTCTCCAGCCTGGTTTAAACTGTTCATACTTGATCCAAGCTATTTTTAACTTCAGTTATTTGATAGACTCAAAACCCATACTGCTTTCCCGAGTACGATTAGATTCAGGCTTATTGAAGTATAGCTCAGCCTCTATCCTGTAACCCAGCCTTGGAGCCTAGACTACATTAAATCTGTCATAAAACAACCCTGCAGCTTAAGCCATGACAATAAAAATAATAAAAAAATAATAAATACATGGAGAAGCATTCTGAGTAAATTGTGTTACAAGCTTTTGCTGGCTGAAATAAAAGGAGCCTACAAGAAGATAAGCTTCAGACGTGGAAAATGTCAAAATCTGTGAAGGTTAACCTTTTTTTTTTTTAATTATGGTAAAATCTAATTATACAAGTTTACAGTAATTTCATGGAGCTGTAATTGTTATTCGTGTATTTGTTTTGCATTAATAATATGGGTATTGTAAATGTAGGTTCTAAGTAGATTTTTATTAGAACGCTAGAACTGTAATTATGCTCCCTCCTATGGCTCTGATCTTAAGACACGTTACATTAATTAAAAATGTAATGTTTTTTTAGGGCTTGTAAATAAATGCCATGTGTTTTCTGCAGTAATGTGTGTGTGATTGTTTATAATTCTATGTATATTTGCATGAAGAGTAATAATAATAAAAAAAAATATTATTATTATTATATAGTGTTATCATATTCTGCAGCACAATACAGTATATATATATATATATATATATATATATATATATATATATATATCACTTAAAATAATCCGATACATTGGCTTTGATTTGTATGTCACCATCATGCATTTATATGGTCCTATCTATGTTTTAATAGCTAAAGAGTTTTAATATCATTATATCTTGTTCCCTAAACACCACTTCTTAAATATACCTGTATTTTTAAGAATATTCTACAGAAATGTGTCTTTTCTGGTCATTGACAACTTCACTACACACTTCAAGAATCCATCAAATCAAAGCGCTTTTGAGTTCCTGCAGTAGTAGTCATGTACTGCGTAATGTTAAATACTTTGAAATCCAGTCAGTAGATATTTCAGTTAATAGCCACACTTTCTAATGCTTAGTTTATCGACTGCATCCCTAGCAGAAAGGGCTAATTGGCTGTATTAATCTTACCTGTTTAATGTAAATGAACCCAGATCTCAAAAAAATTATAGCACAATCCAGAAGTAAATTGGAAAAACTAAGATAATTACAAATTCACGCACAAACCCAAAGAATATAACAATGTAGTGTAATTATCCAGATTAATAAACTCTTATACTAAGCGGAAGTCTGTGTTTTCTGGTGTAAAAGTGTGAAAATGCCATAAAAGTATATTAATTATATATATATATATATATATATATATATATATATATATATATATATATATATAAATAAACATTTATTTATATATATATATATATATGTGTGTATATATATATATATATATATATATAATTAATATACTTTTATGGCATTTTCACACTTTTACACCTTTATATATATATATAATTTTATATATATAAATAAATGTTTATTGATTCATTAAAATCTCCCTTACCTACAATTCAAAACATACATCTTCAATGCATCAGATAATATATGCCATCAGCTATGCTGTGCACATATGGTAATTACATTTAAAATATTGTAATGTGTGCATTAGAAGTATATTAAGTTTACACTTCAGCTGGCAATCACAATGCTAAAACCAGCTCAAAATAAAGTATAATAATAATAATAATTTCAGTGAAAACATTTGTAGAAAGTATTGTATTAAATAATTTCAATAATTAGTGTTGTTTTTCATATAGTATATATATAGTGTGATTGTAAACATACCCAAAAATGGAAACTTTGCTGATTAATTCCAAATCCAAAAGTGTATTGGTGACCTGTGGTATGGGATATAGCTTTACCCATATACAGCATATTTGGCATGATTAATTTGCCTATACCCATGCCTAAAATCTTCAAATGGCTATCTCATCTTCTTATTTATAAAGGGGATGTCAGCGACCAAAGCGTAGTGCTAGATATGCATGGGTCAGGGCTAGCCCTGGTTTTATTCCTTTAAGCAGATAAATGCATTGATATATATGAAGATAATTTGAAAATTGACAATATTTAATTGTTCTATATAAAGTAAAGTTATTTTCCTGTGTAGTGTATAACAAATACCTACGTTAAGAGAAGAGGGGTTTTTTTTGCACTTTGTGCAAATTGAACAAAAAACCCTGCTTTGTTCAGATGTTTTGGGACTTTTGGTCATTTTACAAAAATACGGACATAGGTAAAGCTAGATTTGGTACTTCTGCTGATTACTCCCTGTTGGCCTCATCGTTACATCTCCAACAATTCATGACACAACCACTGGGCATTATACCGTAACATAATCTGAATAGATGAATCTATTTTTTTTTTGTTTATTTTACTAGTCTCTGAGTTTAGCAGACACCCTTTACAACATTGCACACCCTATATCACTCCTCTTATGGCCAAATACTATCGTAACCACCCTCTTTACTTTGCCCACAACTCGGCTATTTAACTTGTATGACTCAGTTAATATGCACACCAACATATCAATGCATTTAAGTACGTGTGGCAGTAACATACTACTGCAGTGTTTCAGTTTCCCCCTTAGGATCAGAATCCCTAATGAACAGTGGGTCGGTCTTTGCAGATCTTCATATGTCTGCTATGGCTCATTGGAGATAGTGGTGTCATCTGATCTGTCGACTAATGTGCTAATCTACGACATTTCCATTACTCTCATTTTAATGCTGCGCTATCAGTAATAAATAATACTTTTTCACTAATTCCAACATGCACATATTCTGTAGTAGTGAAGACCTAAATTCACTGAACTCTAGAATATATTCAGATAAGGTCCATGTTGTAACAAAACTGGAACCTTCCAATAATACTTAAAAGGACTGTAAGATTAGACTAATGGCAAGAAATCAGGGCCACAAAATTGAAAACTAAAACTGAGCATGGGTGTGGGACCCTAATCAACGGTGATCATTGTTAAATAATGAAATCAGGACTGACATTAGCTCTTTGCTCGGTGACATACAATGTGATTGGACCACTGCGTCTGATGATGCCCAATTCTCTCCGCAGTTCTGAAGGCGGTATTTTAGAGATCATTATTTCTACAGTTTCAATCTAGTGAAAATGGTTAGTGCTCTTTTAATTATCATAAGGGTGCATTAATCAAACCCTCTCTTGCCTCTTCTCCAAAATGAATTTCATTTTCCAAAGGGCAAGCAAATCAATTTTACCAGTTGCAGTAGCAGACATGATGTGTGTGTCTAAGACTCTGTGGATAACACACAGATTGGGGTGAGAGCTAAATGTAAATGGGTAAAACATATAAAAGAATTTAGATCATGATAATGTGTCGTTCTCTTAATTAATATTCTTATTATTGCATGCTCTCTGGATGTAGGGTGATATGGCATCTTCCAGAATATGCAGATATCCAAAATCTATAATAAAGCAAAACCAAAAATAAGATTCTAAAGACATTAGCTACTGTCCTCTTTATTTAATGTTTCCAACCTGCAACCTGTGAGTTACAGCTGAGACAAATGATAATGAGCTAAATTCAGACAACCAAGCATTTTCCCAGTAGATTAATCTCTATTACTTTAGAACAAGGGTAAAAACAGCATATAACTTTCCAGCCATTATTGAACATCAATTCTTAAAGGCTTGATACAAATCTGGAAGCTGTAGCCAATCCTTGGCGGACCACCAGCCAAAGGAGGGCACAGGGGCATCACAAGTAAATGCCAAGTGAGGTATTCTGTACCTATAAATTATTAACATGGATATTGACCTTACTAACTATATAAAAGTAAAAATCTTTACAAACTTTCTCTTAGTTTTTCAAACCATTACATTGAGAAAAATAACGACCTTCTGTTCCAAACAATATAACCAGATAATGGTTGATCTTTTTAAGACAAACATTTGTGACTTTTGTAGGAGTCGACAAATATTGTTAATGATGTCCCCTTTAAGAAGGTTATCTGGACTTCTGCACAATGTACATTCTACTTTCAGAGTGAAATGAACTAGAAACAAATAATTTGGGCATCATCAAAAACCTACTGGAAACAATTAGCACTATTTAACCGAAAACACCTACAGAGGCACCCAGGAGACAGAAAGCCTTAAAAAACAAAGTTTTTAGTGTGGTCTCTGTTCTGCAGCGTAATACAGAGTTGACTGAGCAGAGAAAATGATAAAGGGGTCTCAAGGGGAAAATCTAAAGCAAGAATGAAACTCAATGTGAAATCATTTGGCTGAGTCAAGTTTCATTATCCCATTGGGACTATTGCAGCTACTTCAGCTTTGAAGCATTAACAATCCGGCACAAGCCACTTTTACTAATATCATTTTAGAATCACCCAGTGACAATGGTAATGGAGAGAACAGTCACTGCTGTAATTACTAATCACTTAAATATCCTGCAATACTGTATCAAACATATGGAGTCCTTTAAAACATATTCAAACATAAAGTATCATAAAGTATGAGATTATTCTTTACAGATGTCAGATCCTTCTGTATAGTGTATGTTGACATCTTTTACACAGAACATTAAAGGGGGACTTCCGCCACTTTTTATCACTAGTATCAGATTATAAAAAATTGGGTTTTAACTATATATATATATATATATATATATATATATATTATTTTTGTCAATAGTAGTTATATGATTTGAGAGCTACCTCCTGCTCAAAAATAACAGTGGGTCCTTTCAAGATAAACTGTTCATAATATATTATATTACTCTTACCAGCCGTCCATAAAAAGTCAACATAGTATTAATCTGGTGGGAACACCAATTATGAAGTATTTCCTATGCCCATTCCCCGTCTTTGCCATCATTAGTGGTCCCTTTCTCCTCCCACTGAACCTGTTTAGTCTTTGTAAAAGGAAACAAAAGTTGCTGGTACAATACATAACGTACACCTCTAAGCACAAATTAGAATGATTTCCCAACATTTGTGATGTGGGGGATAGTTTAAGTATAATTAACACTAGAAACTGATAAAGGAGCTCACAAAGACCATGTACAGTTGATAATCTGTTACAATCTTTGAATAGCATAATTTCCAGCAATGGTTTACTAATGAATTTTTATATTTGACCTTATGGTCACTGCATACTGTTGTTTGTTTTGTGTCATTGTATGTGACATATAATATAGCCTTACTCTGTAGTAGTCTGTACTGTAGACATCACGTGACATGCCAAAGTCTCCAATCTTGACAAGCAGGTTCACCCCCACTAAGCAGTTTCTCGTAGCCAGGTCTCGATGAACAAAATGTTGCGATGCAAGATAAACCATTCCTGAAGCAATTTGTGTAGCAATGTGCAGCATCTGAGACAAGCCCAGGTCACCTTTAGTCTGACGTGGCTGGCCATCTACGAGGATCATGGCGTCAGGTCCATGTGCTCTGAAGAAAGAAAAATCATTTGTTTTGTTTATTGAAAAGCTTAGCAAAAGAAATAGACAACAAAGTCAACATTTTTTCATTCCTATTATGGACATTATCACTACAAAGGATTGTGTTTGTTTACTTTTATTTGAGTTTGCTTTCTTAACCAACAACATGCCATATAAAAAGTAAATTATTTTGCGTCTTCTGTTAATCTTTCATTCTGTCAGTCATGTATACGCAGGCTGGTATGTGCCTTAGCTTGTTTTTCTAATGGAGAGGAGATTTTATAAAATAAGAGTTTTGACGATTAATAGGTACTTTTGCCTTGCCATGCAAAATAATATTTCAGAGTAAAGACCTGGTAACCACCAAACTGCTTACTTGCTTTTTTGTTTGTTTGTTTTTACGGTAGAGTAAGCATTAGATAGCTAGTTTAGTCCTGCTCCGTTATTTTGCCATAAATGCAGAAAAAAATAGCAAAAGTAGTAGAAATTATTTTTTTTAAAGTCCCCACCCCCTTTTGAAAATGTAGTTGTAGATATATGTAGATTGCAGACACAGCCAATGTAGATTGTGTCTCATCAGCAGCTCCTCTCCAGATGAAGCCTATGGATTTAAATATAAATGTGAAACACACAAGCATTCTGACGGGGAGCTAAGGGAAGGCATAGTGGTTGGCTTAGCAGCTGATGGGCAGCCCAGCCAAGTCAATGAAAAAAAGATATTCTAGTGATCGCTTGTAAAAATGATTTCACCCACAGAGTGTAACTATATTTCGCGTACAGGGTTGGCATTCTGAGCCCAGATTGCCAGTTATATTTGCTGTCAGTAGCTGGCACACCCTTGGCAAAGATTTAATGGGAGCCATCTCTCACACAAGTAAACATACTAGAAGCTCAGCCAAGTAAAATTTTTGAGAAACTCTGTTCAAAAGACCTGCCAAAACTGTTACATTTGTAGCAAGCAGTTCAATTAAATGACTTGGTGTGATAATGATGTGATACATTTAATTGAGCAGTGATATTTTACTGGCATAAGTCCTAGAAATCACCACGATTACGGATTACTGCGGATTCTACCGATCTTCAACTTCATTTCTCCTGAGGAAGCCGTAAAAACGGCGAAACGCGTTGAGATATTGAGGACTTCATCTGCATTTCCACTTCGCTGGACTTTTTCAAACTAACGATTTGACCTGTTTGAACTCAACCATTTTGTAAGTGTTTCCATACTTGCACACTTAACATTCAGTGAGATACTACACCATATGGTTGTTTTCTTTTGCTTTTATATTTATAGAGTTTTTAAAGAATAAAGAACATTTTTCGACTTTCAAAGAGCTGCTTGTGCTGGCACTGTTTGTGAGTGTATTTTATACTTCTACAAATATCCCAGTTTTGTTACTTTATCACACTATTACAAGCATTCTCTCTTCCCATGTATATATGCGCCCCGATTTCCATTGGTTTTAATCAATGTAAACCCTATGCTTTAACCACATAAAGGAAACAAACATATATATATATATGCACACAGTAAATCACAGTTTTGACTTTTGACCCTGGGTGTTCGTTTTACCTTTCTAATATGTGTGAATTCACTTTAGACATTCATAAAACATTTTAGGCATTCTGAATATAGGTACACCTATTTGCACAAACATGTAATCGATTATTATTACATTACTTTACACTGATCAAAACGGGAGATTGAGTATTCCAGCGTTGTACAGAAATAAGGCCAAGAGCCAGAAATTCCCAATTTATTAAAATTCAGCCTTTGATATACTTTCTCTCTGTGCGCCTAAACTTTGATGAAACTCTTTGGAATTCAAACCACTGTCCCTCACTCCTCGCCTATGCCCCTTTTTCTAGCAGCTTAGACTGTTTGGGGGTATTAGTGTATCTCAGCGATTACAGCCCTAAGAGGTAATGTGTATTTAAACAGAATAAAGTGTGTTTAGAAACTAAATTCTATAACAAAAATAATGTCTTTATTATAAACATAGCTCACAAATTTTAATAAAGTCTTGCCCCAAGCAAACCAAAAGTGTCCATACAAATCTATGGAGGTATATATTTTATTTGTATTTATTTCCAGTGTTTGGTTGTGATCTTATCTTGTACAAAATTCCAATTGAGATTTGCTTATTTGTATTTGGTTTTATTATCTTTCTCCAATTTCATACACATTAGCCTTTCCCGCTTCTCATTTAATTAGTAAACAACTCAAAATGTTTGCTGCCCACATAACTTAATTACCGCTGATCCTTCAAAGGTTTCGCTAAGAGAAGGGAATGCAAAAAATCACGACGAAATGTAAACACAAAATGAGTTGCATGAATAGATTGGGTGAATTACAATATTCATCTGAAGTGCTTAGTAAATATAGTTGATTTCGGAAATGACTACATAAATATGTCTGCCCTTGAGACCAATGTGCAGTTTAGAGACAATGGCTTGTAGTACATCATTTGTTTGAAGAGAAAAGTCAGTTGCTTTGTTTTTCGCATAATTATATTATGTATTACACGATATGGGGAAGAATCTGTGAGAATACAAACACGTGTTTATTAAAGCTTTGTTTTTTCACTTTTAAGCATGCCTAGCAAATTTGGACCTGTACTCATAGTGTCATTGAAAAACGGTTGCAAATAAAGCTATGTAAGGTTTGTTAAACAAGAATTGTCACATCTATCACACAAATATTTTTTTACCTTTATTTATTAATACTTTTTATTTATTAAGCACCATAACAATTATACATTAACACATACAGACACATCAGGTGTTAGCCTGTGAGCTTGCCATAAAGCCTTATGGTACTTTTATACAATGTTTCTGGCTCTCAGGGTCCTGCTTGTGAGCTGACACTCTAATGTGAATATGTCTATGACATCTCTCATAATCCCATTATAATTATATATAGAAAGTCCTAATTTACAAAATTTACAAACTTTATCAAACTCAGTAGACAATCATAATGGCTTTTGGTGTTTTCATTCATGTAGTCAGCGTGTAATTGCTGTAATGTTGAAGGGTCTTCTCTTTTAGTGTCTACTGTATAATCCACTTTTATCTATAATTATTAGCACAGTTTTGCAATTCTTTTCCACACAAATTGGGAGACTAAGTCATGCTTTAGGCCTAAAGAATGATATATTGCAGTTAGCTATGATTCTGTAGACTAGAGGACTGCTGGTGTTGTGGGCGGAAGCGGGCGGTCAGGCACTGTACCTACGGGTCCCGGTAATCCTGCACAGTCCCGCAAGGCTGCCTTCGAGTTGCTCCCTCTTCTCTTCTCCTCCCATGAACACAGCGGAGTCACGTGATGTGACAACACTTCCCGTGACTCCGCCTTGTTCCTGGGCGGAGCAAGAGAAGAGACGCTGTGAGGGAGCAATTCGAAGGCAGACTTGCGGGACTGTGCGGGAAATCTGCAGTTCAGGTAAGGAGGTGGGCGTGATTGGTCACAAATGTGGCGGGAGCGGGCGGGATTGGGCACGCATGTTGCGGGAGCGGGCGGGAGTGGAACACCCACATTGCGGGAGCGGGCGGGATTGGACAAAAAATCAGCAGGAGTGGGCGGAAGCGGAATTAAAAAAGCAGTCCTGCGCAGGGCTCTACTGTAGACCATATAATGTTTTGAAGGCAATGAGAGGTTACTTTGCAATTATAAGGAAAAGGGTTATGTTAAATGTGGGGGCTAAAGGGATAGAAAACCAAGGTAAGAAACAGTAGATCATTTAATGGTTACAGGAACCTTGTATTCTTAAGACGTTCTGCATTAACTTCAGCCTTTGCTGGAGAGATACACTCTATGGTTTCCAGGATAACTGAAGTTATGAAAACTCTACAATCATGAAGCCCAAATTACTCATCCCTTCTTTAGGTAGTCTACAAAAAGTGTTTGAATCTTATTAATAGGAGTAATTGTATTCTACTAGATAATCTAGAAACACAGTGTTTTTCCAGAAACCACACAAAATCTTACCGGCTTAATGCTATCACATTACCAATTTGCTTAAAGATATCCCAAGGGTTTTTTTTTTTTAAATCTCCTAACAAGATGCAGAAAGAGTGTTTAAAAAAAAATACAAATTCAGACATATTACAAAAGATATCCCTCATCATAAATCAAACAGCAATTCCTTTACGATACCCTGTCAGCACTTTTTTTTATGCCTTTCACCCATCATAAACCCATTTCTCTGGGAATGAGCAGATTGAAATTGCACTGAATATACTGTACTGTACATTTACCACATGAAACAAACCACCGCTGTCAGCGATAACAAAAGATATTGGCTGGGACAATGTGCAGGAGATGTGGCACAGTAAAGCAATCAGATGATTACTCAAAGGTAAAACAATGGTTGAAAAAAAGTGTAAAACTAGAAAAAATAAAAATTACTTTATTTTTCATTTCTAAATTTTTTTTTATTTTTATTTTTTTAAAAAATGGGTTCATAATCTTAGTTTGCAGGAGGTTTAAATGTTGTGGTCTTTTGGAGACTTGATATTTTTGTCAAACCTATTCAAATAGCATTTTAATACAAATAAGATTGATGCCTGAAAATACATTTCAAAGTCACAAGCTACACAATGAGCGGCCTTCTGAAAATTACTCTCTAGAATGGTTTTAAAGAATGGGCCAGTTAGGGTGGTAATGCCAGAGTTAGGGTGGTAATGCCAGAGCGTCTCATGCTTGTTTAAAGTTAGATGTTATATACAATCATTCCCCATGTTTAGCTTTAAAAGGTATGAAGAAAATATTTTTTTCTGAACAGTTAGATCAAAAATGGTGAGACCTACAACAAAGCTTTATTTTTTTTTCATCTTTTACTGGAGGATTCTTTTGTATGCTGATTCAAATTTCATACATTAAAGATGTTCGTAGAATACCTACATCGACATCCCATGCCGTGAAAAGGTGTGAAAATCCTTAAGAATCTTTATAAATATGGAGATTTAATCTGTCACATGGAAATCATAACTTTGAAGAAATTCAGAAATACATGTTTTATTTCAGGTGCTAGAATTTTCATATACAAGGACAGAAAATGATTGGCTCTAAATTATGTGGCTCTGTCTTGGGGTGATTCTTAACTGTAAAATCTCCTGCAGAGTGTGCTAGTGGAATTGTCTGATTTCTTTTGAGGAGACAGGGTACAGTATTTGTCGATTTGCACATTTTACATAGTATTTTCTAGGAATTCATGGAAAAAATTACTTTACTATGACAACTACATTTGAGATAAAATTTAATCAACTCCTCGGTACTCGATTTACTTTATGCAGCATGATGCCTGGAGCTTTACATGTCCCCTTGCTGGACACATAGTGTTTGTAATTTTCTCCAGTTAGTAGAGTTCTGTTGAGGTCTGTAAGCCATATGGCTGTCCCTAGTTTTAGTGACACATTTACTGGAGATGGAACATGGCAATGGAGTCCACATTTTTTTGGTCTTCTCTAGAAAAGATTCTTTCCCTGAACTAAAAACAATGCCTTAAAGGTTAATAAAAAGTGATTGATGTGGCATACAGTATATAATATGGCATATACTGCTTCACAGCTGTTAGAGCAGAGAGAATTTAAAGCTAACTGGATCTCTGTGAATAAGATGCTGGGTGAAAAGTAACACCTGCAGTGGTTGTTAAAATAAGTATTCCTGTGTGTGTAAATGTGGACCAGGAGAAGGCGTCTTCCAACAATACAAAGAAATGTGTTGGCAGAGGTACAATCCTTTGTTATAGGGAGTAGATACCCTGTAGCCAATTATAACCTGGGTCACAGAGGAAGCCTTTCAATGTTGAAATGTGTCTTTTGTTCATTGGTGTACCTGGGAACTCCCCCGGTTTGACCTGGAGTCTCCAGGTGCAGGCCTGCTTCCCTAGAACTCTGGGTCAATTTCTCTAGGCAGGAGAGCAGCATTTAGCCACACCTGCTGCCCCGGCCACTTTCCTATCAATCCCCACCCACTAAAGGCTAGTCCTGCCCCTAAACACAATGGTCCCTGCCCCTTCATTAAGCCACTCCCCTAAATAGGAAGCGTTCTGGGTAGCCTGAGAGTAATCTTTGAAGTCACCAAGCTTAGGCCATCTCCACAAACTGTCTTCATGCTGGGTTACTTAATTAATATCCCAATGTAAGTGCCTTACAAACCCTTAAATACCCTAATGCCCTAAATAAAATTTTAAAAAAAATGTTAATAAAATGTATGACTTTAAAACATACAACAAGCAATTTGGATTTTATGAACAAACATATATATCGCTTATTGGTAGGTACTTGAGGCTAATAGGTATGATGGGTGTTCCCATGAATCTAAAATCCTTAATTGTGTGTGTGTGTGTGTGTGTGTGTATATATATATATATATATATATATAATCAAAAGACGTGAAAAAAATAGCGACAATACATAAAAAATATGTTATGTACTTCAATTCTGTGTAAATACACTTGCTCCTAAATGAAAAATCACTTTGTAAGATTTGTGAAAACATAAACAGGTAACCTTAACAGATGTCCTCAAACCTTGCCATTTTAAAATTATATTGTTCACCAACCAAGTCAAAAATCAAAAAGTTATTTTAAACTCTCAACTCCCTGTTGTGTATGGAAATCTACTCCCCACCTGTATTCTCACATGATGCCATGTATTGGTGTTTAGCTATCACAAAAAGCAATACATAAGTATTAGATCCCGCTTTACGTGTATACTCTTGGAAATGGTGCCTTACGTCGCTGTTCCCAGGATTTGCAAGATTATTCCTACAGTTAGTTATTTCTCTCCTATTGTGAAGCTGATGATCGTCTTGTCTTTGTGAATGTGGAGCTGGGATAAAGGAAATATGCTACAAGGTACAATTGTTTGACTTAACAGAAACAGACACTTCTGTGTTGGGTCCAAGCTAGCACTGGGTCAAACTGGGTCAAACTAAGTATTCTATCCCATTTAGCTTTGTTGCATTGCCCAAAACGATTCTCCCAGCATTTAGCAACACGGTATCTTTTCCAAGCTTGGAAACGGTCAGCTTTTAAAAGACCGTAAAATGAATTTGTCCGACTTTAATTGTGACTTTCAATAAAAATTGGAAAAGCAGTAAAATGGGAGAAGCTCACTTTATAACCAGCTTCTCTTGGAACAGCATCATAAATAACGTTCTTGAGGTTTTATTGCAGTTCATTGTGCCTTGTGGAAAAAACATTGAACAATAAAGGTGACCGATGAAGCAGGGAAGTCATTTTAATTTTAAACTGTCGACCATGTTGGTGATTAAA
Organism: Spea bombifrons; assembly: GCF_027358695.1. NCBI lineage: Eukaryota > Metazoa > Chordata > Amphibia > Anura > Pelobatidae > Spea > Spea bombifrons. The sequence continues at coordinate 88,090,404 of NC_071090.1, read as the reverse complement.
TGCTTAGGAGGTCTCCAGGGACAATGCTTCATAAGGTCCTAGCCATTGACCACGTTTCAAAACTAGATATTTTGGTCTGTGATGTCAAAATCTGGAATAGGTATTTTGTTTTAAACAAAGGACTGAATGTGTTACACACATCAAGGTAAAGCAATAATGTTCCTCCGTGAGAATGTTTGGAACAGATGTAAACAAGATGATCCTTCTCCATACAGGGGCATGTCAGGTCTAAATCATACAACCAAACAACATGTAACAACAAAACAAAGTATTTAAATCCTGTGTACCCAGTGAAACTAAAAATAATTATATGAATACATAAAAACATGGCAAGTAAAATTAATAGGGTCATTGGAAATTGCTGTCATAAGCCCCACCAACCATTACAAATGCATTAATTCTCAAAGTGTGAATGAAATGAGTTGCAAAGGTGCAAGAATAGGGAACAAATTTGGTATTCAGTCTTGGCTATGAATCCTAGCTCCTGTTAAATGAGCACACACAGAATAACTGTACTGTTCAGCCACATATAAATGTTTTTGTTCAGTAAAAAAAGAGCAAGCAGGCACAGTAATTATGCACAGGCCACCATTTAAATTGGCACAAACCCAATGACCCAACATATTCAATATTGAGGGTAAGACTTAAGCAATGCCAAACCAGGCTCTGTATGCCAACCATAACAAATGCCTAGGTTGATTTATTGTCATAGTCCAGTCCTGCATGCTACACCCAAAGTTGTACATTGTATAATCGTACTGCCTTATAGAGTCTCTAAAGACTAGGCTGTATTTTATGAAAAGGGCCAAGGACTAAAATCAATTATAAAAGACCTAACTTGATAAAGACATCATCGTGAGGTCGAAATGTTGTTGTCTTTCTCCTTCAATAAATCTGCCTGATGGAACCCTTGAGTGCCTGGAGCCTTTTTCTATTTTTAAAATCAATTATAGACATTTATATACAAATATAAGTAGCAGCATACAGATATAGGAATGAGACACCAATATTTCATAATCTGTTCCTTTTGATCTGGGACAGTGTGTATCTATCTAGGTGGTATGTATCTGAATAGTATGTATCATGTTTTTTTTTTTTTTTTTTAAAAACATTCCAAATATTTTATTAGGTTTGAGAGGTCTGTTGGTAGAATTCTGAGTTTAACATCCTGGATACCCCTGATTCAAATCCTATTTTACCTTAAATATGACATGTACTTATTATTTTTAAGAAATTTGTTTTACTAAAAAAGGAAATAAACAAAAAACTTAATTTACAAAGAACGCTGTGCACAGCGATGTTGGAATGTTTCAGCTCCTGCTGCAATTATGTATGTGTTTATCATCCAAAACAGGAAAATATCAAGGGTCCAATTTACGAAATACCAGCAAACATTACTTGTAATTATTTGAAGAGGTGAGTACCACTCCATTACAAATTTAAAAACATGATTTTTATGTAATCTGATCAAAGCAAGTGCTTGGAAACACTATTAATTAAATGTGTGCTGAAGATTTTAATAATTCTCTTGGGCTGAAAAATACATAGAAAGAATACATTAAACACACATTAGTATTGTTGCTGCCATATCACTGTTTTGATTGCCATTTTTTTGCCAGTTCAGTACAACAAGATAACTAACTAGTATTTTTTTACAATCATTTAACCAAAATATGTCTCATGGAACAAATAATGGTTTATTACAAGACAATAACAGATCATCGTACCCTTCCTTTTCTTTCTAGTTGCAAATATCAAACCCTCCCTTAAACCTGACAATATCCTTTCTGTGCCCTTGCTTAGAGCAGGACCAGATAGTGGGTTTAGAACATTGTAGCCAAGTGTTTTATACCAGACTTGTCTCCTGGGCTGAATAGTGCCAACCCTGTTCTAGTGATCTACTTAGTTCTCTGTTGCTGTCCAGCTGCACCCAGTCATCCACTGTGTACAGTTACCTGCTTAAATCAAACCTAGAAAATGTGGGGTGGAAATAATGTTACAATTTTACAATTTGATACTGAATGTTGCACAAATGAGTATTACATTACATCAGACAGATCATCAGTAACTATTCCTAATACAAGGTGAATTTTTCTTACAATTATAACTTACCTCAGAAACTTATTGAGATCCCCATGTTTCATGTACTCAAATACCATGATCAGTGGGTCACCATCACCACACACACCATAAAACTTGACAATGTGGTCATGTTGCAGGTTTGTAAGAAGTTCTGCCTCTCTTTGGAAGTCTTTACGAGCCGCCAATGTGGGATCTTTCAAGGCCTGCAAGAAAACCCAAATACCTTACTTGCATAATTCACTTAAAAGAAAAAAAAAGAGAAAAGAACGAGCTACCTGGTACGGTCTCCAATATAGACTATATACACCAGTGTTATAAACTGATTGAAACAAAGTCGCTACAGTGTTAATATATGCACCTGTGTTACAAAATGGTAAAACAGACTGGCTGCTAGCGAGAAAAGCAGACACTCAAGCTGCTATCAAGAACTGCAAAGTAAGTGGACTCCAGCGCACAGTCCGGTAAACATAGTAATACAACAAGGCAACTGTCCCATCTTCCCAAGCGGAAGTAGGCACAAGCAAATGTTCCTCGCCAGGTTTTACTTACCAGCAGGCCAACAAGGTGCTGCTACATCATCTCAGTGTGTGATTGTAAGGAGGTCACATAATATCACTTGCCATAATGTAAGCCTTATGTTGATTTTAGGAGTGTAAATGGTTATGTGGCTTACTGCAGGCTTTACTTCATGCCATTGTAATCCCACTCTAGTCAAAAGCCAGTTTATACATGTTTCAGGAGACTCGTCTTATGGTTTTGCAAAGAAAACTTATACAGTAACCTATGCATCATCACAAAATGTGCAAACTGTAGAAAATAAACTCTTACTTGACAAACGAGTAAAGAATAAAACCAAATGCTTACACATTGATGATGATTTTTTGTCTTTACTGTTACAAGCTTATATTTGGTACATAAAATAGCACATCCAGCTTTTTATTGCAGGTATATATTTTAAATTGTTAGAATATATATATATATATATATATATATATATATATATATATATAGATAGAATATATAATAGAATATATTAAAAACATAATAGACTGCTCTTCAAAATCATTTATTCAAAGTTTGGGCCATTAGAAACATTTACATTTGTTTCCACATACTTTAAGTGTGTTAAAAATAATGAAATTTAAAGAAAGTCTTCTTGGCCTAAAAAAACCAATATATTTAATGACAAAGAAAAAAATGACAGCTAAACATGAGCAACAACAGCCAAGAAGGGTACAAAAAATAAAACCTGCCATTGTCACGAAGGGGTTATTTTTTTTGTTTTGTTTTTAAAAATAAAGTATTATAGGGCTAAGCACAGTACTATACATAGTATCTCAAGAGAAGGATGCATATTTATTGCTTTCATAATTGCAAAACCCATTGTGTCGTGGAGTCTTATTTGGCAGTATGTATCCTTTTTGGAACAGGTTTTCTATTTTCATAAAAGTACAAGATTTGCCAGAAACCCACACTTCGCTAAATGTCATATTTTCATGTAATTTTATTCTGATCATGATCATGATCTGTGAAAGTACATTTTTTAATCCCAGCCTTAAATCTGTCAAGAGTACATAAAAGGAGTTGATTTCTTTAGAAAAGTATTGCTTCAGGGAATATAAATTTATTGTTTTGCAACGGGGTAACAGGTCCTTCTACTGGTTAAAAGAGTTTTTACATGTAATGTCGAAAGATGGGGTAAAATTGTATATGTTTATAAAACAGAGGGGTTTATTCGCTGAAGTATATGTGTATAAGAGATTAAGATTTCAAATCGCAGAATTCACTGCACTTTTTAAATTATTAATAAATTGTTGTCCATTATGCCCTATGAGCTATTACTCATTGCGTCTGTAAAACGGCTTAAAGAGAAAAGGAACAATCTTTGACCCAAGAAATTAAAGGAACAGTCTATTGACCCAAAACATCCTGACAATACATGATGCATATTATAGTCCTTACTTAGTATGTACTTTAGTTTGCATTGTTTAGTTGTAAAAAAAAAACAAAAAAAAAAAACACTTACATGCTAAAGTTGCGACATGTCCACAACTGCAGTTTATCACCTCTTCTGCCGTGATTTGTGCCAGTTGTGGCAGAAAAAACAGTCAATCACCAGGGGAAAGTTGAAAAAATAGGGTGTCTCATTAGACTCCTAGAAATCTCACTTGAATCGGTGCTAGATATGTTCATTGCTAAGCAGGAGATGGGTTTCATGTATCTTCTGCCAGGCAAAGAGCTCTGGGGGGGGGGTAGAGCAAATGCATAGAGAGAATTCTGATGAACCAATAAATGCCTTAGAAAAATAAGGTAAAATATTAACCGGCACTCGGCTATTATATGTGATGGCTGGGAAGCTCTAGCTACAGCTGTTTCAGGCTGTAGTACTGTAAGAATATATGTCAGTCCTAAAGTATGAATTGTGGTCTTTGTTTCAGCACTTTTACACTAATTAAGAGCTGGAGGACACATTTAAATTGTGATTGTGTGATTCACATTGTTTGTAAATCAAAACAAAAACTAATATTTACTAATTTTCCATAAAAAATATTTTACAAGCATGTCCTGCCTATTATTATTATTTATATTATCTTTTATTTATATAAAAACAACAGATTAGGCAGCACGTCTTACAATACATATATTCAGGGTATATGATAAGACTAGAACTGAATCTAGAGGGCATGTGGGCAGGAGAAACATAAGGTAAGGAGAAAGGGTAGAAGCAGTGTGGGCTTCTCTGAAAAAGTGGGTTTTAAGATGTTTCTTGAATATTGAAAGGGAGGGTGGGAGTTGGAGGTTAGGTGATGTGGGCCTTATATGTCAGGATATGGCAACAGGGAGGCAGTGGAAGGTCTCACATAATAGGGAAGAGGAAGAAGCGAGTCGTGCAAGGAAGATAAGCCTAGCAGCAGCATTTTGGATAGACTGTAGAGGAGAGCGTTGGCAACCAAAATTGTGTTGCAATAGTGAAGACTGTAACAATATTGTAGGCATGTGCCCAAGGCCTTATATTTAGGAATTTAAATTCATTTTCTAACTACATTTAAATAGAAATGTACCCATCTATTCACTCGTGAACTACAACTAATACCTATTTGACATTTCTTTCATATCCAGAGCAATTCCCACAGGTCAATATTTATTAAATACCATAATACAATTGTTATTAAGAATGCCTTTCTGGCCCTGGCAATGTTCTTGGGAAATGCATTGAACTGTGCGAATTAAAATCAATAGGGAGTATCAGATTATCGAGAATGTCAGATTATGTGTTTCTTCCAGTAGAATGTGACATTGTCATTGTAATTACAGCATATTTCTGGCGCTTGTAATTTAATTAGCAGCCTTCAATAATTACAGAGGAAAATACATTTAATTCCAGGCCTTAGGCAAGTGTCAAGTGCTGCCCCTCACAAACATAGCGGACCAATCAATATCTGCTATTCAAATATTAAACTACCATTATTTCTCTCTTTGTTCACCCTTTGTATAACATTAAAGAAATCGCTTTAGGCAGTGGCCTAAATCAGTGCTCAAATCATGGCCACATCGATCATCTATTTGACCGAATCCTGTTTTACCAGAAATTAAACTTTTTCTAATATAGTGTGATAGTTGACACAGACAGAAGTGTTCTTAAGACTGCTGGTTTATAATCAATCATTCTTCAAATAAATGTATAAAGTGTGAATATGTTTATGGATTTGTGGTCCTATACTTGAAGTTGTGGGTTAGTTTTTGTTTTGCTTTGGGGGTCATTCCCCAAAAGGAGAGTTGGCAAGGACGCTTGCAGGGGAGTTTCAGTTTCAATTACATGACTACATTATATATTATGAAGGTCCAACCCTGGTGAGTTACAGGTAGACCCTGGCTGGTCCTGTATAATATATAGTCACATCAGTGAGATTTCTTCAAAACCTCCTTACATGGAATTTTCCAGTGTTGTTCGTTCTTAATGCATAGTGAAATGAGGGAGTTGAAACCACCATTCTCCTTCAAACTTTCCTAACATCTCTTTCTTTAGTGAATAAATCCATTATGTTGTTTTTATTTTTTTTGTGATGCTGTTCGAATTAGCTAATACTAAGGGTACTTAACTGGTAAGAGTAAAAACATAGAAGCTGTGTATATTTCCCATTTTACTAGATCCCATTATCACTACAATTAAATCATTCTCTGTCCTGTCATGGACTCCATGTCTGTTCAATGATTTCTTAACCAGTTTGAATGATTCCTCTAGGGTTTTTTCTTACCTCGTTGTGCATTCTGTGCCGTGCCCTTGGAGTTATCTTGACTGGGCACTTACTTCTAGGTAGAGTAGCCACAGTACTGAATCGTCTCCATTGTTAAACAATTTGGCTAACTGTGGACTGATGACAATGTGAACACTGAGATTATTCTGTAACCTTTTCCAGCTTTATGCAATCAGATTGTAGGTCTTTTGAGATTTATTTTCATGGTTCACATCAGCAGAAGCTTCTTGAGAATAGCAAACTGAAAATGTTTGATTTTTTTTGTGTCAGCTCTAAAACACACTTCCCAAAGTGTAGCTCTTAAAACACACTTCCCAAACGGTTTCATTGATTAGACATCACGTTTGCGAAACTCCTGACTCCAATTAGCTTTTGTTGAAGTGATTCGCCTAAGGGTTTCCATACATCCAACCCAGACTGTAAATGTTTTAATGATGAATTTAATATGGATAATGCAATCATTTAAGTGTTATTAGTTAAAACAGATTGTGTTTCTTCATTATTATAACTTAGATGAAGATCATATTTATGCAAATACCGTATTGGCTCGGATATAGGCCGCCCCCTTATATAGGCCGCACCCTAAAAGTTTGGTGCTTTTTTAAAGAAAAAGTTTTTTTCTTTAAAAAAGCACCAAAATAAACATGCTGCCACTCTGCCCCCCCCCAGATATGCTACCACTGTCCTCCCTCCCCGAGATATGCTACCACCGTCCTCCCCCCGAGATATGCTGCCACCGTCCTCCCCCCCGAGATATGCTGCCACTGTCCTCCTCCTCCCCCCCGAGATATGCTCCCACTGCCCCCCCCCGAGATATGCTGCCACTGTCCTCCTCCTCCCCCCGAGATATGCTGCCACTGTCCTCCTCTGCCCCCCCGACTTACCGGAGCAGACTCCCGGGTGTCTTGCGGGGCTGGCGGGGGACGTCTACGCAATATGCGTAGATGTCCCCCGCCGGCCCCCCAAGACACCTGGGATTCTGCTCCGGTAAGTCGGGGGTGGGCAGAGGTAAAACGCATCGTGCGGACGGTGCGCTTAGACAACCTCCCGTGCAGGCACCCCCCCCGTGGGAAGTGCTGGCAGGGGAGGCTGTCTGAGCGTATTGGGGAGTAGGATGCAGGTCCCCTGCACCGCTGCGGGGGATCTGTATCCTAACCCCGCTGCCTGCCCGGCGCCTGGGACTGCATGTCCCGGGCGTCGTGCGCTAGACCCCGAATATAGGCCGCACCCCCACTTTAAAGACTTAAATTGGGGGGAAAAAGTGCGGCCTATATTCGAGCCAATACGGTATATACATAAATACAGGTCATTCCAAAGGGTTTACTTTTTTGACACTGTATATAAGTTACCTTAACAATAATTTGTCATTTGTTCTGCTGATGTCCTTTTTGGTGAGCACAGCAATAATGTGATATTTATTAGGGAAATAAGCAAAATAATGCTGAAGTAAGCAGTCATTTGCCTTTTTTTAAAGCAGTCACAGACAAGCACTGTTTTCTCAAGTGAGAAATAAATCCTATAATCTTCATTGTCTGCCACAGCATCCTATGTGTGATTTTCTGCGTGCAGAGATTTAATGAAACTTATTTCTGTACCAAAACACATGCATTGTTGACACAAATTGTATTCGAAGGGAGTAAGCATATTCTACATCAAAAGCAAATGGGAGATAAAAATACATGCGCTATTTTTGTATTTTAACAAATTAAATATTACTTTGTTGTCATGTGTTGTATGGGTAGTGTAAGGAGATTATTTTTCACAAAAATACTCTACAGTAAAGTGGTTTAACCTCTTGTGCTCCAGTGGCAGATGAAGCCCTGCAGTGTGTGGCTGCCAGCAATGTAAAAGGGTGTATAAATGTAACGTACAGAAGCACAAATTCTGCTGGTATGTACATCATTGAGAGGGTTGCTAGCCTTAAGGTTCCAGGGCAGCCTACTTATCCTCAGTCTAGCTGCTTAAAACTACATACATTTATGCAGATGGTCACCTATATAACATTTAACAACACAAGGCTGTTGCTTTTAACATTTATCATTAAGATCATTAAATATGTTAGTGATAGGTGCTCAGAACAGCCCCGAAGGGAAAGAATGGGATGGAGGGGCCACATGAATAAAGTGCTGGACAGGTACCCAGTCTCCTTTTAATCTAACTGTCCTCGCTAGAGATAAAATTGTGTCAGGTAAGGGTTAATACCCCAATGGCACGTAAGGGCCAGATATGGGAGGGCGGTAAATGAAAGTCTGTCTGAAGGAGTACAAAAGGGAAGCCTTCAAGGGCATTTAATAGCTTTTTATTTAAAGGAAAGAATTGTCCATCCATCCCTCCCCATAGCTTTTGGAACCGAGTGCTCAGGTTTAAGGCTTGTACGGTGCAAGAGTTAACCATCTTGTTGGGCAGAGTGGATGGGCCGAATGGTTCTTATCTGCTGTCACTGTCTATGTTTCTCTCTCTCTCTCTCTCTCTCTCTCTCTCTCTCTCTCTCTCTCTATATATATATATATATATATATATATATATATAGGAGTGGCTGCCCATGTTGCAGAGAGGCGTAAGCACAGGGCTTTTCATGGGCCCTTGCCTTTGTGATTCCAATAGTTATGTAGCTGCTGGGGACACCAGCAGTTCGACCAGGGATACAGGTGGATATGCCCATACCAACCAGTAGTTACATTGGATATAATTTGGTATCGTTTGGTTGATGGTGTACAAGGAACAGGTAAAAGGTTAATGTTAACTTTTAAAAAGTGAAATCTTAATGCAAAAACTTTTGTTTTAGTGTCATATTTCATAGCTCATCATCTTGTCTTTGGAATATTGAAATATTTTCTTTCCTCGCTAAGGATCATGATTTGTTTAGATGCTTTCTCTGTTAGCAATGGTTCTTTGGCAATTGTCATAGATATGTATTCTGGGCTATTAGAACATCCTATACTTTATTAGAAGCATATTGACTCAAGGCTTATTTCAAGTAAAATAAGATGCTTTGTTGTCCTGCCTAGCGATACAGTTTTTGTGCTTTGCTAAATATTTCACATTTCTTCTTGGTTTTACGTTTCTGGTAAATTACATCAGTCTTTCGTAGAAAAATTGAATATTGTAATATATTAAATATATATTAATAAGTGCAAAACAAAGATAGCATTTTCTGAGTTCCTTTAAGGATGATTCTGATTTGCATCCAAATAACTCTAATTACTAGAGCCTTTCTAGTGCTAGTAAAAATAACAAAAATGCTATGTTGTCTAACATGCAGAAAACAGCATTAGCAGCTGATGGAGAAATGGACCATGTTGAAATGTAGCCATGCCCTCATAAGCCTTTGCTAAAGTGTACTTGGTCCACCATGTCTCTACTGATCAGATCAGTAAATTAGTACTTGTTATACATTATACCGATTTCATATTTTTTATTGAAGGATATGTTTTGGTTTATATTGGTAGGGGCCATATTACATGCAGTTTTGTATGCACAGTTTTCTTTGATATCCAGGGTTAGGCTTTAGACTGCTAAATCAATGCATTGTCCCTGGCACATGGGATGTAAACAGTATAATGGACACAGTTGCCTTACAAAGTGACCATCTCTACTTTAATTTCCTTGCTTCTCTTGTGGTATGCAGCCCATTGCTTTGTCTTCCAGCCTGAATCATAGAATCATTTCACTTTAATTACCCATTGTCTGGGGATACACCATGACCAAGAATATTTAGATGGATGATAGCTACATTTTGCAGATGGGAAAGCATCCATCCTTATCTTGCACAGTCTATTACTTTTAGTTTATATCTTTATACTGATGATGTTACTCCTTTCAAGAAAATAGTTTTTCTTCCCTGAACCTCGATGTGATGTGTTAAGGCATAGTGAGTTTTATGCTTTTAACGTACTTTCTAAAAGGTAGCAGAAAAAAATGGTGCGCTTGATGGATGGGATTGTGCCAAGAAAACCGTCTGTCATTTAAGAATCAATCCCAATTTATAAGCAATGTGAAATGTTCTTCTGTTTCAATAAAACATAATTGTGTAATAATTATGGTGTGTCTATAAATACATAATTTATACAAAACAAAGCCTAACATTTCTGTTGGAAGTAATCCATACATCTAAATTATTGGCAGCGATTACATGTTACGTACATCTGGCATTTATCTGAAAACACCTATCTGACTTCCAGTTACTGAAATATTGTGCTGTGCCCCAGTGTAGTAATCTCCAACTAACATTATGGTCCAATGACTCTTACCCATTGTCCATTTATTGTGATTGCATATTTCCTTATGGATTTAAGTAGTACGCACAGGTATTTTATTTTTACTTTATAAGTATTGCTATCATCACTATTAAAAAAAAAAAAAAAAAAAAAAAAAAAGCATACCAGCCTTAGCCACAGGATACACCACTGACCTTTTTATTATCATTAATGATATGGACAGGTTGCCCATTGAATGTCTGTCATGAAGCAAGACAAAGGTAGTTTAATTTCAAGCCAGTAATTAGGGATGGAGAAACACTGGTTGATTGTTTCTTGTGAATACATAATTACTTTGCCTAAAACAATGACTTACGAGGTTCTGAAAGTATATTAAGAATTAAGTGACTAAGGAAATGGATGGTCACAGAAAATCATTTTGCTTGGACACGGCCCCTCTGTAAATATCAATATTCTAGATAAAAGTCAGCTAAGGTAGCAATATAGAGACATATTGTATAATTTTACTCTCCTTCCCAGTAACTTCTGCTTTCAAACACTGTTTGCTATTTTTTTAGGTCTTTTTTTAAGAAAATCATAAGTACCAAAGTCAATTGCTCCTCCAGGGGCCAGTGGTAATTACTCATTTTGTTCACAGCTAAATACAACTCACTCTTATCTGCCTTCGATCAGAATCCTATTAGTGAACAACTCTAGTTTCAATTACCAAAGGCTTAATTTTATGGTCACATTTTGTAATCTGGAACATTAAGAAATTATTATTAAATCATCTCATCATCTTCTATTGAGGTTTCCAAGGTAAAAGACTGGCTACTCATAGACTAAAGTCCATCAGGATATATTGTCATATGGTTCCTAATTCACGTCACCTATTTGCTTATTAACAAAACAGAAGTGTAAGATTGATTTTTGTCAATGATTTCTCGATCAATTTTAAAACCTAAAATGTTTTTGCTGTCACCCAAATGGTGACAATATTCTTTTTTTTGGATTAAGAACTAAATTTACACAAGTTAATATCTCCTTGAAACACGTTTTTATGAATCGAAGATTATTGTTGAGATTTAGTAATCAAGTGACACTTAATTGCAAATTATACAAAATATAACAATATAGCAAAAACATAATTATATTATACTTACAGAAATGTAATTCTGATGTGTTGTATTTTTTCAGATGTTTTATTAAGGTATTTACTATAAATAAATATGCATTAAATAAATATGCTTCCTGATTATTGTCTGGTTAAATAAAAGTAAAGTATATTCTGCCATTATTACCTTGACAGCAACAAGCATCTTGTCTTTGGTGGGACTTAGGTTATAGCAGTCAGCCAAAAACACCTTCCCAAATGCTCCTTCACCAAGTTCTCTCTTCAGGACAATATCTCTCCTCTTAATATAATGAACATCTAAACAAAAAGAACAACAAATACACAAAACAGAAGTCATTGGAAACTGTTGAAGCATGATGCAGATGAAATGCAATTAGTATCTATCTATCTATCTATCTATCTATCTATCTATCTATCTATCTAGAAGCAGAAGTATCACCTATAGATTAATAATGCACCTGTGATACATTTGTTTTAAGTACTTTGTTTTAGTATGATGTTTGTATCTCTTTCTTTTTGGCGTTTGTACTATTTTAGCCAACTGTCTCTGATGAGTAGTTATTGAACTTGGTCTCTGCTAGTACAGTTTCCAGTTCAAATGTTTCAGAACATTGTTATTCTGTAGCTGTATCCCTGGTATATTTCCATGCCACTTTTGTGTTATTGATTTCTGAATGCCTTTAAAGATATCTGCATAATATTAACTTCGTGGCAGGAATACAATATCTCACTCACACAGACAGCAGTATACAAAAAGCAGGTTATAGGACATTCTTTTATTTCTCCCGCCCCCCTATTTAGTACATTTGTTATATAATAAGATTTCAATATATCGTTATGACTTAAATTATGCTATTTTGGCAAATATTCTATACAAAGCCGATTTGTTCAGGAATTAAATATATTGTTATGACTTAAAGTATGCTATTTTGGCAAATATTGTAAAAACCTTTATTGGGAATTATTACAATAAATGTACATTATAACATCACAGTAAGGCTATATACACACCCTTTTTGTTTATTGATCTATAAACATACGGAAAAGGAGGCAGATGAGAACCTTTTCAGTCATCTAGTCTTCACGTTTTCCAATCTAACTTAAAGAATAATATGCGTTTGTTTTTCAGTAGAGCTTATGCTTTTATTCCTTAGCTGTGTGAGGTATGATTGAACACATAAATTAATCTTAGGACCTTGATGAACAACTTCATTGTGACTGGACCATTTATCTGGAATATAATACAGTTCTCTTTCCTGTGAGTTTATCATAACCTATTGTATTATATTCCAGCGATAATATATCAGATTTTTTTCCAACAAAGTATGAACCAACCTTGAACGTTATAGCATGGCTTCGATGCAGAGCCTTTGTAAGTACTACACACTCTATGGGGTAGGGGAACGAAACAGAACAGCCATCAGAACTATACGCAATACCCTAATAAATAAAGCTGCCTGCCAAGTTGCTAAGACTAAAACTTACCTTGCCATCTTTACCACTGCTACGTCCAATCTGCTAACCTTTTCGAAAAGTAGTCCATCAAGTCTAAACTTAGAATTGACAGCCAAGTTGGTTAATTATATATATATATATATATATATATATATATATATATATATATTGGTTACATGATCAGGAAGTCTGCAGTGTGCCGGATGAAATCATTTAGTAAACTGGTACACACGCCTTCCAAAGCATCAGCATTCCCCTGTTTTCTGCTAACTATACGCGAGCCGAAATAATGGAACGATACATCTGTGCAATTACAGGCCTGACATTTTCCTTATCTGCAGCAGCTGCGTGATGTCAACCAGCTTGTAAGTTTCCTATTATCCTGTATGTAATATATTTACACAGCACTTTTGTGTCTGGAATTTTCCTTATGTGGAATGTGCTCTTGTATCTAGATTCTAAGGCTCAGTCAATTTCCAATTTCACTATAAGCAGGATGACCAAATACTTCCTTCTACTTTGAGGGGCAATAAAAAGATGTGTTTTTGTATGAATATTTGGAGTACTACTCATTTACCAAGCTATCGTAAGTGGCCTTATGAAAAAACGTAGATATTCAGTTGATAATCTACTCTGACAAATAGGTGGTGCAGCATGAGTGTCAGCATGAGTATGGCATGAGTATGGCATGAATGTCAGGTGTGTACATTCTGGCACTGACCTGAGTGTATCAGATACATTGATTTTATAGCTCCCTGGGCTGGTCAAGGGAAATTAGAGGATCTCGCCAACAGATCCACAGTGGGGCAGCTAAGTGGGATGATGCCCAAAAATGTGGACTGTTCACTGAAAAAACATGATGCTTGAGAATTATGCAATTACACACACCAACATTGCAAGTGTAATAGAAAGCAGTGCACCTTCAACTCAGTACTTAAACTCATGCACTCTAGCTCTCGTCAGTCATATGTAAATATTAACTTAAACAATTCTGTTTTAGAATGTCTCTATTTAGCATGCTTACAATTTGATCGTCCCCGGTGCATGCAGCCAGTCTGGGTAAGGGACTTTGGGTTGGATATATTGTCATCAAGTAGATCTGACGCTCATATGTATGCACCCTTTATACAAAATGTTTTCACTACCTACTGTTTTTTTTTTTACAAGTTGAATGCTTTCCTTTAGCATAGTCCTAGGACTCATGTAGTTATCTTTGTGGCTGTTGTGTGGTCACAGTGTGTTTTAATCCTCTCAAGCTTTTATGAGGTTAAGAGTAACGTTTAAATCACAAAAAAACCCTTTTCAGGCATACTCAAAGTTTTAGTTAAAATCCATAAAAAAATATCAAAGAAACAATCTAGTGAAATTAATTACTTCAAAAAAGATTTTAGAAGAACCACCCATGGACTGATTTTTTTCTTTTTCACAGGGATTAAAAAGACGGCCTTACAAAGTTATATGTGGGTGTATAAAAAAAGAAGTAAAATAGCACACTGAGGAATAATTTCAACCTTGCAGTGTTCATGTGCTAGAAATCAGCACAAAAGTTAGCAATGTGTGCTTCCAGTGATAAGGCTTGCGGTACTGAAACAAGATAGCACTTTTGTGCGATAGAGAAATCAAATCTTCACATGGCTTAGTACTAAGTAAAAAAAAAAACACAAAAAAACTCTCTAAATATTAGGCATTCTGTATTTTTATGTTCACCAGAATATTGCATTTGGTAAGATAGACTCCCATAAACGAGACTACCTTTTTGGCAGTGCATGAAGGGCTTTTTTCCAAGGCTCATGCCTTCCTCTGGACAATGGGTCATCTATGTGTCCAACAACCATTGCATTTTGTGTCTACTCCCCGTGGAGCACCTTACCATGGGGCACAAGGCGAATGGGGGATACAGCTGAGAGCAGGGGCATACCATGGCACCAGGGGCCAATATTGGCACCCCTCACTTTAAAATGTAAAAACACCCACACAATTAGCTAAATGAAATTGATGCTAATTTTCTAGATCTATAGATCACAGCAACTGTTTGACTGGAGTCATACGCAAACCTCTGTCTTTTCAAGAAATTGCAGTACAATGACTATCAATTTGATTGTGATGAGCTCTGTGTTCTAAAAGGAGAATGGAATTAATGTGTTTTATTATCTTGATATATGACTGCACACAGTTTCTAGTAGAAGCAATCCACTGAACTATGATATTGATGTCAAGCAACATAAAAGATGGTTGCCCATGAACATTGTACTTCCCATAGAAAATATTATTCACTAAATAACATGCCGCACGTAGCTGATCACAAATCTGTTATCCATCAGTGAATGTAATTCTGTTGTATCACTGTTTTCATGTTTCTACTGAGGGTGGAAGTTCAAATATAATACATATTAACAGCTATTAGTAACAACACTGGTTGCTATAAAATAGGGAACATTTTTTTAGAAGCCAAACTAAATATTTCATCTGCTGGTGGAATTTTCAGAATATTATGTGTATCTCTGTATCTTCCTATAAGGAGCACCAGAAGGAGAGTTCTAGGGACAAGCCTGGGGAGGTGCCCGGGTATGCCCTTAAACATTTTATGGTTCCCATAATTAACCATTGAAGTATGTGACTGCGTGGCCACATACAGACTGTTACCCTTAGAAGAAGGCACTGTTCTACATACCTTTCAGACTCTTAAACAGTGGATTGTGTGTTTACAACATGCTTCACTATAAAGCTACAGAGCTTTCCATAATAGAATATATATACTAAAGTATGCATAGCGGGGGCAAAAATACAAAGCTATTTGTAGCTTTGGTATTTAACTCACATTGAGCTTGTCAGCCAAAGAATAACCTTTATTGTTTAGACCACTGGCACCATTAAGTTATTTGGGTCAATAGAAAACATAGCAATAGGTCACCTAGAACAGAATGTTGTCTCCCTTATTCTTGATGTTCAGAAAACAATAACTAAAGTTTTTGTCTGAAAAAATAGTATCTCTGTGCTATAAATGCATGTAATTTTAGCTGTGGGATTGTTCTCATCAAAAGGTCTTATATTAGCGATTTGATCCTCCTACTTCTATGTCACTATGAGCTCTGTTGACATTCATGTTTGGGACTTTTCAATTGCTCTTCTGTTGAATTTCTTTTGCTCTTGTTATTTTGGATTGCTCTTGTACTGGAGCCTGTGTATCCGTGCTACGAGTACTCTGCTGGCCAAATTGAATTATATACTCTAGACTGTATTTCAAGATATCCTTGCAAAATAAACCTTTTGTAAGTTTTTGTTTTCTACAACTGTAAAAAAAAAATTAAAGAAAAACAAAATAAGTATTTTACAGACATCCAAGTATATTTTGCCATGATATATAATACCATTGTCTATAAGTAGCTGGTCACAGATACGTAACAAGATCTTAAAACTCGCCTTACCAACAGCCTGTTCAGTAACAGAGTTGGACATAAATACATCTTCCTCTCATTGTATATACCAAGGAGGTAAGGGCTCATTTAAACATTCAAGAGCAGTATCCAAAGAGCCTATGATATGGTTCTACTTATATTCAGTATATATTACATTTCAAGGAAAATGTGAATGTAACTGAGTTATAGTTTATCATCTTCACTATGCATTATGAAGAACCAACACCAATGTGCTTCTGCAAAAATGCCCGAAGTAACCAAATCAGAGCATTATAGAAGACCAACTCCTCAAAAAGGTCTATGCATTGTACAGTTTCAATTCAGATCTTCTGGTAGGAGAAATCCCACATAATGATGTCAGTCACTCCCAGGCCTTATACGTTTCAAGCCTATGGGGGTATAAATGTAGCTTTCAATTTCAAAAAATATCAAATAATGTACATATTGAGCGTATTTTTTATATTAGGTTATATTTTTTTGAAAATTGACTGAATTGTTTGCAAACAGGCAAGAGATATTTATCTTCACATTTTCCTTTGATCTCCATATTGCAACTAGTTTTCAACTGCATTGCAAAAGCAGAGATTATTTTTATAACATTAATTAATAGACATGAGATGTTACAACTGCTAGATAAATTATGAGCCTTCTATTTATTCTATATCTATATCCCTTGTTATATTCCGTCTGGATTATTACTGGATTATAACTCCCTAATAACTGGTCTCCCCCTCTCCCGCCTTTAACCACTAGAGTCCATACTCAACACTGCAGCTAAACTAATCTTCCTTCCCCACCATTTATCATCTGCTGCTGTACTATCGCAATTGCTCCATTGGCTCCCCATACCCTCAAGAATTGAATCCAAACTTCTGTCTCTGACCTACACAGCCTTTAACAACTCAGGACCCATATATATCTATACTCTCTTATCCAAATGCATCCATTTTCTACCATCATTACCCCTCCTACTCCCATATTCAGCATTTCACATGTGCTGTACCACTTCTCTGGAAGTCCCTTCCACGTTCTGTCAGACTTTCTCCCTCGTACACAACTTTCAAAAGTTTTCTGAAAACCCAACTTTTTTCCAGAACCGTACAAACCTTTCTGCCTAACACTAAGCCAGGATTCTAATCAAGCCATCTGGATGACCAACAAACCCTACAAATCACCCCGAGTCAATCAACTCATCCAAGCAGTCATCTCCTACTGTTTCACTTCCCCCTCAACTACTGACTGCATTGTAAGCTCGCAAGAGCAGGGCCCTCTTCTCGTTTTTGTATCAGTTTGTTATAATGTGTGGTTTTAAGTTATTTAACCTTTGTAACAGTGTTACAGAATTTGGTGGTACAAAAATAAATGTAATGCAACATTCTACCACACAAACCGTTCTTAACCCCTTAATGACAAAGCCTGTATATGTGCGGGCTCAAAATACAATTGTTTCAATTGTCCTTAAGGGGTTAATATACTGTGTGGGTATATATATATATATATATATATATATATATATATATATATATATATATATATATATACACCTGTTTTTAGAATATTACTATTTTTAGAACGGTAATTTACATAGTCTGAGAGGGTAACAATGTTGTTATCTCTGTATAGCAAGGTCTCTAAGATGTTTAGATGTATCAGGTATCTTACATTTTCACAGTGGAGAACTTGACTGTCGCAGTCACTGGCCTTCTCCTGTAGATACCTGCAGCAGAAATCCGTTACCCACTGTGCGAGTGCTAAATTTGGATCTCCGATGTACGTCAGACATGCTGTTTATTTGTTTCACGTCATCCTGTAGACTTTTCTTAGCTAAACACATGTCACCTGTCTCGTATGGATCTAACAATGTTCTTTCAAAAGAAATCCCAGCTTGCTGTCTATTCATTAAACAAACATTTTACAGGCTGAAAAAGAAACCGCTTGAATGGCAATTTGCTGATAGTAAGTCACCATGAATTCTACTCCCCATCAAACCTCATTAAGGGGGAATTGTTATGTTGCTCACCTGGTATAGTGCAAAATAAAAGACATAGTGTAAAAAAAATGATTGTTGGGGATTTCAGAAAAAAAACATTCCTGCTGTTGCAGAAAATATATATTCCCAAATGTTTGTACGTTTGTGAAGAATAAAAATTCTGTCTGATATTGTAAAAAAATGGCACTTGATTTATGTCATCAATGAGTGAATTTAGCTCAACTGTTTCATTGTAAAGGAAAGTTTGACAAATCATTTGCCCTTTTATTCACATGATGGTCAGCAAGTAAATTAATAGATGTCTGTCACGAAAGATCTAATGCGACAGAAGCAAATAGCCAGCTGCTGTTATCCGTTATGTATCAGGCGTAACATTTTACCTGTGTAAAAAAGACAACTGGAACCTTGATGTACCTTTAAGAACTTCAGTATTCAAAGACTGCGACATGGTAGAGTGTTACGATCTCCCTAATTAACACTTAATGTAATAATACGGTATCACTGAGCAAGGTGTTGTGTATCATCCCTAAAAACTTGCGCTTGCAGCCTTCAACGACAAGGATGGACACCCTTTTCTTTGAGGTGCTGCTTCATGTAGACTAAATATAAAATACATGCTATAGCATTTTAAACCAAGAAAGTTAGATAGTTCAGCCATTTCCTGATATAGAACCAAAACAAAGAAACAAAACACTAGTTTCCTCTTCCTTTCCAATGATCTCTGTATAGATGGCTTGACTACAGGGAAGCAATGAATGAAGTGACACCAAATTAATGAGACAAGATGTGACACAAATAAGAAATTGTTTCAGGGTGGCTACTGAGAATTCAATAGTTCTAGTATTGCTGTTTCTATTCTGTCTCATTTAGTTATACAGTGAGGGAATTTAAACAAATGTGGAATAGACGTAAATCTACTTAAATCTTAGACAAGGATAAGGACTGAGTCTCTACACAATGGGCAGACTAAATGGTTCTCTGCTGTCAAATACTATGTTTCTATGTTTTAAAACTGTTCTATCCAGTAATATAAGAGAAACCATCAGGAAACCATGACCACTATCATCTGTACACTAATCATTTGACACCTTTCAAGGTAAATTAACCCTTTAATGTCCATCTTTGCTATAATGAGAACGAACCCTGATCATAGCTTTAAGATGCATAACATACATATCATAAACGTGTAAGTAAGACATTACATGTTATATACATTACAGGCGTCTGTACCTTTTCCCATGAAATCTAAGCCCTTAAAAATTATTTTATCAACTTTCAGGCGTGGCAAATTAAAGTACTTTAGACACATGATGAATGGATGAACTGAATTGTACAAAGCTCTCTGGTAATATGTACATTCTGCTTTCTTGTGATGATGCATATCATTTGCTTCATCAAGGAATGAATATTGATGACCTATGAATATTCCTGGCAAACACAAATGCTCTATGCAGCTGGGTTTTTTTATACCGTCTGCCAAGAGATTTTCCTTAGTGTCTTGCTTGACAGAGCAGCCTTTGATCACCTCTAATACTAAACCAAGACATTAAAAAGGAATCACATGGTCCAGCGGGCAGAGAAAGCCTGCTCGACTCAAAGCAGTATGGGGAAAAAAGCACTTTCCAGTGCTGCCCAGGATAATTTCTTTTGTTTTTCAGCTGCAATATTTAAAATATTGTAAAAGAGATTTTCTGTTGCTTGCTCATGTAAAACATACATTTACAATGAGAAAAGAAAGTCCAGGAATAAATGTTATAATTATTGCATGGCCCATTAGTTTAAAAGCTGCTTGCTAGGACTAAATAGTAATGGAAAAGCATTGGAAAACAAACAAAAAGTGATTGCAAAATACAGAAGGCACTTAAGAGGGGCAAACGGTAAATTGAGGGTGGAAAACCAAAAGCTAAGGTACTAAGAACTACAATTTTTAGATAGGAAAATGGAAATCATATATTCGTGATTTTCACTACTTATGATTATAATGGGAATAAAATAGTCCTTGCTGAATGATCTTATGAAGTAGTAATTGGTTGTTAGTGGCGCATGAGGGACTATCTTTCCCATCTTAGGCTGTAGAGCAGACTTTCATGTCTTCCTTGTCCTGAAGCAGATGGAAGCTATTGGGTTTTTGTTTGATAGGACACATAGTGTAGTAAATAAGGAGTTAATTTACTAAAGTGGCAGTTGGCAAGAGAGTTGTAGTTTTAACTCCTTCAATTCATTAAAGAATAGTCCTCTCTGGAAGAGTTGGGGAGGCTGGGTGTACATAATCCATACAATATTTGTTAAGGTGAATTTACTGAATGCTTACTGATTTAAATATCCTTCATATAGGACCATCTAAGTAATGCACGGAGCAGATGATTACTAGGGTCTGAATTTCATATTGTAGTAAGGTGTTCCTAAACTGAAACTGTAACTCCCTTTATTTGTAGCTCCCTTTATTTGTAACTTAACCGCAAAGTTTGGTAACCACGTTCAGCTAGTGACACTTCAAGCAAAGAACCAGACTCACCAGGCGGTCGGAAACATGAAATAGGTTTGGCATGCACGGACTCATTCATGCTTATTACACACACGCTAGTCTTGACACTAACACTGGCCAGGCACACTTAAGAGGAACTGATATAATACAGACTGGCTTTGTCTTTCAAAGAGGAAATGTCACATTTCAAAGGCCTACATTTTAATTATTCATTATTCCAATTTGTGTAAGTATTGTGAAACGCATCACACAATATAAGCTAAGTGACCATTTCAAATAATACAATATTCTTCACTTATTCAGATGGGCTGCGCAAACTGTTCTGTATATTGGACTTTCCTCAAGGTGTCTTCAGGAGAATCTGGAAATTGAGTGAGGCTGCAAGGTAATTTTCTGTCACTGAAGTTTAATGCTCTCCCATCACCAAACTACGATTACTCACTAAATTCTGCATCACCCACCATTATTTAAAGGAAGACATTGATGAATAATGCTGGTTAAAAGCTACATTACATATCATGTGATGGTGTCAATGAAGACATCTTATACTTTGGTCAGGATGATTTATGTCTCAAATGGACAAGGTACATATACAGTATATTTAGAAACCATAGTTGCTAATGAAGAACAAAAATGTGTGTTATCAATGAAAAAAAAATAGAGAAAGCCTTTTTACGCTATAGTCAGTTCAAGTACGTCATTGAATAGCAGGGTGATGATGACGCAATGCAGCTTTTGGCTTGGGCTGCTAGTACAGTATATTAACATATCTAGGTCTGAATTGTAAGTTATTGGTATCAGAAAGAAGGCATAGTAAATTAACTTCAACATTATCTCCTTAATACAATGGCCTATAAAAAAGGAAAGTGGATGCTACCAAGCCAATAGTTCAAAGAAGAAATAGCGTAGAGAAATAAAGGTGGCCCCTCTTTTTGGTACTCGGGAACCCATGCCACTAGCCTCTTCTACTTATACCATATTTATTATCATTTGGTAAGAGTATGTCAAATAACATATGGGTTTCTTCAGCCTAATGAATTGATTTCAGATATGGTAAAGAAGAACAATATGTTTTAACAGAGGCAAAGAAGTTGCTTGGTATCCTTTATTCCTGATGAGATATATGCCTCAATTTTTGCATTGTATTTATATTTAAAAAAGTATATCCAACTGTATCGTATTGTTTCACACTGTATCTAGTTGGTTCTGGTGTAATGTACATTGTTTTAGTTTTGTTTTTTAAACCAAGTGATGAAGGCGAATTCTGATCCTTAAACATAATAGAAATATGAAATGCAAAATAGATACCCAATGCCAATTGCTAGAAATAATCACTAACATACCGATGTATTATGTTCTTCATTGTTAGGTCCCTTGTGAACCTCCATTTTGCTGGCTTTTACTAAACTATTTTCACTGACTTCTATATTCCCCAACATACATGATTTATAACCGTAAGGCACATTAGAGGTGCCATTAATGTATACTGTTTGGCAAGATTTATTAACACAGTGCAGTAAGCTGCAAAAGTCTGTCTCTGCCAGTAAGGTTAAGTTAAATGATCTGTGACACATTCAGCTAATAATAAAGCTTTTAAAAAGATGAAGATATTTTTTTCCGTATAAAGCAAATTCATCACTATTTCATTCAAACAGGACAGTTTGCTCATTAAAAGCCTTTTCTGTAAATCAGTGTCAGTGTTCCAATGTGCTTTCTTGCATATCCATACAGCATACACACGACTCAAATAGTATGGTGATGTCCTGAACTATCAAGGATCTGAGGAAGGTTATATTTAAGATATAGCTACTTTGCTAATATATATACATTTATATACAGCATGGAACCTGTCTTTGTAGAAAATTAATACAAAATGCAATACTTCTTGTTGAAAGGAAACATTTTACTCAAAGGACCTATATAAACATATACCGTATATATTTTTTAAATAAGAGCCCATGGTACCTCAATAAAGCTGAGATATATGACTAAAGGTTCTCTAACTTCTTCTAAGTCACCAGCAACTTAACAACAGAGGTAGAAGAATGAGAAGGAATAATCATGCAGGTCCTAATTACAGGGAGCCATGACAGCTGCTCCCATGGTATACAAATTCTTAAACACAGTTGTTTGGGTGTATTTAATATACATAACTATAAAATATAAGATTTGGAAAAAAGAAAGTAATCCCCATTTCTGAAGGCTGTACAAGTTAAGTTGTTGTCTAGACTAGATTTATTTTATAGCGAGTCACCAGAACGAGGAATCTGCACACACACCACAGGAACTCAGGTGCTTAACTGTGCCAGGAAGGGTCAGCTCCCCAGTAAATCAAAATAGAAAAAGGCTCCAGGCACTCAAGGAGGATACAGACCTGTGAGGTCGAAACGTTGTTGTCCTTCTTCTTCAATAAACCTGCCTGAGTGGAACCCTTGAGTGCCTGGAGCCTTTTTCTATTTAGATTTATCTTATAGTCACAGTTGTGCGTTGACAATGAATTGTAAAAATCTGGGAAATGAAAGCAGTCCCTTACGGGAGAGAAATAAGGATTGGGGGAAAAACAACCCATCTCTGAAAATGGGTGGAAAAATAGCACTTTCTGCAGCAGAAAAACTCCCATTGTGTCTCTGTGGTTGAGTTCCCACTGATATATATGTCATGAGTACCATGGAGTAAACATTGCTCAAATGTTCATGATGTCTCAGGTGATGTTGTGTGTGGCGTGTGGCTGTTACTATCCACTTTCACGCTCATCAATGTTTCAGCGGAGGTTACCACGCAAGCAGATGAAAGACAAGGAGCAGCTTGCCCAGGACTGCTAATGATGTATGCACCAGCATTTAAATGAATATTGACATACATTTCAATGTATACTTACTTTCTGTTATTTGCTATAGAACAAGTTTAACTTCCATAAGCACACATAAAACTATACTTTTTATTCATAGATGGAACATAATTCCAGTAATGCTGGGTATTAAATTAGAAATTCCTCCATCAAACACAATCACCTACACATGCACTTGCCAATTACGCTTAATAGCTTGGTCTGCTTCGACCCCAGGCAAGGTTCTTCATGATCATAGGAGCCCTTCATTATAACCAGTTTGCCCTATGGGCAATCTCCTTTCCATCGTAGTTTTTAGAGGAAAACAAAGTTATGGCTTGCAGTAAAAATATTTACATACATATATTGAATCTAGACTTTAATTATAAAATCATATATATTTTTTTGTGGTGCTTTTTATATGGATTGTCAGAATTAATCTGCATCATGGTTTCATCTGCATTTTTTAATTATTTGTCTTATTGCTGTGCCGTCCACTCATTGTATATCAGCATAGGAATTTTTGTAAAGTCATTGATTTTTTTTGTGATATCAATGTAATAAAAAAATATGGCGGAGGAGTTCTCATTAAAATGTGGGGGAAAAAAATAAAACATATAACATTTCTAAAAGGACAAAGCTTAAAAAGAGACTTTAACCCAGCGGCACAAAATATAAAAAGCCATTTGCTATTTACTGCAAGACACTGAGCTAATTATTCATCTCTGTAAGTCCGCTATAAAAAAACATTAAACTCACAATTTAAATTGGATGCATTAAATACCAGGCATAACAAAAATGATGACATGATTTTTCATGGCAGCTCTGGAAATGGAAATAATATGTCTTGAACTTTGTTTGATCATCGTCTATGTATGTGTTATATTTCAGTTGACAGTATCTTCTTTTATCAAAAACTGTGAGAAAACTAGGCCAAAAGAGCAGTGTTTAAAATCAGAGTATGTGTAAAAAAGCTAGGTAGGGATAGACCCTGAAAGGTATAGTGGTCTACATGACAACCTTAAAGGTTTGGTGCTCTACCTGGAAACCTTAAAATTCCAGTGTTCTATGTATGCATAAGACGTTTCGCAAGCAGGGGAAAAAAATCAGAAAACTCAATGAAATAGATGAAATTCAAAAGAGAAAGTGTTGAGTTGGAGCGATTATCATGATGAGGATAAATGACATAAAGAGAGAAATATAGGACTGAATAAATATACATACTGAATGGACACAATGGAGGAAGCTAATGTGAAAGAAAAAAAATTAAAGGCAAAAAAAGATAGAGAGGTGAGGATTAAATCACCTGAAAAATGGAGAGAATAAGGAGCACAGATACAAAATGAGTCACTAAGGATGGAGAACAATTTTAAAAGAGGAAGATAATGGGCAAATGGAAAGGAAAGAGAGCCAGAAAGAGAGAAATGCGTGGTGGAATTGAGACATTAGGGAAAACTGCACCAGATAAAGTTGACAATAATAAGTGACAAGATTGGGAAGCAGAGAAAGGAGAAAAAATGGGCCGCAGCTACATGGAGCAGAGAAGACCGAGGCAGAATACAGGGAAAATGAGCCTAGGCCTCCATAGGCATGTAAGAGTGAACAAGATGATTGGAGAAAAGAGGGTTGTAGATGGTAAATGAAAGGAAAATGTGATTTCAAATAATTTATAAAAATCCCACTGATTACATGTTTCATCCATGACATCCATCCCTTTCCACATTCCTAAAGATCACTAATGTCATGGATAATTGTTTCTTTCATTTAATAAAACATTTCTCTAAATGTAGAGCGCATCATTGGATGATACATTGTAAAGCAACCAACATTTTCATCTGATAAAAAATAATTAATATTGGATGTATGACACAGAACTTTTAGAGTTAACATATGATATCTTATACACGACTCCCCCAGTGCAAAACTGGGACAAACACAACCTATGTATTTATGGGGCTAAATACAACAACACAGATCCATTTCATAGAAAATAAACTGTTTATTAAGAAACTGTATATACTGAATATATATTTATATATATATACACAATATTTATGTAACCAGTTTCTATATTATGGCACAATGATTGGTACACTACACATCTGCAGTAGGCCGAACACGAGGTAACAATTTTAATTAAAAATTCAGCCTTAATTTATCTAGATTGTAACCCACAAACTGTTTCAAAAATATCCCTAGTGATATGTGATATCCCTGCAGTCCATCAAAATTTTTAAAAAAGTATCTTTCGTGATTTCTAAAAACATGACAAAAATATGAATTTGCAAAGTAATATATATTTGTGTGTCAATAAATTTGTCGCATTTATCCTTAGATAAAATACTTTGTTTCGAATATGACTTTGCCTGTGTGAATATAATTAATTTTTAAGAGATTTTTTTTCCCTATGATATAATATATATCCAATTTATATGTAAATAATAGGTAATGATATTTATTCCTATCAAATAACTGCTTTGAAGGCTAAATATATAACAGAACATGCCTGTAATCTTAATAATCCCCTATATGTATTTTAAGAGTTTGTATCAGTAAAAAATCCAATTTGCCTGCTTAAATTTATGTATTCTTTTTTTTACGGTTGCATTGGTTAAATACTATTACTATGTGCAGTGCAAAATAATTAAAAAAACAATAGGCACAGTGGTTAACAATTGTTGTAATATTGTTTATCTAGTCTTTTTTTTTTCTCCTCTGTAGGAAAGAAGTGTGATATGTTTTTGTATTTATATATTTTTTTTCCCAAATGGCCATGTCTGTTAAGATTATAGAAAGTAAACGGTATATGTTGGATCAAATTTGCAAGTATTGCTCCTGGGAACAGAGACATCTGTTTTGTTTTGTTTTTTTCTTACCAATTATATAGTCCATCCCACAGCCTATGTACAAGCCATCGCCCCATTTAAACCATCTAAAAAAAATAATAAAATATCTGACGC
This sequence comes from Spea bombifrons, assembly GCF_027358695.1. Taxonomy (NCBI): domain Eukaryota; kingdom Metazoa; phylum Chordata; class Amphibia; order Anura; family Pelobatidae; genus Spea; species Spea bombifrons. The sequence goes on along the minus strand of NC_071090.1, from coordinate 88,063,602 downwards.
ACAAAAGGTTTGTAAAACATTTCATTGAAAAATAAGTACAATTTGCTTCTTGTTAAAAAAGTATTTTTTTTTTTCATGTTCCATTTTGCAGTTATAGCTGCAGAATACTAGGATGCCTTTTTTCCTTACCAGTCTTCACTCTGTGACTTAAAGTCTCTGCTTTATGACATCTTTTAATGTTGCCATGGTAAAGGGTGATGACATCGTTAATTAAGATGATGTGAAGTCACAGGTTCACAAAGAGAATTCAAACACAGATTCCAAACAGGGAAAACACGACTAAGATGTTTGTTTAACAAGTACAACTAGTGTTTATTTTTAAGATTGTTCCTTTGGGGTCTTTTTCCACTTTTTAAGTTGGTGCTTCTGCTGTTGCTGTGCCATGAGTGGACAAAATTGAAAGCAGTAGCTACTGTAGTTAGAACAACTCTTATCTTTCGACAGAAAATTGTTTCCGTCATATTACAAGTTTTACAACACATAGCTAGTGCACTCTTGTGAAAGAAACATTGGTCCGTAAGAGTTTTGTGTCTCCCATCATATTTTGAGAGAAAAGCCTAAGCTTGACAAATAAAACAGGGAACCTTAGAGGTTTAAAAGACGTGGCGTCCTTTGCTGAAATAAACACCGACGTCGTGAACATAAATGCCTTGGTTAAGTGGTTTGGGGTGTCCGGGAAGGCTTATTGTGTTCAACATATATTCTCTGAAACCTAAAAAAAAGAAAAAACAAAGGCAAAATAAAGGAAAGAAAAACAAAAATAGAAAAATATCTTTAAAGAAAAATAAGCAAATAAATATTACACAACAAAAGTGTCTTTTTTGAAGGAATATTTCAAATAACTGTAACATAGATACAGGATAAAATAATGTATTCTTTTCTAGTGTAAACATGCAGAAACAAATGTAATTTAAAAAAAACTAAACAAAAATGTGGGGGGTATATTTTTCATTACTTGATTTTTGGCATGTTATCATCACTTGGATTTCTGCATTTTTTAATCGTACATTTGTAATAATTGTAAATTTCCAGGATGATCATTTAAAGGGAAAAAAAAATGAAACATCAAAAATAAATGCTTGTTATATAAAAAAGTATATAAAAAATATATTTTTGCACCTAAAAAAAGAAATGGTGTCATATTTGTTAAACGGTATCAATATCTGTATAAGAGAAAAGGAATTTTGAAAATAATTGTAATAGCACAAAAACAAAATGAGTGAATTTAATACTCAGTATTTTTCACTTAATCCCAGTGATTCCTAAAAAAAAAAATGCATAGAATATTTAATGGTGACAATCACATTATGCTAAAAAAAATCTAAGCTTTTACTGTTAATTTTTCATTGCTTTGTGGTCAAACTATATTATAATAATGATATTATGAAAAGATACAGCATCGCGGCAAGTGCACTAGGAAGATAGGAATACTTTTTGCTTTTGAAATGTGTTGCCCTGGAAAAGTACCTTCTGTTAAATCATTTTTGAAATATAAATTATGAAATCTAATGAATTTGAAGTAGCAATTTTTGTACCTTTCTTTCATTTCCTAGAGCGGTCAGAGAAATTATTATTAATTTGAGTCATCATAGTCACTGCTAACAGGTAAATTATAAACGAAGGAAGAAAGACAGAATATATGATACATATGTGTGTGATATATATGTATCATATGTGTGTATATTATATAATATATATTTATATATTATATATTATAATATATAATATATATTATCTTATATAATTAGGACAATACAGTATATATAAATATATATAAATATATATATACACACACATAAATATGTGCCCATGCAAGACAGAACATGCAGAAATTATAAATATAAATGCAAATAGGGTGAAAGTTAACAATTTTGCTCAAAAATGTTTTAATAGTCTCCCTTAAAAAATGCAATGGGAATGGTTACAAAAGGTTGTCACTGTACATACAACTATTATACTAATATCTGGGGACTAAAAACAGACATTTCGCCTTAATATTAAACGTAAGCACAATTATATAAACAACGTGTTATCCGATGTGAAAGTGGCTACTGTTATACCTTCAAAAAGCAATCTCCACTGAATGATATTGGGGAATATATGAAATGCCATGGCTATGTCTTCGGTTTCCGTTCTGGATTTCACCGATCAATTCAAGTAATTTAGAGATCAAACTCTCACTGAAAACTACGTAAAGGCGTAGATAGTCATTACAGCTGTGTTAGTGCTTCTTGAAGAAAAAAAAAAGAACTGAGAAAAATGACTGCCCATCTTAAGTATCGTCGCTCTTTATGTTCAACATTAGATTTGTTAACAGTGTTCAATCTACTAACAAATATAAAATCATATAATAAGGCATTTCTTGCTTTCATACCCTTGAGTTTTGAATGTGTACCCATTACAGTCCATATTTATCAAACTTCAGAAAAATATCTCCCCTGTCAGCATTTTTTTAAAATGGTTTTATAACAGGCATTTGGTGAACTGGAGAAATTTCACAAGTCAACAAAATACCTATTAAATCCTAACCTCTTTAAAACTTGGGCCACCCTTAAGGTAATATTTATTTTCACTTAAAATATACTTCAAATTTGCATTTAGGTAGCTTCCATTTGCAGTTTGATACATCAAGGAGTACATTACACTTGCACCATTTAATAAACAAAGTCCTACCACAAGGCAAAAAAGCCTACAAATAACACTTAAATATTTAACAAGGCTTAACATCAGAAACCTCCAAAATATGTTTTTGATCTGGTTAATCAGAAGTAGTTCTTTTTATCCCACCTATTTACATGTTTTGTTTGCTTTTATCTTGAATTGTGTTTAATTATGTTCTTATTCTTTTGTTTTGTTCTTTTTTTCCCCGTGTACGTGTTTCGACTGTAAAGAAGTATAAGGTGGATAACGCATTTGTTCTGTAAGGTTTCTGCAGGAAGCACCAGGAGCACCTTCTGTGAATAGATGGTAATTAGACTGTCTAAGTGTTCTATATATTATCAACATGATATCATACACTACAGGTCTACACAACCGATCTGTGAATTGGCCTGCTTTTGCCTTTTTTGCCCTTATTGTATTGCCCTGGTGAGGACCTGCAATTTATAGGGCTGAGAAATCTGTCTTCTCCTAAAATGGGCTGAATAAATTCGTATTTGTTTGCATCTAAAAAACGTTTCTTCAAATTATTCTAATCCATCTCATGCTGGTGAGTCAACAACAATAATTATGCGGTTAGAACAGTAAAGAACAATAAAGAATTGTCCTGATAGTTAAGTAAAAGTGATACAAATGTGTCAAAAATACATCAAATAAAAAGAGGTATCCAATTAAAAAAGCTTATGTATAATCCGACTGCTTCCCAATTCTGCAGCTGGCCGGCCATGACGGAGTGAGCGCTAAATACTCTTTATGGCAATGAGGTGCACACTACTGTGAATGGCATACATCAACTCCCATTACTACAATGCATCACCATCATCGAATGAAATTAATGGAGATCCTAATTACGGTAATTATGTAATTCTTTATTTCCATATATCTGACTGTTGCAAATGACATTATAAATGTCATTTTCTAATAATAATGAATGCAGCCTGTTAAATGATGAAGTAGATTTTTTTTGTGTTGTGCCGGGCGTTATCTTCGAGGAATGCCACATTATTTAGGCAAAGATGAAATGACTACCACTTAGAAGTAATTAAATACACTGCGCAGTTTAAATGGTCTAACAGGTTTTCAGTTATTTCTGCCACATAACCATAGACTTTTTATTTTAAATACGTTCAATCAGATTAATGAGCGCTCAACTGCTATACACTGTACATGTACCCAGGAACATGGATAATTTTATAGAATACTCAATGTATCCTTTAATATCTTTACATAAACATTGGATTTCTATCAAATGAGTTTTATTTGACAGGAAGAAGACCGGGGCATCCTCTTTTTGGTCACATGAGAGGCCAAAATTATTAGCACAGGCCACCTGTGCAGCTACATTTAGGAAGTACTACTGAAATGTACTCAAAAACCCCGTTCAAAGGCTTCACGTGGAAAACCTTGTGAAAATATCTCTCATATAGCAATGTAATAATAATAATACAGCTACAGCGTGGTCTACCATTTTTCAAAGGTCTCAGGAAAAACCCTAACAACTGAACAGAGATGTGCGACATGTCTTTTGCATATATACACCCACAAATAATAAAATGATTCCATGATTGCTTAAAGTACATTTTTTAAGCATCTTCATTGTATTTTTTATGATCATTGCATGAACAGGAACGTGAGTCTGATCCTAGACCAAATAGGCAAGAAGAATATTTGGCGCCAAACGTTTTCCTCCATTTTTAGCTTAACATATGATTACACAAAACATTCGGATCGCCTAGAAATGACGTACATCAGGGGCTCCAAGAGGCACAGGGATTTGGGTCCGAATAGGGTGATCTCCTGCTGTACCAGGGGCTGTCATCACTTTATACCTGTCTTCCCACTGCCCGTAGCCCCATGTTTTAGGCACCGCAGACAGCTGCTTGGGATGCCTGGTTTGTTGGGAAATTTAAGTTCTTTTTTGACGGAGCTCAAGCTCAACTCTTGGCCTCAACAACAAAATTCATATTCATAGTTTAAAGGTCAGACAGTGTGTTTAATGATATTAGTATTTTTATATTGCCCTATCTGGACCATGCTGCTGTTAACATGTTGCTCGTTGTTATATATGCACAAGTAACTTGATATTACAGTAGATACCTAAATTAATCATGTGCTCCAGTAATATCACATTTAACTAAGGCACTTTAGAGAAGGAAGCTGTTAAACTTTCTTTAATTTTCTCTATATTTATATTGACATTCCTTTAAATTACTTGTATCTTGCCAAAGTTCCTAAGTATATCCTCTATGTAACTGCTGGTACTCAGTCTGTTTGAAATGCTTCTGTAGATGACACAGGTGGGACACCATTAGTGAACACAGTTACAAAGAAATATATGCGCTAGAATGAGTGAATGAGATTCAGAATTCCTTCTGACTTCATCAGGACTCAATGAAGATGCTATTTGAAAGCCTCGAAATGTAACATAATCTGATATCTTTATATAGGTTTCCTATTGGAGAAAAGCTATACTTTTAACTTGAAATGAATGAATTAGGGTTATGTATTAAAATGTGATTGTAGTGCAAAATCTGAATAATTATCTTACCATTCATACAGTTTACTACCCATATTGTAGTAAAAGTTTCTACATAATGTAGCAATATCAACGGCCAATAACTCCTTTAAATATAGCTGTGGTGGTTGAGTAGACCTTTAGGTCATGGCATAGAAGATCATCATTCTTAATAATAGATAATGACATCGACCAAACCAATTAATATGCCCCTAGTTTTGATTTGAGTTTTCAGAAAATGAATATGGATATTCCCATAGTAGCCAAAAGTATAGTCAAAGCTGATACCTATAATTGGGCTGCAATAGAGTATGATGTAAAGAATATACCTCAGAGGTACCGAAAGCTTATGTTATTTTATTTGTTTATGCTGGCCAATCAACCTTGTCAAAAGACTCAATATTCAAATGTATTATTTAAATATGCATGTGCACATTGATATTTTTGCGAGCAGAGGAGTAACAAAAGATAAAAACAGAAGTTAAACAGTTTGATTCACAGAAAATATCCATTATCTTAATGAGCAAAGCAAAGTATAAATACCTATTAACATTAACCTTTTACATCAACCCCCCCCCCTTGTATAATGGATTGATACTTAAGCCAAGGAATGATATGGTACATAATTATCAAATACACCACAGGGTATGATAATGTTACATTATTAGTCCTCCAGTGAAATATAAGCATTACTATTGAAAACTGATAATAGCCCTGTTTCTTGTTATACCGTATTTGCTCGATTATAAGACGAGGTTTTTTTTCAGAGCAAATGCTCTGAAAAATACCCCTCGTCTTATAATCGGGGTCGTCTTCTAATCAGACCTCAAATAGAGGTCTGATTAGGAGACTAAGATTCAGATCCCCCGCACCGCTGCAGGGGACCTGGATCCTCCTGTCGTCGCCCCCCCCCCCACACACACACTTACCGGTGCTTCCGGAGGTGAAGTTGGCAGCGGGGGTTTGTATGCGTCCGTCGCAAATACCTTCCCCGACTGTCAGAGATCAGAGCTCCAGAGTTCCTGATCTCTGACAGCCAGGGAAGGTATTTGCGACGGACGCATACAAACCCCCGCTGCCAACTCCACCTCCTTCCGGCTGCCGCGGAATGAGACGTCAACCCGCTGCCCCGGCAATACAGCAGGAAATTGGAAGCACCGGTAAGTGTGTGTGTGTGTGTGTGTGTGTGTGTGTGTGTGTGTGTGTGTGTGTGTGTGTGTGTGTGCGTGTGTGTGTGTGTGTGTGTGTGTAGGGCATTTCTGGAATGCCTTACACCCCTATATGCCACTCTGGCACTTAGGGGGTTAAAAGGCATATTATGGGGCAGAGTGGCATATAGGGAGGTATAAGGCATTTCAGGAGGCAGAGTGGCGTTAAGGGGGCATTTAATAGTGCACTCTGCCTCCTGAAATGCCTTATACCTCCCTATATGCCACTCTGCCCCATAATATGCCTTTTAACCCCCTAAATGCCAGAGTGGCATATAGGGGTATAAGGCATTTCTGGAGGCAGAGTGCTCTATATAATGCCTTTTAACTCCCTTAATGCCACTCTGCCTCCTGGAATGCCTTATACCTCCCTATATGCCACTCTGCCCCATAATATGCATTTTAACCCCCTAAATGCCAGAATGGGATATAGGGGTATAAGGCATTTCTGGAGGCAGAGTGGCACATAGGGGGTCAAAAGGCATACCATGGGGCACAGTGGCATATAGAGGGTTAAAAGGCATATCATGGGCCACAGTGCCATATTGGTGTGGCAAGCCTGGGGGCAGATGTGCGTAACTGGGGGACAGGTTGGAAAATACAAGAAATAAAAACAAAAAAAAAATATTTTTCTCAATCATAGCTTTTATTAAAAAAAATAGTTTACATGAATTAACATTTACTGGTAAAACTTTTTTCCTTTAGGGTCGTCTTATATTCAGGCTTTTTCTTTTTTTCCTAAGTTAATATTCAGATTATGGGGGGTCGTCTTATAATCAGGGTCGTCTTATAATCGAGCAAATACGGTAATTAATCCTCCAGTTTCTAGTACTATGTATCATTTTACTGCTTCCGTAACCAGAATGCTATAGAAATTGTAGTCTAGGAAGCAATGACTATGTAGAAAATTAAAGCTATGGGGTATACAAACAGTATGGGAAATTAAAAATAAAATGCTGTCTGTAGTTTGGAAGTGAGCTTTTTTTTCCGTAAATGCGGCATTAGAAGCATTTTTTCTAGTCCTCAACAAATGACGAACAGTAACAACATTGTGCAAAAAGCAACGTAGTCAATTTGGGACAGAATGTCCTCGATGATCTCTCACCGAGTTGTAGAACTGTATGCTCTATACAGAGACGGCTTGAAGAACTTGGGAGCGACGCTCTGTTTTTAAGTTGTAAGGTATTTCATGTAATAAATCCTGCTTACTTGTTCTCTGTTGCTCTACGCGAGAATGAAGTGGAGTGTGACATCTCATATTTAATGTAGAAAGCTGGATATGGTGAGCAGTAAAATGCCACACATCTTTCATTCATACATGCCTATTTCGATACAGACTATACTGCGCTAAGTACTTTATCCAGTTTTTTTCTTCGTGGGGTTCTGATCCTTTGCGAAGGAGAACTGATCTTGCTACATAAGCTCAGATAAGTTTTAAGTGCCTACTTTATATTTTGCACAGTGTGTTTTTACTGTTGGGCATTCTTTATTGAGCATATATTTAGTTGTGGGGCGCTAGGGAAGCTTGTGCTGCTTTTATATATGGCCTCAGCGTGTCAACGTCTGTTTTATTGTATCTTTCCTAGTCCTACTGAATGCCCAAACCCCTTCCTACAAATAATTATGTAAATTACGGACTCATTTCTCTTTGAAAGCAATTTTCAATTGCCATGTGACACAAAAGCAGGTTCTGATTGGTAGTTGCCATGGAAGGCTCTTCCTTCATCATATTCAGAAAAAAAATAATTAAATGAGAGGCTAAAGGGCGCAATTAACGTTTTTGTCTATGTGGAACAGCACCTTTAATTTTGTAATACAGATACCGCTACCTGCATACCCATATACTGCGTTTATTTTTAGTAAATGATTTCACAATATGTGATCCATAAAATAATCTGTCCAATCACTGGTTCACACACTATAGCGTCTCCCATACACTTTTGATAAGACATTTACTGCATTTCCGACATCGTTTCTCTAATTGTGAGCAATGCCTATAGGCAAACTTAGCAATATTATTTTACACGAGTAATTAAATAGATTTTTAGCAAGTGGATTTGTAAACAAATGACCAGAAAATTGTAACAACGCAAGCTCTAATGATAATCATTTGAACCACGGGAGCAACACAATGTATAATCCGAATCTCCCACTATATAATTACCCTCATTACTGACTTGCACATTCTGGAGGCCGATATAAAACGGGGCACACGCTTGGTTCTAAAACTGTGGACGTGTTGTCATTCCAAATACCATAAACCCTTCTAACAAGGTCTTCCGATGCTGGAGAAACAATACCAAAGCTATCTAATAGCAGTAAAACCAGCCATCCCCTCAATATACAAAATGTTACACCAGGCTAGAACTTGTTACAAGCATTGCGCAATGTCTCACAGAAGAATACTGAATCTGTTTAGTCCGTTTCTGTAAAAACAGTGGTTTTATAAAAAAATTTTTCTCTAATAGCCTACTGCACATGAAGCTTCATTAAATAGTATAGAAGCCTATAGGAATAATATCCAGTTTCAAGGCTTTCAGAATAATAATAATAATAATTGGAAAACGTAGAATATTTGGAAGCCATATGGAGACTGACAATAATTCTCCTAAATGGGAACTAAAAAAAATTATAAATATATTTCAGTTTAGTACATTATAACATTTCTGTTTTAAATCAGTGAAAAGAAAAATGTCGGTGTGCTAAGCTACCCCCAGGCTCAGTTTTTTGTTTTAAATCAATGTCAGAGTTGAATAGATCTTTTTCCTAAATCCTCCTATTTCCACCAAGGGAGGTGGCACTACTATATAATCAGATGAAGCCGTTGATTTAGCCCCCAATTGATTTATAAGGCCCCTTGAGAAAATGGAGATTGCAGAGCTACATTGATATGGCCAGGTTTATTGCAAAGTTATTTCATTCATGCCTCATTTGTTAACTATAATATAATTAACTATATAGCTTGTATTATAAAACACAGGATTTGATGGGGAAAAAAAAACCAAAAAAAAAAAACCACAGGATTTGGGAAATACTTCTGATTTATTGAATTCTTGACAAATCTGGAGCTTTATTAGTTCCTTTATTCTTAGGCATGGAAATAATAAATACATTACATGTGCCAGCATACTATCTAGATAACAGTGTTTGCCTTTAATTATACTGCTTCACTATAGAAATAACAGATCAATAAAAAACCATTTATAAGTGATCAACCCGTGGTAGAACACCGCGTGGTCTTTAAATTGGAACATGCTAAACTTTTCCGCTGTTTGCGGCGCCACAGAAAGAATAATACGCTTCTTATCTCGGAGAAATGTTTCCTGCCTTAGAATGTAACCTTTATGTCCTTGTCTGACCTTTTCTTTGTTACCTTATGATATCATGTAGAAGATTTGAAGCCTAATCCCAGTGCAGCTCTGACAGATGGGGACTCAAGAAAAAAAAAGTTTTTTTTTTGAAATATATGAATGTGCTGCTGACATTAAGGCGGTTAACCTTATGTTGAGAAAGGTCTGATTGTACAGTTATTTTCGCAGTGATTTCTGTTTGTACAGGGTACAATACAGAAACAGACCAAAAACTATTGATGGCCAAAGAATTGAGTAAGGGTACCATAGCAGGTGTTCAACGCATCAAATTGTATTATGTACAATGAATAGCAGTTAAAAATATATATTTGTTACAATGGATAGTCTCCTTTTTACCAGCTCCATAAAATATTTTTTCTTCCCCAGCATTCCCTTATTTTCCTCTTAATTAACCCCTTAAGGACAATGGGCGGTCCCTAAACCCATTGAAAACAATGCATTTTAAGCCCGTACATGTACAGGCTTTGTCATTAAGGGGTTAATTTGTATCACACAAACATTGTTTACTTTATTCTTGTAACCGAATAGCACCGATGAACCTTGTAGTCAGTTCATTTTTCTTTGGAATGTAATTAAGCCTCATGTGACCCTTCTAAGTAACAGGAGAAGCATTTCTGAAAATGCTACCGAATATATTCACTAATTAAGCGTGTTGGTAAGATCGCGCAAATATTTTACTGTCTTGAAATCAGAGCATCCCTCCTCTTCCCCAACAGAGACCTCTAACATCAACGTTGAGCTGGACCTTTTGAATTCCATCAGAATGCTAAGGAATTGTTCACTAATTTCTCAATATGTTCACTTAATAAATAGAATCATAAGAATAAAGGCATAATGAATTGGACATCGCATACTAGATAGCTCTTTTATCACGGATTCCTGATCATTTTATTCCAAATAATCCATGGCCTTTATGTAGATAATACTTGCAGATCAGGAGTTGGACACTATGGCCTCCACTAGAAATATAATAAATAAATAATGACTGATTGTATTGTGATATTTCTGCGAGAAGCTTTGAACATAGCTCTTCTTGATCATCTAGACTAGGTACCAAAGATAAAAATTAATACAGGGATTATGAGTTAAAGAATGACGTTCTAGTGGTTATTTTCAGCTCTTTAGCAATGTCATCCATTGAAGAGCCATAACTAAGGTTGCGGTTATGTTACTAAATGTTTAGTGCATCAACATTACTGGAATCTTGCACGCGCAGACATTGAACGCTAACCAACACGCTGAAAATCTTTAGAACCACAACATAACCATGACAATCTGACAGATAAATTGTTCTTCGAACTATGTAAAAGCTTTCTGGCATTAATGATTCAACATTCCTAGCCCAACCACCAAACCATTAAAAAGACAAAACGTCGGTTCCTTGCTCAGGAATATCTTGGTTAGCTCAATTAGTTGCAAACATCAGTTTACCACAGCTTAAACCAACATCACTTAAACAGGATTATAATTGATTTATTTTTACTTAAGGCAGGAAATGGCATTTTCTCCAACCCAAATTTCAATCCGCATGGGGAAACGGCTCTAGAAACAGCCAGGCTTAACAGCTGTTTTCGCACGTGAAGTAAAAGGCAGATCGAGCTTCTTAGCATGAAAATCTATCGAGGGTAGACATAAACTCACAATAACAGTTGCTCAACTCTCAGGGGCAATCTAGATATTTATTTAGACAGAATGCAAATAGCTGATTCACTGAAGCCGTATTTATGAGATTAAACGGCAAACATACATTTACATTTCTTGTATGCTATAAATAAAAGTACCAATCAGATCAATGAGTGTTAAAAAAGAGCAACAACTTATGTGCGATAAACATTTCACATATTGTTATGTTATGTTTTCCATCAAGTTTTTCTTTGTTATAATGAAGTCAATTTTAATTATATTGGAGTTAATGATGTCATTCAAAAATTCCTGGTAAAATAACTGGTTTATATTTTAAAAAAGTCACCTGCCTAACTTTGGTGGTTGATTTTTTTTTTGTTTACATCTTTGAGAATAAACAGAAAAGTTTTGGGTGGCTGGTTTCAGTGGCTTTATGATTAGAATATAGTTTAAGGCTCGTGTTTGCATGAAAAGATGCAGGTTTAATTTATTGACATCCCAATGCTGGTCTTAAAGTGCCAGTGCTGATTCTCATTTCCAGTCCTTTTCAGCTAGGGTCTTCTGTTTGAAGCCCCAAGACCTCGATGGTGGTTTATGTTTCTTCTGTCACTTACCTTTCAGCAGTCCTGCGGCGAGTCTCCCTGCTCTGCCACGGTGCGCGCTGCTTTACTGCTGAGCGCCGGAAATGACGTCATGTTCCGGCGCTCAGCATTACAAACCAGCACCGAGACTGAGCTAGAGGGCTCGCAGAGGAGAGAGAGGAGCGTCGAGCGGGTACTGACAACTATAAGTGAAAACCAAAAAAAAAAAAGGCGCTTGGGGCGGCATAGAGCAGCCTCTTCAAAATTGCCGCCTGGGGCAATTGCCCCACTCTGCTCCATGGTAGGGCTGGCCCTGATTACAATTGACTTATAGTAAAGTATACATGTATGTATCAGACTTTAGTACATATGGGACATCTGTTGTGTGTTTTACAAAAGCAGCCCTACAGTACAGGGGTAAAATGGGGTATAGGAACATGATTACGAGAAAAAGCAGACAGACATTTTGCAGTCACAAAGGAATTCCCATAATTGTAAACTGCTTTAGTTTGGGTTTTTTTGTCTTTTTTAAGATCAACAACAGGGTTGAGCTTGATGGACTTTTTAAGATCTAAATTTCTTTGTTACTATGTTTCGGTGTAAGGTTGCCATAAAGAGCGCATGCTTAATTAACTTACATGTAATTCTTCTTAAAGCAGAGAAGCTCTTCTTTAGATTTTTGGTGTTAGGCTCTTTTATAACAGAGTGCTTAAAATTTCAGCTAAATTTGTATCTTAATCTACCTACTACTACATACAGAATAAAACCCAATATGCGATGTGAAAGACAAGTTTGATGAGCTAATGTTATTAAATTCCCTGTATTAACAATGGTATTTGAATAATTAATTTGCAGCTTATGAATAATGCATTTAGTTGATCTAAGTAATTGCAGATTTTTTTCATATAACAGACCTCTAGTGTGTGATATTTGTAGTTAATTATCAACATTAAAAAGGTAATTCTTTTATTGTGGCCTAAATTTCTGATTCAATTCTGGCAAATCACAGTAATTACATTTATTTGTGCTTTATATCAAATATTAGTAATACTGCTGACATTTTCAATATGTAGAACAAATTCTAATAATTGTGTTGTGTGTCTGTAGAATTTATGGTTTAACTCATTGATAACCAAAGCTGGTTTATGATTTATACTATATATTTGTCTTTTCTGCCACTGTCAGATATTTAAAGGTATCAATTAAATTTAATGGCACAACCCCTGTAGATAGTGGATTCCACATCCTAATTTTTTGTTACTGTAAAGAACCCTTTTCTTTGCTATAGGTGAAAATTCTGTTCTTCAATTCAAAATGGATGACCTCTTGTCCTTTGGACAGTCCTATTGATGAAGAAGTCATCAGAGACTAGTTTGTATTGCCCCTGTATTTACTAGGTCATGAATACCGATGTACAATCTTGGAGTCATGTAGAGGTTTTGGAGGTCACTTTGACACTTTTTAGAAGTCAAGAAATGATACATTGGTAGGGGTTAATTTAAATTAGCACAAAGCACCAGGTGCTAGCAATGAAGCTATGGCTGCCAGCCTTCCAGGCTTTGCCCAGATGGATTAAATAAATTGCTAAATGTGGAACAATCTCTGTGGAAATCAGTGTAATATTCCTGCTGAATACACTGCTCTAACCACATCCCCCAGAATTGCCCCAGTTACATCTACACAAATTCCTCAGAGTTGGCCATGGTTGGAAATCTCCAGTTTGCCTATACATTATGCATAGCTGGGGTGAGACCTTCATGATGCATAGTTTCCAAAGGTTTTCACCCCAACCAAAGCTCACTTACAACTCATTGTTTAGAGAATAAACCTCATAAATCATATTAGACACTAGTGACTACAATTATTCCCAATTGCTTCCATTTGGCGTTACTGGGTAAACTACCCTAACTCTACATGCTTGTCAGTGATTTATAAGCAAAACAAACTAGCACTCCGAAGCTGAACAGGGGTGTTGAGTATTTGTAGAGGTTTTACCATATTTCAGTTCCCATAGTAACAAGCAACATTTATTTACCTCCTTAGCATTAACCCATAGCCCCCTACAGCTGGCATAACTCATCATGGTTCAAAGAGAAATTTGTGAATGATTTAAGCGTAATATTTTTTTGCCAAGGTAAGCAACATATCACTTACTACATGTGAACACTGGCACCTTGAATTATTTATGAATATATTATTATATTATATTCGCACATTCACATCTTGTCAAAGTCAGCAATTTTACATCCTGAATAGGGTAAAATCACGTGAAATGGGCTGCCTTAAATGTTGTAGTTCCCCTCACTATGTGCATTGGTGTAAACTACTGCTTTGGCACTCACTGAGTTAAGACATCAAAGACATGTTACTGGTAAAGTGGCATTGCCGTCTCAAGAGAAACTCTGTGTAATCAACCTTGGGAAGGACGTACTTTATCCTCCTGCTGGAACTGAACGTATTGCTTCTGATGTTCATTGATCCAGGAAGTCTTACACCTGATATTTACAGAGCTTGTCATGTACTGAAACATGATTAACATTAATAACATTGTGTCCCTTCAACCTGAAAAATAATTCCTTATTTTGTCCGATGTGATACGCCCGCATCTACAACGTTCAAAAGTTATTTTAAGCATACGTCAAATTGACTCTAGTTTTGATATATTACAACTGCAGACCCTGTTGAAGATCACGTAGATTATACAATATACGATTGTATATGCAGCAGTGGAATTTCAAAGAAGAATTTGACTTGTTTTACAATTCAAAATTGTTTTTTTGTTTTTCTAGTTTAATGGTTTTGACTCACAAGCTAGTAACAACATTTCGCTTGTAGGCAGGAAAACCCTTTCAGATCCCAGACTGACAGCAAAAGCTGTTGATATTTCTAAAGTCAAGAAAGATAACATTAAAACCTTGGATTTAGCAGCTCTAATTGCTTAATTTCCATGTAGAAAGCCCTTGTGTGTGCTTTATTTTAACTGTCATTCATCCTATTTCATCTAAGCTACAACAGCCAAGACCTCATGAAAGCTGCATACCAAATGCAGCTTTGTACAGTCAAAGTGGGGCTTGTCTTGCTAACACTACATAATACAGTCTGTGAGATTATATACAAAATGTCCTTTAAATGCATTAAGGGACAGCCATAAGCCCAACAGCACCCCAAGCAAGAAGCCCCACGCATGCACGCATCACGTCTTGTAATACATTTAGAACACCATTGCAGACATAGAACTCTTATACACATACTCCATCCATTACAGGAGCTTAACATCCAAGGTAAGCACCAGACTAAATTCTACATATTGTAGTACTGGCACCCGGTACTAAGGTATTGTCCACATTGTGCTAACATATATAATAACTAATTAGAATAAAATGGGAATGTCTCCACTACACGTACAAGGGCAAAGGAAAACTTAGGTTGATCATATAAAGCCGTTATCATAGCAATAGCTGTTCTATATTGTAAATGACAATATGAATTGACAGTTCTAAACATTGTGTTTTAGGGAGGGGGTTGGCTGGGGCATCACAAATCAATATACAAGGGTGTGGGGGCATAAATGAACAAAGGGGGCAATACACAAGGTTGTGGGGGGTCATTAATCAATACTAAAGGGGGCCTGGCTGGGCATCAATACACAAGAGGCACAAATACATAAGGGGCAGTTAATGCAAAGCAGTGTAGAAAATACATTTTTTATGCTTCAGTATGGCAGAGCATGTCCCGGTGTGTGTGTGTGTGTTTGGGTATCAGTGTGGCAGAGCCTGTACTGGTGTGTGTGTGTCTGGGTGTCGGTGTGGCAGAGCCTGCCCTGGTGTGTGTGTCTGGGTGTCGGTGTGGTAGAGCCTGTCCTGGTGTGTGTGTGTGTGTGTTTGGGTATCGATGTGGCAGAGTCTGTCCTGGTGTGTGTGTGTGGGTGTCAATGGAGCAGAGCCGGTCCTGGTGTGTGTTTGGGTGTCGGTGTGGCAGAACCTGTCCTGGTGTGTGTGTTTGGGTGTTGGTGTGGCAGAGCCTGATGTGGGGGGTGTGTTTGGGTGTCAGTGTGGCAGAGCCTGTCCTGGTGTGTGTATGTGTTTGGGTGTTGGTGTGGCAGAGCCTGATGTGGGGTGTGTGTTTGGGTGTCAGTGTGGCATAGCCTGTCCTGGTCTGTGTGTTTGGGTGCCGGTGTGGTAAAGTCTGTCCTGGTGTGTGTATTTGGTCATCTGTTTCTTGGCACTTCACTTTCTGTAGGAATACATTTTAACTATTTAATTTTTACTTATCTAGAGATAAAACATCCTCCTAAATGTGTAATCATTTCAGAGGCCAAAGCATTCCAGGCCCAGAAATCAGTGAGAGGAAAAATAAAGGTATTGTGTTATTTACTCTATTTCAATCTGCATTTTTTATTAAAAAGGATTAGTGGCCCTAAATTGTGGCTTCAAGTGTACTGATGTACTCTCAATCCCATCACATAAGATTCTATCTCATACATCAGCCGATCTCTGATGCCATCTTTATCCAGTATACATGGATGGTGAGGAGTTAAGATTCTGTCCATTCCCAGGTACTTATTTAGGCTTTAACACTTTTGGTTACTGGGATTTTAATAATAATGTGGTATTCTGTTATTGTAAAGGCACAATGTAATATAGTTTTAAAAAGAATGACTTATAGCTATTTGGATGGTAAATAGTTTGGCTCAGATAATAATAAAGTGTAAGGGGTGTGGCGTGTGGGGACAAGAGCTCGACCACGCGATACAATGCATGGGGCTGGTGTCCAAATATTTCCACGGCTACTTTTCATTCCCAGTCCAGCCCTGACTTAAAGGATGTGCTGCTAACGTCCTCGTGCCAGATAACACAGCGCACCTTCAGAGTCCATGCCTCGGCTGGCCAGGGCTGTTTTGGTGGCAAAAGGGGGATCTACACAATATTAGGCAGATGGTCATAATGTTATGGCTGATCGGTATATATCTATGAAATACTCAAATCCTCAGAAGAAAGCACAAGAAAAAGCACATGCAGCTGCAGAGACACAAAACCCATGATTATTATTACTATTAATTGATATGTCGCCATCATATTCCATATTATAGAGCACTTTTTTTTACCAGTTATATAATTTTTTTTATATTTGGTAGCAATACTGGGTAATATGTTAAAAATGTAAATCGCTATGTCTCTTTAAGAACACTGTTATAGCATGCCAACAAAGCATATTCAATACTCATGAGATATCATGTACGTATAGTGATATTTGTAGCATGTATATCACTTTGTATGAATTATCTATGCTCTGTGTGCTTGCACAGTGTTTTAATGTATTTACAAAGAGCCTAGGTAAGTACATCTGCTACCACTCAACAAATCCTGTGTAGAATCGTTTGAAATATAGGTCCCAATTGATTATTTGTTTGTTTTTTTCCCTGTGCCTTTTTTTTAATCAAGTCTACTCTTATACGACTATGCTCTTCATTACTAATTTGCATTCTACTGTATTAAGCTTTCTGCTTGATATATTGCCTTGAAATGTGGTTCATCAGGACACATTAATTTACAGTACTACATGCCAATCACATCAAGGTATATCAGGCACTGTGTAATGGGTTTGAAATGGAAAAATTAATATGATCGCAGACATGGCTCCATAGCTCCCCGTGTGAAGCAAGCTTTCCTTCGGAATCCAAGCTTTGTAATATGATTAAGAACAGTAACTGAGGAATACCTTTCAGGATTTGATGATAAAAGGTTGGAAGTAAGAATGAGATGTAGTGTAAGCAAAAGAACATTGCTCTAAATATCATTAATCAAGCTGATTGCTTTACCCCCCGGGCATTAAGGAAAGACATTTATATGCCGCCAGTAAAGAATAAAGGTTGTGTGTTCTTTCTGATAATTTGCTGTCTGCTTTTAACCCTGAAGCTGCTCCAGAAACTCCATTGATTTTACCGCTCCTTGGTGCCAGTCATGGTAGGTCATCACCAGTGGACGCAAAAGTGGTACTGTGGCTCGGCCTGGTGGCAAAGCGATAAAGTGCCCCAAAACTGGAACTGTCTCAAGTAAAAATAGGATGGTTGGGAGGTATGCTGTTAAGCATTCCACATAAACCCATCCCTAGGCTGATGGAAACTTTATCACAAGATGTACATACAATAGGAAATCTCTGTACTTCAGTTTTTAAGATTACATAATTTAAATTCTGGCAAATTCTGAATAAGGCTTTTAATACAAGGTCCAAGTCATTTATTTATTAGCTTTAACTACGTGTGCTTCACCATCAGATGTATTGCATTATAAATCAGAAATATTCCAGGATGCTGAAAATGCAACTGAGTAATAATGTATTATGCCAGGAACATATTTATAGGTTCTGAAGGTTTCTTTTTCCTTCTCTTCTCATTGTGATTCATAGATTGCTAGCTTTATGTAACACGACACCGCCATAACGAATGCATTATATGGTTTTAACTGGGTTAACAAGGGTTTCTATAGACTAAATTTGTGATATTTGGCTGGACCTACAGGGCCATTTAGAAGCAAAGTGGGGCACAGCACACCTGGTGGTGTCGTATAATTATGGTGGAGGTCTACAGACCACAAAGTGGGGGCTGCTTGTGGAATTTGGTCAGCAGCTGCGCAGACCTCTAACATGCCTTGCAGACCCCAATGGTTTGATATATATATATATATATATATATATATATATATACACATACACAGAAATCTCCTTACCTAAGCAGTCTACATCTTTTGTTGTATACATATATCAATTAAATCAATTTATCATTAATACAATTATGTAAATGTGATGCTAAATTGCTGATTGCAGATTACAGTTTAGCGATCACATGAATTAAGAAGTGATCTAATGCCTTATATAAGCACAGTATATACTCGCTGGAAAAATCAGGTTTGCCTCCAGGAAATCAGATGCGCACCCTTCATCTTAATCACCCGCACCCCCCGACCATCCGCAGGCCACTCACAAATCTAATTCCTTTCTTCTATAAACCTAGCATGTACAGTTTAAATGACCTGGCACAAAATAGTGCAAGTACCCTTCAAGTGCTGCGGGAAATACATTATGTGCAGTTCTGAGGTCACGGTTTTGTTTATCACGGAGATGTGAGACATTATGACAGATGCACCAATATGTATTCTATAAGAACTGATGAATAATCCATACAGCTGAAAACAAGGGTAATCTATGGACACTTCTCAGTGACTTAGTTATTAAAAGCACACACAAGAGCGCCCACTGCCTGAATGAAGCGATTCAAAATAATCCAATGTTAACACACACAGATCTGGGAAGGTTGTAGCACACTGCGAACTTCAACTCCTAACATCCTCAGGAAGCTCTATGATTATTTAAATGTTGATGCGTTATTGTTCAACAGAAAAGGTGCTGTCAGAATAGATTACCTATCATCCTCCAGGCACTGTACACAAGGCAGAGGTTTGCGCTAAAGAGGACCTACTATACCTTGGCTCACACATCAATGTAAACATAATGTATTATCGTAGTACTAGAGATTTATAGAATGTAGTGCTAAAGGTTTACTTAACTTACTGGTTTTGCAATAGGTTGGTATAGTGCTGTGATGGTGCAACCAAAACATAACGGTGAACGCCACCGATCATATGCATTTTAAAAGTACATATGACAACTTTGTGTCCGTAATTCATTTTGCATGCAAATATATAGAAGGATCAGTGAGAACCCTTAATATACATATACATTGTTTCCCCAAACCCAAGCTCCTTGGCTTTCAAAAGATGCCTTCAGACAACTCCAGCACCGGCTTGCGTGAGATTGCCTCCTCCTTTAACAAGACCCCCGAGACCCCCCTCTGTGCACGCAGGCAGAAAGGACTCTCACTCATTCCAATGATTTGATGCTTCAAGCAAAATAAACTGGTAGAAATTTTCCGATATTCATGCTTTGTTTTTGCGAAATAAGACTTTGTTCTTTTTGTCCTCCCCTGCCTGGTTCCTCTGAAGCAGACAGTATATTTAAGTACACTGTGCATGCAGTATAACATATATCAGTTTAAGATGAATGCAAGTAAAATGCCTATTGAAACGAATGAGACTTCGACTCCCAGCCTTGTGCTTGGCCACAACAACTTGCAAGGTTGCGAGTTAAAATCCTGTTCACTTTTATGGGAGCTCAACTCTTGTACTTGCAAGTTGATATAGCATGTGAATGCACACACAGCATATTTCTTTTGTACATTTCTCTAGTTCTTTTTCCTGCTTTCTGTTTGATTCATAAATGATGTCGAACTTGTCATTTCAACATCCCAATGCATATCTCAGCCAGCATGAAACCCGGTTATTGATACAAACTGGGTTTCAATTTTGTTGCTTTTTTGTCTGGACACTACAGAACCAATATAACGGCTGGTCTAGCTATTACTTAGCATGTGCCGCATAATAAACCAGTGTGCTATACAATATTCAGAGGGTGAATTGCTTTATGGATAAGGTCACTTCCATGAATAGTCTTCACTAGGTTCACAGAAACATTACCTTCCTCCCTTGTGATTCCTAAATACCTTTTTTTAGGCACCAGAGTGTCTACCAAAGTCAATATCATCACTGATCGGTGAAGCTGAAGCTGAAATATACTTCAGCCCCAAGTGACTGGAACTGATGCCTGTCTCCTTCTTCAGCTGGTAATCTGGAAGGTAGCAGTCAACAAAGTCACGTAATGAAGCGTCACATGACTCCACTCTTCTAGTAGGGCATCTCGCACAGCCGGAAAGTAAGCAGAGCCAGGTGCCTGCCAGTGGTTGGCTGGTGTGTGTTACACTCTCTACTCACACCTGGAAACTCCGGCATGCCCCACTGGAGTCCGGCATGCCCCACTGGAGTCCGGCATGCCCCAATCCCCGCCCACTTCCTCATTAAAAGTAGTCAGTTCCCCCGGTTGACGGCGGGAACACCTACTGATGTCAGCGGGACCGCCCGCAACCCTTCATCAGCTGGACGGCCCACTGACGTCAGCAAGACTTCCTACCTGCATCCCGCAAGGGGGGCTTCGGGTAGCTTCCCAGGTATGACTCTGCTATATGATAACTTTTTATTCTCAAAAGACAAATTGTTGCTAAAATGCCCCTCAAAAACAGGACTTTGCCTGCTCTGGAGAGGTGAATTCAAACCATGGCAAACGGGGCAGAGGACATACAGTAAGTTCACTGTTTGCTCAAGGGGAAAAGCGCCCTAGGGTTTGCACTTCTCAGACTGCTCGTCTCACATTAGGTAGTTTAATTCCTTATTTTGGAGCTTGTAGAGTACTAAAACTAAAAGCTATTTTGAGATTCTTAGTTTCAGGTGTTAAGGAAACATAGGAGCAAAGATGATCAAACAACCACAATCATTTATAGAGCCTTGAATACATGGAATGCTCCTGCGGTTTGGAAAAGTCCATTGGTTGCTATGGTAATTAGACCACTGTTCAGACCACACGCCAGGACCACCTTAATACAAAAGCCCCATAGAATATGAAACTCGCTCAATCATCGTCTGGATAACTAAAGACTTGTATCAATATCACTTTAAGAAGCCCTGGAAAAAATATGTTGGTTACCCTTAATTTGATTTCTAAAAAAAGGTTTAAACTTCTGAACCCCCATTTGTCTGTAATTTTCTGTATGTAAATATCCTATAAAATCTTACATGCTACTCTCAATTTGTCTCATTTAAAGAGAACTAAACAATTAACTATGGAAAATCAAGCACTTTGCGCATGCAATTAATGTAAGGTGCACAGCTGTAGAATCCTTTGTGTTTCTGATGTAGAAAAGAAAGCAATTATTCACATTTGACAAGAAAAATATACAAAACACCGATCAACAGCGATTGCCTAAGAACTCTCTAAATATTTTTTTTCCACATAGATTTTGTAGAAAATAGCTCTGGAAATACTAAGTGTATTTATAAATGCATTATGTCCCAAATTGCAAACTGCTTACCTTTAGTATATATTATTGAAAGGCTTTCACATTTCATTTTTCTATTTTTTTCCTCCCTCTAAAATTAGAGGTAAACATATTGAAATGTGGCACTGTGCTTTTAGTCGTTGACCGATTACCGTTCTCGATTTTCCTCTGCCACAATTAAGATTATGACAAATCTTTATCTTTCATTCACTACACGTCCCATTACAGTAAAAAAATATATATATCAGTAACCCAAAGGCCACATGGAGCTAGAGGTTATAACTTTGCCACCCCATGGGGTTGATATACCTCACAGCTGGATACTTTATACCGATGCCATCAAATAACTAATGATTTGGAGAAGTTATCACTAGATTGCCTATTTTTTAACCTCTTGATCTAAAATTGAATTGAAAAAAGCAGAAAATGAGATGGCCCAGCTTGCATTTATTTAGATAGAACTTGGTGCAGTTAAACAGAAAACAAAAATTATGATTATTTTACCTCCCTTGAATAAGCATCTCTTTGTCAGCATAGATAAATATAGCTTTGCTTTTTAAGATTGATATTTAAGATTAAGATCTTGGTGAAAGTGCTATTTTTTTGGGGGAAAAACATCAGGATCATTCCACCTTTTTTGTACTTTAACCATAGAATCGCAGGGAAAATGGATGGTAAATATAATACTCTACATCTAAGGTTTAATAAAGAAGTGTAAGTAGCTTTAAATGTGAATCTTCCACTCGTGCTTGCTTTACATTCAGAAGTTATCCATAAACAACCCCGGTGTTGCCCAACTGTTTTTTTTACTAGGCATTAAGGAAATTGGAACCAAGACTGATTTGGGGGACTTTGATAAGAAACAAATTTAATTTCTCTGTTTGCCCATAACTTGGCTGTCAAAATTCTTCGTTGTCCCCCTGACCCCTGAATATAAATAAAAATAACAAAATACAGCATACAAATGACCAACACAGTATGTTTCTGTTGGCACAAAAAGTATTACAATATGAAAAACCAAGAGGCTCTGAGCGTTTTCTTTCTCAGTATTAGGACAACCATTAGTATCTGTGATTTCAATATGTCATCTGCTATTAATACGCCGAACGAAGTGAAAAGAAATAAACATCCGTCATCGTAAGCCATAAGCAATTTTTGTTAGTATAGCGGAGGCAAAAATCTATATTGTGCCGATGTTCCATTAATAGAACATTATAGAAGTGTTGCTTTTCACAGGCTGTAATTTAGTAACGTGTATTGACATCGTGTCCTTTTATGAGAAACTAGCAGGTAAGCAGACTGGAAGATAGACAAAGGACAGGAGCTCGGATACGTCTGTGCTTTAATAAAAATTCTGCAATTGTTATAACACACAGTACATTAAGTAGAAATTGCAATGGAAAAGACTGTGTGCTCTATTGCATTCAGGATGATCCAGGTGGCAATGAGGCGCAAGAGTCAATCATTCTAGGTCACTAAGTAAATGATACATAGATCTGTAAAATAAGCAATAGGGGTAGAGGTGCTGGCTGCCCTTTTTCTCTAGTTAACCCCAAAATATCCAAGAATGCAAGTCATTTAACCATTTGGATGATCAAACGGTGTGTGAAAAGCCTGATCCCACTGGACAACTCAACTGCTTTATCACATCATCTACAAGTAGCCTTCATGTACACTATTAATGGACAGTGTTAACATTTGTTTTCACTTGTTAATAAAATGTTTACATAGTGGTATTTCGTGTGTTAAAAATATTTGTGCCAACCAATCAGATTCTTCATTTATATAAATAGGTGTTTTGTGGATTGTAATACTTACATGTGTCTGGCTTGTGACAGTTGTGACCTTGCCGGAAATACTGAGGGTTTTCAATAACCGGGATCCGCGTCATTCCAATCACAACGGTATCTGGTCCGGCATCTAGCGATGATGGGGTGGTTATTCCATGGTTTATGTGATGCAGAGGACTGGCGGAATCTTCTTCCCCGCTAATAACGGCCACGGGTCCTAAAATAAGCATAATTCCGTTAAAAAAAAACTATTCATAATGAAGACTTAGTCTGAAAAATGCTTTGGTGGCTGTGAGTGTTTTAGGAACATCAACAGTCATCATTCTAAAATTCATGCAATACCGCAACACCATAAAAAAGAAAAGTTAGTTAGATATCTATGAATTTATATAGCACCATCATATGCTGCAGCGTTTAAAAAGTTATAACAGGATATAACAAGTAGCGCTTCACATAATGATTTGGATTTACTGAACCAAGGTAAACAAGGCCCTGCCTAAATGAGCTTACAAATCTAGAAGATATATTGGTCACATTGCTAAAAATTAAATAACGCACATATACTTAAACTGTTCTGTAATAATAAGCATCCTTTATAACTGACTGTTAGCATACCCATTGCCTAGGGACCTCACATAGAATAAAAGTATTAGTTATGTAACATATTTTTAGTGAATATGTTTTTTTGGGGGGGTTTTGTAACTGCAGCAGTTACAAATAACTTTTAACTTTAGCTTAGGTTTCTCTCCAAGACTTTGAGTGTCCGTGAGCAAAGTATCTCACGCCTCCGGCTCTGAAAGGGTTAATCCGGTGACTATTCTAGAAGCGGCTGATACGTTCTTATTAACCAACATGGCCAACACCCCTTTGACACAATCCATGTGAAATGGTGTGTCTTATTTATTGTAGCATTTTAATTTAATACATACACAGTCAACTGGGTCAGCGAATACTACCGGGAAATACAGAACTAATTTTATTGTCTGCGGTCTTTGTCTTTTGGCTAAGCCATTTACCCGCTTCCAGTTCTGCAGAACACGACACAAATGCATTCCCTGGTTATTGACTATGCTACGCTTTAATCTGCTTCCTCCTGCTGATACTCCTGTGCACTGGAGAGAAGATATATCAGAAAACTGATAGGCTAATTAGAATATTGGATTCCTGGCCTAGTTTACAAGTCATTCAATTGAAGCAGTGTGTATTAAGAGATCATTTCACACTAAATGTATTTAATTTTTTTGTTGCTTGCATTTTTACAGGCGATTGCAAATAGGCATTAAGAATTTATTTAAACTGGATGCTTAGGGAAATCATAGAGGAATAGTCTAAAATGCAACAACATAACAGGTATTTAAAGTTTAGTAAAACAATGTATAATGTTATCTGGGATGTTCTTGTTTTTGCAATACATAATTACGTAATACCCCAAGGTAGGCAAGTCATATGAATCTAATATATGCAGTAGCGTACCTAGCGGGAGGCGGGGGCGGTCCGCACCGGGTGCCGCTCATCAGGGGGGTGCCAACTTGCACCCGGCACCCCTCCAGAGACGGACAGTAATGTCCGCCGCTGGAGGAGCAGGCTTGCAAGGGAGCGGTATCGGAGGTCTTTAACAGACCACCGGCTCCCTTGAGTGATTTTAAGCCGGTTCAAGGATCTCCCTTGAACCCGGCTTAAAATCACTCAAGGGAGCCGGAGGTCTGTTAAAGACCTCCGATACCGCTCCCCTGCGATCCGCGCGGCAACAGCTGTTGTGCGCCGGGGTTTGTTGTCAGATCCCGGCGCACAACACTGAAGCCGCGCCCACCGCTGTCCGTGCCCTCTGACCCGGAAGAAGACAGAAGAACTAAAGAAGAAGAGGAGCGAAGAGCAGGAAAAGGAGCTGTAAGGAGAGGAAAGGTAGGAAAGCATACAGTGAGAGTGGATTGGTGTATGTGTGTGGATTGGTGTATGTGTGTGGATTGGTATGTGTGTGGATTGGTATGTGTGTGGATTGGTGTATGTGTGTGGATTGGTGTATGTGTGGATTGGTGTATGTGTGTGGATTGGTATGTGTGTGGATTGGTATGTGTGTGGATTGGTATGTGTGTGGATTGGTATGTGTGTGGATTGGTATATGTGTGTGGATTGGTGTATGTGTGTGGATTGGTGTATGTGTGTGGATTGGTATGTGTGTGGATTGGTGTATGTGTGTGGATTGGTGTGTGTGTGGATTGGTATGTGTGTGTGGATTGGTGTATGTGTGTGGATTGGTATGTGTGTGGATTGGTATGTGTGTGGATTGGTATGTGTGTGTGGATTGGTATGTGTGTGGATTGGTGTATGTGTGTGGATTGGTATGTGTGTGGATTAGTATGTGTGTGGATTGGTATGTGTGTGTGGATTGGTATGTGTGTGTGGATTGGTATGTGTGTGGATTGGTATGTGCGTGTGGATTGGTATGCGTGTGGATTGGTAAGTGTGTGAGAGTGATGGGTGTTATGCTCTACCATTTCCAATGTATTTTTCATTATATAATTAAGTACATATATATAAGTATATAATATATAAATATATATAAGTACATCATAACTCCCATCACTCTATACTGTTCCATACAGTGGCAGAGCTGGGAGACAGAGGCCTTGCACCCCCACCGCAGGACTCCTGAAAGGTAAGTGAACTTCAAAGAGGGAGAGGGTAGATAGTTAGGAGGGGTAGATAGGTAGAAGGGAGTGAGAAGGAGTAGATAGGGCAGAAGGGAGCGAGAAGGGTAGATAGGGCAATCATACTCCTATCATGCCAAGTCTGCGAGTGCCTTCTGGAATCTGGGTATGCCTGGGCATGATAGGAATGTGATTGCTGTTAACAATTATATATATATATATATATATATATATATATATATTGTTATTTAATTGTTTTGTCCTATTTTGGTGTGTTACTTACTTTAAATAAAAGTGTTAGATCTTTTTATGGTGTGTGTGGGGGGGTCATATTCAGTTTCGGCAAGGTAGTTTTAAAGTGTGTGTGTGGGGGGGGGGCCACATACAGGATCCGCCCCGGGTGCCAAATACTCTAGGTACGCCCCTGAATATATGTTACATACTGTATTTAATTCATTATAAGAATTATGGGAGATCCAATTTAGGGGTGTTTGTACCTTATATATATATGATACGTAATATGTTACGGATGATTGCAGCATAATAAACAGCTTTCATAATCAGCAGACAAAATGTACTGCCTCTAAATCGCCAAGCCCATGCATCACAAAATCCCCAAATGTTTCCTCCCACTGAGTGCATAAGCGATGTCTGTTTTACCCCTAGACTGGCACTGTGCACACACGTGCAGAAACCCTGTGGGACAAAGGTTGGGGCAGCCAGCCATAATTTGATAGGAACAGTTGGCAGGAGAGTTTAGGTTTCACCCCAACATTGTCAGATTCCTCCAGATAAAACAGGCTGAGCTGGCCCTGTTTAACGTATATTTTAAAGGGTAAGAAGATTTTGGAGAAATCTCACTGATTTAACTATGCATTATACAGGCCCAGCCAAGCTCGTTTACAGCAGAGGCTTATTCAGTCTAGTATAGTAACGTTAAGGAGTTCAAACCACCACTCTCCTGAAAATTGTCCTACCAACTCTACCTTTAGTGAATAAACCCCAAAGTCTCTGGAATAAACCCTGAGGCGGATCTACACTAAGACACTGACAGTTTCTTTATTAGGGCCAACCTAGCCATATGGTACATAAGGCAAAGCTTGGTGTTAGACCAGTCCATGACATATAAATTTAGCCAGCAGAAAAAAACAAACAGCAATATAAACAAGTTAAAAAGAACTTTAGCGCAGAAGAGTAAGTCAAATTCAGATACATATACACTAAACTCTGTTAATGTATAAAAACACTAAGCAAACAATAAGAATGTGATTCCATTGTTCCCATTGGTGCAAAAGCTTGCATTGACTTATTGTCACATTATAAATAAGATTCTGTGATTTCCAATGTTTGAACACATTCATCACCCCAATGATGTCTCGAAAAGTTACATCAAAGCACCAGCAGCAGCAGCATATAATCTATGCATCAGAAAATTGTTCTCCAAAGTGAAATTTCAATGCAGGAGCTTATTGTATATTTTGCATACATATTAAACTCTGTGTCTGACGCAATCACTAAAGCATGGTGTCGTTTTCACAGATCTATGCCACAGCGCTGGATGTTAGATCCAATATCCGACTGATTCTGGCAGTTTAAAATGTGGCATTTTCTGTTGACAGAGGAAAGAGGATAAAAGTTGCAGTGAGTCATATGCTGATAAATCCCAGGCTCACGTGCGCTTCAAGTGACTCACTGCAATAGTCTTTAGATCACAGCAAATAAACGTTCTGTTGCTCACTGATGCAAGAAAAATGGACCTGAAGCCAAACAGGCAATTCTCAGAGAAAGAAGTCACAAATAGCAATTGTATTATTGACGCAACCCTGTGCCTTATGGTGCTTATGGGTGTATTTTAACATAAATAGCATCACGGTGTGACAGTAGAGCGGATTTTATATATGTGCATCATCATCTATAAGCAACAGTTTATCAGTCAGTGCTTTGTTTACCCTTTAATGTTCTTTTTTTCTTACAGGGGCAGAAAGTATCTAAAATCATTTAATGGTATTTTATAGGAGACAGTTGTTTGAGAAAGGTAAGGCTGCTGCAACTTAAGAGGCCGCTATTTGTAGCATTATCTGACTATTGTCTATTGGTCTACTGGTTTACGTGGTTTACTTGAAACTGAAAACATCAAAACAATAGAGAGGAGGGAGATCATAGTTTTAAAGTAATCCTGCCATACTAGTCAGCCATATCCCAACATTTCAGGTGTCCAAATCGGGAGGGAGGTCTATGGTTGGGACCCCTCACTTGCAGAAGTGTTGTGAGGAGGCCACATGGGAGCTGCAAAGTAGGGTTGTGCTGCAACACAACCTCCATTGGTTGAGCTCCCTGGCTTGGTTAGGGGTGATCCGAGATTTTTTTTTAACCAGCCATGATCCATCCGCCTGCAAAATCAGGAACAGTAGGGCAGCTACACAGGACAAGGTCAGAAAATCGGGACAGCCCTGAGAACACTAGGACCCCTTAGGAGGTACGGTACACATCCAGGGGACAGCATAGTGTTAAAACATTTACACTGTATATTCCTTAACAATGGGCCTGTGGGGGTCTTTTGGGGACTAGAAACTGGCACAATACTATTGATAACAGATGCTTCTTGATCTGGAAAGAAAGCATTTTTCCATAAAAGTGGGCTTTATTTTCTACCTATTTTTTATTGTTAAAAAGAATGAAAAAGTAAATTGAAATGCTGCACTTCTTTTTATCGATGTGAAATAAAACTATATCCTTTGAGAGTACACCATGATGTTATTGTTTTTAATAACAGAACGCATAGCGTGCTGTTCACTACTAGAAGACCATCAATAAGGGGGGGAAACGTCTATTAATATTGAAAGCTCAAGGGGTTAAAACAGAGTAGGATTTTTAGCCGTGCGAATAGAAATATGGGGTGCCCAAGGAAATAAGACATCATGTTTAATGTAGTGACAGAATCAATAAACCATCTGAGTTCGGAGATGAAGCACAGCACATTAAAAATAAAACATAAAAGTACATTTTGAAAAGAGAAAAAGGTAACTATGAAGAACGGCATCTTATTATTTGTGTACATTCAGTATCTGCTCCGGGGGACACGTGTGGGAGAAGATTATTTAACACGTTAAGGTTCAGCTCATACCACAATCAGGACGGTCTCTTAAAGCCAGTTTCATTCACTGATAAGGTTGTCAATCAACCAGAGCCATTTCTTGATTTTTATTTGTGTTTTTCTTTCTTTTTTCCGTCTTTTGAATCAATAGTGAAGGAAAGAATGAAAATGGTTAGGGGTGGTCGCAGTAGATGAGCGTCAATAGCAGGGACGTGAAAAGAAAGCAATAGTCACAGAGCAGTGGGAAAAGTTAGCATTTCTAGTGTGTAATGTGGTTTCCTACAAGGTAGAACAAGAGTAGATTATATCTTTATTGGCTAACAGTGCATTGCACTGCTAGCTTTCAAGAACACTTAGGCTGATAACATGCGTTAAGATAAAAAGAGACTTAAGTGGTCATGAAACACCTTGTCCATGCCAAAGATATTTTATCTGTTATACCACCGTGTTCAAGTTATCTCCTGCCAGCTATTCTATCCTCTGTTTAAATTATGGAATGCCTTTATACACAAGAGTGTTTGTGAGTATGATATAAAAATATTAAAGGTTAAAGTATCAAAGATGGAAAAGTAAACAGCAGAGGTAATGGAATTATGATTTTTAAACTGAACTAACTGGGGTCACGTACCATTTTGCACCAGGAAGACACTTTATACATACTCCTGTAAGTGCGGTCACCTTGGCAACTAATGCTCATGCCAACTCCCGGCTTATTACACATGTTAATAAATGTATTGGCACTTACCCAGCTTTTAGCAGATCTGGTGATTAACCACTTTAGAACTGTGCTTTACACATGACCATCTGTGCCTCAATGGGAACCATTATGCTCATCCAAACTATGGTTGACCATAATGTTGGATAACGTTCACAAGTTGAATTTCAGAGATTTCTCAGTGTTTCTCCCACTCAAGCTAGAGGAGGCCAACACTCTCATCAATCTCACCAACAGCTGAATGTGATAGCAAATGTAACATAGTAACATAGTAACATAGTTCATAAGGTTGAAAAAAGACCAAAGTCCATCAAGTTCAACCTATATACATATTGTGTCCCTACCGTGTTGATCCAGAGGAAGGCAAAAAACCCTTATGAAGCAGATGCCAATTGCCCCATACCAGGGGGAAAATTCCTTCCCGACTCCAAATATGGCAATCAGAATAAATCCCTGGATCAACGTTCTGTCCCTATTAATTTACTATCCATAACTTGTGATATTATTGCTTTCAAGAAACACGTCCAGGCTCCTTTTAAACTCTTTTATTGAGTTTACCATTACCACTTCCTCTGGCAGAGAGTTCCATAGTCTCACCGCTCTTACTGTAAAGAACCCCCGTCTGTGCTGGTGTAGAAACCTTCTTTCCTCCAGCCGTAGAGGATGTCCCCTTGTTATAGATACAGTCCTGGGTATAAATAGGTCCTGGGAGTGATCTCTGTACTGCCCCCTTATATATTTATACATAGTTATTAAGTCCCCCCTAAGCCGTCTTTTCTCCAAACTAAATAACCCTAATTCTGATAATCTTTCTGGGTACTGCAGTCCTTCCATTCCCCTTATTACTCTGGTTGCCCGTCTTTGAACCCTCTCCAGCTCCACTATATCTTTCTTGTACACTGGTGCCCAGTACTGTACACAGTATTCCATGTGTGGTCTGACTAGTGACTTGTACAATGGTAGAATTATTTCCTTGTCATGGGCATCCATGCCCCTTTTGATGCACCCCATGATTTTATTTGCCTTAGCAGCAGCTGCCCGACACTGGTCGCTACAGGTAAATTTACTGTTAACCAAGACTCCTAAGTCCTTTTCCATGTCAGTCGTCCCCAGTGTTTTCCCATTTAATACATATTCCCAGCCTGGATTTTTCTTCCCCATGTGCATAACCTTACATTTATCCGTGTTGAACCTCATCTGCCACATCCCAGCCCAAGCCTCCAACCTATGCAGATCCATTTGTAATCGTGCACTGTCCTCTATTGTGTTAACCACGCTACAGAGCTTAGTATCGTCTGCAAAGATTGATGCTTTACTATACAATCCCTCTACAAGGTCATTAATAAATATATTAAAAAGAATAGGACCCAAAACTGACCCCTGTGGTACCCCACTAGTAACAGTCACCCACTCAGAGTATGTACCATTAATAACCACCCTCTGTTTCCTATCACTGAGCCAGTTACTTACCCACATACACACATTCTCCCCCAGCCCAAGCATTCTCATTTTATGTACCAGCCTTTTATGTGGCACCGTATCATGTAGTCAGCATCAGCTGTGGAATACAATTCCCATAATAATAAAATGACCAATGTATGCGTAGTTCTACCCAATGACAGCAGTTATCATACATTGTTTGACTTTTGTAAAACCTGTACGCATTTAACACACTGGATGAATTAAGCATGGTTCCACCAGCCTTAGTGAATTGAGAATCCTGTACTTGTTAGTAGGCACCATAGTAATAAGTTACATTTTTAGCAATTTTTCTGTAGAACACAGCTATAAATATTTAGAAAGCAGTATGCCTCAGTTTTGTCTGTCCATCATCACAACAAAATAGGCTATTTGCACTGTTGGCGGTTTCCCTGTGGGTGGTTGTAGTTGACCTTTAGGTCAGACAGGAACAATCTAAGGAAATATTTGTTGACTTGTCCACTGCTGTTCAATCAATGTTTAGCGACACATTGTCCGTGAAAGGGCTCAGTAGGAAACGTAGCACATTAATCTGTCATGCCAGCCTGACGTTGTTGACCATTGGACATATGCATAATAAAGGTTGGGGGACTTGAGAATAAGCTAATGACATATTGGTGGCTTTCACAATGTCATATTTTTTTTCTAGCCTTTATTGCTGCAATTTAATGAGAAGCCAAAAAAAAAGCGTATTATACATGCCCACATCTTCTTTCGGTATTAAGCTATTGCTAATTTTTTTTATAATTAAAGATGTAAAGTATAATTGCTTAAAAGGAATAATATTAATGACCAAAGGTGACAGGGTTCTATTAGAAAGTTCAGCGACCGTCATTGAGCTTCTTGGCTAAGGTTGTCACTAATTTTACATTACCTGGACACATTTTAACCCAGGCCTCTTAAGGTTACATGTTTTGCTCGTAAATTAGAAAAAAACTGTCAGTTTTATTCCCTATTGCTCATGCTATTACACAGCTGGTCAATATATGACAACCCAACAGCCTCTACTTCCTTGAAATGTCTAATGAGTTGGCATTTGAATCTGTATAAACAGATGGCTAATAATCAGTGGTTAGCAGTCCTAATGGATTTGGCTTTAATTTTTAAACACTAAAGGACCCCTAGGAATCTTTGGATGTCACTGAGGTTGTTCACGTTCAAGACTTAACAATGTGTGCTGTATACTGATTAATACTAATTGTTAGACATTGATTCCAGGGTCCTATATGCTGGGCTCCTTGATATACAAATCTCAAATATTAATTCGCCATATCTCAAAACTTAATCACTAAAAGCTATGTTGCTTGGGCCTTAAAATCCTCCCGTGAATTATAGTTAAATATAGTTAGACTGTGGTTGAAGGTGAACATTGACAGCAGGGGCACATAATGAAAGTAAAGATGGAATTGACTAAATCAATTTTCTTAATACTGTAAATTGGTTGTTTCAGGCAGCATTCAATGGGACAACATATGAAGAGCATTCATTTATTTTATTTTTTTTGGTCAGGAACATTGTATGCCAATCAGGAATGGCATTTTCCCTTGGGTCCAATAGGAATTATCAGGTGACAGCTTTGCCAACAAGTCCATGGGCTCTTTGGCACAACCCTAAGCTTAGTCAGTTTCATGGCCCATTGAGTGTTGTACTCTGGCATACGCCAAGAAATCCGCAAAGATCATTGCTGCAGCCTCTGCCAAGGGCAGACAGCGAGAAAGGGGGCAAGCAATTCACTGTGCCAACTCCTTTAAGCCTTTATGAAAGGTAAGCAGGAAACAAAAACACGTTATTTTGTACGAAAATAGCAAAGGGAAACCATTGTTGTCATTAAGTGACATGGAAACTTTAGATATAGTGTGTGGATGAATAACACATATCTACCGTGGTTTTCAGTGCATGGCCTACACACAGGTAGCTTCAAAAAGCTATTCTTCCAGCAGTGGGAGAGTTTTAGGTAGTCTCACTAGGGACATTCTCGGGTATTGTGGTGATATAATTTACTCTCCATCAAAAATTATCGTGATGATGGATGGTAGAATTACATTTTTTGGGTTAAAGGTTGGGCATTGTTCATATCAGAGAAGTTTTTCAGTGTTTTAGTTTTAGGGCAGGACTAACTAATGTCCACTGCAGCAGGTCTATTCCATCAGATAATAGTTGTTTACAATATACTGGAGTCCCTGAATTAAATATTAAGGGTTCCTATTCTAGGAAACAAGAGTCTCTATCTGCAGCGGTGTGTTGCCTTCTAAATTATAAGCATGCCATGTCAACAGCGTCAGATTACTTTGTCAGTAGGTACAGAGCTGATTTACCACATTGATTAACGCTGCAGAGCATATAGGTAAGAGCTGTATATGAATTAGGAACATAATAATGTGTTTGGCAGGGGTGAGGATGTGATCATTGATGTTCCTACACAATAAATATTACATATTTCTTTATTTCTTTGCAGCTCTGAAAAAGGATTCACAGTTTCAAGACACAAACAAGCAACATGGGGAGCCGGTTCTTTAGCTTACAGGACTACAACTAGGTAACAATATATTATAATATAAAATGAACCTGCTGTTACAAAGAAGGAGAAGCGGAGGGTAAAATATTAGCTTTGGAAAATATTTGGGGATATTTATTTATTGATATTATCATTTCAAGACTTAGAGTCTACTTAGAGACTTAGTCTCTGCGTAAAACTGGACTGTCCAAGATTCTGATGAACTATGATTTGTGCGCTGCTTTCCTAGACTTTGGAGGGGTAAGAATAGCATACAAGGCATATTGTTGTTCAGACAGCTAAATGACACAAATAAAGCATTATTTGTAAAGCCTGAATTCATAGAATGCATGCAGAACTATTCCGTAACAAGGACAGATGTCGTTAAATCCATGGAAACAGATCATCTCCTTTAAAAAAAACATGACCGATGATGTAATAAAAACAAATCTTAAATAATTTTTTCATAAACCATCAGGTTAGTTAAGATACATTCCTCAACATTTACACACAGCTGGCAAAGATTGTAATAAAATGAGAGTTTATAGCTTTGTATCATGACTGGCTTAACATAATTCATTTCTTTATTTACAGTTGTAGTCATGGAACAACAATTTTCCCGGTAAACAAATCTTTGAGATAACCCATCGACTCTGAAAATGTTAGTACGTGAACACTTCTTTGAAGATCTTCAAAGACTTTTGCTAAGCCCAGTATCAATTCCACTTTACTCCAGATAACCATTACTTGAGTCTCGATTCACTAGGAATTGGGCTGTTTCAAACGACAAGTCAGGAGTCTGTTTCCTGAGATGTAGCATTTCTCCAGTAACAACCTGAGAATGATCACACAAGATGATCTGAGCAATACAATGGACTTGTGCATCCTGATTCGGATTCCCAGAAGCCAGAATTATGCAGACGAATTTGCAGAAAAAAGTGCAGAAATGCTTCTTTTTTTTCTGTGAATCTATCTGTACAATACCGGCACCTTGAAGTACTACTACAAAAAGGAGCCCAAGCGCGTACCACAAAGCCTCTCCCCTGTTCCTCCATTAGGAGGGAGGGGGAGTACAGGGAGGCTATACCCTTTTGAGGAAGCACTCCAGGAGGCCTATATAACAGAGTTGATCCTGGAGAATGAAGACATAAGAACAAGAAGAGGCAAGAGAAGAAACAGAGCTGCTGAAAAGAGGGCAGGGACATGGAAGCAGTCAACAAAGAAGAGTGTGAGAGAGAGAGAGTGAATGAGAGTGTGAGAGAGCATGAGAGAGTGAGAAAGCATGAGGGAGTGTAAAAGAGCATGAGTGATTAAATAAGGGGATAGTGTCTGCTTCAGATGAATTAGGGTGAGTTTTTTTATTGCATGTATTGTGCCCCAGAATGCATAAGATAAATATGTGTGAGGCCCAACAATAAGGCCCCCATTACCCCTGGATGGTCCTGGGATCAAGTGGGATTGGTTGGAGCCACATTTATGCATCACAGAAAACCAGACAAAGTGTTAATAGCTGGAAACATTGCATGTAAACCATGCATGTCAGCAGTCACTAGAAATAAAACTTGTTTTATAACATTTTTTTGCTTTGTTTCAATTATTGAAGCATCATCAGTCCAGAAATGTGCTAAACACTCATTTTATTTTCCCGGTGACACCATTAGTCAACTGTATTCTTTTCACTAAATTCCTCACTTTGTTTTTCACATCATCAATGTTTTAAAAGTAGATTAAATGGATGTTGAATGCTTTTAAGAAATATGTTAATTCCTCCCAGGTTGTTGAGTAATCGCATTAACTATGACATCATCCTCACAAAATCTGAAACTTTTTTTTTAAAGTGTCATGTATGATATTTTTCAATGGTTTTGTTTAAGCTGCAGCTATGAGTCATTTGTTTTTATTATAAAAAAAATTGAAATGTTAATTACTTGGATCTGATTGAAATTTAAATAACATTTTGCCTTACAATCGTCATGGCAACAACAAAAATGTAAGAACAACAGTTTTGGAACATTAGAGTCTAGTTTAGGAAAAATAAAATTTGTCAGGTCAAACTTGAGACTTGTTATGCTGATCAATGATTCAGGATTATTTATGCACATATATATGAATCCTGAGAGTTCTTTGCAAGCCAAAATAATGATGGATATGCATGTGAGAAGCCAAATATGTACTTGTAAAATGTTTTAGTTCACGTGCTATGCATGGTTTTTTTTTTTCTTATTTTTAATGTATTTTCCTGCTGCTTGAAAATGATTGCTTATTTTGTGCATTTTTATTACAAAGGAATAAAATAATAAATAATAAATAAAATGCAATTTTCATCTTCATTGTTCTAAAATGTTATTTATTTATTTATTTATTAATTGTATGTATTTTTACCCCACGGTAGTAATCTGTTGTTTGTGTGTAGTGGATACAAACCAGAAAATATGTATTTTTGAAGAAAAAAATATTATATTAAATATACAGCTGGACTGGACCTCACCTGGTGACCGTTATATGAGAAACATATGACTTTTGAAAGAGATTAGTATTCAAAGTCCCAACATTGTATGACAGATCACCTATTTGCGGGACAGAGCAAAATCATAACTCTTCAGTGTAAATCGGGGCAGTTGTGGGGTATGTTTTGCTCGTGTAACTTCAGAACTACGTGTGTATATGAGGGTGGTGTGAAACTGTTTGCACAGCTTCTGTCATAGAATGAGACACTGTCATGCCCTGTTATCATCAATAACTGAGAAAGGTGAATGAGAAGAGGGAACAGAAGGTGTTATATAGTCCAACTTTATAACCACTGCTGAAAATGTTTTGCTACTATCTCCATAGCACTGAAGAATATATATTGAAGCTTCCTTCTTTTAATGGCCATTTTTGGGAGCTTTTGTCCTCCACTCTTCCCTAGGAACTCAGAAAGTTTGCTTGATACGAGTGTATCACATAGTCCCTCTTTGGTGATATGAAATGTTTGGAGGTATGAGCTTACACTGTTCTCTCCAAGTGGTGGGAAGAATGCAGATAATTTGCCATGATGGATTAGAAGATCTGGCCTCTCATGCACACATACAACCTCACTTTTGCGAGGAAAAAGTCTTTGGAGCTATGAATTCATTCGTTTTATGTACACGTGCACGGCTCACGTAGGTAACTGAAATGCTTGTGTCAGAGTCAAGTTTGATTTTGCTTTACATCTGGGTTTGCATGATGCTCATAATTGGGTAGCACCAGGGGGTCTCACGCTGCCCTCACTGTATTGAGCACTGCACTGTAAAATAGCATGTAACACAGTTATCTCTGTTACATATTATAGCTTATTAGAGTTACTGAAACTAAAACAAGGATCAATGATTTTTGCATTTGGTCATGGGTGAAAGAAAAGTTTGGAGAAGACCATTTTAGAATTGTGAACTACAATAGTGTTGAGTTGGTAGAACATCCTTCTCTAGGGCCCTATCCATCGACTGTTGCCATATATGAGTACAATAATGGACTTATGTATCATACTACTTTTTACTACTTACTAGTATTTCAGTGCGAAAATAAAAGCAATCTTTTTTGCATACATATTTTATTCTCATCCATCTACAGTGGACCCTCTGGTGGTCTTTGAATAAGCTATTGCCTTTTCTTTATTGTTGTCATCTGGGTACCAGATCATTGACCCCCACATCTAAGGACCCTGGGACAGCCACCACAGCACGCATGGTTCCAATTAAAACGTGGCTATTTGGTTTCAAGAGGTTGAGGGTCTGCAAATATTTCATTTTGTAATGTTCAGTGCTTCATTCCTAGAACGTCAGGATCTACCAGTTATTTAGTAAACACTTTCACCCTTTTTTGGATACTCTTACACGAGTCATTTTACTTTTAATATATTCTAGTTCTGCACCATCACCTTAGGTCTCTTTCCCAATATTAAAGGTTAAAGCTTTTCCTATTCCAATGTTAAAGACAGCACTGGAGAAAATGGACCTTGATTATGAACATCCCACAAAAAATGTGATAGGCATATTTTCTGGCTAAAGTATTACTTACAGTATATTGCTATAATTATTCTCTTTTTAGTTGCTCATGTAGCAGAAACCGTCAGCATGCAGCAATGCTTAAATATACCAGTAGAAACGCGTGTTAAGCTCTACAGATATAACAATTCTAACAATGACAGTTGTTTTGTTCTTCTTCTTATTGACACAAAGTATTGCATCATACACTTCTTTCTTAACGGTTCTACTGACATCCTACACATATAAAATGAGGACATCTGAGGGGAAATACCTTATTACACTGTTATAAAAATGAAATCTCAGTGGGCGTATGTGTCAAGCATCAGAAGAAGGGTTTTTTTATTTTTTACATGTTATTCAACAGTTGAACACTCAGAGCAATTCCACTTTTCTCCTTACAAATCATAGTGCAGTCATTAAAACAAAGAATATATTATAAACTACACAAAAGGAGCCTGGTTGTTAACTTGGCAATGAGTGTTACTACAAACTTGGTTCAAGCAGATTATAAATAACAGCCTTTCTCATGGCTTCAATCATCTTATATCACTCATCAAGAGAGGCCATTTTTACTCAACAGCTACGGTCAGATTGCTACACTGAAGCTCCTTAAATTGCAAGTAGCTGTGACTATAGCGTATAGTCATTTATTTGGATACCGCTCTTTCTCAATGAATCTTGAGATGCAATCCTTGAGATATTCTATCCTATCCACAGGAAATTGTTTTTCGTTATGGATATTCAGAAGACCCTTGAGTCCAATGATACATACAGGTCCACTCCCTACAATCCATTAAGTGCCTTATAAATCTAGTTATATTTCCTTCATGCTTGGGAAAATACTCGAGTCAACTGAAGAATGAAATCATCAAAGATTGAACCAATCGTTCTTCAAAATTCAAGGGAAGTTGGCAGGCTAGCCAGAAGCAGATAGTCTTAGATGACCGGTGAAGAGAATCCCAAACTCAAATACACATAGAATATACCTGTTTCCCTATACCTGGCCTTATCCAACGTGTAATCAGTGCTAAAGAAAGAGTACAAGTTTCTGAAACGTTCATGAAAGTTGATAACATATGCATTTATGGGGAGAAAGAAAGCAAATTATTCTTAACTCTTTTTATCCCAACAAGATGATCACATGACTTCTGGAACTTAAAAAAGGTAGCTTTACCAAGCGGTGGCAACTTGAATTTGAAAAAAGTCTTTGCTGCCTAAGTCTAGACAATAACTTAGTTTAGTAAATGCCAAACAATGCAAGCATTTTAAAGAAATAATAACTTCATGACATCCTATTTTTATCATTTCTCTTTAAGACTTTTATATGTTTCCCAGTGACACATAATTACATATTATAATTAATGATATACAAATTGAGCTTATCTAATGCTGACTTGGGGAAAAATCTGATCGCCTTGTTTTTTGTCTAAGAGCAAATTGATAAGACTTTTGTGGCCTTTATTTTTACAACCACAGTGACTATATAACTCTATAGGGTATATTCAGTAGAGCTTGAATTAGTTAATTGACATGGGAATTTGCCAATTATCTCATCAGGCATACAATAAATGGGTAGAGAAACTGAACATGATAATTTAACTGCAGCTGAACCCCTTGGTAGATCATACAGAGGGAAAAAAAAGGATTTTGGACACAGTATATATCAACTTTCAGTTTATCTTGTGTCACCTTTGGGAGAGAACAAGATTGAAAACTGAGATGTTTGCAGTTATCACATCTTGTTGGATTATTCAGAAAAAAAGCTAAAAAAAAACATCAAATGCATTGCATAGCTAAGTTTTCACAAAGCACCCAAGAGACGCTAGCATCGGCAAAATAAGAAAAACTCATTTAACAATAAAATGTAAAAGTTTTGATTCTGGTTTTTTTTTTAAATCTAGTTTGTGTAATTCCACGGAGACTACATGATACAGCACTTTCCACAACAATCTATTGGTACACACGATGAGCTACAGATCTGACGGCTGCTTCCTATTAGTGACAACAATAACTGTTGCTGCTCAGTTTTCACTGTAGATCATTTTTTTTTAAGTGGCTAGACAAATGTCCAGAAGATTGGTTCCACTTGGTTCAATTTCTAAAATGTAGAGGGTAACATGTTTCAGATCGCGTGATATGATGAGGTAGCAAGTAAGGAAACTTAGAACTTT
The DNA here is from genome assembly GCF_027358695.1 of Spea bombifrons. Lineage (NCBI taxonomy): Eukaryota > Metazoa > Chordata > Amphibia > Anura > Pelobatidae > Spea > Spea bombifrons. Next base: position 88,023,308 of record NC_071090.1, on the reverse strand, counting down.
TCTGCAAGGTGGGCTGGCAAGGGTTAATACCTCTCCTGCTGATGTCTGGATTACCAGCCCTTCTGTGTATTGCCGCACATGGCTACAATGAGTTTGAATGATAACGACTAAAAAATATATAGCTAGTGCACTGGAAAGGCATGGGATATCCTTTATGACATTCTTATTGAAATGTTTCATGCTTGTATTTTTAACAAAGATCATCTGAAACCTATAAATATAAAAATGTATAGTTTAAGAATGATGATGTTGTGACATAAGCCAAATACAAGCTTGTCTATGATGTGTGCGTAGTACACACACTCAATATTTTCTACCCTAGGAATGTGATTTAGGATTGACCCATATGTGCCAGCGTCACTCTAGCCAGCTTAACAGCCTGGGCACCATACCAAAAAATGGACAGGGCTCAGGTATGCTACAGAGTCTCTGACATAAAAACACCCTACAGGGCACAGGGAACTTCAATATTTGGGAACAAGAAGTGAATAGATAAAATGATATTAAAATTCTACTTTCAAGTAATGCTACAAGTCCAACAAAATAATTAAAAAAAAATGTCAATTACTGACCACACTTTTTTTTCTATTGAGGACATTCTCTGGATACCGGTAACAAAGCTGTGTGTTTCTCTCTGCTTCATGATCAGAGTAAGCGAGAGAGGGAGAAAGGCCAGTGTTTACGTAAACTTAATTTGTTTTGTGACTTTTGTAAACCAGCTAGTGTTAGTATGCACAGGTGTATGCAGCAATGTTTAGTGTTGGGTAGTCCATCCAGGATCATTGCTTTCACGATGCCATTTAACAAAGCTGTGTGTTTCTCTCTGTTTCATGATCAGAGTAAGCGAGAGAGGGAGAAAGGCCAGTGTTTACGTAAACTTAATTTGTTTTGTGACTTTTGTAAACCAGCTAGTGTTAGTATGCACAGGTGTATGCAGCAATGTTTAGTGTTGGGTAGTCCATCCAGGATCATTGCTTTCACGATGCCATTTAACAAAGCTGTGTGTTTCTCTCTGTTTCATGATCAGAGTAAGCGAGAGAGGGAGAAAGGCCAGTGTTTACGTAAACTTAATTTGTTATGTGACTTTTGTAAACCAGCTAGTGTTAGTATGCACAGGTGTATGCGGCAATGTTTAGTGTTGGGTAGTCCATCCAGGATCATTGTTTTCATGATGTCATTTAACGTTCAAATGTCTGCATGGGTTAAAGATACGGGTGATGGACAGTGGCCCAGTTAAGTACAGAGCAGTTGCTTAATTTCCTGACTCACTCGGCATGGCCACCGACATGTCATAAAAATGATATAAGCTTTTCATTCTAAGGCACACTGTAGAAGAAGCAGGAAGAAGGACAGCGTACAATTGATTTCAGCACGTCTGCTCTTTACCGTCCGGTAGAAATACAACAGCAAATCAATAGGAATAACACTACCTGAGACATCTAATCTCTAGTGTTCGTCAGAGGAATTTTTATACACTGCTCTCATTGCTACAGTTCCATTGGAATAAAGCAGCGTTGGAGAATGTTCCATTTAAGAAGATAAAGCATCAGTATCACAGGAAGGTTAATTAACTACTGAACATCTTAATTCACTTTTTCTGTAGTAGAAGCCTGTGACTAATTGTTTGATTGACTTATAGTTTTTTTCCCCACTAGAAGCAAGTTAAGACTATTTTAACGTAATTCTGTTTTATCTACTTATTAATGGATGCTGATTCCAGCGTATGTCACTGGGCTGTCCTGGTGCGACAAGATTCTTTATTAGCACCCAAACTTTGTTGGTGGCCCTATCTCCTAATGACGTTGACTGATGTGTACTTTTCTCCATCCACCAATATGTGTTCACAAAGACATATATGGCAGCATCAATATGTTTGCTAGTTTTTAGTAGTAAAGTGAGAAGGGATAAAATGAGACAGTAAGTACATTGACTGTATACAATGGTATGATGGAGATTTATGTACAATACACAGATATATGGAGGGAACAAGGAAGAACAGTTTCTCATAATGTTCTGTTTTACTGACAACTGACACAAAATGTTAAATTCTGTTAACTCCCCTCTGAAGGCCAATAGCACTTCAAAAGCTTGGCTGGTGGAGCCTCTAACAAACTTCATGACATCAAATGTCATTTCATATAAAAACTGCATTCCAGGGCACATACAAGGTCAAGCCTGAGCTGGGAATTTGGCCACTGCTCGTCTACTGCAATTACTTTGATTTTCACATTCAATAAAAGCAATCAAATGATACTAAACTCGAAGATATTACTTTGTCACTTAAAGCCTTTACTTGACTTTTTTCCAGTGCTCAGAAATGATAGAAAGTGGGAGTTTGTAATTTGCATAGTTGATTCGCACTCTCTAGTAACTTATCCTCAGTTTGAGGTTTTTTATATGCATACATAAAATATATAAGATAAAAAATAGATATGTATGGTCAGAGGATTACGTGGTAATATAAGGATGTTTTTCTTCATTGAGAGGGTGGTAGATAAGTGGAAAAGCCTTCCGGCAGAGGTGAACACAGCACGGGAATTGAAGTATTCATGCTTGTTTGGCAGACGTCACTTACAAGCGTAAGCAGTAAAATGTAAAGCAATAATTTTAGTGGCATCTGCACTTAATTTGGTGGTGGTTGTGACTTCATAACTAATAAAGCAATAAGTGACGATGTTCTGCATGGCTATGCAATTTAATGACACAGTAAAACAATACATGAAATAAAAGATAGTGAAAGTCTTGTATGATAGCTACATCAGTGTGATTAGGCTTTAATTACAGGTATCTACTGAACTGGCAAACCTGCACCCCAAAACAAAGGTTGTGAACCCCCCCAAAGTCGTGAAACGTATTGGGACAGGTCTATCTTCTTTTTACATTTCATCAAAAAGCTAATATGTTTTAAACATAAAACAATACTACTACTACTACTGCTACTACTACTAAGAATAATAATAAAAATATAAAAAGTAATATCCAGAGAAACATTGTATAGTATTATGGTTAATGTTTATCAAATAACATTTCTGCAATAAAGTTACCAAAATTGTTGCGAACATCTTAGTAATTCATAAATTCAAATTCTTCCCTGAGTTAAACTATAATTCGGATAGTATGTTAAACTATAACTTGCATTATATGCCGGTGATGTGAGTTGCGATCTCATAATAGACACAACATTGACATGCCTTATCTTAAAGAGCTAGTTTCATAGGACGCTAAAGAATAATGTAACACTTGTTAAGCCAATACTCTTTTAATGGTTCAATTAAATAGCAGTACTCGGACTTGGAAAGTAATATTTTCTCATCTACAAGATACTTGGCAGGGTTTTCTTTTTGATCTGTTTCAAAACTACAGCCGTTACCAAACCAAAACACTTGGCCTCTGGCACCAATCGCTTATGGAAATTAGTGCCAATGGAAGTGTCAGTTTCAATTTCATAATGTTATTGGATGTAAGCAAAAAAAAGAAAAAATGGATGAGATCCCGTATCCCAGACTATCTTAGTTGTAGGGATTGTGGGTAAGTAGACAGACAGTTTTGACTAGAGAAGGCACAGACTCAAGATCAATTATACTGACAAGGCTATCTCAGAGCTAGATCATTTATTGCTGACACAGTTATATTCTCTACGGAGATGGGGATTTCAGAAAGATGTATTTATATCATCTCAAATGGTAATCAGAAGCCATTGAAATTCTCCGCGTGATAACTGGCCCCATCTAAAGCATAACACTCCTCTGAAGTATCATATTGACGTGATGGAGTGATAAGGATTGCGTAATATGTCAATACGCTATTAAGACATTTAACATCTTTCCGTATCCTTGAGACATTCACCTCTTGGCCTGGCCTTGCTTGATAGTAAATATATATTTCTCAGTGCTACCAGACAATCACTAATGTAAATATAACACAGCATGTCCACCGCAGGCTCGCTTGGTGAATATATTTCCATACCTCATTAAACATTATTCATATTCTGCTGGGGGTTGTTGGCTTATTGAACTTATCCTTCTGGACAAGGTCATGACTGACGTGTGGAAGATGCAACTCATTGTTTGTTTTGCTGTTTACATGGAACTGAGGTGCCTTCTAGTAAAAGAATAAAAATGTTAACTATTTTTTTTTTTTGATTGGGTCTTTTGTACTGATAAATACTGCTGTGCAAATAAAGGGTCAAAAAATTACCAGTAATTAGCTGGTAGTTTGCTTTTGTAATAATATATACAGGGATGAAGGAAAGGTTAAGTACACTCATTTATTTGTATTTGTAATCTGTCAAATCATATGCTCTTTTTATATAGATGAAATAGAAATGGTTAGTATTCATATCGATTGTATGAATATTACACACAATTTCCATGTTAGTCTATTTCTAAATTATATGCCGAAAAGCACAAATCAGACATTTACGCTAATGTAATTAGCACATGGAAAGTAGAAATTCATAATTTACTACTGTTCATTTTTTTGGGGAAAAGTTCCTAAAAAAGTGTTTGAGTTTCTCAAAATAGCTCTGTGAATTCAAATGGAATTGGATATTTCTAACTTGTGTTCTCGTTTTCAGTGTTACCTACACGTGCAAAACAAAATTCTGAAACCACAAATGCATGGCTTACTATTACACACAGTGTTATCCCTTCTCAAGAGGTGAAGGTATATTAAAAATAGACCTATTTCCCAGCTAGCTAATCTCTGACGTAAGGATTGTTGAACACTCCTCCACCTCCATGGCTCCTTTCTAAATCACGAAGGACTAGCCTCAGTAAACTTCTTCCGCAAGATGAGCTAAGATTATCCTGTATAACATGTCCTTTAATCGGGGGAGATGGCCTACCAGAAATCTCAGTCAGCTCAATAATGGGTTATACAGGGTCAGCTCAGCCCCTTCTAGCAGGAGCAGCTCACCTGCGGTGGCCCCTGCATAATGCAGAGTAGAGTTAGGGAATGTTCAAGAAATCTCTCTGTTTAGTAAATCCACCCAGCTGCCATGTGCTGCAACACAATTTCGTGGTAGCAAAGTTTTCGTACTACAATTACATTTTGGGGAAGAGTATTGTTTGTTTATAGTTGTAAAATTAAATTTTCTATTTTCTTCTGTCCTGAAGCTCACCATTTATTGACCCCATGTAGTACTTAATCACATCAGGCTGATGATCCAGTTCTTTTCAAGACCACTTGTCAAGAGTCTATTTCACTGTAACCTAACCAGAAATGAATATGTACTACTTAGCACACATCAGACCTTACTGTGCACAGGACATGGGGTTAGGGAAATGACCCACGAGTGCTAATCCAAAATATAGTGACCTGAACGCTTATTTTAGGAAATCAGTTCTGACTTGCATTATAGAAGTTTATAAGACAAAGTATCCCCCTATAATTCACATCTAGATGCTGTGATATGGATCACACTTGCTCTATTGTTTCCTGAAAGTACACTATTATGGACAGCTTAGAGTTCCAATGAAATGGTGGAATATTGCCTGGAAAAAAGAAAACTGATCCTCAACCATGCTTACCAACTTTGCAATGACCAACGTCAAGACGTCCAAGCATGTGTCATGTCATAAGAGGTTCTACCCAGGCAAAGCCCCATCTCCTTCCCTCATCATGCATGTACAATGTCCAGTTGAAACTCTGGAAATGCTAAGGGATCGGCTGTTCCAATGCACTAAATTCGTGGTGGAACACCCAGCAATGGAAACATAAGTCTGGTTGTTGGGACTGTAATAACTGTAAGCAACTTTAGCCTGAACCTCTGAAATAAAAATATTCTGGTTCTGATCAAAACTCAGCTTTCACAACCACTGTTCTGTTGGCTTCATTAATGAGACACCGGGTGAAACAAAAGGCAGACACTTTCTTGTTAATGTAACTCTCTCTCTTAGTCTTCAGTACCCTCTTTAAAGTTCAATTTAATTCTTCAGTTAGCAATGTGTCAGTCTGTACGGCTTTGTTGTGTACCGGTAAGTCAGTTTCAGCCCGGTAATTAACAGAGGAGGTGGCAATTAAACAAAATGTCTTTTTGATTTAAGTGCTAATAGAGATTTGATGGCAGAGACTATTAAACTATCATTCACTATCTTATCTCATTCTTTTACCGGTGATTTTTCTCGTGTGGCAACACACATCTGAATACTGATAGATTTGGCAATGTTGCCAACAGGTTTAATTTAATGATGATAAGGTAAGCGATGATGATGATAAGCAACCATCATGAATTTTATTCTGTGAAATTATATTTTTTGTCCTGCTGTCTAAATATTTAATCTGATAAAAGATATATTTGCCGTTCCAATTTAAACAGTGATACGTAACCTTCAAAATATGCTATTTTCAGGCAATTCTGAATCTGGTGCTTGTTATTTATCAAAGGGTTGGGGAGATTTGCATCATTCCACATTTGCAACTGTTTAAATGGTGTCTTTGACCTTTAAAGAATTCCCTTCACTGTCTGCCTTCAAAAATGCATAAACTCAAAAAATACAAACCCGTAACTCTCATTCACACACACAGAGAAAAATCCAATTGCTGCATTAAAAATGGACTAAGCTAATCAGTATGAGAAAAAAAGAAAAAAAACGTAAAGAAACATCAGACTTCATATTCAAGGACCAAAAAAAAATCACTGGAGGACATATAATGTAAATTACAAAGTTCTCATTACTGCTTCCTAAAATATACACTTTTTAGAGAACGTGTTCTGATTAAAGCAAAAATAATAGGTCAATTAGGCATTATGTTGCAAATGGGGATATCATGTTTTTTATCCTTATTTTAATCACATACTTTGCACGGTATAAAGAAAAGAGGCTTTACATTCTGGATTAAGAATGCATCCGATACACATTAAGCCATATTTTGTGGTCCGCGCCACATGTGTTCAGTGGCACTCATAACGCTCAGGTATGCAATACAACCTTTTTGCCATATATTTACTTTGGAGATTGTATCCCTCCTGTGATTTTCAAGCTGTGTCTTTGTAAACAAGCCAACATGAAGCAGAGGCCATATGGCTTCACATAAGTATTGGATACATCAAAGCCACGAAATGTCAATTTTCAAATTAGAATCAAACCGCTAACAAAATGAAGGTTGCAATTAACGCACAGTCACAAATGTGCATAATAATGCACTTAGGATTGGATCGATATGGATCGATTTCTTTCCTAATTGCATCTCAGATGCAAATGCGCTGACTCTCAAATCATATTATTAATATCTCCATAATTGATCAGATATTGCTGATTTTTATTGGTGCCCCCAAAAAAACAAAAATGTGTTAAAATTTCAAAAACAAATATATTAGCTAGTTAGTTTATAATTCTTTACAGAGATATGTGCAGATATTACATTTGTAGTTGGTGCGCTTCAGTTTTGTCTTGCAAGTGACTTGCAACGTTCTAAAAAACTGCATCTAATGGCCCATATGAGTGCAGCGAGGGGCAGAGCCAAGGTAGAATGGTGTACCCCATATGGGTCATACAAATGGGCATTGCCAAACACCTCTCCTCTACACCAGGCCTGTCCATCAGCTATGATTCCCGGAACCTCCAAACCAAACGCCCCAAAAAATCCCAGGTATGACCCCTTGATCTTCTACACTTAGCTCATGCGATTTAGTGCCTTTGATTTATTGCAATAGTAAAGAACCTAGGTTAGGTAGGCATAAAGGTAGATACAAAAACTGTGGTTATTATATCAATCTTCAGTTTACAATGTTATCTAGAGTAAAAGACGCCTTATATTTTTATCAGCTGACATTCTCTCAACCTAAGTAGTGTTCTCCCTGAACCTAAGATGAGGCCAAGGACTGATTAAGGTTTGAGTCTTTATATCAGGAAAATGGTTCTTATCTACCATCAAATTCTAGGTTTCTTTGTGTGAAGAAGTTGGAGCTGGAGCAGAGCCCACTCAAGCTCTTTGTTCAGTGTTTTGTTCAGTATTCTTGAACATCTCTGTAGTTTCACATAAAGACTACGTTGAGGGCAAGTCCAGCGCTGGCCCACCTCTATTACCTCCACTGCTGTTAAATAAAGAAAAAAAATCAAAGCCACTTCTATCTTTTTAGACTTGTAGATCAAATGTGTATCTAAACACAGTCATTGCGAATCAGTTGCCATATGACTTGTGATGACATTGGTTGTGAAATTCCGCAAAATGCATTTATTACGGGTTACTGAAATTCACAAAAGGGCCTGGTAGATGCTTACTAAATGTAACAGCTTCCACTTGCCAAAGGGCTGTGCCAAATCAGGTAGCAGTGAGATCCGTCTCTGTTTGTTAAATCTCAGTGACCTATAATCATAAGAATTTGGCTTGGAGTTGCTGCCCATAATTTATCACATAAAACGCTCCTGGCATTAGCTTGCTCTTGTGCATGAGAAAGAAGACAGTAAAAATACGATTTAACCAAGGATCATTTCTGCTTTGTGGGCCTTTGAAACATTGTGCCTTAACAAGAGACTTGCTGATAAAAGACAGGTTCGTCAGGAGCTGTCATTTTTGGATGTGTGGAGAACAGACCCCTTCCGGTGCATCCTTGGCATAGATTTTTCCTCCCGGGTACAAGGTTACGTGACCTTGAAACGTCTGATTGATCAAGACTGTAAATCTAGGGGGCTGCTAGTTGAAATAATCTGCCGTTTGCCTCCAGGTGCATTTTATTTAATTTGCTCCGCTGTACAGTGATGAATTAAGGTTGAAGTGGTCTCCTAACCAAACGAGAGTCTCAGGTTACACTCTATGTGTTCACAGATACCCCAGGTGCCTGCAAGATTCTGTTATATGTGTTTTTTTTTCAATTGTATTTGGCTTTCTCTGTCTCAGCCTGAGGTTATTTCCTGCAATGCAGATATTGGGATAATGGGTTTCTGAGACACCGAGGCATAGGAAGACAGGATGGCAAAATGAAATAATTGGCCACTTGAATTGCAAAAAAAAAAAAAATGACCCAGCTTAGGGGAGACTGAGTTGGAGGCAAAGAAGGACAAAGTGCTAAAGAGATAGCTCGGAGGCAGCGAGACATTATATTTGCAAGGTAGTAAAATTCTTAACAAGCAGCTAGCAACAAATAGAGATGACATGAATATTTCTATTTTATTTGGAGTAATGTTGTTTTGCAGCCACTGCGTATTAAATTAATCCATTTTATGCATTACAACAGACATGGAATCGCTTGGATTAGTGCATATGTGACTTAATAAAATTGCCCTGCACATAACAATAAACATTTTATTTTTTTGGCCATGCCAAGAACACGTCATTGGAGAAGAATATCAAATCATGGAGGAGTTCAATACGTCTTATTCCAGTTATATTTTGGGAATATCCTGATAAAAGTTAAAGCTCACATCCGTATGTGTGTGTGTGTGGAAAACATATTAACCAATACTATTTAAGGTTAGAAACGTAAAGAAGGATGACCTGCTGTGATAAATAAGTTAAATAATGATGTTTGTTTTTTTTATATCCTTTATTTACAAAAAGATCATCAGTTTATGGCACCCACAGTGCCAGCGCATCAAAAATCCAAAAATTGAACCTTACTACATAACTAGGTTGGGATTGAGAGGATGAAGTAAACTGGCAGGGAAAATTGTTTGTTGTCATGTGATTGTGAATGACTAATTCCATGTCTTTTTCATTGAATTAGGACATTGACATGTGTAGAAATAAATGACTGTGAAATCTCAGCCAGCATGGAGTGCGTGTTCTCAAGGAAGCCATTTTAGATCCTCAACAGCAGGTCGTACGATTGCCATCAGCCTCATGCAGCTTTTGTGCGTATGTATGCACGTTTGTATACAACGGAGGAATGGGGAGGTGCGTATATAAAAAGTATTCTCATACAACGCTAGAGACATTATCCAATGTGACTACATACAAGGCCTTAATGGAAAACACACTACAAAATGGGCCATATTTATAAACACCTGTCAAGAACTTAATATGGAGCAACTGACTGTGACTTTTCATTGGTTTCCACTGCTACAGATCCATATTCAGCACTTTTCCCTATAAATATGTATAAATACGTCCCTATACCATAGGATCACAAAATATACTCCTTATGAAGTGTGCAGGATAGTTCTCATGCTGATAAAAGAGAACATGTGGTTAATACATTGTGAAAAATTCCATCGTCCAGCTATTTTTTAAAAAATATATAATGCTGGCCTCCTTAGATGAGACTTTGGACCCATGCAGAGCTTATCGGGTTTATGCACCCAATATTTTTAGGTGCTGAAGGCCTTACAATGAGTAATATTTTTCACATTTACCAATGCTCAGGCCCGGTGGGCCGGTGCTAGTTGGCACAGGTCACGCACCTTTGCTGTTGCTGTAATGTCTGGCCCTCGGCTACATGCACACGGCTGCATGCTGTGCTAGAGTAAGCGTGTAGAGCGTGGCGTCCATGTCGATACACGCGGCTGAACACTATGCTCAGAAATGCCATTAAGCATTCAATGGTCTTGAAATGGCGGAAGCACGTTTTTTTCCCTAGTCCGGCCCTGTCCATTCCACTTTTTTTTTTTTTTTAAAAAACCTTTAATTGCACTCTAATATGTAAAAAGAATAAACCTTAGCAGATCTGTCATTTATTGTTCCTCTGAAGGTTCAGTCACGTAAAAAATAATGATGTGACAGCAGGCATGTTTCTAATGCTTGAATGTTTTTAATTTCTGTATTTACTGTAGTTTACGAACGTGTTAATATTCAGCAGAATGGGTAGAACAGCACCTTTTCTAACACATACTACATTCACCAAAGTATGTGACAAATCTTATCCTTTATACCGAAAATACAGTATAATTATCTTCACTCTTTCCATTGGTTTATTTTCTTTATCTGGAGCAGAGCAATAAATCACATTTTATACTCCAATGTAATCACAATCCCTTATTAATATATTATTATAACTAAAACGTTAAATCAAAACTTTCACACCAAAGGCTCTTTTGTCCTTAACTCTTTTTTAATACTGTAATATATCCAAGGTCTCAGGCAAAAAAGGGCTAAATTACTCAGTACTATAGACTAACCCAGGCCCAGAGGAAACTAGCAGAACAGCTAAAATTACTGAAAAAATGATTTGATTTGCTTTTTTGTGTCGGTTTTGTAAATATTACTATATTACCACATCCTTTAAAACAAAAGGCCTTATATGTAGAAATAGGACAGAAATTGAACCTGTAGACCTCAAAATTACAGGTTTTTTTAGCAACCTCTGATAAAGATGAACAACTGTATTTTTGTTTATTTGATTCTTCTTGAACCGATAGGTTTCTTCCTTTAATCTTGTTCTAGTACAGAAATAACCCAGGGGTGAGGAGACACTTTTTTAGAAGAATACGTTCAAAGAACACCTGTAAACGATGCTTGATACAGAGGCCAGGTTATCAGATATTACATGTTTTACGCCGATGGGAGCAAGACAGAGAAGTGCGCATCAGAATAATAAACAAACATTAAAAAAGAAAATCTGCTTGTGAATTACTAAACTAAATTATGGCCAGAAGACATCATTTTATTTAAAACATATTATTTAGACGACATATCACGGTAGATATGTACAGTATCGATAGTACTATGATGTCCATAACATGTCCCGGTTTGTAGCTAAAATGGCAAGAAGGATTAGTGACTTGGCAAATAAGGATGTGCAAATGCTGCTTTTTTCCAGTAGGGATTCTGAGATTGCATTTTTTCTGCAATACAGTCAAAATATTGATTCGAAGGTCAAACGTTATCTCTGTGTCCACACAGTAAGGCTAAGTCTTTAAGATACATATCCCATTGATTGTGTCTAAAATAGCACCACAAGCACACGCAATGGGATTAAGAAAATGTTGATGCTGCTCACTGATGTATTGATGGGAATGCTATTTTTAAAGTTTAATGATTCTTATCTGTCATTAAACACCATGTTGTTTAGTTGTTGATGCATCAAAAATAAACATACAGTATATACAGCATACACTTGGCCATGTGTAATAAATTAACTCAGCAGTTTGTTCTCTCAGGGCTGTGTTCAACATTAATATCGTTCTGGGAAGACGTGTCTTGTGGGTTCCCCATTTACATGTACATTCCAGCTCTCATATGCACTTTAATGGATATGATGACTGGGTATATTTCCATAATTACATTCTTGTTCAAATGCATAGGGCTATTCATCCACCCTCCCCTCTCATTTACCTTGTAGGAGGTGTGTTGGCCAAAGCATGGCCTGTTGAGTGATGTGCATGTGTGGGATACTCTCCACCAACTAGCCCCCTTGTGTGCATGATTTTAAAGGGGTTTTTATGGTCCCTGATACATAGAGAAGAACATGGAGAATGTAATGAATATATATTAAAGTACCTACTAAGCACTTTAATATGCATTCATGTATATTGAGGCTTGTTGGGATAGTATACTGTCCCTATGATAACTTGTCAGGTCTTTAGAGCGGACAATTGGATTGAGACAATATAAAATATTCTGATTCTTCAGACTTTTATTATGGAGACTGTATTTTTTTTTTTTGCTAAAAGACAATATTCCCTCTTTATCATACCTGAACCTTTTCAGGGTAGGCTACCTGGAGTACTCCCTCTTCTGGTGAAGTGGCTTTACAATAGACTGGGGCTGGCCATGTGTGCCATGGGGCTAGTCCTAGAAAGCCTTAAGTGGGCAGGAAGTATGAAGGGAAGTAGATATGATATGACCAAATGTGACCCCCCTCCGAAGGATGAGGAAACTGTCCTGGGAAGCACTACTTCAAAAGGTAATTATACTTCCAAAAAGGCATCCCCCATAGTCAACTGAACATATAACATAATAACATATTATCATCATTTACTTTATTTAACACTGAACTGATTGGTAACCTAAGACAATACAAATGGCAACCACTTAATGAAATAAATATAGGGACAAATACGACAGGCTGCAAACATCTCCAAATAACTTTTATTAGGATAAATAAAGAGTGGAACATTAGAGATGAATTTGAAAAAACAGCTCCGAGAAATGTTAAAACCAAGTAGCCAAGTGTGAAATTTAATCCTTCTAAGGATGGTTCTATATATGTAGCAAAACCATCAAAGTGTCTTAATCTTGCATGAAATAAATTAGAATTCACCAGGACAAATTTGTAACTTAAATATGGAGTGTATGTATTGCCAGTGGCTCTAATTATTTAGATTTAATACAGGCACTAATAGCAAAGGGTCACATGCCGGTAATTAAAGAAATGTCCCTTCAAGGGATGATGAAAAAAAATGCAAAGCTTTTATGCTCACTTGGTAGAGTACTGCAATGAAAGAGAGAATTCGTCTATGGGCTATGGTGGTGCATAAAGAAAGCTTATATTTCTGATTTACATTTTAAGGAAATAATATTTTAAAATTGGGTGCAAAAGTAGAGGTCTGAAGGAAGTACTCATAACGGCTACATAAATTATGCTAAGACAACTGTACTGTTGATATGGAAATAATACGTGGTCTGTATTGTTACTAAGCTAGTAGTGAGTCATTGCGAGTGGGTGGCCTAATTTAGAAGATGAATCACTCTGGCCGAAGAGCCCAAGCAAATCTCTCCCGGCTTTGGGTTGCAACAGTGACTTCTAGCCAGATCAGTGACTATTGAAAAAGATACATAAATTAAACTCTTTAAGGTAGTTTATCAGCAATTGTAGTTACTTCAATTTGAATTTTATATGGTTTACTACATTAAATCTCCGGGGAACTCTTTTAAATGGAATATACAGTATGTTCAATATTAATTATGATATACTAAAAGTAAAAACTTCAATAAGCATGCCAAAATCTGTAAACCTCCAAGCATAGTATCTTAGATGAATATGGGTTTCATTTGAGTTAATTACTAGAAATCATATATTGGGGTATATTCACTAAGGGATGTCGTAATGTGAATTTAAGAAGTTGAAAACTCAACTCTCCTGCAAACTCTCCTGACAGTTCTCACTTTAGTGAATAGACTCCAGAGTGATTATACCAATACACTGCCCTGTAGAATGTTGTCATGATCATCATCATCATGCAGTGATTCTTTATTATAGAGAACTTGACTAGATGGTGAAATACCGGTCCAGAAAAAGCCACATTAAGAAACTTTGGGACCTGATGCAATTATACAAAAAGGCCCCCTTCTCTGGATTTCCTACCTTTAGCAAACTTCCGTTTCTCCTACAGTCTCTGTTCCTTGCGGTTCTATTCTTTCCTCAGTCTTTTGCATCATCACTTGTTGCACCTCACTTGCTGACATCCTTTCCTCCGCTTTTTCTATATTACTTCCTTTATTTTATCTCACTTATCTGCATTTTACATTTTTTCAACTCCTTTCTAACTTCTATTCTGCCCTCCCACAAATATACATATACAGATTCACACATATACAAATACATATACGGACGCATGCACACACATACATACATACACACACATATATAATACATATATATATATACATATATATATATATACACATATGCACACACATACATACATACACACACATATATAATACATATACATATGCACACACATACATATAAATGTGTATTTATATATATATATATATATATATATATATATATAAAGCAGCTGCATCCTCCATTCCCCTTCTGTATGTTTCTTGTTGCCTGTAGCTCCCTCACTAAGTAGCGATCCAATTGGGCCCCACAACGTGCAGAGATCATCCTCCCTCACTGACACTCGAGTTGTGATGTCATTGCTGAGTGCGCAGTGTTAGTGTGGGAGGATGATTGCCATATGTCGTGGGACCCAATCGGAAAGCCCATTTCTGGGACAGGTGAGTACCTCTTACTTGGACCAGTCAGAACCCTGGTTCATGGAGTAATTGCTGCAGGGCCCCTTAGAACCATGGTGCCCTAGATCAGTTGCTCTGTGTGCTCAGATGTTAATCTAGCCCTGGTGAAATATTTTTATATAATATATAATCTGCTGTGGCATAAACATTCAACATCTGAGCAACTTGTGAGGTTAACAATTCATAGAATGCGAGAATGAGGCCTCATATTCAATAGTATTGCCCTAAAACACAGCCTTGTGTTGGATGTCATCAAAGGTACACAGAGGTGCACACAGTTCATTGTTTGGATATCCACCTTCATTGCATACTATAGATTATATCATGTATTATAAAATGCTAGCATATATGTCATTATATGATATTTTTCATTATACAACTACATATAGGGACAATACCAGCCAATCTCCAATGATCTGTTCATCAAAAGCACTGTTAAAATAACAAGAGGTAACCCATTCATATATATATATAAAGGATTTTTCACTTAAAGCAGAAAAATGGTTCGTTGCAGTAAAAACAATAAAGATATGGAATCAACCAATGACTAACTGTGTGTAACGGTGCTCGACACAAGTGCCCATACACTTTTATGTAAAGAATGCCCGACCACAAGATCCGGCATTTCCCTTATGTAGGTGTCAATGCCCTCTAAACCCTGCACGGATCACTTGTGGCTGATCGCATGCATTAAGAGACTCTTTAGGAAAGAACATGGTTAGAGCGTTAGTGTGTTGTACTTGCGGGTATGTATTAATGAGCTTTTGCCGCACTTACTGTACACTGGCATTTTCAACACTTTAATCGTTCACCGCCAACACGTAGCTTCAGTCATACAAACTCTCAGATAGCTCTGGATTTACAGACACTCAACAGACAGCCAGAGCTCTCCATTTAACCACTTGACAGAACAACAGGACTCTCTCTATATATATATAATTAACTGGTGCAGAGACAGAACTCTCCGCAGTCACAGAATTCACCTTAAATCACTTGGCAGACAAAAGCATCTATACTTTTTCTATTATTTTCCTACTACTCCCGCTAGAATGTAAGAATTTTTTCTCAATGTCTTCGTCTATATATGCTTATAAAATAGTTCTGAAGAATTCTAATGAATTTGTATCTGCTTACTGGACTAAGTGGTTTATTTATTAATGTGGGAGTTTGCACGTGAGTTGTGGTTTCCCCTCTGAATTATGAACCTCTAGCACTGAAAAGTGTCTCCTACAAGAGCTAAGATGACCTTCCCTTACAATAGTACAATCAGTGAGGTGAACAAAGTCTCAATGGTTTAACTACATATTATCATCATCATCTTGGCCCTTCTTCACTAGAAGCTCACTGGGGTCAGCTCTTCATAATGCATTCTGAAGACACGGAGTTGAAATCACAACTCTCTTGCAAACTGGGGCTACCTGTCTTTGGCATTTTATTTTCATATGCTTCTGGTTACTTAAATGTCTCTTTGGATGTTTTTATAATAACTATTTGCCAAAAGACATGCCAAGACATTGCGTTTCAATGTCAAAAACTTGAAAACTGACAACTAAATTATCCCAAATCTGTCACCCAAGTTAAAGAAGCCTTGTATGAACAAATGCAATGTAAGCTGACAGGAACAGGGGCCTTCGTACCAATGGATACTTGGAAAAACATGATATTCAGGGATATCATCTTTAATTACGGAAAAACAGCTTATTGATCCAAAGAGAGATCTGACTGCCATTTTGGGGTCAAGAGGGGATTTTTTCCCTGCTTAGTGCAAAATTGGAAAGAGCCAAACTGGGTTTTTTTAGCCTTCTTTTGGATCAACAGCAACAAATTAACAGATATAGGAAAGGCTAAACTTGATGGACGCATGTCTTTTTTCAGCCTATGTAACTACGTAACTATGTAATGTCCTAATGTGTGTTGAAGTTACTGTTAACTTTAAATTGTCTTTGTTAGACATTTTCAATGGCCGCGCTATAAAAAATAAATGTAATGTAAGAAATTCTGCTCTCAGGTCTGTATATAGAGAGTTAATGGATGATCTGCAGGTGTCCACAATATCCATTTATGTTTTAACAGCATATAGGAGCACAATATGGACATGGAGACCGTGTTGCTTAGCACAGGCACACACTACAGTATATTTCCTTTTTACTCTTTCAGATTCAACACTTCATTGGGGAGAGGAAAATAAATCCCAGTTGGATGCAAAGTAAAACTGTATTATTTCCGAACTTGAAGTTAAAGAAAATATTGAAGGGAAGGTGAGGAGATGAGAATCTATGGGCTTCCATGAAATAACCCATTCCCACAGCTGGTTTATCACTGCATAATCTACCAAAAAAAAGGCTTCCAGACTTTGTTACCAAAGAGAAACACAATCCTTTGTTGCCACTATGCGTCTTTTTAGCAGCTAATAAACACATATGGTAAAGACACGGAATGGAGGAATTACATAATGTACATGTCATTTCTAGCAGAGGGACTATATTATTCCAAGAAACTTTAACTCTCTCTTTTTCGATTACAGTATTTTAGGAAACAGAAAATGTGAGTCATTTTACTCAGTGGTAATCAAATCCTTTCTCTGGATATAGTGCTTAAAGGTAAATCACAATAATTGATGTTTTCCTTAATAATACCGACTAAATGAGTTCTGCGAATATTGTAAGGAGGTCAAATAAAACTGCTTAAAGTGTTTAAATAAAAGCAAAAATGAATTGAGTACTGAGAGCAGTCCTATTGCAGTCTTGTAGGCCGCACATCTAAAATTCAGGACTTAATAGTCTATATGGAAAACTATACTAAATTCTTCTGGAAATTGAAAATGAGTGCTTCTTGTAACCCAATTACTATAAATTTACATTAGTGTAATACTTTAATTATTCTGCATAAATGTATTCAGCAGCATGTATGTTTAAATTTACATACAGTAATACATTGAAGTCCATGCAAATGTACTCCAAAAAGCACCGGAGGACTGGAGTCTTATTACTTCTATTAAGTAATAAAAAAAATAATAATTATGCTTAAAATAAGAAATGCAACATTTCTGATTTTAAATAAGTTTAAAAGATACATACATTACAGGGATATGATTTGGGAGGAACCTGTATAAATCACTGTAGCTGGATGTGTTTCATTAAAATATATAATATTATGGGCTTGTGTGCTAAGGTTTTCATATATGCGAAAACTACTAGTATGATTGCCAGGCACTGGTCTACATAATTGCATTTAACCTATTGACAGTTTTAGGAGCTCAACTTGTAACCTCTTTATGAAGGCAGAACACTTTTCCCACCGGTAATATAACCTGATTGTATATATCTGTATAGGCTAATCCCAAGATCGCATACATCTGTGGTCAATAAACTTGTCCAAGGTAAGCTTTTTACTTAAACACTGCATCATTCTGATGGCACTGTCATGGAGAATATGACCCAGTATGGAGAACACCCCATTAAATCACTTTCATCACTTTCCCAGAAGCAGTGCGTCACAGTTTAGGTACGTAAATGGCAATTCTGACCTAATCAATTATGAATAATGTATTGCCCCAGATACTTCGTGCTTTTACAGAAGCATTGGAATGGCTCGGTAAGTTTCCAAATGTCTTTTGGGTTAAATGTTATGTCCTGGCATCTTAGAGATCTGGGTAGATGAGCATATAGATCGGCACAGAAGGCAGAACAAGGCACAGTAAAACAGTGTGCCAGATACATGTGAAATATCTACAACTATTCTCCAATTATAGGAAAAAAAACTCAAGCAGTTTGTAAGGGGAAAAACAAATCTCAATGCTAGCAGGTTCATTGTATATCTGAATTCTTTACATGGATGACCTGATAAAAACTAATCTACTAGAGATTTGTCTAAATTTGGAACATTTTGCTCTTTTAAGCTCTTTTAAAATACTACGAATTACCAGTAAATATGATTCAATAGTCCTCTTTTCCTGGCTATTAAAACCAGAACTGTTCTAGCCTATGATATAATCCATCCCTTACTTGCTTTCTCCAAGTGACACAATATTTATACTAGATCCTTACATTCAGGTTATTAATGGTGCTTTCTGTATGTTACTTCATGGCTGACTTCCAGTTATCCCATAGTTACTTTGCTTTCTTCATACTTTAAATACAGGAAATTGGTAAGAAATATTAGCAGAATTTACAAATTAACCTTTCAGTACAATTTTTACCACCACAGAGGTGGATGCAGTCTCCAGTGATAATATTTGTGTGCTCAAATAGAACCGTGTTAATTTCATTGTAGTGATCTTGGTATATTAAAAGGTGTTCAGATATGTGCATACTTAGCTCCAAATAGTAATAATTTGCTACATTATTCTGTTTTTTATTTCTTAATTAAGGGTAGCTCTTGGCTTTTGTAGGCTCTAAACAAAAAATGTAAAGAGGCCAACTCAAGCACAACCAGATATTTACAGAGAACAACACTTATGTTTCCAAGGGACAGGGAAACATGAAACTAAGAAGACTAAGAATGACGGTTCAGTCTTAGTCTTCTTAGTCTCTTGTTTCTCCAAACAGGGGAGCGCTGTTTAGACATGCCTGCTCCCTACCCACATTGTGCCTGCTCCCTACCCACATTGTGCCTGCTCTCCACACACTTTTCCCTGCCCCTGCCCAGTTTCCTGGAGCTATACCCACCGCTACGGGCAGTCACAAAGCCTCTCCAACAGACGGGAGCTCCAGGCAGCCTCTGGGTATTGTGCATATGTATATATATACATGCATCAGTATTTCCTGGAATGCTAAGGATAAACTAATCCTGCAGCGTTTACTGACATATAGCTTCCCAGGTGTTGTGAAACTACAACACTAATGATACTCAGCTATGGAAGGAGATGGATTATGCAGATGGCTGGCTGGATGTGCAAATGCCTCAACAGCTGAAGATCTGTCTTTTGGCTAGCCCTGGTCTAGTGGCAGAGAGAAAATAAAATCTAAAAAATACGCATTATTATGTATGCTGTACTGATATAGAAATGGAAACCAGAAACACAAGCTAAATGTTTAAACTCGTGTTCGATTAGAAACATTCAATAGTTATTATATAAAAGCACAATGTAAAAGCAAACAACTTCACATCAAGGTGAAAGGAATGTCCTAATTTCCTGTACTAACTGGTCAAATTAGGTCACCTCGTCTTCTCATCTGATATAGCGACAATAATTGCACAGTATAACCACTACTCGGGCAGCATTAATTCTGACAACGGCTCAGTAGTAATTGCTCAAAAAGGAAATAAAGACCGAAGGTGCCAAGTGTTGGCCTCCTCTAGGAGCCATTATGTTGTCCGTAATCTGTGGGTTAAATAAACAAAACTACCTCCAGACAGCACAGGTGCTAAATAGCTGACAAGGGGCTCCTAACGAGAGACAGACGGGTCTGCTCATTAAATGCTGCAGGTGTCACAGGATACATGTTGTTACAACATATTTTCAGATGTACAGTACAAATTACGCATGCATAAACAATGGCAGAAGATTAATTGTTAGAGTCTTCCACACTTAAGGAGCAGCTGAAGCACAATGGTGTGTACTTTTCCAGAGTTTTATATGAAATGTATTTATTGCAATAAGATGTTCTTTCGGTATACAGTGGCAGACAGATGTTACTTGGTCTATAGGGTACTAGATACGGAACAACGATGTTAAGGACCTTGGAAAAGTCACTCGCAAAGTCTTTATATGGCAAACTTTTGAGAGGCCAGTGCGAGCTAATTTTTTTTTTTTTTAGGGATAGTAAAATGTGTAAAAGTATTTGTGTCTTACTTTTGCTTATTTGTCAGACTTCAGATCATCAAATTAATGTTAATATTAAACAAAGATAACATGAGTAAGCACTTTTTTAAATTAAGATTTCATGTATAGAAGGAAAACAGCTATCCAACCCTACCTGGTGGCAAGTGTAAAAAATTAATTGCCCCCTTAGTTACTAAATCAACCAGTTAACCAAATATAATTCAGAATTGGGTTCATTTTCACTAGACACACCCAGGCATGATCACTGCCAGCCCTGTTGAATCTAAGCATCAATTAAATAGAAATCTTGCAAAGTGAAGTAGGTTAAAAGGTATCAAAAAGCAGCACATGATGCTGCCATCTAAATAAATTCAAGAACGGAAGAGAAACAAAGTAACCAACATATGTCAGTCTGAAAGGGTTACAAAGCCATTTCTAAGGCGAACCATGGTGAGAACGCTTGGAATATTGGTGAACCTTCCCAGGCGTGGTCGGTCTACCAAAATTCCTCCAAGAGCACATCAAGGAGGTCACAAAATAACACAGACTAACATGTAATGAACTGCAAGCCTCACATGCCTCAGTTAAGGTCAGTGTTCACAATTCCACAATAAGAAAACAAAAATAATCAAAAAAGTTAAATATTTAAGCCGTTGTAATAAATGTATGTATCAGACAATCATCCACCTCATCCACTTTTGTTAGTAATTAATAAATATATCACTGAGCCATATTCACAAAGTCATATTCTACTGGCAAATTATTTGTACTAAAGGTTTATTATCCTATATTTTTAGTGGCATACATAAGTAAAGGACTGTGATAAAGATACTGAACGAGAGGTAAAGCACTATCAATCGCAAGCATACATTATTTAAGAGCCTATTTAAGCTCATTTTCATTTCCTACCACAGGCTATCTGTACCCTCCAGGATCAAATTCAAACTCTGGAACCTAGCCTATAGAGCCTTTGACAACTGTGCTCCCCTCTATATCTCTACTCTCAAATACAAATACACTCCTAACCTGACTCTTCATTCCTCCCATGACCATGGAACCTCCAGGCTCTGATTACCCGGAGCCTACCCTTGTGGGACACAACCTGTTTGTCCCTTCTATTGTTATTACCTCCTCCCACTTGCGTATTTAGGAATTTACACGTGGTGTACCACTTTTCTGGAATGTCCTGCCCTGTTCTTTCAGACTTTCTCCCTTAACCAGCATGCTGAAGAAGCCATCTCCCATGTCCATCTGCAAGACCAACATAGTTTTCTCTGTATAACATCACCCAAGTGGTCCTCTCCTACTGTTTCACTTTCTCTTCCATATAAATAAATGTAACGCCATGTAATTGAAGCTAAAGTGAAATTTTAGGTTTCATTTTCAGACAATATAAGCTACCTAAGGGTCAGTGTCAGATATAATGCCTACGTTTAATGGTGTAAGTTTGGGGGATCCTAAATGTATAACTTGCCTTGAGCCTGGTAGCATCTTCGTCAAGTTGTAAGATATATGCCAGATGTCATTACATCTAATTAGATTTGACTTTAATTTCTCCATTTTGAATGTGTAGTCTGGATGGTTTGAACTGCTATATAAACTGGGATTGTTTGGCTTGTCTTAGCCTCCTGGTTAAAATTTGCCCACCAGGGTCGAAAGACTAAAGGGGATAGTCTAATCTACAGGACAGACTAAGCAGACCAATCAGTTCTTATCGGCTATCAAATGTGTTTCCATTCATGAGTGATCATGCTCTTTAGATATGGCACACAGCTGTTCAAGGTGATAGAATATCCTGGCAGGAACACAATTTGGAAAGAGCTGCTCTAAGCTAATAAAGCCAAGTTCCTGAGTTATATGAAAAAACTGGAGATGTTTTCATTGGATTGCATTAGAGACCATTAGCCTCATGCTGCTGGATGATGCTGTCATGCACTTTATGGCGGTGCTGTAAAAGGATTATGACAAGTTTTGGAATCCAGTAGAAACACAATAAATTATTAAGTCTAAAATTCATAAATCATAAAGATATTTTATAAACAGCCCTGTTTGGTTGCAGGTGCAATGGTATCTTCATTCAACTTCTTAACCCCTTAACATGTACGGGCTTGCAGTGCAATGTGATAACGACAAAGACCGTACATCTACGGGCTGCTGTTAAACAGCTGCATCGCCGCATTTTTGACGCGATCGGCGGCTTTGCAGCATCCACGGATGCCTCACAAGTAAGGCTGACCATGGATCTGGGGAGAAAAGCCCTTCCCACAAGGAAAATGGCCGCCGCTGCACCGATCATCAAAGATTGTGGCAGCGGCAGGCTGAAAAAGCTTAGGAAGCGGTCGGAATCGCTTCCTAAGCATAAACGGTGTTGCTGACATGCCTCGATATCGAGGCATGTAGCAACACAACCCCCCTACCCCGATAGCCTTGTGATTGCTCCGAAGAGCAACCACAAGTGCCATCATGTAAATGACTTTGCCGCCATTCACAAGATGGCGTCAACAATAGACAAATTAATGAGTTCACAGAGGGTCTATCCAGACCCTCTGAGAACTCTTGAGCTCCTTCTGCAGGTACTGCATTCAACCATGCAAGGTCAATGGAGCCCAGCTCACTAATCAGTGTGATTAGTAAAATAAAAAAAATAAAAAAATTACAAATTATGTTAGCAAAGCTAGAAATTGCCATGTTTTCCATGAAAGTGACACTAAACTTTTGACGGTAGTATATAAATACACGCACTGTAAGATAAGCAAAAAAAAACGTCTTTAGCTATTGTAGTTTAGCAACAGCTAGATTTCTAGTCTAACTCTACACTACACTTTATAAAAAGTTATAGACTAGAACCTCAGGGACTTACCTCTCTGGCAAAGACTAATATGAATTCCAGGAACAAATAATGCTGCAATATGTATGCTTGTTATCAAAACCGCATTTTGAAATGGAAATATGACCTAGCTAAGAATTGTATACATTAACCTGTAAGTGCTCTATATCCTCTGCTTGGACACAATATATGTTTTAGTACTGTCCTGTGGAATATGATGGTGCTAAATAAATCAATAAATAATAATAAGAGTGCTGGTATATGGTGTCACTCTGTCCTCGTTACAGATTTCATTTTCACTTTGTACTTCAGGGTGATGCTCTGAATCAGGTGTTTGTGATTCTGTAAACAGCTGGTTCCAACTTCAGTTGGAGAGTCCTCCGGTTGTGCCTCGGCGGATTTGCAATTAATCAAGCATATCTCTGCTGGAGGCTTGTTCTATTCCAAATACAGTGCCCGGGGGGGAACTCCTGGCACATCTGTCCAGGTCAGATTTTACACATATATAATGCGAAAACATTTTTAAATCTCATTACTATTATACATTGCAGACAGACCACCAAGGAACCATCAGTAAATATTAGACTGATGGGTAAAGAGACAATAAGATTTCAAAGAACAATTCTACACACTAATAAAAATAAGCAGTCAGATCTATCGCCAGTGACCTATTCTAGTCTAGGCTGTTGCCTAATGGGCTGGTGACAAGGGAGATATCCTCCATAGCATGCCGAACCTGGTGCCCCCCATCCCTAGAGAGACACTCCAGCCATGATGTGCACTTTCAGCGACAGGTCCCATTAAATTCATATGCTGTCCCCTTTGCCTATGCAGCGTGTGGCTTTGTGTATCTAGCCGCTAGCCGCACATTGCGGGACTCAATCCATTGCAGATCAATAAAGTATGGGGCGCTATCAGCCAGCAGCCCATCTGGCGTTTGCCTCGTGTGCCAGGTGGTCAGGGCTGGTCTGGTTACATGCACATGCATTTACTCACTATCCATTAAATGCTGACTTGCTCTATTTTCAGTGATGGATTTTAATCACTCTGTAATACTTCACAATTATAGGTGTTTTTTTGGACAAACTAAAGTACTTTAGCAAGTTGCCAACAAGCAAAATGATGACAATAGTATCTATAATCATCATAAAACCAGAGGACCGTCTTTTTTTTCCCCTTTAAATTGTCAAACACATCCTACCTTCTGCAGTGTTTAGAAAAAGGCATAATGGCTTACTTTTTACAAATGACATATAAAGAAAAAAGAATAACATCATTGTACTAAGCCTTTTGACTAATATGCACATGTGATGTGTTGAACGTACTTAAAATATAAGAAGAGGAAAAAAGTGAAGTATAGATGAATGGTGATTATTTTTTTCTCCCCAGCGTGAGTATAGAATGCACTGTTCTCCGAATGTACAGTTAAAATGTTTACTGGAAACTAATGAGCGAGCAGACCGCTGATGAGGCACCATATGCTCGTGGTTAAAGCGATATTTTTTGATTTTTTTTTTTTGTAATTTCTTCTTAAAGGGAATCGGCTACCTATTTTATTTATTAATTTTTTGGAAATTCGACTACCTCGATCATGTTTATTTTTTAAAGCTCTAGGTACTAACAATGGACACCGATTTGCTCATCAAAAACACAGATTAGAGACTCATTTTAAAGGGTCTTGGGGGCTGATCTGTAGCTGTCTTAATGTGTTGTTTTTCTTTAATGTCTCCATTTGAATTCATAAGCTTTTTCTTTCCAAGCATTAACAACACATTTTCAACAAAAGGTATAGGAAGAATAATAAATAGCAACATCTTTAAAATGTTTAAAAAATGTTATACTGTGGAATATCTTCCAGATAAACCCTTTGTTGAAGATTAACGTTGTTATATTAGTTCCTCATTCACAGTAGATATGGGAAAAATATTTCCAAAGTGGGACAAGCCAAAAGTGATGACTCTCTACTCTTTGCCATATCTATTTTTCTGATCCTCCTTGCTCATAGTTGGTCCTGGTTTCTTTCTTAACATGTCGGATGGCCCAGTAGGGCCACTGCTACCATAGAGCAAAATTCCTAGCCCCCCTTTTAGCCTCGATGTGAAGATGTTTAAGAGACTACCTTGATTTCCAACAATAAGATGTACAAATACATATTTTTGTTCTCCAGCAAGATCATTAAACACATAAGATTCAACCCCCCCTTATTTAGAGTCCTCATAATAGCATGAAAATGTAAAGGTTCTTGTGTATCATATTGATATTTTAACGTGGCCATACACGTCTATGTTCCAAGTTCTAAATGATAAACAGCCTTTTCAAAAAGACATTGTTCTGGAAAAATAAAAAAATAAAAATGAAAACTGAAAACCAGCAGAAAATGTGGCTATAGCTTGCCCCTAAAGAGCCCAGCCTGTCCCATGCTCTGCTGCACTGATAGTTCCCCGTTGCTTAGGAGAAAATGAAGACAGAACAGACATTTTTCATAAACATACAATTTGCAATTATGCCTTCAGTCATTTACTGGGCTATTAACATTCCTCAAGGTCAATAAGGACAAACTGGCTTTCGTCCTATTGCCTGATGATTCTTCCTCTTTATTATTCTCCTGCACTCGGCCTTTGTGTTAAATTCTCTTGGCGCTTTGACTACATTGTGTTTGAATTTGGTAATTAGCTATGACTCCAGCCTGTGAACTAAAGGAATGCGAATACAGAATTATTGAACTGATAAACAATAATTAAGAAAGAACCAGATTACAGAAGTGGATACTGGATAGCGAATCACGCATTTACAGTGGCAGTTTAAGATAGAGGAAATGTTTCTAAGTATCTGCTTTTACAAGCTCATGAGAAATTGTGATAAATTAAACAAATAATGATATAAAACATCAGAATTTCAAATGTCGTGTTGAGGGCAATTGTCTCCTAGCATAACTAAATCAAGTAGCTTGTGCTTTTTTTGTTCTTCCACCAGTGCATTTTGTTTTTGGCTTAAAAACATATTTTACATATTATGTAGTATATCAATTAGCTCATTTTCTGATGTCCCCCCTTAGCCTTAGCGCAGCCTTATAGGCACTTCTGAAACCAGGTACATGTTTGCACCTATTAAGGAAAGTATTGCCTACATTAAGAACAGTAAACATATGGAATCCACTACCTACACTTCCAAATACAATAGATATTTTCAAGCAATGACACAATGCTTATTTAGCAAAGGTAACTATACAAAGTTATAAAACAAAATATAAATACAGATATATAGATGAGCCAAGGGGAACTCGGGTTCTGATTCAAAGGTTGCTTCTTGCAGATCAAAAGCAATAGAATATGGAATTTATGTCTTACAACCTTCATTACCATGGAACTCCCTGTTGAAAGCACAATAACCCCTCAAGAACAAGAGTTACCATCATTTATTAGCGATTCAGTATTAGCCCAGCGAGATAAATACCACTGCAGTTTATATTAAGGAGATTCCTACTTATAAAATTGATCAATGGCCATCTAGGACTTTCTGAGCAACACATTACAAGCCGTGTTACAAGATGCATTAGCAGTAAATGTCTAACAGATGATGCTTGTTGTGACAAGCACATTATAAAGCACATTATGAGATGCGGGCATTGCTACGTACGATTCATACTCGTATTTTATATATGAGCTTGGCTGGGCAACTATAGCTCTTCCCATAGGCCCCGCAGGCAAAAGCGGAACATATCTCATCATGCCGCAGTATACAAGCTTGTCTCTTTTGATGCCTGGCTTTCCAAATATGTAAGAAGCACAGAACCTTCCTCTTAGATGTTCATAAACAATGACAAACATAAAGAAAAAAACAAAATCTTAATGTGAGATCCATGTCATAGTCATCAGGCATTTATCTTTTAATTAGCTTTTTTTTAATATCTGAAATGAATAAAACCAAAAAATCTTAATTAATAAAAACCAAGACTCTAGTCGCTTCTGTTTATAAAGCTCCTTTGATGCGTTTAAATGCCAGTCTACTTGTTTGACAAGCTCTTGAAATCTGAAGAACAGATTAACCCCTTAATGACAAAGACCGTACATGTACGGGCTCAAAATGCATTGTTTTCAATGGGTTTAGGGACCGCCCATTGTCATTAAGGGGTTAACAAAAAAGGCTGCATGAAGACTTAATCAGAATTAACCATTCCGTATCATATCGGGTGTTGGCCAGAGAATTACTACATTTTACCCCGTTCCGATCCCCCCCCCCAACAAAAAAAGGTTACGCAAGTTACCAGATATAACAGTCTAGACTATAAAATGTTTCATGGGTTATCCAAATGATTAATGGCATCATGCGCTGCTTTTTAATTGTAATAAGATTTCGCCATGATTGCAGATTTAAAGCAGTAATAGAATCCAATGGTTAGAATCGGGATGACTGATGCATTTAATATGTGCTGTATAAAAGAAGCTGGATGCGATGTATATAGCTGATGTATTAAAACCCATTTAATGTTCTTTCCTCTCAGTAACTCATACACAGTTTCATTAAACTGGCGGTGGATCAGCTGGCGTGGCTGAGACTCTGTGTAATGTCTGCTTTTGTTGACGGCAATATTTAACCATTATGTAAGAGGAAAGGGTTAAACGGTATTGCACAGGTACGCAACACTTTGTTTGGAATATTCACTTTGAATGGGAGCGGCTACTTAAAAATATACCGCATAATACCCGACTTGTCAACATCCCTGTACACAAAATATAAGTCTAGCTTGCGGAGTACAGTAAATCCGAGCCCTGGAACGTACTGGCGTTTCAGTAAGTATATAAACACACCAAGAGAGACCCATCAAAGACAGCAGAGTATTGAATTCCACTTAGACTCAGTCTGGGAGCAAGCGGCTTACAGAAACGTCTTTTTAACAGCCCGATGAGATTTTTACAGTGGAAGTAATTACTGATATGAGAACATTCCTGTGTATTAACAAACACGCATAGCTTTTCTTTTCCCCATTAATATGTTTTGGGTTTTTTTTTACATTTAAAGACTGGATGTGTCCGTTCAATTAAATATATAAAACTGAAGAAATCGGTGAATTCCTTGGCAACTAGTTGCCGATCGTTAATTGACAATACACAATGGGTAAGAAAAGATTGAATGATCCAAAATCCTGACTTTGTCTTCTAGAATCGAGACATGTTGAGCAGTTTGTTATTTGTTATATGTTGTACGGTGACATTTTTTTCATGTGTCATTTTTATTATCGTTATCTTTTACTTGTACAGCGGCAATAATTTACGCAGGGCTTCTTGTAATACATATATATACAAAGAATACGGCAAAACTAGGATCGATAGGCTAAGACAAACTATTACATTGGGCAAGGAGGGCACTGCACACAAGCTTGCAATGAACATATACTGCACCTCAATCTTAAATTAGAAGCCAAATAGTTAGCGATATATGATCAAAATGCCTGTAAGCCTAATGGAAATGTCATTATGTTTCATAATACCCATATTTGTGAAATAGTGATGCAAGAAGCTACAAAATTAGGAGAGCTAGATGTGACTTAATGGATAGCACTCTTCTTTTTGAGTTAGGTTTTTGCCCCTGATAAAAGGAACTAACACGTATGGTCTGAATTTATGTTAAATGCACCAGAGAAAAAGTTACCCCATTATTCCTGTAATGATGGAACAAGAGGGAGGAAGGGTTATCACCCAAGACGCTACACACTGACCTATAAGTATTTATTGAATAGGCATTATATATATATATATATATATATATATATATATATATATATATATATATATATATATATATATATATATATTATATCAGCTCTGCCTCTTATGTGGAGTGGCTTGATGAAGGAGTCGGATGAGCTACACATAGAGGCAGGACTAGCCTCAGCCAGCCTTTAGTGGTTGGGGAGTTGTTGGAGGTTAGGAAAAAATTTGTTGGAGTGGACGTGTCCAAACAAGGTTGTCCTGTCAGGAGGATGAAGAAACTGACCTGAAGACCCAGGGAAGCTAGGCTTCATCCGGAGACCCCAAGCCAGACCCTGAAGAGTTCCCAGGCTTAATATTGCCCATTGAGTGCACCTAGATCACATTAACTAAAAAAAAACACTTCAGAAAATAGTTGGCACTGGCTTAGAGAATTTAGTTATTTTGATCATATATGCAAATTTTATAAAGTTGCTCTAAGTTATCAAGTGTGGGTAAAGTTTGAAAGAAGAAATGGATAATCCTTTTAACGCATTAATCTTTGTACTAAGCGTGTTTTGACATCGACAGAATTAAAGCAATTTTCCAAATCATTCAGCTGCTGTAGTCAGTTGACAGAAAAAGATTTATTTTTGTCATTTGGATATTAAAAGTCTTGGAAATGATTCTACCCCTACACATATTAGATGATTATTTTATTTTCAAATTGTCTTTTAAAAGTAGGATTTATATACAGTAAATGCAAGGGAGGACTCTTTCTTCCTACATTCCAATCTGAAACAATTTATATTCAAATTTTAAGATTAAGGTTCTCCGGTAAACCACAAAACTTGCAGGTGTGTTGAGATGATATGAAATATATAATGTACTAAGGGTCCCGGGAAAAGCCAACTCTCTCCAGTTTGTTGGCTATTGTAAAGTTGGAAATGGGGTTCTTGAATGCCATCTTATGTATTCTTGCAGGGGAAAATGTCTATGGTGGTTCATTTATATTATGCTGAGATGTTGATGAGTTGCAGAGGTTTGCCTTGGTGCTAAATGGCATGACAAATTAATAAATTGGTGCATAGTATTTAAGCCTGAACAAATTCCATGTTTTTACAATGAAATCTGATT
This sequence comes from Spea bombifrons, assembly GCF_027358695.1. Taxonomy (NCBI): domain Eukaryota; kingdom Metazoa; phylum Chordata; class Amphibia; order Anura; family Pelobatidae; genus Spea; species Spea bombifrons. Next base: position 87,993,043 of record NC_071090.1, on the reverse strand, counting down.
CTAATCTTGCAAGAGCAGAATCGTTTTCCTCTGCACCAATATATTTTCAATTGTGTTCATTTTAATGTCAAATTGTATCTTGTCAATGTTACTGTTAATTTTCAATGTTCCCCTATTGTAACAGTAAAATGAGCTCCATTGGCACATTCTAAGTAAGTGTAATGTAATCGGCGCACAGTTTACTGTTTATCAGAAAAATGTTAATATCCCCGAATGATAATCCACCACTTTAATTTTAAGCACCTATTAACTAATGCTAAATTATAATGGAGAAGCTTTGGAAGTACATTTGACATCCACATGAATATCAAATAAATGCGCTTTGATCAGGAGTATTATAATGAATACCAAATGAATTGATAGTGATGGCTCTCTTAAAAGGTTTCCTGATCGCGTGTGCGGAATATATTTTCTTCTGCTTTTATGTTCTGCGAAGGAAATAAAAACGTATCTTCTTCTATTCTACCGTGCAGCTAAAATTATAATGTCTTCCACAAAACGCTCTACCTCTGACATTTTAATTGATATATTTGCTCCACAATAGAATAGCCGACAGACTAACGGATTAATAATTTATCGCGCAGTTACCGATCCTTCCATATACATTCGTTTTTCGTGGTGCATACTCCATGGGTCTAAAAATGTGAGGTAGGGATTTTTGATATTCTGGGGTTGGTGGGGTAAAGGGGGTCACTGGTGGTGACAAGCGGGTTGTCTATAAGGTGCTAACAGCTTGAGTGTAATAGCAATCTCCGAGGGGAAGTAAAGCGTTTCTGTCATAGGGTCTTGGGTTTCCTTGATGGAACCCATGGGAAGACACATGCTGGGGTTCTAGGAGTGTCAAGTGGCTTTTTCAATGCAAGGCTAAGTGGTGGTGGATTCCTAAACATGTGGGGGCTCACTGATGGGGCTTTTCTTATTTTGTTTTATATGGGGAGAGACTTTAGGGTACCTGGGGACTCAACGCATGGAAATGGGAAGGACAGTACATGAGGTACTAGGGGACAAAAATAATCTGAGGTTAACTGTTGATGGCCCACAAGAGCAAGCGTACCAAAAGCTGCTTATGGATATAATTTATCACAGAAAGGAAATGCTACTGATCTCATATCTGGAAGCCCAAATTTGATGTTTACACTCAATCCCATAGGGTATAATATACAGGGATACAAGGACAGAAAGAGTGCAAGAGTGATAATTATGTGAATTGAAATGAATATGTACACTTTAATAGAAACTGTAGTTTGTATAATCTTATATACCAGCAACCCCCAACTCGATCAAACAACAACTTATAACACAAATGTAGTTGTATGAGTCATTCCCTATGACAGTCACCTGTGCACATTAATGGGAATAAAACCTTACACTATTCTTTAAGGTAAAGAGCAGAACAAAGTAAGGGTCGCCCGTTATAATCCCGCTATTATTATAACATGCCACTGTATAATGGTTTTCACCCAATGTCACCATAACATTATCCAACGGTGACAATACTAGGAAAGGTTAGACAGCCTAGTCAGTTTGATTGAAGGATAGAAAAGAAGAGAGGGGAGGGGAGTATTTTTTCTACTATTTCTATACCCAATTGCCAGAAATATGCCCCAAAAATAGATTCTCAACAAATGTTAATATTAATTCTCATTTAACATTATATATATTACACAGCTCCACAGATGTTCTTTTCCTAGGCCAACAGGTCAATGTAACATCTTTGGACAGTTGTCTTGTTATTAACATGATTAATTAGACGAGCTGACTATTTTTTAATACTGTGAAAAAAATACCCTCAAAAAACAAACATCCCATTGTCTCTTATCTTTATATATAAACATATATCTAATTAACAAGAAATGCAAAATGTTGGTTTCTATCTGGGGTATCATTTCTTTCTTACCTTTCATTCCAAACTTGGATCGCCTTCCGTATTTGTTGATGACAATAAAGAGAACCACTAACAAGACACAGGCGAAGGCTGCAAGCCCGACTGCTATCGATACCTGTAGGTCATCAATACAAAAATCTGTTAATGTAGTGAATTAGGAATATATATCTATTTAAAGTGAACAAGATAACTCAATCCCAAATTGCCCACTCTCAATGCCTAATCATCTTTTCTCCAATATAATAGCTTCTCTTTCCATTATATAGTATGAACTAGAGCAACCCAATAACCATAAGCTAACTACAAGCTAACTACAACAGGTTTTCATGTGTGTGTAGGTATCAGCCCATTTAAATATACTCTAATATGGCAATGCATTATAACCTATGATTTGCGTCTACACCCATTTCACACGCATTGAATTATTGCATATGAAAAGATGTGTTTTTGTATCATTAATGCATAATATATTTTATCAGGGATGCCTATTAGGAGAGCATTTCCAAAGGGGAAGCCAATAATAATCTATGTCAACAACTACTTGACACAAATTATACAATGAGCAGTCAAGAGAGACTTTTATCAATTGTTTGCAAATAGATCAAGCTATATAATATACACAACGTAAAGAAAACCCAAAGGTACCTTGTAATTAATTGAAGGCTTAATATGCAAGATTAATTTCCACAACATTAAATTCAACTCTATTTTACTGGCCCCTGAAGTCCGACCTGAAATAGATGTGAAAATCCCCTAAAGGTAATTGATGAATGAATAGTGAACGCTGGAACGTTATTCTACTTGACTCCGAGAGGCAGGGAGGACAGGCTACAGACAGAAGTGGATGGGAGGGCATGCCGTTTAGGACTCTACGACATAAAGTTTTCAGAAATAGTTATTTACAACTATTGTTTATACATTGTGTGGACGTTGCATAGCTTGTGCCAATGCAATGGTTAGGGGATGTCAGTGTTGGACGAGTTGTAGGTTTAAACTCTGTAGTTGTATCTCCCCAGCTATACTTAATGAAGTATTCTAGAAAAATATCAAGTGTGAAAATTCACACTGGCAAACAATCACCTGGCAATGAAATAACGACTACCTATCATCAGGACCATTATCACCATCTTAGGTGTTACCAGATATGTAACTGAATTAGCTTAGTTCTGAAGAGGTGAAGATAACATGTCAAAATCTGAGAATGAACAGGGCTAATCTTCATTGAATGCACGCAAAATTAAACAACAGCAGTTTATCTGTGCCTTGTATGCATAAAAGCATGTATTTAACTATAATTAAGTTGTGGAGGATAGGTCAGAGTCGTACGTGGGGACTTTTTACACACCCTGAGTTATAACACCATCTCATGGTCTTGGTGTGAATGGACCGATTCTAGGGGTCACACGCTCTGGAGCTAACACCATAGTTGATTATAAGGATATCTGTGTCTTAGTTGGTGTTAGCACACATGAATTAATTTCATAATATCGTCACTTCCCAGCAAGTATTTGTTTTGGTTTTTTTACGTAAGGCAAAAAAACCCACCAAAGGTTCGTCACTACCACAGAACCACTGAAGAAGACCATTTCATTTTGGAAGTCCCAGATATGGCAATAATAATGCAAAATGCTAATAATATATTTACCTTAATAATGTAAGGACCTCAAAAATACGGCAATCACAAAGTTATTATTATTGGCATCATGGAAGAGAGTGGTAACGTGTACAATAATAGTTAAATTCTATTTAGGTTTAAAACTATAAATTCTACTGCATTAGCACAGAATTCAATAAAAAAAAATTAATTCTCATCCACAGTTTAAAGACTGTGATCAAATAATTATTGGGGGAGTTTTGGTTGGATTTTATTGTTAACATTTTCTAGTGTTTTGTAGTAGTAGTAGACATCATACTGGAATGACCTGCTAAAACAGTCCTTCTTCTAATTTGAGGTCTGAATAATACCATGGTTACAACGCGAAGCAAGATTTCATGTCACAATGTTTTGTTCGCATGCGGTTCATTATCTGCTTTAAAAAGATTTGATGAATATATTAAAAAGCAAAGGCTACATGTTCTCAAGGCATCAAGAAAGGTAACTCACGCCAAAAGTGTCCTCCTCTGGTTTATGAGTCACGCTGATTGGAGGTGTGGGACTAACTCCAGTATCTGCTACTGAAACAAAATGAGTCGAATAATTTTATGAACAATATATTATTATGTATCTTGCACGGTGCCTGCTTAAAAGGGCACTTACTATTTTTATCTCCAGGTTCAGATAATTGGATACCAGCCGACACAGTGAACTTTTCTACCTTGGGAAGAGGCTTGTTTGAATATAAATGTATATCTGACCCAGGAGATTCAAACATAGTATAATGGAATTCAAGAATAATCAAATATAGGCATTTTTAAAACTTATTAAGGAAATAGTATTTCCGTTATTATTTTGCTACCGTGGCTAGGACTTGCTTTCTGTAGCCCGCGAGACTTATCTTCCATCAACAAGCAATATAATGTTACCTATAAATATTGCCATTCTTAACCATATGTATATTGGCCAGATGAGGGATTCCATTGTCAAGTCCCCTGTGCCTTTACTGTCAACATGATCTATTAGACTTAGTGGCAAAGAGATTACAAGTCCTTCAGACATTCGTTGTAACTTATGTTTAATGCAGTAAGCCTTTGTGTAATAGGTAAAACAAAGAGAGAGAGAGTTGATACTTACCTGAAAAGAAATAGTCAGTATTCTCTGCAAAAAGGACAGACAATAAATGGCAGATTTAGTAAAGAGAGAAATAGGCATATGGCAATTAGGGTTCTATAATCTTTATTTTATTTCATTCTGATTCTTGGATAAAGTATCAATATTTAATTGAAATAGAGTAATATTATAGTAAACACAACAGGTTTACATTTACGAAAATAAATGTATAAATATGTGTGTATATATATATATATATATACACACACACATATTTATACACATTGTGGTGTTTTTGTTAACGTAAACCTTTATTTTAAGGTATCAAAAGAAGAAGCATCACTGGTATATAGTTAATGTATTTAATTATACCCAAACTTTAAGATCGATTTTATACACAACATTATTATATTGTTGCTGTGAATATAGCAGTTAGGGAGTATTAGTGTTATATTGAATTTTACTACAATCTGCAACGCTTATATTGTGGAAAAAAAAAACCTCTTCTATTTACACAAATGTAGAGATGGGGTTGTAAACAACAACATAATACATCGGAAGTGACATCAGAAGGCTCTACAAGGGTTCCGGAGGAGAGAAAAGGGATCCAATGGGCGTACGCTGGGTGAATAGGCCAGATCAGAGGTGGCAGGGGGAACAAGCAAGCACAGGGGTTTTGGGAGAAGGTTAATCTTCCATGAAATGTTTCACGTGCAAGAAGCACATCAATAAATGGGTGCCTTAGTAGAACGGGGAGCCTCTCCTTACCATGAACTATTTACAAACTCTATAAGTAATTCCAATCATGTTCCTTGGCATTTCCATATATATCCCTTTCCTTACCACTGATATTGTATTGTATATTGTATACATTTTATAGTTATAATATACTACTGTACAGCAGCATGTGTACTTAATGCCTGCAACCTATGAAATAAGAAAGTGCTTCAAAGGCACCCTTGCCTTGGATTATCATTACCAGGACTGAATTGTTGGCTGTTGATCCATTATTTTTAAAGCCTGTGTCTGTATGCTCAAGACAGAGGACATACTTCATGTGTAATGTAATGTGAACAGAGCCCTAGTCTGAATGGGATGGCCACCGAAAATCTAGAATAGAATGGATTGTTTACTGTTCAAAATTGATATTTGATTGGATGGAACATCTAAAACTGCATTTGTTTTGTGGGTTGTGGGAGAATTGAAATGCATTTGACATAACAATCACTCTTTCAATGTCAGATAAGTGTAATGCTTTGTCTGCAAGAGTGCAAATGGCTGTTTTAATGCTCAGTTGCCAGAGAGACTCCAAAAAAACCTGTATATGAAAGCACAGCAGGTTTCGTCTGCAGATACAGGGTAATGTGTAGGAATCAGACACAGAATACGCAGGCACAGAATACGCAGGCACAGAATGTACTTACCTGGGAATGGCTGTTCCAGAAAATGAGCATAAACGGTTTGCCTAGCAACTCCTAGCTTATTAGTAGCAACAAGAGTGTAATTTCCATTGTAGTAATGAGTAGGTTTATTAAAGAGGAGACAGCCTTCTGAGACATTGTCATGCCCATAGAACTCTGTACGGATGAAATCCACTTCTCTGAGGGCTTGGTTGTTATGGAACCACGTAAGAACCGGCTGAGGATTCCCACGTACCACAAATTCGATACAGTGTTCAAGTCGAGACACTGGTTCTTTCAAACTCAATATCCGGGGTGGGTCTAAAAATGAAGAAACCAAAGTGAAAGCGAAACTTGCATTAATACATCCTTCATTTCCAATGTAGGCAAGGTATTTTATAATTTGCCAAATGTATCATGGATGTTGAAACAAGTCCCTGAGCAGAACAATGACCCTAAAATAAAGGTTATTAAAAGCACCTTTAAAATTATGGTTCCATCTACATCATTTCTTTACCGGTCATTTCTAGTTAAAAAAAAGTGAAAGAACAATCAGATCTTTACTGTGAATGTGCTTTCCAGACACAGCTAGCTCCTGTGCTGTCTGAGACCGGCCAAAATAACCCAAAACAATAAAGTTTAGTTGCACTTTAAGTCTTTACATGAACATGAGCACGACGACTCCTGACCCAAGCACCATTAACTTTCTAAAGAGGCGAATGAAATAACTGAAATGGGCAAACGTTAGACATACCCAGCACGGCTCACAGCACATGATTTATGAAATGAAAAAGTAACATAGCAGCAGCACCAGAAATGGGAAAGGACAAGTAGAAGGGATAATTGAGGACAGTCTGGGTGGGCTCTTAGTTCATCACAGGTAATAAGGAAAAAAACACTGGGCCAGCCATGTCCAAGTGGATAATGCTTAATTGTTACAAATGAATCAACTTACAGTAGACAGTGAGTGGAACGCTAGCATTGGTCATGCCCACAACATTCTCTGCAATACAGGTCAAAGTGAATCCATTGTCCTCCCCTGAAACATTGACTAGGGTCAGGTTAACGGAATGCACGCTGTTCCAGTTGACATTGGTCTGAAAACACAGAGATCATTTTAGGAAAGAATTAGCAGAAATATGCAAGACAACTGTTAAAAATTGAACAAAGCAAATGGGAAAAGAATTCTGTGAAGCTATCAGTGTGAAGGAACAAAAGAGGCTTTCATTACAACATCAAAGGAGTTTTCAACAGAGAAAAGAATTCAATTCTACAAATGTCTTTTTTGTACCTTGTTATTTCCTTTACAATGTTAACTATATTTTTATCTTCATAATTGTCAGAATAAAGTCCATTATAATACAATTCCTAGCTAAACAATAGCACAGAATTCATACAATTAGTGCAAAATATAGTTTTTTTTGCATAATGGTTTGGAAACTTTATAATTGTTGAATGTATTCTGAAATCATTAAAAACGGTAATTTCTTTAAAACAATGAAAATATGGATCATTAAAGCAAATTGTTTAGATCTGTGCTAAATGTATAACAAACAGTGATGGGGGTTCAGAGGTTTAGAAACAAAAAATATTATCTTTGTTAATGGGTAGGAAGAAGACATACAAAACTAGAATTTTAAGAGCATATAAAAGGCATTTGCCATTTCATTTGCATATTAATGTTCCACAAACCTTTCTTGGCCCATGGTCTGGCCTTAGGATAGCCCTGTGTCTGTCCAGCTCAAGAGTTCCCCAACTGAGGTCAGGTGAAGCTTATTACCCCATTAAAAACCAATAAATTACAAAGTCGGCTCACAGCACTGTATCCATTTTTCAAATAAAAAGAGACAACTTGGCTTTATATTACAAACAAAATTGTGGATTTTTTTAAGAAAAAAACATGTTTTCTTAATCCACTTGCTCCACATCTGAGGATTCCAAGTATGTTTTATTTGTAAATGATGATGTTCTAAAGCCCCAGAACTCTTCATTCAATACCAAGAAATGGAATTGATGAAGAAAAGAAAGAAGATCACATTCGCTCCTAGGACAAGGAGAGGTCCTGTAAGCATCTCTCTGAACGACATTACTGGTCTGGAGCTTGCTTTCCACAACCAGACCTAGCTGGACTGAGGTTGACACTAAAACCAGGACTTTATGCTCCTCAGCCAGGACTCACATAGTTAAAGCTAATTGGCTTTTATTTTCTGTGAGGATTCACTATGTAAACAAGCATAGTTTACCCATAGGTCTATATAGGTCTATATATTTTATATGTACATATTTGACTTTTATTGTACTTTCTATAATGTTAACATAATATCATATTTATTTTCATTATATTCTTTTAATTGCATATATATAATCTTCTAAATAGGCTACATGTGAAAGTGTAGTTGGCCTGTAAACTGTGGCTATTATATTCACAGAGAATAGTTATGAGATAACTGTGAGAAATTAGTTGAGCTTGTCACCTCTCCTGCTACCATTGATTAAGCAGGATCATTTTGTTCCTGACACATATTAAAAATGCAATTACACAATTCCTTGCATGTCTCACACTATGCAAAACTGAAGTAAAATAACTGCTCAAGATTAATCAAGTATAATCTCTTCTGTTTTTTTGGTCCTATTTTTATTCTACATTTATAATATGTATTATTATATAAAGCGGAGTGACAGAATCAAATAGCGTCAAACTATATAAGCATCATATTTTATTCTGATAAAGAAGTACAAAGAAAATATTGCTCGATTAATATAGCAACTCTTAGGATGTCATGTAATGTTTATGTCCAAGATAATCTTTTAAACTTTATAGTTGCCAGCTACCTGAACATTCAAAGCCAACACATGTCTACTTCTTTGCTGTAGCGGTGTCATTAAACCCACCTACTTCTAAGTTCCAGGTGACACTGGGTCACATAAGGGGATAAGACCTGGGTGTAGGGTTCATAACACCTAAAATAACAGAGAATCCACTGGCGGCACCCTAAAGTACAGTGATAAATGATGATGCTGCTGAACCTCCTTCTTCTTTCTCTGGATCTTAGGATTTCATATAAGTTTCTAGCCAGAACCTGGAAAAATTTGGTGGTTTTTCGTGCAATCAAATAACTTGTTATATATGTCTAAACTGCATAATGTCCACGTTCTTGTTTGGGATCCCCATCCCTCTTTTCTTATTTTCTAACATAACGTCCCTCTTTTCTAGTACTTAGAACATTTGCTATGTATGAGTGTATCGCAATGTTCTCCAAACACTAAAAGTCACAAACGTGTACAAAAACAATATAAAAAGTCACACCTCTAACCACACTCCCTAAAACACGTCCCTCTTCAGCCATTTAAAATGCTTTAAGGTATAAAATAACCTACCTACTGAATTGACATCGACATACTCTTTAAGATTTCTAACGCTCCAAAACTCCTTAAACACACAGGGTAGATATTGGCTCAACAAGCAATTTTCATCAACAGTTTCTACTTTTTACCTGATGTGTGTTTATTGAATGGAGATTTGTAACAATCCAGTCGACGTCTGGAAGCGGTGAGCCAGATCCGTTACAGGTTAGCACTGCGTTATCGCCTTCTTTTACTATTAGACTGCTGTGGCTGACGCTGATCCCAGGAGGATCTACAAAAGAGAATGCGATGTCTTAAAGAAAACGGAAAATCAACACCATATTAGTCTACATGATCTCTGGCAAAAATATGATCTGCTTGGGAGTTCAGTAGTTCATTATGATAAAAGAGCCCTCTGAAAATCTGATTACTTCGAGATAAGGCTTCACTCTGCCCTTCAAAATGTTTCTTAAGTGCCAAATCTGAACGCATCTTAATTCTCAAGAGACAATTTAGTGATAATACTGCATTCCCTTAATAGATACTATTTTTAATCTTGAAACATTTTCCTGATAGAAGCTGGAGAAAATAAAAAGGCAGCGATAGCAACAATGTGGTCGGACTAGGCTTTTAATCCGGAATTTGTTACAAGGAATATATTAAAACATAGGATTTATATCCAGCACTCACAAAGCAAAAGAAGTACTTGAGAATCAAGAATCTTCTTGAAGGTTTACATTTTTTTTTGAAAATAAAGCAATAAATAGTTTTACTAAAGTGATTTTATGTATCAAATATTCTCAAAACCTGTTGGCAGAAAAAGAATAAAACCTGATTGACAATGAGAATAGTTTATCCTGATAACAGAAGCTAATCCTTTAGCAAGACAAGAAAGCAGCAATATATTAAGATCCTCAGTGCCACACGGAATTGTTGTAACATAATTCACATCATTATTGTTAAAAAGGACCTTTTTCTTGTCTTTTCACACCCAATTTTTTTAAAGTAGGGATTTGATTAACACATCTTGACATGTGTCAAACACCTTGAAGCCATATTTTTTTATGTGAATGTGAATTTAGCCTTGAGTATAATATAGGTATAGCTACTATGGGTAAATTATACTTAGTAGCTACAGCTACAAAAAGTGGGTTAAACTATATAATGTATGCCTGTCTGAAGGGTTCAGGCATGAAAGATGTTTAAAGAAGGGGGAGAGGAGGGAGGCACTCATATAGAAGCATAGAATTTGAGAACACACAAGAACCAATTGGCCCATCTAATCTGCCCATGTTTTACTAATAGAAACTCAAACCCTTATCAATCCATTAACTTAGACTGTCTTAGATGTAGGACATTGAAATGTCACTCTTACACATTAATATTTACATATTTTATACCCCAGTCCATTGAACAGCAGTTCACTGGGGAGATATTGAGGGGCCATCATAGCATACTGTACCCCAGGCATCATTAAGGGGGAGCACATATGATGTCAGCAGTAAGGACGGTGTATGAGGTGGCTGGGGGTGTTGTCTTAGGTAAGAACTAGGATAGCATCCAAGATAAATCCATTAAAAAGGGTAACCCACTAATGTAAGGTTATTGCTTTTAGTAAGAAGTGTAGGTTTAATTCTCTGTATAGCTGGAGGTAAGTCCTGCTCCTTACCACACTGTGATATGTTCATTTCTTGCAGCGGAATGACGATGCCCTCCACATTCATACAGTACAGCTGCTGGCTTCTCAGGTTCGCCTCATTTTTCCACTGGCCAAGTTGAATCCAGCGAATGTCACAACTGCAGTTAAAATGGTTTCTTTCTATTCTCCTACGGATTAAGGAAAGGTGAAAAAAATATATTTTTAGAACAGAATCACCAAGGATGTTCTCAAATACTGAGTGTACAAAGGCTAAAAGGCTTCACAACCACTGATATGATGTATCATTTTGTTTATTTGGTTTTCACATGTAATATTTTACTATGAGCTGGGATTTGACTGTTATACCAGAAACAGTGACATTTGTTCCAGTCCAGGCATCCGTGTTTGAAAAGGACAGTCTCTCCTGGAGACATCTCTTAACATCTCTCTCTCATTCCTCCATGTACTTGCTTCCTAACATAGAAGAGTACAGGTTGGCACCTGCTGGAGGCAGCTACCGAAGTCACCTATATAGTAGGGTTGTTGCAGGATGAAGCAATCCCCCTGAATCCCTAGACTGGCCACAATGGTGCTTTTCTTAATAGCACATGTTGAAGTCTGTAAATATTTTGTTATAAAACAAATGGTGTGTTCACTTTTTATTAATATGTAAATAATGTAATAAATAATCTGAGGTTTTAATATTTTCATGCAGCAAATATATTCTGGCAAATGGTACACTGTGACCTTGATTAAATTTCATTTCTTAGATACGAGGAAAAGGCACGATGGGTCATTAAGTGACATTTAAATGAGATCAGTCCTTCCATTACTTTTAATATAATTTGTGCTATTAACTTTCAGTATTAACTAAAAATATTTACGGTATTACAACATTCCAATCGGTTATATATTTTCAAGATATATGTGACCTGATACCTATTCTGTGGGTAACAGGGCCAGACAGGAACATTATGTCCCAATGACCTACTAGGCATTGGCTCTGCAAATGGTTAGTCTATGCCTGATGGGTAGCATGCAGGTTATATGGACCACACCACTAGGCACCTTTGGACATGCCATACAGAATACATAAGAGTACCTGGTAAAAAGATTACACATTTAGCTATTGGCATTATAAATAAGAAATATAACCAATATATGCTTCAACAGTACATATCTAAAGAAAAGAATGAAGGGTTTTAACACTACTGAGCTCAACAAATCTCTAAGCGGCTATATTTAACCTTGATTAATCTACTGCAATTTTCTCTGCACTTTGTAAAATAACTTGGGCAATAGTTACTGGAATTTTACAAAATGTAGTAATGAGGCTCATTAATCGAATGTTGTGTGGTTCTGCTATTATTGAAGCCAGTTACTAAATTATTCTACATAGGCATGATCTTTCTGTGATGATGCTTTGCCCCAGGGGCCAGGCAAATGGCTTCTATTTCTGTGTCTTATCAGTGATAGCGCTACATGGCAAGAGCTTTAACTCCGAACCTCTGCAAGCAATAAAGGGTATAAAATACTATCTTACTTCTGTTGATAATTAATGAAGACCGCATTAATAATGAAAGACCAGTGTGCTCCAGGGCTAAATTTACTAACAACCTACATTAGTGCCAGTGATGTAACTTGTCTTAATCGAAAGGCACTTGGGACAGCTGTGCACAAATTAACTTCTGCCATTTACTAAATCCATTTAACACCACAAACCTGCTGCACTTTTTTGTAGTATAGATTATTTATACATTTGTGTGATTATTTATTAATGCATCCTCCCACTCTCCTATTTAGGATGATGTTTATGGGAAGAGATGTAGCTATTTGTGAATCCTTATTTCTGCCTATATTATAATTGGAGAGTTTATATATATTTATTTTAAACTATCCGGTGCTGATCTCTAAAGCATTTCTTTTTATCATGTTGCTTAACCCGTAGTGATTAAAGTTTTAGCAAGAGCCATAAGGTGTAAAAACAACAACAAAAAGTTTGCCGGTTGCACCCTCTTTAGCCTAAATACAATGGCCACTAACATGTAAGAAAGTCTATCATTTTCACATCATATTTAGACCTGGATTAGATTCCACTTGGTGCTTGGAAGACAGAGGTGTATGGGGGGGGGGGGCAACTATCTGCAGAATAGGAGACTAACATCTACCATCTGGAAGCACAACCTGAATCATATAATGGCCCAAGATTTGTTAAAGAAAAGGGAATAAAATGTTTTTTAAGCAAGAGGTGAACTCCACACTAGGTAATAGAGGCAGTCAGCTAGGATATCACCGGTTGCCATTAACTAGAATCATCTGGCAGAACGGTTTTATTCAATGCAAGGACAGAACTGCCACTGGTTCAGAATCAGACACAAAGCATGGTCTGTACAGAGAGCCCACGGAATTTAGGGGAATCACTGTTCACGATATGGTTGCTCTTCTGGAAATCTGTATCTCTAAAACACAGTCCATGGCGCAGTCCACTGAGAGCTAACAGAGAAAAGGTTTCTGAAAATCTGCAAAAAGAGAACAGATGTGGCGACACCAGTAGTTCCTGCTTTTGCAGGGTGGTTTTAATGCAGTTGTGGTATATATAGAGATTTACATCTATTTCTAGTTCCTACAGATAACCAACAGATAAGCAAAACATGTTTGTCTGCTTAGTTATTATCACATAGCAACTGGTCAATGGATTCACAATACTCTGTAGATCTACGTACCTTTGTGTTCATAAATATCTTTTAACATTTTATTTTCCGATTGCTACTGTGCCTTTAATTTATCCTTTTATGTCACTACATCTTTATAAGTATTTGAATTTGTATATTATTCAAGATTGTGGAAAATTGAATGCAATGATAGTAAAAAATAATAATAACAATAAGCCACATGCATAGCCCATAGCTACTGGGGTTGAAATACAACATAAATCTGTCAAGTTCAACCTTTTCGAGCCTTATTGCATAGTCATTTGTATTCCGTATTCTACCCTTATTAGTCATTTCTTGGCTGTTGTTGCTATTGCAATAATCTAGAATCTGTGCCAAACGTAATGTTGTTAGGGTTTTTTGCTATAGCATTAGTCTGGGCATTGTGCCAAGTTTAGCTAGCAATGGAACTGTTCCTCTTTTATATATGTAACATGCCCAAGACAGTGTGTCCTTCCTTCAGTGGTCTTATATATATTTTTTTATTTTTCTACTCAAAATTCTTCCAGCCGGTGTAATTCTGTATTGCTTGCTCTCTAGCAATTAGGAACCACTTCTCAGAAGATAGGAATCCATATAAATTGGAGATTAAGATTTTGTACAGTTTCCTTTTTGAAATAATCTTGGATCAACCTGTTCAGGGGCTCTTCAGGTTTTTTTTATCTAGTAATAGAGTTCTGGAACCTCCACTGGCTAAAACACATTGGACATTCCAGTAAAAACTTCCTAAGCTAATCGGCATTTTCTAGGAATGTTCATCAGAGAGGAAATCCCATCCTGAACCATCTGTATCCCCGCTTGGTAGAGCATCCAGAGGTGGGTAATCCTAAAATAACACAATCAACTCCATTCTGATTTTTCTGAATATAGAGCCTAATTAACAAATGACTGTCCTTTTAAACATGTTAACACACAGTTCTCTTTTGCTATTCAGTTTCTGAAAAGGATATTAAATGCTGAAAATGTTTAGTGATTCAATCGAATTGTGATCAATATTATGGAAGACAATGGAGGAAATGTACAAATGGGGAAAACAACCTTCATAATGCATACATTTAATGCATATTCTGATCTCTGATCTCCCCAACTGACCCATTTATGCTATAGAGAACTGTGCAGACGTGTCACAGGGTAATTGGGGCAGCTTGTTGTCTTAAAGAGCGCCCTGGGATATGATGTTGTATGCTTAGCTTAGTGAACCAGGTGAAAAATAGGTCCAGGCTCAGAAATCCGCTGACCAATTGCTCCCCGTGCCATATGGCAAGTCATGGCCTGTTCAGCTCTATATAATACAGGAAGCAGAAACACAAAAATTGTTTAATCTGCTATGACATCAAAATAATAGCGAAGGTACATGCATTTTAAGGACAAGGCCATTTATTAGCGGAGAAAAGAATATATACCGTACTTTATTCATTCCGATTTCTTCTAAACTAGAATTAAACCCTGTCACCTTTCCATTTGTTTTGATTCATCTCTCTCAATTAACATGCCAAAGAAAAGAAATGTGTCCGCAATGCAGTTAATTTATATTTTAATGTTGTTTTTAAAAGGAACGTTCAAACTAACCCCCCACGATTTCTTGATGTGTAACATGCTCTGCTAGTGGATAAAGGATCAGCATAATATTAGACTACAAGGAGCTTTGCATAATGTGCACTTCATTACCCTGCCAGCTCTGCGTGCCTTTCTGCATAGGACAAAAATAATAAACTAAATCAGACACGTTTCACGTTTGTGATGATGCACATGAAGGGATCAGGATACACAAGAGATGGCAGGTGACTAGAGCGGATCAGCCAGGAAAAGATTGAAGTAAACAACGTGTTCCATATGCTTGGTGACATCGGGGTAAAACATATACATCATGGCCAATTTATCTAACTAGTAGATTACTAATGATTACAATAAACAAAGTCTTGAGTAAGAAAAATAAATGTCTCTGAAACACGAAATTACCAACACAATACATGCCTACATATACGGTTCTCAAATACCCCCATCATAGATCACCAAGACAATACCACTGCTTTGTCCTGGATCCCTAATATTTGCCCAATTACCTGGTCATAAATAAGTTAACTAAAGCAGTATTCATTATGCATACCAAATATTTTATATTTTTTATATTACATAAAACATGAATAAAGGAAACAGAGACGTTACCCAAAAGACAAGTATTGTTAATGCAGTGCAAACAAGCTAGCTGAAGAACCCACCCGAAAACACCTTAGGTGACTGAGATCCGGGCCACATTTTAATATATACGTCAGTGATTCACATGTACTTGTTATCTGCTTGTATAAATAGCATTTGTGAAACCTTGTTTTGCGCTGTTTAAAACTTTGTCGATTATAATTAAGTATGTCATAGTCTTACAGGGGGAAAAAAAGCACATTTTGAACTTTATCTAAACCTTATATCTCTAGATTTATTGTGATTATGGTGGGCCAAAATAATTGTTTATCGTCAAGAACTTTGTCTAATCATATCGCATAGTACTGATAAACACCTAGAGCAATTACATGAAATACAAGTAATAATTACCCAAAAGTTTAGATAAAAAAATAACAGTTTTGTTTATTTAGTTGCCACGTACAAACAATTTATTGTAATGTTATACAGCATAGTCTCTCTGATGTAAATGTCCTCAGACAATGGTGACTTTAGTTCCAGAAGGAATGCCCCTGGGCTTTCTATGCTATCTTCACTGAGCCGGAATGAAGTCATTTTAACCAGATGTACTCATAACCAAAATGTCTGGGAGTATATAGTATAACACATACAGAAGACTGACAAGTAATTTCAGGGTGTCACTTGTACTTCTCTATCCAGATTTATTTAAAAGTCCTACACAATAAAAATGTGCTTGTGGACCATGATATGAGATGACAACCCTTGAGAAATGAGAAGCATCATCTGAATGCTTCTTTTGTCACCGATGAAACAATGAATTATCATTATGCTTCCTACAAAAGCCAATCTCTGTGGTTCCGCTGGACGTTTTGCCATGGTGACAATCGTACTGGGCAAATAATAAGAAAAAAATAATGCAGAAAGATAAATATCCCTTCAGACAGCGAAACAATAAAAACCACGGCAAACAAAAAAAATGTTCCATGAATAAAACGTTTACATACTTGTTTTTACGCTTAAAAAGCCTTGGTTTAAAAAAAACAAAACAAATCAAGGATATCTATTCTTTCAATGCTAATGTGTAATATATAAACCTTTCCTTTGTGTTAATAGTGGTCTAATGTTGAGAGCTTTGTGTCTCCGAGATATTTTTCCCTGACTTATATATTCTAATCATATCCAAATATATGAATTCATTTCACAATAAATGCTAATGGAACAAATGTAATTTTGGAACAGCTTTGGAAGGTAAAGAACCTTCAACAGATATAAAATAAACCTTGGATTTTATTTACATTAATGACAAAAAAAACCTACCTCCACCTTTCTAATATAATATACAAAATGTCACACAAATTACTAATTAATAATAAATTAAAAGTAAGAAAATGTAACCGTAGGACCACTACATCAAGAGGACCCCATTAATAAGTGAATGATGAATTCTATATCTACTGTATATATTATTTTTAATTAAGTAACACTTAAGCAACAATAAAATAGCAAATTTCCCCAACCCTCAAGGGTGTTGAGGCATGGTTTGTTAGCTTTTTTGTGTTGTTTTTTTTCTGGGGGGTTGCAGTGCTCCTATTAATGGTCACAACATAGGGTTTCTTTAGCGATTATTTTTGGTTCTTCTAAAAGTGTTCTGTCATATTGTCTGGGTCTGTCGTTAAGAATGGAAAAAGTAGGGGATGACCCAAAGTTTTATCTGATGTGCTGTAATAAACCTAAAAGATCACATAGTAATAACTTAAAAAGTGCCATTCACACTTAGGTACCTTTCCCTTTTCCAATTATACAAACATATGATGTGAGCTGACAGTGTAAATCACAAAACCAAATAAAGCACATTGCTTGTGCGTCTGTATAAAGGCTTTCTGTTCCTACTTA
Organism: Spea bombifrons; assembly: GCF_027358695.1. NCBI lineage: Eukaryota > Metazoa > Chordata > Amphibia > Anura > Pelobatidae > Spea > Spea bombifrons. Next base: position 87,975,327 of record NC_071090.1, on the reverse strand, counting down.
GACACAGAGCTTCAATGCGATGACACTTGATTTGAGAAAACAAATCCCCATTTCCATCATGTCTCCTCTGAGCACATCAGCTTCAATCTCCCTAGTTACTTTGTGGTGAAACTTGAAAATTAACAGCACATAAGAATGGAGTCTGGAGATAGATATTAACACTGGGGAAAATGTGCTAAATGGAAAAAACAAAAACAAGGAGAAATAAGGGTATAAGAGATTAACTTGTTCACAGATTGGAATGGTTGTTAGCATATACTGTCTCCTTCACTCTCTAATGAAATAGACAATACATATTGCTTCAGTGTTTGCCATATGGTTAATGGCTGTTTCAGTCTGCTAATAAAATTGCAAGAGAATAATTGGCATTTCAAAAAGCTACTTTAGAATCCTTCATTCCAAAAGAGAGGGTCTTTATGGTTTCCTGTTTATATATGACCATTATACCAACCGGGACTTTGTATTCTAAATACATAGACATTAATATGTAGTTGATCCATTCAGCTTCCACTCTTCTGGGAAGGCTTTCCACACAATTTTGGGGTGTTTCCATTTATCCAGTAGAGTATTTGTGAAGTCAGGCACTAATAATGGACGAGAAGGTCTGGCTCGCAGTCTCCGCTCCTATTCATCCCAAAGGTGTTCGATTGGGTTGAGGTGAGGGCTCTGTGCGTTGGCCAGTCAGGTTCTTCCACACCAAACTCATCCAACCATGTCTTTATGGACCTTGCTTTGTCGTAAATGTCTTGAAAGGGACATTTTGGAAAATGCTATGCTTCCAATTTGTAGAAGGCCTTTTTCTATTCCAGCATAAGCTCTGGGAAGTTAAACATCCTGGTTCTTCAGGTTTTCAGAGGTATCTTTTGCAGGAGGTTATGCCCCTACTACAAAGCAACTGCTATAACCCCCTTCTTAAAAATAAACTATCACATATTGGAAAATACATAGCTGAAACATCATTTATCTGACATATAATTATGTTTCAGATGCTTCATTGTGTTACTGCAATAACACTGACTATTATTTGACTGAATAAGATGCTAAAATAGACCTAAGGGTGCCAGCTTGTTTCCTTCCTCTGAGAACACACAAAGTGTTGGTAAATATTTGTTGTTTTCATTACACAGTCCCAGGAAGGGGTTCTAATAATCTGGAAACCCCTTCAGACACTAATAAAGCAAAATGGTAAATAGAATGTATGCCAGGTTGCACAAAACCAGTGCTCTCAATTCAAACAATGGCATACTAAACAAAATATGGAATTGTTTGTAAAGATAGCAGATGTCCACATTTCTCTTGATATTCCTAATTTGCATAGCTCACTCTAAAGGCAGCAATATAAAAAGTATTGATGGGTTGAGTTGCTAAAGGTAACTATATGACAAACCAAGCATCCCAACCAGATAAGACTCAACTAAACAATTCAATTGGTTTGTTGCTTTCAAAATTCCTCTTTGCTCTGATAAGAATATCATTAAATTAAAAGATATTAACGGTTATATTGTTTACAGATAATGGTTTATCTTGATAAAAAAAAGAGCAGTATAACTCCTATGTGACCTACATTAAGGGAAACTTCTATGGGGATTCACTGCAATACATGGCTCCCGTATCGGATGTCAGATGCCATTTGCAGTCTCCATACTTATGCTATGACTTATGCTATGACTTACAATTACACTCACAGGTAGCTTAATTATTTATGATATAGCAAGCTTTGTTTAAGGTTTCCCCTTAAAATGTAATTTCTTAATAAAGGATCATTCAGCATTACAAGAAGGATTAGCCATGCACTCGTAAGGAATTCCTGTTCTTCCTCACTGATAGATTAACAGGCTTTAGGTGCCCTAGGCATTCTAGATGATACCTAGGATGACCTATGTGTCACTAATGCTGCATTTGTGATGTGAACGCTGCCACGTACATGTATGCAGGGTTATTGGATACAGTGTCCACTAAGGACCCATCGGGGTAGGTATAGACATACTTCCCACTTGTAATGCAAGATCACACAAAGTGACCCAGATGAGCGGTCATCTCTCTGCACAGTGCAGCTGTTGCTATGTGGCAAGTGGCGGTGGCAGTGGGCCACCCAGAGGTGACCTTTCTGCATGGATGATTGTGTAGATGATTGGTATACCTGATGGCTATTTCAGGCTTGGTAACAAAGGCATGGAGTGGGCAGAGTTAGCTAAATTACACAAATTCTTAAGAGTATTCACATTCCACCATTTCTCCTGCCCATTAGGTATGACACTGCCCAGTGCTCAATGCTCCTGAGCCAGCAGAGCAAATCCTGGGGTGATTCTCATGCACCGATAGTCACAGGTTACATCAGACAGACTCATTAGAAATGCCTGGTGCTGCAATACTCTGCCAAAACCATTCAAAAGGTTAAAAACCATCATAGGGAACAAAATCTACCTGGGCTTGAGTCTAAACTAAAATCATTACAGTCTCAAATGACCTTATAGCTTATTTTCCCTATTTCTGCTAAGTGATGCGTGCACAGTATGGAATATACACGTGCATTTCACGGTAAACTGTAACTCAGGAATTCTACTGAAAACTACGTACCACAAATCACACAACCCAGACAATAGCTCCTTCATTTATGGTAATTGAAATGGCTTACTGATGTCTCTCCATCTCATTAACTTTCTCTCATGTAATTTCGATACCAATGTTAATAATTATTGTCTCAGGCAGAAGACAATAGGGCATCTCGTAACGTAGATTGAAAGCAATGAAAGATAGGATTTTATTATTTAAGACGGTGCCGAATATATAAAATAAGGTTATAGGCGACAATCTAATCCATTAGTTTGCACAGACGTACACATCGTAACCCAATTTGCCTCTCTTTAATGTTTTTTTTTTTTTTTATTCAGAGATCACTTTTATATTCTGCCCTAGCTTATGATACAATTTGTCCTCCGGTCCTTCCAGTGGATGCATCACCTGCCAGTCTAAATGTGATTACCCTTTTACTGAACTTTACTGCATTGAACCTGCCTCCTGAAAACTCATAGTAATGCATCTACACATTTAGGACTGTCAGGGAGAAATACAAATATAAACTAATAGATTATTCATTCAGAATTTACAGTGGCCATTCTGGAAGCTTCGGGGTCTCATAAGCAGAAGACCCAGTAAGCACCGTGATTTAAAAAAAAGGAATTGTGAGCCTGTCACTAATCTGTTACTGTTTAAGTCATTTATCACTATGAAAACTGCAACTGCCACTGGCTTTTGCCTATGAACCCGTGTGGTATGTATCAAGCTGGGTTTTAGGCATAAGAACAAAAAAGATGTCATTTTAACTTTTTATTATGAAAGCGCAAACAAGGGAGAGAGGGACAGAGATTTTTAGCACAATAAAGTGCTATTTTTGTTAATACTTAGTTTGTAAAAATTAGATACATTTTTTGGTAACGGGAAAACCAAAATAGCATTTGAAGGGTTTAGAAAAAAATGTACCATTTAGGCTTAAGTATAATTTAAACTCGGTCTCCCACCAAAGTATATATATATATATATATATATATATATATATACACATTACATACAGTATATACATATTAGCCTTCATGGTTGTTCACAAACCATCAAGGGTTATTTTAAAATACGGAACCGGTGCCAGCATTTTCTCAGCGTTGTTTCATTTAGATTTTCAGCAACATGGTTTTGCTTCAGAGAACAAAATTGACTACAAGCAATGAATCCCCCTGAGTCCTGTTCATGAAGGTCAGTTAGGTCATCTAATCTGAGATGCTTTGCCATGATAGACTTTGTTCGGTCTGGGAGCCTTCTTGGCATTCACTTGAAATAGGTTTGTCAGTTCCGGTACTTCTGGGCTTACCTTGTCTCTTCTTGTGTGTACTGCAATAATGCCTCTTCCTCAGGTGTTTTACCATTGTCATAATACGTTCAGTTTATTTTCACTCTGAAGATACCAGGAGATTCTATGCCCTGTTTACACGACTTGCAATGAGGAACCAGTGGTGGTTGAAATGAGAATCACATCTTCTTGTTCGTCTACTTCTCACTCTATAGGTCATATTGTATTTGGCCCAGGGGGCTCTCCAAGATGTGTTATTCTTGAGTAACACTTAGCACTGATTTTATGTGACAAAGGGATGCTCTGTTTATGTATGTTTTCTGTCGGATTACGGTTCCATTTTTAAGTAACTGATTATCAGGTTTAGGTTAAAATGTAGATAAAATGTCAGAAACAGTATTTGAACTCCCTTTTCAAGTCACCCTTCATAATGTTTATTCGTAGACCCACTCTAACAATAATATCACATCTCTATAATAAAACAGACTTGGGTTATATTGGTTATATATCCATACCATGCATTGTTGCAAATGTCAGGTAATCTGACACAGAACCCGTGGCCAGCTACACTGTTGCTTATAGTAGGATGGATACCATGTCGATTTGGCACCCTCAGACTGAAACAAAGCCAATTTCCAGTGTGTTTAAGTTTTGCAATAAGCGCAAACAAAAGTCAGGGTCAGACTTTAAGTAAGGTTGGAATATATTTGTCAGGATAATTGTTTTTCTAGAGCTACAGCTGGAAAGTCAGCCAAGGTGAAAATTCTTCATACTCTCACGCCGGTTCACTTGGTACCCACAAGTAAAACAGTTTATGTCCCTCATGCTGTTTACAAAGAGATTTTTTGATATGCAAGAATTATCATCCCATTCACTGTGTCGAGGGTACCGCAAGATTTATTACCTAGTTTCTACTAACGTGAAATTCTAGTCAAATCCCGGGAGTAAGGTAGCTTTGCCTCAAAATAAATCAATGATGGGTTCATGTTTTTTGCTATTTTATATTCATTTCAATTGTTGCATTACTATTATGCATTTTACTTAACAAATGTTGATAAATCTAAATAAATGTTCATTTTACCACAAATCCATCCCTTAAACTGTTTTCCTTAATTTTCCAAAGCTACGCCTGGGTGTATGCATTGAGAGGTTTATTTAAGCTTAGGCGCTGCCGAAAGGCAAGAGGCTGCCGATGGGGTAGGAGAGCGCTAACACTATATGCTGCCCATGACAGGGAGCAACTCCTACAGGTCTGGTCTGTTTCCACTAGGCCAGAGGGACGTGATCTATGTAAGTGTGAGTAGAGCATCAGTACAGGGGATTTCGGAGGGTTTATTTCTCAGCAGGGGGCTGCCCTTGGCAATATTTAGCTTCATTAATACAGGGGAGTGAGTTATCGGTGCATTTCTGGCTGCGTTGCTTCCTGCTATGTATTGTACGGCAACTTTTCAGAAGTAGTTCAATGGCTGTTTGTGAAATATGGAATCGATTTAACATCCAATTATTCTTTGAAATAAGTGTTCAACACTTTATCAATAATTCAAGTCCCTGCATTCAGCAGCCCTTATTTTCCTGTCAAAGAGGTCTGTGTATTTTGAAGAGGTTATAAGATGCATCTCGGGGGATCTTTAAAATTTCAGGTAGTTAACTGGCTCCATGACAAATGCATTCCCCAGTCATCTGGAGAGTAAGCGGCTGCAGGCGCTGGGTTTTAATGTGTTAGAACAGAGTTAGGACGGATAACTATGGCTGCGGGTAAAAGGAAAATCGGTACGAAAACAAAAATAAATAAAGACAGGCCCCCTAACGTGTCCCTGGACCGTTCCAGTTTTCATGTCTATTAAACAGATTTGCAGAATATATTGGCAAATAATAATGCAAATGCTATTATTAAGCACCTTATCGTTAACATTAAACCATTTTTAAAATAATTTAATACTAGAGGTCATGCTGTTGCTCTGCACATCATGAAAAATACCTTAAGAACCAAGGAATATAAAATAAATGTTAACCTCACGCATGCCTGAACTGGAAATTATGTGATTCCATATTTGTCTCTGTGACATTGGCCTCCTAAAAAGTTATTGCAACCATGGTGAATTTTACATTAGGACATATATTATAACATATACATATCATAAAAATCTTTGTAGTAACACTTACAACTCGGTAAGTTCCAGGTTCTGAAAGAGCTGCCACGATAAGGTTGTCAAACGGTTCCCAGAGAGGTTTCTGCAAAACAGATTAAAAAGTATCGTTACATACCACTGTTGGGCTTGCTCTCGACGAGGTTGATTTTTCCAAATATACATAAAGAACATATGCTTAAAATTCTGCTTATCTCCAAAATGTATTACCTGTATATCACTGATGTATCCTTTGCAAATTGTGGAATGAATAGTAATAGAGTCCATAGATATGTAAAGTCAAAATTTTACACCAGGTAAAAAAAAAAATTGACCTGTCCACCATGAATGTTTCTTACCTAAAGAGGTTTGCGTTCATTTCCCCCCCACCACAATTGTCATATGTAACTTGACTGCAATTTGTTAATTAAGTAGCTTATCTATAATACAATCTTTAGCCAGGATGAATAAACAAAAAAAATATATAATTTGACATGCTTTTTATACTGGGTCAAATGTCTTCCAGGAAAAAATATAAAAAGTATTAAATGGCGGTGGACCCTTAGGAATGTAAAGCACAACCTTTGTTATCAGGAGAACCAATTTCCACTCAAAAAATCCATTTCTGTTATCACCCTTTCATTGCAGTGTATTGTTTATAATAGAGAGGTCTTTGACTCGCTGATGAATGCACAAAGTAGTCATTCATAATCCTGTCTGTGAATAAGAGATCAACAAAATCTTTCTCACAGAGATTTTACCTACAGAATGAAGTCCACTGTCCAGTGCTATTGTGTCCCATAGGCAAGGATACATTGCAATTACTTAGCTCCTGGTTACCATCAACAAGGTCTGAAGACAACAGGCAAAGAATTTCTCATTCCTTATTGAACCATAGAACTATTATCTTCTATTTTTCATAATATGTAAATAGGAGGGAAAGCTTGAGCAACACAAAAATCCTCAACCAATATGTGCAAGAATTTCTGTTTCAGCTTCCGCTTCATGTATATAAGGGGCCTAATATTCCACATGTGTAAACGGTGCAAAGCTATATGCAATACATTTACAACGACTACCTTGGGGCACGTCTCAACAATAAAGACAGAACTGCCATGATCTCAAGACAATGCTAGCAGGTAATAAGAAGTGCTAGCACTAGTAGAGTGAAGGACTCATGCATAGACAATATTGAATTAAGATTGCTGTTTAACTGTGGAGAAAGCTTGGAGGGATGTGGAGAAAGCTTGGAATGTACTCATAATCCAGGTTCTAGGTGTCTTGAGAAGTAACAGGTTATGCTTCCTGGGCACCTCGGATTTAGCACAAACCTTGCCAACATGCAATATTCCTAAAAGTGCTGGCCCGTAGTATGTGGAAAGTATAACAGAGTAGCTGATTCCCTTGTTTGCATTTATACATTCCACTTCCTGCAGGTATCTCACAATATCACCATTTTAAGGCTGGGGAATACGATGTATGTGGGCAAACTTTCATGAAATACCATACTCCCTGAGTGTCCTAATGCTGAAGTAAGAAAAGTTAGTAAGTATATTATAGTGCCAACCAGTTCACATAACAATAGTTAATGCAACAGTACAATTTATTATACATGTCTCATGTTATAAAAATTCAGATGAGAAAGACTTACAACAAACAATATTGTGTTCATATTTTTTTGTATCTTGCACGTTCAGGACCATTTTGTCTATTTAGGAACCACCCCTTTTTGTCACTGTAATGGAAGAGCTAGATGCTGTCTGATGATATTGCTCATTGAAATAAATCTTCAGACGGTACGCTGCAGCTCTAGAGTCTAAAAGATGTGCTCTCAATTACAGAATAAAGTCGCAGCTGCTTGGCGTTGAGAAGGTTTGACCTATATACACTGCAATTTGCATATATATATATGTGCTGAGTCTCTGGAGAGAAAGTCACTTGGAGAAACCTGGCAATTTTGTCCACTCTATGATAGCACCTAGTTTAAAGAACACTTGTATGTTGGAACCTTTGTATAAAAAAGTTACTCACTAGAATAAAGCTATAGTGAAATACAGTAATATTACTGCCATTTTCCATTACATAAGTTGATGCAACCACATTTATTCTATGCCAGACTCAACAACTATATGTAAACTATATGCAAACGTCTGCTTCACATGCCTTGTCACCAACTCTAAAAACCTCATCAGTTACTAGTGATAATAAATATATATATTCCAAGCATAAAATAAGAAAAAGGTCAGATTTTCTCCCATATGGGCAACATCTGGTACACTGTACAAAATTTGAATTTATGAGTAATTAGAAGATCCTTTCCCCCATAATTATTTATATTTTATCCTTGAAAAATATATCTATCCTATTAGGTGAGGGGTACACATGCATATAGCTTGGCTTTCATTTTCATTTTCAAACATGGTGGCTGGCAGAAATTACATTATGAGACTCCGCCATGCACCAAACTATTTGCAGTAGAAGTATGTGTTGCTGATTTCGAAAAACTCACTGCCCAATTCTATTCAACGTACAAAAATACCTGAAATTATGTACATTAAGAATGTAATCAGATTTTGTTATCTAAAAATATAAGATTAATCTTTTTTTTCACAGGCAGCAGCTCATAAATCAACAGCTTTAAAAGCATTACATTCGGTATGGAATATTTTCTGTTTGCATTGTTTTATTAAAGACTGGCAGCCAAAGTATAATCTCCAGCCAAACAAAAAGGATAAAGCTATAAACAATGCCAAAAAAGCAGATGCCACTTAAAAATGTCAGGAAATATGACGGGCCATTGGTTATAGGCATCTTAATTCACAGTGAAGAGCCAGAGAGAGATAAAGAGATTATGAATGCACTGTTTAGAAAGAGAATATAGCATTAAAACAAATACCAACTATTTATCAACAAACTTGATGTAGATACCGTATATGCCCTCTAAACAAACATATGTGAACCATAGCTAAAATATACACATCTCTCTGGTATCACCATACATGGAAACTCTCCAGGCTTAACCTCTGCCTCCATGGGTCAGTTTCTTTTTTCTGTGGGTAGTGGAGTGGATTTTGGCTACGCTCACTCTCTTCCCACATTCCATCTGCTCCCTTCCCACTTTCACGCTCCTTGCCCAAAGGCTTTCTGGGTAAAGCAATGCCCATAGGTGGAGATAGCACCATACCTGATTGAAGGCACTACCTCAGAAGGACAAGAGCTCCGGTAGCCTATCCTGGGAAGGTTCTCACCTATTATCCCTCACTCCATTCTTACCTTAGCGTGTGTATGCTGTTATCATGTGTGTGTTTCACTGTATGGTGTTAAACTGTCTGCTTGTGTATGGTATCAGCATGTGTGTATATGGTGTAAGCATGTGCGTGTGTGCACATGTTATTGTATGGTGTTAGTGTATGTTTGTGAGTGGTGTTAGCTTGAGTGTGTGTTTTCATTTGGCATTAGAATGTGTGTATGTGTGTCAGTGTATTATGTTAGCATGATTTTGTGCCAGCATATGGTGTTACAGTGTATGTATTTTAGTCTATGGTGTTAGTATCATTGGTGCTTATGTGTGTGTTGGTGTTTGAGTGTGCTTCAGCATATGGTGTTAGAGAGTTAGGGGTAAGCATATGGTAGACATCAGCTGTATGCAGGTCCATTTGAAATAGGGGCCAGGAGGCACCGTACCCCCATAGATTCTGACAGGTTAATACATTATAACCCAGGTAATGCAGGGTCTTTGTTCAGAGTATGCAGGTAACAAGGAATTGATTACTGATGCACAAGAGCTGGTGCTGGGGGCCCATTTTTTAAGGTATAGGCCCCTACACCACAATGGTATACCCATGGGTGAACCTTCTAAAAGCCAGTACAGCAGTGTTTCATTACTGTAGTAAACTTCATGAAAGATAAGTAGGGTGGTAGGTTGCCAGAGAGATCAAGTCACAATTCTTAAGAATTAAAAAAGACAGGAACATTTCACAGGTTGTGTCAACGCACCTTCCAAATAAAAAGGGAATTTCTTGTAAGCACTGTTGAACTTTTACCATATCCAGAAATGAATAATCTTTATATGTACAACTTGAAAATACTGATGAAGTCATAACTACTCGTAATGGTAAATGAGAAACAGCTGGTTCTTCTATAGCTTTCCAAAAATATTCATTTTAAGTGATAGGTTCTGAACACTGCCTGTTAAACAATACTTGGATTCAATGTATGACTTCTATACGGGCAACTCTCATTATAAACTTTCTAAAAAAAAATGCAGTAAGCATATAAAAATGATTGGTCATTATTAGAGCAGCAGAAAAAAAGAAAGTTAAAATGTATGGCCTAATGGTGTTTTTTGTGGTCATTCTAGAGTATAATTCTTACTTTTATTGCTCTATGTAACAGGTCAGTTTGTATTCTCTAGGATGGAGTCAAGGGGAGAGATAACCAAGTTATCATTATAATGAGAGGGAGAACTCACTGAGCCATGAAAACCGCGTATCACCTTCCATTACATCCACAATTCACTCTTATGAGTCCCTTTAATGATATGTATGTAGCATATTTAATAATGTAATAACAATACTAGGGAAATGATACCTTCCTTTCTATGTGTTATATTTTGTTTCTTGCTGTTTATGCTACCACTGTATAGTAATTTAGTTTAAAAAAAGACATACATTCATCAAGCTCAACCCATCTACCTACTCTTTTTGCTTTTGATCCAAAAGAAGGCAAAGGGCAATCAGATTTCTATTAGGATCAAGAAGCTCTAAAATATTAATATTGATTCTATTATTTATAGCCCTGTATGTTATGCTTTTCAATAAAAATATCCAGACCTTTTTTTGAAGGCATTTATTGTATTCAATACACTAGGCAGGGAATTCCATACCTTTATTGCCCTTACTGTAAAAAATCCCTTCCTTAGTTTTCTATGAAATCTCTGCTCTTCCAGTCTCAGATGATGACCTCTTGTTCTTTGTACATTTCTGATAGTGAACAGGTCACTGGATAGCTCTTTATTTTGGCTGATAATTGCCAGATAATAGAAGCTACTACCTGCCTATTCCTTTGCTAGTCATCCCCTGACTAATATAGATAAAATGTACAAAACTTTAATAATGTAGATTTGTACGTGTTTTCATGTTATCCAAGAGCAGCTACAAACCATTTTCTATGTCCTTGTCCATCCAAGTCACTATTTGTGCCCCAATAAAACTAGGTAGTCAATAAGTCGCTCTCTCATGTTAATCGAAGTTGTAAAGTTGTTAGTCCACAACTGGTGGAGGGCTACCTTTGGCTTATATGTGGGGGTAATGTATGAACAGTAGTCCTAGTACATGTCCTAGTACATGGTATGTCATGTGGTCATATCACAATATCAACATTGCTAATGATGCTGTTTGGTCGCTTTATACATTACACAATGTAGCATTTTACATGTACTGCTCAACAACATGTAAAAATTAGATACCTGTGCGGGGGGGGGTTCTCTAGTGATAAACACGCAATCAATCTTCATCCGATTTTTACTAGTGAGACTATAGGATAGTATTTTTACCTGTTTATAGTGAATAATTGCAACGCTCACGCTAATGTAAGAGGTTGCTCTTTTAAATAGAAAATTACCAGGCTTAAAAAGAAGCAAACTTTGTGGAATAAGTTAAAGAAAGTTATACTTTTTTTTTACATTAAACCAGGAGTTTGAGGAGAAAATTGAATTTCCACTGAGCCAAGAAAATTTCAGTCATTCAATATCACTAAGGAAACAAAACAGACTTATCTGTGTTCCGATCTATAAGTAAGCAAGAAAAAGTTCAGTTCACAAACAACAGTCTGTTTTATTCTCAGGATTTTTATGCTAAGGCATATTTCGCTTACTTCCTCCCCCCACTCCTGATAACAAATAAAGTGTTGCTCTCTGATTTTAATATTGTTATTTTTATTTATACTTGGCAAAGGGTTGCTTTTTTAAAAGGTCGGTAACTCTGCCAAATTCTGTAGACATCATAAAAATGTCTAAACAAAGGAAATCTATAGAGAGAAGGGAAAAAGAAGGCCATACATGCACAAGTCAACAAATTACACAAGCACAGCTTGAACAAATACTAACCACTGCGCAAATGACACACACCAAAAAAAAAATCAACTCAGTCGTAAACAAACAACCCTGACTCTCTTTCCAAATGCTCCCCTTGGTAATGCACCCACCAGTGACCCACCACCAGAAGTCTAGCAGGTCTTAAGATAGCTTTGGCTCTTGCTTCTCCCCCCACCACTAGACCTTCCAACAGTCCCTATTGTCAAGCACCCTCTTGCTGTCTTGGGTAGCTGCCCCACTTTGGTAGGCAGTGATTATGGCCCAGTTGGGGAAAGCCTCTGATCTCCCCTGACCTCCATTACAGCTCCCAAGTGGCCACCTTGTGATGCTTTTAAGCTGATCAGTTCACGGTGGATCTTCTTGAATCTCAAGTGGGTGATGATGCCCATGACCACATTCATGGAGCTGGCCCTGCCTTTTACACCTTAAATGTTGGAGGAATGCTTTGTGTATGCAGGCCTTGTCTTTATCATGCCCCCATGTGCTGCCTTTACTGAGAAATCTATGGGAAAGGCTCTAAGAAGTCTGTAAACTGCATTGCTTTTCTGCACACAGGTTTTGTAAATTACCATTTGACATTATCATTTAAATGCTAATTTACATTTAGAAGTACAGGGATTTTTTTGTACACCTAAATGGGGCACAAAAGCTTTTTTTGAACCTCATGAACATGAGAGGAATACAATATAAATTCATTACCACAAGATAACCACAAGATGCAATCATTACCTGTATTGCTGCAATTTAAGTTAATTTGACACAAAAGATCACAAAGAAATACATTTAAATGTTATGTGGGTTGGGTGATTTTAGTTTTAGTGCTCCAATTTATAACAGATAAAGGGGTGCAATTATGCTCTCTTTTGTGCGTTTTATGGTTGGTGGCCATAGCTTGCTTTCTGACTGGCAGAACACACCAAAAAGAAAGCACTGAAGCTGTATGCTCTAGGGCAGCATGACTAGGGATCCAAACAACCTGTAGCCAGACCGTTCAGACTATGCTTATATAACCAATGTAAGCTGCTGTAACAATTTATAGAAAAGGAAAGCATAGGGTTAAGAAACGATGAACGGTTGAGGAGAAGCTGTGGGAAATAAATGATATAAAAGGTAATGTAACAGTTTAGAGTTTCTAACCAGACCACATTGTAGCATCTGCCCACCCTCCCGTATTTTAATAATGTATCTTCTTTTATAGATAGGAAATTATCTAAAGTATTTTATAGTGCTCAGGAATGCATTTGTTACCCCTGCTGTTCCTGCACTTGCATATTTTAAACATTAATAAATAGGTTTTCAATAGATTTTTTTAGGGTTTGGCGAGGTTGACTTTGGTATCATAAAGTAATTTCTTGTACTTTAATATTTGGGGCGTAATTGGGTATGGTGGAGAAAAAGGTGTGGGGGGTTTCCTTCATATGGGTCAATCCTAAGTAATTTCTTGGACTAGTTACATTTCTCTTGACTTGATATTGTTTTCCAAACTTAACATAACTACAGTATGTAGCATTTCAAGTACCTATGAATTTTGGGTGTTTATGCAATAACTTTTATATTTTATGTTACAGCAGAGGTAGGCTTCCTTCTGGCGATAGGACCTTACCAGAAAATGGAAAGAAATTTTTGCAGTTGGAGAAAAGAGGTCTTTCCACTATTTCTACATGGTGGATTGATTCAGAGAACTGAAAAAAGGTTCTGCTTCACTGGGCCTCAAGGTCACTATCTTACCATGCCCATTCCTTGCCTACTGAATGCCCATTTCACAGCCATGAAAAGCTTTCTAAGCTAGCCCCTGAAGAGAAAGAGGTCTGGGTAACCTATCCCATGAAGTTCCCAGTTTAATATGAGGTTAGGAGTCCCCATGTTTCATATGTACACACTATTCTCCAGTGTCAAGATACATTTAAAAAAAATCATAATAATGGCATATTAACAATTATTATTTGCCTACAACAAATAGAAGTCATTGTCATAAAAGAGAAATATAATAACATAGAAGAGTACAGAAAAACATTGCACTGTGGGAAAGTGCTTTTAGGTTTCTTCTATCAAGAACTATTTATGGTACTAAAATTAGAAGGCAAATGCTTTTATGTCCAGAGGCAACTGTTTCCAGCTCTTATTAAATCAGCAACACTTAAATCTGTTCTAATTTCTTATTAAATGTCCATATTATTGCTTTCAACAGAAAACATAATTCGCTATTCTTTATTTCCATGAGAATATTAAGTACTTTGTAATCATAAAGTGAAGTCTTCTAATTAGACAAAAAAGGCCACTGTTGTCACTTTTAATCAGAAAGTAAAGGTGTGCAAAGCTAATCAAATTAATGTACAGCTTTTCAAAACACAATAAATTTCTAATTATGTTCTGACGTACCATGTTCTGCACAATGTAGCCAAACTGAAGTATTATGATATGTGCAAGAAATATAAGAATTTCGACATACGTACAGGCATGTTTTCATACGAATCGCAAATTTACTGAATTTTGTTAGGTTTGACAAACTCTCATTCTCTCAAATTCTCATTCTCGTTCACTTCTTCTACATCTTCTTCTTCCCTCTCTTCAATCTTCATCTGCATCTCCGTGGACATCATGTGGCGGGAGCTTCCCGGCGGTGCTTGCGGGGGAGAGGACCTCACTTGAACTTAGGGCAATATGGTGGCACTTGCATGACATTCTCTCCCTGATCCTTTAATCAGGGGAGAGGACGTCACCACAAACACCATCATCTTGCTATTACTTACGCCAAAAAAAGAATCTGGATATCTGCAATAAAATATGGAGTATTTCTTCGTTTTATTGCATCTCATCAAAACCAATTATTATTTTAGAAAATATAAAGACATATTGGAAAAAATTGCTTGTTTCAATGAGTTTTTAAGAAGATGATACTTAGAAGATAATACCTGTTAATACTATTACCAAGTGTTTGCTTTATCATATTTACATAAAAAAGTTTAAAGGTTACATTATTATTAATATGTACTATTAAAATAAAACAAACTAATCCAACATTAAAATATTGTAAAATATTTAAAAATATATTATTTCTCGCTGTAATACATACATTAAACGCAATTTTTTCCTTGCCTTTCTTTTTGATTCTATTCTAAATCCTATGAAGCAGAAATCAATTTTTCATATTATTAATAATTTAGATTTTAATTTTCATACAATGTATATAGACAAATAAAAAATACAGTAGCTTAACACAAATCAGGGCTACCATTGTATCTTCAATTGGCTAGATATGTGTACAGGATGTTACTAAACCACTCTGTCTACAGATCAATGTGAAAATGACTTTGCTACCCTTGCCAGCCCTTCAACGAAAAATATATTTTCTAATAACTCACTTTCATGTGAACAGTTTGTGCCAATATGGCCACCTGTTCTTTATGGAGCCCTGGTCGGCAAAATACCCAGTGTGCAACCTGATGCTTTTTAAACATGTGCCTCTTAACGCTAGTATTTTTCTCATATGTGCCAAGCAATCTAACCATTTATAAAGAGGCTAAATTGCTGGCATCCAAAACTGGTCTATTTCAGATGAATTTCTATAAACAACAATAAAGACCACATCACACTTTAGATTAATTTGTAAAAATGAAACCTGCTTATGTTCCATCCACATGAAACACATATTATTTACACATGAAATAGACATTAACACAAAATGTGTTTTCCAAATGGATTCCATTATACTTCATTATCATCACTAAGATAGTAATATTAGGTGTTATAAAGGGAAATGACAACTCAAGGGTCTCCCAAAGGGCAAAATATTAACAGGAGAGTAATGTCTATTTATAGGATATGTTTCTTCGGTGTTTAATACACAACATACAACCGCATACTCTAAAACAAATAATACGGACTGGAAAAATATTGATTAATGTCAAGAAGCGCAGTGAATTAGAAATCCTATAAGAAACAGAATTCATTTGATATTTGTCGCTTCAAGGAGATACGTATTTAACTATGGTTCATCTAGCTTTTGAGATCTTGTGACTTGGGTTACAGCCCATGTTCTAAAAGTATAAGCTCTCTTATATATTTTTTACTGTCATTTATTTATTAACTTATTTTGTAGCTGGTACGTGTCTAGTATTTACTTTCATAAGACTTGAATTTACATCTCATTGACCTCAATGTACATGTGACATCTCTCAATGAAATCATTTCTACTTATATATATATATATATATATATATATATATAATTTTTTTTGCATTATTTATATCATTGTCCCTCTTCGGTGGAGCACAATAACAGCTTTCTCACAAAAACCTGCAAGCTATACAATCAATGTGCTATACACAGTATACTTATGTTATATTTTTTGCATTCACTGAATGTATATTTATAAGGACAAATATATACATTTCTTTTATGTGGGGTAATATCAGACATTCTAAATGGAACTCTTTAGTCTTACGGGGCCAAGCATTTGTAGAAGTTCACCCTCTGGTGATGTCGTTCTGTTACTCGCCATCTGTCTACCAATCTGGGACAAGTTGTAATAGAGCCTGTTAGTTTCAGCTGGTAATTTTATGGTTCCCAGTTTTCTACCTACCTGCTGGAGATTTAACGTATGTTTCATTTCTTGTATAACCAAATGCTGCACAAGGTGCGAGCATCATGTCACAAGAGAAAACATCTTTATTTCTAAAAATTAGAACAAATTGAGGAATGCAAGGCAGCAGTAACCCATTAAATGCGACTAAGATTTTGTTCAATGCTGCTGGCATCAAGGTTCAAGATGATGTCCCACTTAGACAAAACATTAATTGATTTCTCTTGCTTATTAAAGCTGTTAATTAAATAATTCTCAACCTGTCACTTTATTCTTTTATTTATTCTTTCTCTGAAGGATTTTTTCCAGTTTCTATGGCAACAACCTACCAATGTCTGCTTTAGTGTCATATGACAAGCATTCCCTGGAAAATTATGAATGAGGCACATTTTTAATGCGACTTAAAGACTTTTTTTTCTTGGAAGATATTCTCCATTCAACCGTAGGAGGAATAATGTTTCTAATGCTGTACCGTTAAATGGAACAGCACATTTAAAGTGCATCTCTCAAGAAAATATGGCTAGGTGCCATTTTCTTGAGAAATACTACATTTTGTCTAAACAATGTTCTATCCAGTTTTTAAAAAGTATACTTGAGGTGTTATTTAGGTTTAAAAAATGTATATTACATTAAAATTCTACTGAAATAGACCATCCTGTGTATCTTTCACTATAAATTACCAAGTTAGGACAAGTTATTTTAGGTAAATGCCCTACCAGATTCAGACCCTGCCATTCAAGCCTGGACTGGAAATTTGGCACACCGGGCAAATGGCCAGTGACCCCCTGGCTGATGATGCCCCACATGTACCCAATCTGCCCTTGACATTATGATATGCATGCTGCGTTCTGTGTGACTATAAAAATGTAATGTTCTGGCTCATGTCTTTGGCAACTGCTTAAAATGACACAGCTGCTTAGTGATCCCCACAATGGCCCCGATGCCATTCATATAGAAGTGCCTTAACAGTCAATTTTAAGTGTAAAATTTTACTATTAAATGCCTGTAAGTGCCTGAAGTTAATTTTGGTGTTAAAACATGATCATAGTGTGAAGACCTATGAGATGAGCAATACTAGCCCTGGGACTCTGGTTAAGGGAAGTTCTGGTTACCATCAGACGCCAAATACAGCTAAATTGTCAAATCCATGATAATGTAATTTTTTTCTTTTGTTTTTGTTTCATATGTTTGTTTCTGGAATACCTCCCAAGTGTCCCAATGATTTAGTAGGGACAGTGCCTCTCTGGGACCCAAACCCAGCTGTACGTGTTTCCTGCGCTGGTATCCCTCTGGATGCCAGAATATTTGCTGGGTATCACCGTCTTCAACGGTCCTATCACAATAATGTGAATATAAACAGTGGAACATGTGTTTGGGATTTAAATTATGTCAACAAATTTCACTGTGCTATAAATACCTATGAATCACTAAAAAGTCACTTAAATCACCTCGGTAAAGCCCTATTTGGCCATTTGAACAGTTGGGTGGTGTGCGCCTGGGTAACGAGCTATAACATGCACTATGCTGTTTATTTTTTGGAAGAAAATGTAGAGTAACACAGAATGATCAATGTTTTCTCATTCAATACGTCTTGATAAGACTGCTCTAAACAGTGCATTAGTTATATCACTAATTAGATGCACTACTCATGAGTACAGGTGTATTGCATCTTGATGTTCTTTTTGCATTAAATAAGTTAGTATAAGTCTCTCTCTCTCTTTTCTCGTTCTTTAAAAAAAGATATCCACCAGATACTTTAATCAGCCATGAATGACAAGAATCATGAAAGTGTATATTTTATAAGGTGGAAGGAGACAATTATTTCTACTACTTCCAATTCTCCATATGCCCTCATTGGTTATAAGAAAACCACTAATTTTCAGTCCCTAGCTGTATCAAATAATCCTAAATGCTCACATTGTATCATGTTCAGTAAATATTGCCTCAAATTGAAATGTCAGAAAGCTAAGCACATTTTTTGATTAGCCAAAATGCTGTGAATTGGTGAATATAGATCATTGCCGATTGCGTACATGGCTTGCTTATGCATACACACGACTGCCGCATATGGAATTGCACAGAAGCAATGTCTGAACTTGATAATGTGGTGCCAGACATTACATTGATTGCCAAGCTGTTAATGACCAAGGATGTTCTTTCTGTTGTATTCTAGATCTTCCACGTCTTGGTGCCTTCGCGGGTTACATGCTGTCTGTTAAATAGCTCAGAGAGGCGCCAGTGGCAGAAGTAATAATCCTCATATATTAATGCAGAAATATCTTAATCAGCTGTAAATATCACATCCAAGTTGGGAGCACAAAATCAGTGAATTAGTATATACAATACCACCGAACGGGGTCAACTGCTACAAAGCCCTTTTTTAAATGTACATTACATCAAACATTAAATCACGCATGGACACATTGTAATGTATTAGTTGGAGCACAGATGATCATTGGTAACCATGAACAATAAAAAGAAATTTGCCATTGGGAACAATAAGGTATGGTAGTTTAAAATTACAGTATATAAGCAATATAACTGTCCCAAATATATAGGTGATAGTGGACACATGGCATGTGCATTATATTAAAACATTAAATAAAAATGAAACCAAAGAGTTTGTTTTTTGTTTTGTCTGTTGTTGTGTCCATGGTGGTTTCTGAAAAATGCGACCATACAGGAGCTGGCTGTATCTATAAAGTGCAATTGGATCCTCACTTAATCTCCAGGTCATCTTTCACATTATGGACACAGCCGGCTCCTTAACGATTGGCGACCTTCTTCTAACAGGAAAACCAGGACTAAGACGACAAATGGGAATAAGCATCGGCAAGTAAGTAAAAAGGTCTTTTTTTTCTACCAAACTCTTAACAAGACATTTCTGCAAGCCTTGCTTTGAATAATAAATAATAAAGGTTTTCTTTTTAAAATCCTTAAAATTCAAACAAATATTATATTGCACTGGACAAAACATTATTTTTCAAACTGCCGCTAATAAAACTAATTTGTGTTTCTTTTTGTATTTTTTAGAAATGGGATATTTCTCCTGATCAAATCTCCTTGATGTATGTCTTTTGTGTTCCCGGCTAAATAAACCTTGCCCTTGATTTCAATGCATATGTAGTGTTTCCTAGCAACCACATCTCATACATTTGGCCTTTTCAATAGTCACATATTAGAAGGGCAGAGATACTCAGAATGTCCAGCCGCTGCGGCAAGGACTTGTTGCAGAGATGCACAAAGACAGAGCACGGGAAGGGATTGAAAATTCTTAACGGGACGGAAATCAATTAAGATACGTCATACAGCCAATTCTATTGTGGCATCTTTTTTTCACAATAATGAAAAAAATAAGTCATGTTGTTTAAATCTTTTAATACTTCTTCTAGTACATTATCACAATAGCAACAATGATTTATTCTCTTGTTATATTTAAAAACATGCTCTAAATGACAGGCTAGGTCAAAATGACATCTGTCTACCAAGCTTCCGCCACAGTATTTGCTACCAAAACTTTAATGGATGCCAAAAGTCTTGTGTTCATGGTTGCCTGAAAATGTCAACCTACTAATGCCTAATGGAACAGCCACATTCTGCAACTAAAAGAGAAGTGAACTGTATTGGAGTACACACCCAAGTAAATCCACTACTGGAAACCATAGATTCAAATGAACCTATAAGGCTGATGGAGCACCAGCCCACCCTGTTCTTCTGGATACTCCACCCCAGGGACCCATAACACTATATATATATATATATATATATATATATATATATATATATATATACACACATATATATATATATATATAATTAGTTTTGTCTAAAGGCTGTCTTGTACAGCGGGCAATTACTTTCAAGGGATCCATGTATAAAGTGGATATAGAGGCAAAGGTGATAATTGTTAACCTTATTTGCATGTGCCTACCCAGAATCCCTTGTGGTTTTGGCAGCACCATAAGATTTCTGAGGGAAAAACAAGCCTTCTGGCTTGTCTGGTATCTGTAGATGAGTGTTTAATAATACTTCTACTACCCCATATATATATATATACAGAAAGGCTGGTACAGTAGTGGATGGGCAAAATACGGCCTACTTTGGCTAATTTTGTTTGCCCTAGATTGAAGCCCCAGGGGAAGATAAGCACAATAAATAAACTCTACGTGTGCCCTCTCAAAATTAGGAAAATGGGAGCAAATATAAAGCTAACTTTAGAGAGACAAAAGTGCATTATTAGATGTGCCAAAGCACACACTGAGGAGAAAATTGCCAGTTTAACAAAAAGGTGATAAAACCGTTTTAGATAAATAAGTGAGAGAAAAAAAACATAAACCCAGAATAATTAAACTAAAGACAAATTATATAAATGAGGATAAAGATCTAGCCAATGTAAAACAGGGATGTTTACAGAAGAAAACCAAACAAATCCATGGGACCCAATGGGATACACCCAAATGTATTAAAAGAGTTTCGAAGTGTCCTGGCAAAATTGATGGCAGACTTATTTAACCAATCAATATTGGCAGGAGTAATTCCAGAAAACCGGAAGTTGGAAACGTACACTTCACAAAAAAGGTAGCAGGGAAGTGAGGGAATTTAAACAGGCATGGGATAGACAAAAAGTTACCCTCACTATGGGACCAGACCAGGAAAAATGTCTGATTAGATTGGCCAAATAGTTCTTATCTGTCGTCAAACTCTATGCATCTACGGTACGTATTTCTGAACCTAACTGTAAATGTTGACATTTTTGCTGATAATCAGTAGAATGAATATGGCTCTCTGTGTACAGGGATTATACAATGCATATGTGTATATATATATATATATATATAGATATATATATATATATATATATCTATATATATATATATATATACACAGACACTGTATATGTGTAAGTGGTTCATGGGCCTTGTATTAGTAAATTGTCCTATTTAACATTGAGTAAGAACTTTACAATATTTGCAACACGTGCTTGTTCTTACATCTATTTTTTCAAATCTTTGATGCCAGGATTTAAAGTTGTTTGGAAAAAAAAAGAGAGTAAACCAAGCTGGTGTCTTCCAAAGAACTCTCTGTTAGCTACTAAACGACTTGCAATTAATTTTTATATAACATAGTTGAACAGAAGGATGTTTTAATGAATGCAGTTGACCTTTAAGAATAATTAATACCAGACTAAACTGAGAAAATGGTTTAGAGTATTTCTATATACCCACAACCAAAGCAGTTTCTTAC
This sequence comes from Spea bombifrons, assembly GCF_027358695.1. NCBI lineage: Eukaryota > Metazoa > Chordata > Amphibia > Anura > Pelobatidae > Spea > Spea bombifrons. The sequence goes on along the minus strand of NC_071090.1, from coordinate 87,953,440 downwards.
ACCTTTCAGAAGAATCATTTCTCCCTTATCTCGTATTCATTTTGATCTTTCTTGCAATTAGTGTACCGAGATCTGCAGAAGTGACAAATAGTCCTCATTCTTAGGTAAATAAAACCATCAGGTTTCTGCATCTGTCCAGTCGCCTGTTGCTTAGCAACAAAAGAAAAAGCAATTCAAGTAGTTATTTGATTTAAGGCTGGCACAAATAGTGTTGAAGGATTAACAAGTAGAAACATGTCTTACTAAGAAATAGAGTGATCTATCAGTAATTTCTCCTTTCTTCAGGGGGTCAAACAGTGCAGTGCAGATGCTGCACAGAGACCTGTTTACTGATGGTTATTGATAGGTACCTAAAACTCAGGAAAAAAAAGGTCCAGTTCAATTATTTTCTCAAGAAATTCGTAGAAATCAGTAGCTGATGGTTCCAAAACACTTTCCCTGTTCCTGTCCCTGTCTCCTTTCCGGGCAGCTCCGCTTCTTTTCTTCTGTCTTCTTTTTTCTGTGTTCTTTTTTGTCTGCTGCCCATTGTGTCCTCCAATCGGGCGAAGGTTGTACCCGGAACCTCCACCTGGAGGCCAGAAAAATGAAGACAGATTCACAGAGAAAGAGAAGCGTTTCTGCGGTTCTCATTCTGTGAATCTATCTGCATTCTTCTGGCCTCTTGGTGCACCTCCGGAAGAGCCCAGAACCTCAGAGACATCCTCTCCCCCGTTCCGCCAATTGGAGAGAGGGTATGCCTGGAAGCTCTGCCCATTCGCGAAAGTTCACTAAGAGGAGAAGTTCACAAAGAAAGAAGACAGAATTACAAGAAGATGCAAGAGAAGAAGTGAAGCTCCACAGCAAATAGACAGGGACATGGAAGCCACCAGTGTAGAAGGTAGGGAGACATTACAGAAAGCACGAGAGAGAGTTAATGTGAGTGTGAGAAAATGTGAGAGAGTGTGAGTGACATTAAAATGTAAACAAAAATTCACAGCTCTGTGCTTGATTTTGTGTTGTTTCGTTGGGGCCTCTCCTTTTCAGAGATTTGTACAAACTGACAAAATTGGCAAATTTTGTTAAAACTAAAATTTGTAGGAATCAGTAGGAGTCTACTCATCACAACCATGTTGCCATTGTGTGGCCCACAAGTTAAGGGAAAGAAACAGTTTTTAAAACCTCATTGTCCTCCAACTAGTCAGCCCTCAAAAACTCTAGTGCATTTCCCGAGGGGATAAACCTCAAAGAATGACAGGTGGGCGAGGGTCTACCTGGCTCAAGTAGACCCTCCTAATATTTTGGTTACTCAGCACACATTCTGTGCACTGGATAAATGACTGTTAATGTAGGTGATGAATCAGGTTGCAAGATCCATGTAAAACAATAGTAAAACTTCTTGAATAGTCTATAGTCTATTCACCAAACAGGTAATTTAAGCCCACCAAATTCATGATAGCTGGTTGATTACTTTATGAAGGATAAAGGAGTTCAGTGCCTGCCAAATAACAACGTGGGTGTGAGAATGTGTGAGAAACCTTCCTCTGCTGTTGCAAACAAGATGCAGAAATTATACAAATCATCCAGGGTGTTTTCATATATCCCATACTTAATGTATGTAGTTAAAGGTGCTATTCCACTTAGATAGCATATTAGTTTGTTGAACAAACAGAGCGTATCCTTTCTTCTTAAGACCACGACACATAAAACAACACAGCAACATTTACATAAGTATATGCTATGGCCACAACATATCAGTGCCATGTTTGTGTCACAGGACGATTAAGTGTTTTCAGGCAGAAATTCTGAATAAGGCAATATCATACATTTAAAGAACTGCTTCTGGAAGGGGTTTGGACATCTAACAGTATAGGAATATTTATTCAGCTACATTTATTTAGTACGGTGTGAAATTGAGCATTGAATGTAGAATAGCACGATTTCCTGAATTATTCTGTCTACATGCAGCTTGCTATCATAATCATCTATGATCATTATTCATATCATTCCTAAACATTAATGTTCATTACATATATTTGTAGGCAACATCAATTCTAACATTGATGCCTATCTCCATATAACAACTGAAGGAGTCTGCCGTAAACATTCATGTATAGTTCATACATTTCTATTGTTAATTAAGGCAGTGATTAGAGGACATATATCTGTAAAGTGTATAAAGTCGGTTTGTATCCGCGTACCTTTTTGTTTCTTTATATTATTTTTAATTTTGTATGTTACGTTTAACATTATTGTTCATTTGGTACTTTTCTCTTCTTTTAATAGTAAAGAATTTGCTGGCGTGCTGTGATATATCAATAATAATAATTTACTGTAAAATGTTGGTGCAGACGCATATTTCAATAGAAGGTTTATTTCTCATGAGGTTGTCTCCTTAAGATTAACCACAAGGAGAACACAGAGGGACTAATAATACTTCAGAACAAGTCCAATGTCTTTATGTGTGCTACATTATTCATTAGACAAAGAAAAAAATTGGTGGTTTACATATTGAATTCTCTAGGAGACAAGAACACTTAAGAGACCGCATTTTGATCCAAAGACAAGTGTTACCATAATTCTAAAGCAATGAACATTAATAGCTATGTAATGTGTCCTGTAATTAGCTAGTGTGGCGTATAAATGAACCCTTATGTTTATACCAATGCAAATACAATTGCTTTTACGCATCTTACCACTGGTGACAATATGTCTGGCCACGCGGAAGTCTTTGGGCAATTAATTAAACGACTGCTAAATAAAAATGAATCATCTATTCCTCAAGGAACGTCTAATGGATATAATGTACTTGAACTGGCTCCTCTGGATAAAACACCTTGAGAATCATAAGGTAGGTTAAATCAACTCATGTTTTCTTTGAATGACACTGGCAAAGTCACCATACAAGAAACTTAAAACATTGTTCAGAGTCCCCAGTGAATCCCATATCGGGATGAAAAGGCAGAAAACAGGTGTAAGTATAATATAACATATAACTTTAATATATGTACAGTTTGTATACAATTAAATCCAGTACTTGTGAAAGGTGCCTGTATATATTTTTGATTGGCCCTTGAAATCCTAGAATGACTGCTATCACATTATAACGAAAACGAAAAAGAGTTGTTAAGAGTTTAGCATGCATGCAGTACTTTGAGGTACTTTAGTAGAGTACCCTAAGACAATATAAAAACAAAGTTCTTAAAGCATGTAATACTTTTCTGAAGGAAATCAGATTTTCTGGGGGGGGGGGGTGTTAAGCCAAAACAAAAGGACATGATTTGAAGATGGAAAGTGGAAGACAAAAGGGGCATAATGGACACACGTTTGCATTTCATAAGAATGCATCTGGTCTCAATGACTGGACTCCACTTTTCTCTAAGTAAAACATAAATTCAGTCATAATTGTCAGTCAGTGACATATACCGCATACAAATTCAAGCCACCCATAGACTGTTCTTCCTAAATGCTGGACTTAAACGTAACATTTTATCATAGTGTGAAAATTAAAAACCCTCACTGGAGTCATTATTTTCTCTTATAACAACAGTTTTTGCAATTAGTATGGAACAGGAAGTATTCATCTTATAATTGTGATTACACAGCTGGGGTCCAGAGGCTTGGAAAGGAAGAGGAGCTTTACAACCGTGCCGAAATAGAAACATCTTCAAATGCGACATTAGCCTGGTGATGCATGAGTTTGATTGCAGCTTGAGTAAAACATACCCCCTTTATGTCTAGGCTAGTTTTAGAATCAATTGACTGTGCAACAAAATGCAACAAAATAAAACTCAGTAAAATGAGGTGAGGTTGGTCAATTTTACATTAGTTTGCATTTCTTGCTCCGTTTCATCATTTTCTGTTGGGGAATTCACGCTTCCAAAACCGGTGATTGAAGAAATGAAGAGAAGAGAGATAAGTGGCACAGATTAGGTTCTACTGGCCCTTCAAGTGGTTCTGCGCCAGCAGTTACTAAGTGCAGCAGTGTATGAGATCACGCCCTGGGGTCCGCTATTATTACAACTAAATAAAAGAAAGTATAAGGCGAGCGACATATCTGTGACAGCAGAAATATCATTCCACTAGGTTCGGGGAGAAGATAGATTTCTTGAGGCCACTACTGTCACAGTGGAAATTATATAAAAATAGATGTGCATACATCCACAAAGTCTCACCCATTGGCATTAGCCAGTTAGACATTAAGCTGGCACTGTGGTATGCAGAGCCAGCTCAGCCGTTTTTGCTGGACAATATTTGCCAGTGTTGGCCCTTCATAATGTATAGTGAAGTGGGGGAGATGGAACCACAACTCTCTCTCAGGGGGAAAGTGGTTAAGGAACATGTAGAACATGGATATGTAATGGGTATGGCCAAGTGCCACTTTGGAGAAAGAAGAAATTGAAACCCAGGTATGGTTATCAGTAAGACCTCCATACCAATGTTATCAGCAACTGCTTCTACTGTGTGGAGAAGGATTTCTGGATTTGCTGTGAATGGGTGCTAGAATTTAAAATGTGACCCAATATTGTAAGCAATATTTCTGGCACAGATAACAGGAATTCTACACATAAAAGGACAATCATTTTAATTTTAAATAATTCATACTTGTTAAAAGGTTAACAGATGAATTGACGGAAAAAAAAGAAAAAAATCAGAGGAGTTGACAGGTTTTGCAAATAATGTCTTTCCAGATTTTTCCAACATTTCCTATTTTAACAATGCATGCATCTTATGAATTAATAGTCTTTTGACATAAGCCCCCAACCCCTCTATTACCCAAATGATAAGTCATCTGTATATGACATACAAAGGTAACTTCTGATTTTTTTTAGTATTTCAAGTGTGTTTTCATGGTAAGCTGTTTTAAACAGATAACTGACAGCACCTCCTATACTATATAGAATATTACAGGATATTTTGTCTCCGGAGATAGTATCCAATTATCAGGCACAATAAAACCTTAAGCCTTGGGGATCTGAAATGCTAAGATGGTTTAGGTAAGATAATGCAGACAGTACTTTTCTTTTACTGTCAAAAAGTCTCCTGAAACAATACATTTCACCAGCAGAATATACCGGCCTAGGCCCTTTTGGCATATCGGCTATTGGGTGTACTGGTTACAAGCTAGTTGGGAAGATAAGAGGTTTTGCACAGCCCCCTCTTAAAGATGTGTGTTGTAGGAAAAGATTCCTAGAGGTGTTGTAGAGTGAGGTAGGATCTGGTGGGGGGAAGGCGACAGAGAGAGCTCCACTGCATTCTACTCACTCATTTAATGCAAAAAACTGCATGAAGTAAATCTCCTTATGATTAACAGCACACAGTTTGTTCATATTGTGCACCATTAATTAATTTCATTTGAGACATTTGCACAACTCAAACATATGTATTGGTCATACATATATCTGGAAACTTGTAGTTTCAGGCTACCTGGAGCCTCCCCTTGCGGGACGTGGCCAGGACTGATGTCAGGTGGGCATTCCACCGGGGGCGTACCTAGAGTAGTTGGCACCTGGGACAGATCCTGTATGTGGCACCCGCTCCCCCACACACACACACACACACACTTTAAAACTGTTAGGACATCCCTTCTCTTAGGACACAAAGGCTCACTGGCTTGGTAGATCTGCAAGTGAAAACATTGACTGATATTAAAATGTCTAGCATTAAAAAAGGTTTGGGCGTGCTTCACATAATACCGATCCTAGTGTGATAATGACAGGTGCACTGCACTGAGGAGAATAACTTTTGGGCAACTGCCCACTAGTAAAGCTGTCGAGAGGATGCTGTCTCCTACAGGTCTAGTTGACATAGGCGAGAATACAACACTGACACTCAGACAAGTCCTGCATTACGAATTTATTCACGGATTTAACCTTAGGATACCGCCTTGTGAAATAACTTGTAAATATATTAGAATATGGGGATTTATTGCTTTTAAGCACCCAGAGGTTTACAAATTGCTCATTTGTCAGCAAGATTTATTCTTAGCTCTTTTCATTTTGCGTGCCATCTTGAGATTGCCCAAATTAATGCCTGTGACAGCTATGACATTAATGCAACTTCCTTGCCTCTTCTCCGGAGACAGCTGATAGGTGGGTATTTAGCCAAGGCACGGGAGAAAGAAACGGGGAAAAAAGACATGCAGAAACAAAACGAATACCTAGATGCTGCTTTCAAGTGCCACTGGACAATAATTGAAATTGTCAGTTTCTATCTCTCCTCTGTTTGGCGTGTTTGATAGATAATAGCTTCTGACATATTATCCACTGTTCGTGACTGAGCTCCATTGATGCATGTAGAAAGTTGTGAGGAACTCCAACGATAAATGGAAAAATATCAGATATATTTCTCTTCCTGCTTTCAAATCTTTGTTTGCTTAAGCGATTAAAACTAAACCTTTCAACATCCTTGTTTGCCTTTCTGAAATGATTGATAAATCATTTGGAAATATGAAAATGTCACAGCCATGTCATCTGCACCATACATAACTTGTTCATTTATTAACATACAGTGTTACATTTGCTGTTTCTGAGATGTGCGTCATCAACCAGTGTGACAGAGAAGGTGTTATATGCTATGTAACATCTGCTTTTGCGAATCCTGGATTAACAATTTGCAATCTAGAAGAGTATGCACTCAACAGGTAAACTATTTTGTTATGCACAATAATAATAAAAAAAGGCAAGCAACTACCCAATCACTAAGCAATGTATACAAAACAGGGACAAAACAAAAATCATGGCTGTTGGATAAATAGGGGATATCACTAAACACAGTACATCTCGTAATGGTGGGTGGCTACTCTGTTTACCACCACAGATTGACTGCCCCAACTATAATCTTCCCCTTCACATCTTCGTATTAAGTGGAAGGGGGACAAGCTCTAGTCTACATATGTCCTTGGGTGTGTTGACCAAAATACTATTTTAATACTAAGCAGACTAAAAGGACAGATATAAAGACCATGGGTGTAATAAATAACCTTTTACCACAAAAATATCTCTAGTTCATAAAAAAAATCAAATATAGCATAACAATAAACACCATTTCACTACAAAAATACCTCTAGTTCACCAAAAAATCTAATATACCATAGCAAGATCTACCAAAAACCACTCCTGGTTGACTCATGAATACAGATCTTCATATTATTTAAATTCTTGTAGAAATAACATCAATGGGTCAAGAAATGGTTAGTGGATACAAGTTTGTTGGACTGACTCATTGACTGACAGAATGACTTGGCTGTATATTAAAACAAATCTGCTAGGTGGGGAATGCTGAATATTGAAACCAGACAGGGTAATAGTTAAACATAAAGAAATATCCTAGAGACATAAGGTTGCTTTCATACACATTCGGAGAAAATAAATGGTTCTATATATGGTTTCTAAAATTAAGGAAGGACATTTTTCATTCAGCACGATACAGCAGGCGCCAATGGGGGGCTTGTAAATGGAGACACAAAGCACTTTTCACCGCCCCTGCTATGAGCTGATGTGAGGTGTGGAATGAAAAATTAGCTTTCTTGGTTTAGATTTTATGCTAAAGCAGTATTTAGTTTCTCCGGTATTCTTTTGTCAACAAAGTACACTTTATACATGGATGGCTACAGAAATTGGTATGGGGGAGGGGGCAGAGCCAACAACAAATTGATCAGTTTCTCATTTTTCACATGCTCCTTCATTTAATCCTTATTTATATTCTTTGTCGATCGCTCATGTCAGACAACCTCATTTCTAAAACTAACATACTCATTACTGCTACTGATTTCCTCCCTTCTTCTTGCTGCCAGTGCCTATGGATACCTATAGTGATGTTATAGAATACATAGATATGGAAGATTACATTTTTCCACCCACAACTGCTCTAGCGTGCTCAGCATACAGCCATGCTATGGACCGGCCCGCTCCTTTTATTGCTGTTGTGAGTCCCTGCTTATAGGAACTCTTGAGTGGAATGAAAAAGAACTGACTGCATAGTTATAACCGACTTAATCAAAATGACTTATTATTCTCATTTTTTTTTTTTCACTTCTGACTGTCATATATTAGATTAATAGGATGAACCTTTATGGTCAGTAGAACTGAATTGTTCTCCTGGAGAGACACTTGTAGTATGCTAACAAGATGTCTCTTCTTAATGGCTCCCTGTGCGATAGTACGTCTTATTAGCAAGGGTAGGTTTGCGTGCCAAATTTAAATATCATTTTTGGTAGGAGAGAGAAGGTTGGGTAGCATTGGAAGGGAAATATATTCACATAGCTAATCCATTTTACAGCTGGCCCACTAGTTTATAAATCTTGGCTAAGGTTTTATTTCAATTTCCTGAGTTTTCAGCACAATTTATTTTATAGCACATGGATCAGAAACCGTTGGATAGCTTCTTTTATTTTGTTTCCCTATGTAAAAAAAGCAGCATGCCACTGATGGTTAATTTGTCTTCAATAATTCTAATTCCCACCCTCTCATTATGATTAATATACATAATGATGAATGCCCCAAATTTAATGCCTCATAGATTATCATAAGCGGGTAATATAATTCAGTTCCGGAAGGAGACATAACAAGGGCCAAAGGTTTAAATGAATGAGGAAAGAGTTCCCAATTTCATCAAATTTAAGATGGAAATTAAAAAAAAAAAACACAAAGCCAGGTTATAATTAGAATTGACTAGTTACTTAAATGTAATGTAAATTCTGCATTCTGTAGACAAGTTTTGAGGGTATGAATTAAACTATTCATACCAGTCTGCTCTCCAACATGCATGTATAATTCATTCATGTCCAGTCTGAAGTAGACACAGCCTGGCATGTCTAGTTATACTCAGGCAACAGATTTTTTTTCTATAACTTTTAATACTTCAATGCATTGAAAATCAGTGTGTATGAACTTATTTTCTGTTTGGTAGAGGACCAAATCCCCTTGAAGGTTATTCACCGAGGTAGGAGGAAAGCTGTACTTTGAACTTTGCCAAGTACACTATGCATTTTAAAGGGACAAAGTATTATGTATTGATAAAAAAAGCACAGAAATGATCCGGTAAGAATGGACTGTCTACCCTATCTATATACACCCTGTTGGTTGTACAATGAATTGTACAAACATAAATGTAACAATCACAAGCAAGTTGAGTATACAGGTTGCCTAGAAGCAATAGAGAAAAACATTGTAATTATATTGGATAACCAGTGTTACTAGTGTATCGTGAAGCTTTACATTATTTACTTAAAGTGTTAAGTATATTCCTCAGACACATCTACTATATATATATATAAGGAATCCAGAGCTGAGATCTCCTCTCTCGCCTTTTGATATGAAGTTGGGTTTTTTGACAGCTGTCAGAGGAACCTGACAGCTCCACATTCAAAGACCCAGAGCATGGCTTAAAATGATGACATTTCAAGGACTGTGGACGCCTCCATTAAAAACATTAGGACGCCTCACACCTGGAAAATGAATTTTGTGGCATGAAGATTTAATGGAGCATAAAAGAAATACACTTAAATACACTGAAAAAAACTGAATGTTTAATGAGGAGGGAAATGCTGGGCCAAGATGTCATGGTCTAACATTAGTGTCAGAGGATTAGAGGTAATGTAAGAAAGAAGTTCTTCACTGATAGGGTGGTATATAAGTGGTGGAGCCCCCTAGCTCCGTAGGTTTGTGGTTCTACAACAGGTAGAACAATTAATTTCCACCAGCTACATGTCTTGTTATACACAATGTGTAATATGTCATTTGTAAACTAAATGTTTGCCAGAATAGCATTAACGCAACCTTGGTTGCATTCAGTAAATTATTTCATTAAAAAATAGTAGTTAAAAAGTTTCATGTTTTGCACTATTAAATAAAGACTAGAGTTGGTAACATTACTGACACCGAAAAGAATAACAGTAGCAGAAATCATTGAATCAGCCTAAATTCCAAAATATGGTCAGAGTAATTTTATTTCTGCTATTAAACCCAGATAAATCATCTCCTATGGTCAAAAATACCTCCCTACTGGCTCCAAACATGATTTAATGATGTTCAAGCACTTATTCAATGCATTGTTCATTATCTATAAGATTCTTAATCCACTGGACCCTCCTAGTAAGACAGAATGTCTGTCTATATTTGACCTGCTAGTACAAGGATCAATATGACCTTCTGGAATAGCCAGGTGACTTATTACACATACCCTATACTGTACTATAGCGAAGGCCATTACAGTGATGGAGGCCTTGGCACCAAACATCACTTTCTCACTGTTGTGATATGTTCTTTTACCAATCGAGGAGCCAAAAGAATAGTTAAACATCCGTTTTTTAAAGTTGCTTGAGTGGGAGTATGTTACAGATAAAGCAGGAGACCGTCACACCTTTTTAGCACAGCTTAATTTATCAGAATGCCTGGGAACGCTCTAGGTTTTACCTGGAGTCTCCAGGTACGTTTCTTCTTTCTCTGCGTTGTTTGATCACGCCCACTCACTCTCCACCCACTAAGGGCTGTATGGGGTAGCCCTACCCCTGCAGGCAACTAGCCCCACCTCTTCATAAAGCCAATCCCCCAGAAGAGGGAGAGCTCACAGTCACACTACCTAAAGCTTGTGAAAGAGACATAGAAGGCAGTCTAAGGCCGATCAACTACCAGTTTCAAGGTTTTCTCTCTCCTCCTGCCTCAACTCTTACTAATGCCACTTTAACCAATCAACTACCAGCGTATACACACAACAACAACAGGGAAGAGGTAACTGAATGGGGAGGAATAATTATGCAAATTGCGAGAAGATATTTTTATCACAAAATACACATAACATGGGTTTCTATGATTTATAATCTGTAAAGATCATTATACAGTATATATTACCCATACTACTGCCTTAGATTGTATGCTCATGAGCGGGGCCCTCAAAGCCAACCATTCCTGCCAGGAACTTTGTATAAAAATACCTTAAGGCTAGAGGGCAGCTCATGGGCAGGGTTCTCAACTCCTGATGTATCTGTATGTATTCATGTATATTTGTATGTGTTAACTGCCCCCATTTAAATTGTACAGCACTGCATAACTTGTTGGTGCTTAATAAATAAAAGGTAATATATAATTATATATATATATATAAAACGTATAGAAATGTAACATTTGAAATTTGGGGAAAATGACAGATCTGTCTAAATCATAATCAACTGATAAGAAAATAAGTATAACACAGACAGAATCTGCCTCTCGTCATTCTCATGTCAGAAGTTTCCGCCTCTCTTCATATTTTGACATTATACCACCCACTGCATTCTAGCTTTTCCCAGGAAGAGTACTGTCTTACCAAACGCATAAATATCATATAACTGCCTCGATGATTTGATAGATGTGGTCAATAAGGAGTATTATTATGCTGGGTTATTGCATAATACTTTATAGCAGGAAACGGCGCGGTTACAGTGACAAGTTAAATTGAATATAATCTTCATACATTTGCAAAATAATCATCCTAATTAGGTAATGTAATGGACAGCATATACAAAGACCTTGAGCGATTGGAATAAATATTCTAATAGTGACAGAACTGATCCAGAATGACATTTACATATTAAACAACAGTTCAAAATACAGGAACACACTTGTCATGGAAATAATGTAATTGCAAATTTGTTTTTCAAGTTTCAAAGCAAAGGCCATATTTGCAGCAAATAGAAGAAAGTATCAGTTATTGAAATGATCTGGCATCTCCAAGACTCCCGCTATGGTGGAATATAACCCCCAGTATCCTCAACCACCAACATGCATCATACCATCGCCAATTACTGGGGTGTATTAGTCTACTGTGCATGCCCTGATGGGTCACACACACCATGGAAGCTCAGAGTACATTTTTTTTGTTCCCAGTTGCAAGTAGGTCTTTGTCTACACAGTCCTCTGTGGGGTCTTCAGAGGAAGAATGCTGGAATATGATAACCAGTGGCATAACAAAAAATGTTGAGGACCCCATGCAAGACGTACAGTGGGGGCCCCCAAGCTCCTCCTACACACACACACTAACACACAGTAAAATACTTACACACACACACTACCATACTGTACCTATTTACATACATAACATACGTACACACACATACTAAGACAAATGCTAGCATAGTTACACACACACTAACACATTTACACACACAACATACTTTGTTGGCTCAAGAGCCTGTAGGTCGGTGTCAGTTGTTTCTCAGTTTCTGCCTATGTCTGAGCACTGGGAAATTACATCAAAAGTCACTGAGGGAGCATGGCCCATTCACCCAGTAGTATATCTAGCCTTGGGGCATGGAGTTGGAGGAGCTGGTGTTGAGGGTCCCCATCATAAACACCCCAATGGGCCTCTGTTACAGCATTGAAGACATCTTGGTGCTCTGCCTAATTAGGCCACTGTGCATACTTCATGGTATTTGTAGTAACTGGTGTAAGGAAAATTGATCTAGCTGTATCGGCTAGAGAAAACATTGGTTACAGTTGACATCTTTTATTGGGCATAGATGTAACATTATATAAACCTCCAGGACCCCAGAAGTCAATTCTTCATCTGAAAAAGGGACTTCTGACATTCCGAAAGCATATGTAACCTTAAATCTTTTTTATGTTGGCCCGATAAAAGGCATCAGCAGCTAAAGGCTCCATTTCCCATAGGCTAATTTGGCTACATTCGTTTTTTGTTTTTTTAAATTGAGACTAAGGAGCGGAAAGCCTTAAATACACACAAGCTACTTAGACACTTACATTTCACATACGAGTTAACATAGAAAGTTTGTATAGTGGTACATTCTCAAAAGAGGTCTCAAAAACAATTCATGATTTGTGGATTACAACGCAAGTTTCACATAGGGATATGTGTAGGATTTTTTGTATATCTGTTCATTCCACAGTAGCAATGGCAAACTAAACCGGAATGCTAAATGGTGTATAAAATTTAATCCCACAGCATCAAACGCAGTGGGTGTCACTCTACTATATAACCAATATAGCCACAAAACAACACATATTGGTGCAAGTGTGAAGAATAGAAGATATTATCTTGACACTTCTACATATAATCAGCCTAACCAAAAATGGGAGAAAAAAACATATAGTGTGCTAATAAAACATGCAACTGCGGAAAAATGAAGGCGATTCACCAGGAAGACGTCTCCTTCTGCATAATGTGAGAATGATATCTACACCGCCCACCATTTTAAGAGGGGGTATGGTTAAAGAGTTACAATTTAACAGGTCCTCGGAAACGAACTTCCTTTGCAGAGTTGATGTGATTTATGTAGAAAACCTTTTTCATGGGCGTTTTATCTTGGTTTCATACCAAGGTATTATGTCCATTTTCTTTGTTGGTCATGTGAAGTTTTGCAATGTCCGATATCTCTATTACTGTCAGTATACAGACACCCTACTTCTTAGAACTTATACTTGCATTGCTTGCATTACTAGAGTATTAACCCAAAATCTATCACCTTGGATATCACTAAACCCCATTAAGGCTTCACTCAACTTGCCTGATAAAGTAAGTACGTAGAGAGAAGGACTTTGTATAAAGTCTTATACGCTAGTGCCATCTTTTTTTTAATGATTTTTTGTAAACTAATCACAGATTCGATGCAAGCGCTGTTTGCATTCATAAGGACGTGTTTACAATACTTAGCTTGTAATGCTGCATGTTTAGCAAGGCTAAGGAAATCAATATGTGGTTGTACAAAATACTACATTATTTAAAACTAAAGAATGGAAGAAAATTGCACATTTGTCATCAAACGTAGAAGGTGCTGTTATTAATAATATTCCAAACAGACACGGAGAAAAAGTCGCCTGTGCGCCAATAACATTTCTAAAGTACCTTTTGCAATAAATAATAAAGACGGGCTGCTTATAGACCATTCAAATAGAGTAACCAAAGCAAAAAAAATCCCAGCTGCAATTTACCCCTCATCATCTTTAGGTTATTAACTCATTCAGTACCAGTGTGCTGAGAAGGCTTACTGCAAAACAGGGCCTTGTTCTTCTAAGGTCTGAGTCTTACATTCGGGAAAATGGGCAGACTAGATGGGCCCAACTGCTGTCAACTTCTACGTTTCTACTAAAAGGGTTAACGTAATTTTGTTTCATCCACACCATAGTTGTTACAGTAATTTCCTTTCACCACCTGTAAATCCATAATCCCATTCACCTGACATAGTGCAAGGGACTCACATTCATCACGAGCGAGCACATGTTCTTAAGAATCGGCAAGCAACTTGTACTCTCGTGACCTTGACTAAACTGATCTCCGTTTTCTCCTGTGTGTTAGTCGGAATTGGCTTTGCTCAAACCCTGTCAAGTTCTCGCTCATCCATATACTCCCAAAATCCCACATACTTCCAAAATCCTTCTACTTCTTATTAAATCCTCTATAACCTGGACTGCGCGTATTTCCATCCTTCCAATATCTTTATTACTCTGTTTCTCCACACACACCAAGATGCAATCTCCTTATATTCATCACAGTGATGGATGTCTTCTTCACTTCTCATTTTGGTTATATGGCTGTAATCATTTTTAACAAGCCATTTCATCAATGGGTCAAATGGTCACATCCTTTTCGAGACACTACAATATTTATCTCATGCTACAAAGCTTTGCACATGGGAAAGGACCTATGTTTTCAACTTTGAGAGATTCTTAATGAAAAAAAAAAGAAAATTAATGTGCACTGGGATAGATAAAATTGGCTAATTGGTGCCTTTGAGATGATGAGACAATGTTTGGAACTTTGATCACATATTCATGTGAATAAACTGGCCAACTTCAAGTGTATAAATTCATTTAGAAAAAAAACCCTTACGTTTACTGGAAAACAAAAATGTGGGTTTTTTTAATGTCCAGGCAATGGACATTCACACTGATTAACCCCAGATAAAAATGTGCAATTTTTATAAGTGATAAATCCTGTCCCTTATAAACAGAAAAGTGAATTGTTAAACCTATAAGATTATTATGTAGACAAAAGGGTGTATTTACTAAAATGGGAGATGGCAGTAGAGCTATGGTTTATGCTTTATAAAGGACTATCCTCTGAAAAGTTGGGGTCCCGCTGCAATCAGGGGAAGCATTTACTATCTGCTATGCCAAGCTGTCCAAAATAATAGAAAGCTGTCAAATGATTTGGCATCTTTGACAACTTAACAGCTTTTACTTCATCCCCAGCTAAGTGGTTAACTGGTTAAATTAAGTTAGACAGCAATGTTTCTGGAGGTGTTGGGCTGGAGGTTACTTTATGTACATGTGAACATATGGGTTTTTACATTGTATGTGGGAGTTTAAGCATTTCTGCCAACACATTTGAGAAAATAATTAATTCTAAAGCTTAGTATTTTAGTAACTTAATTGCACCTTATGGAGACATTTAGGAGTCACTGACATAAACCATATTTAATTAATTTTGTTTTACCTTAAACCATTACAGTTCAAAATAAATCTAGGTATTTTCATGTTACCTCGTCTACATGTAATTATGTATAATTATGTGTATGCAAATCCATAATCTCATGTGAGGGTTGATGTATTACAGATCGAATGTTTCATTACAAATACTTTACTGCTTCTATCAAAAGTACAATATGCAAAATAATAGTAATAATAGTAATAATAATAATAGAAATAAAATTTTAGGTAGAAACTGAGTAATATTATTACTATCAGTGATTTTGGTTTTTTTCCCAGTAACAGTTGTTTTGGAAATTATTTAATTTTAATCCAACAAAAAATGTTTTTTTAAATATAAAAGACAGATATGGGTCACAATGAGAAATGGATCAGGAGTAGAGCAGTCATGTCAGATCTAAAAGGCATCTGAACTCAAACAAGTTACCTCTTAGGTCTTGAAAGCTTATGAAACTCAATTTTACTGTATCGATACTGGTCTGATATTGGCATACCTGGGAGCTTGCAAGGGCAGGCTACCCAGAGCACTCCCTCTTCTGGGGGAGGGGCTTTGTGAGGGGGCAGGGCTAGCCATGCACAGTCATATAAGGGGAGTGGTTAGCCCTGTGATGGGCAGGGCTAGCCACAGACAAGGGCAGGGCTAGGCCCAAAAAGCATGACATTTATTGGGAGTGGGAGGAGAACTGAACGGAGTGGACATGGCTAAACGTTTCCCTTCTCCAGAGAATGAGGAGAGTGACCCAGAGACCCGGGGAAGCAGTTCTTTAACTAGAGACTCCAAGTCAAACGGGGAGAGTTTCTATGTATGGTTTTAAGATGCTGCAAACTACATTGGATTTAGAAATAAAATAACTTACATGTAGTGCAGTTGTGGGTTCTTGGCAAATGCTCTTAGCTGTATGCTTCGTAGTCCGGAGTCCTTGATCGTTCTGTAAAAAGATTTGCAAGGAAACGATCAGCTATGTATATGATATATATATATATATTTTTTTTCCATATCATTTCAGTATTAGTAAATGTAATAGTTATGCATTTAGTAGAACCTACATAGTAGTAAGAAGGGTCAAATGATAATACTTTGGCTCTGTTCCATCCACTGGTAGATTTTTTTTATTTTTTTCTCTCGTGGATGTTCTATTTTTATTTTTTTAAACATTCTGACATGTTGGCCCATAAGCAAGGGCATAAGTTTGGGAGCTAACCCACTTTACCTGGAACATTGACAAAGTATCTCTGTATTATGGTTTTAACCGCAATAAATCATAAGCATTCCATAGAGACTAGTGTATCTGCCTGTTCCTATGTGTGATATACTGATTTAAAAAGATCTTACGCCCCATTGCTTTTTCTTTTACTGTTTTAGAGCAGCTACGCTTTACAGAATAAAACAAATTATATATATATATATAATGTGGAACCAGACTGTACCCTTAATCTTTGATTCTAATTTTGAAAACACACTCATATATAGTCATTTATACACAGGTACACCTAATATATATATATATACATATATATATATATATATACATATATATATATATATATATATATATATGTATATATATATATATGTGTATATATATATATATATATCAATGTCATTTATACACACATACACATTATATATTATGTGTACGCGTGTAAAAATGACACACCACTAAATGGGGTCCCTTGACATCAGGGATCCCAGGGAAAACACATAATTTTAGATGATTATCAATCCAACCTTACTTGTATAAGGACTAGAACTTTTCTCATAAAAGTGTACAGTTTTAAGTGACACTAACCACTGTATTTTCAATACCAATATTAGCAATGGAAACACTCCATGCGATTCATTACATTGAAAGCTGAGTTCGGTCTCTAACATCTATATTTTTTTTATAGAGAATTAGTATGATTAGGCCTCTTGTGACGCTGTAGGAGGCTGAATGAATTAGATGAGATATGTGGCTGGGTACTTTCGTTTTACTGTTAAACACGTATTGTTCACCCTTTCGTTTACTGTATAAGATTTTGGAGACATTTTTTGTCCCCAGACTCTACATTGTTTTTTAATACAGCAGTTTCTGCTTTGACTTTTATGCCTGAAGGTTTCTGCGTCTCATGTCTTACAGTATATGTTCTCAGCGCATCGCATCTCATATATGTCTCATTATTGCCCCCACTGATGCCCATAATTTCATCCTTTTCTCTGCCAACTGATACCTTCCCCATCATCTTTTGTCACACCTGTTATGAAATAATGAAAACTGTCCCTTTTTCTTTCAAAAAACAAGTTTAATTGTTACAATTGAATTTTACAGAAATCAATCTAGTTACAGTGCCAAGTGTGAAAATTCTCTATTCTCATTCACGCTTCCGATTCTATATCCTAAAACCATTTTTACAAGGCCACTGCTACAAAATATATTTTGATCATCCCTGATTTCACCTCTCTCTGTGTTCATCATTTGTTGTTACACTGTCAAATTACTAATGCAGTGATTTTTTTTATTATTATTTATTATAAAAAGGTCATAGAGGTTGGCAATATTACTGAGGGGTTATTATGCACCTGTTACCCTGGCAAGAAGTATACTTGAAGTAGAGCTTTAGACCTTAAAGTAAATGAGAGCTCCTTTTCCTATTCAAATTAATAGAGTGGTCACAGCCAATTGTAGTGTTCAGCTAACACGCAAGTGATTGGCTGCCATTACTGCTGTTGACTGCAATTGGAGCTTAGAGCCCGCTGACTGCAACGGCAATGCTACATTGTATGAGCAGGAAGTATATTTAAGTATGCTTCCTGCTCCAGCAGAGTCGTCCAAGGGAGGAGGAAAATGAGATATAAAATTAATTTTGTAAGTCCGGTGAAATGGATTGTAGTCCATACAAAAGAGCTCAAATGTGCATTAAAAGATTTACAAAAAACTGTTTGGGGATAAGACAGTCCCTCGCAGAGTCCTGCATTTATGCAGTTTTGTGATATTTGGTAAATATTCAGTGCTACTACATTCATTGTGTAAGGAAAGCAAATATTGATACAAAAAAGTCAAAAGATTAAATCAAAGACTCACAGCTCCTGAAGTCCAGTGTAGAGTTCCATATCCACCGCATTCAACGTGTGTAAGCCCTTCCAGTTTTCAATGTGTCTGTAAAGAAAATCAAGGTTGATGTGAATGAGCTGACATTATTATAATCAAAGGGGATTTATAGTATTCATGTGTTGATGCTACAATACATAGAGAAAAAAAATCCCAAATCAACTGGTCATTTACAAGAGTAAACGCCGCATCGCAGATGCTAGAACCATAGAAAATGTACAATTACTACTGCAGATTACATCTGGGCCTCATTGAAAGCGTTTTGCACTTATTATACAATTCAATACAGTAGCATCATAAAAATGACCTGTTCTTATGTAAATATGACGCAAGCGAGCTATGTAAATACATGGATTTCGGAACTTTTGTTCCGGTCAGGTCACCAAAACATCTGCCTCCTGTGTTATTCTCATAAATGGTTCCTGATGTGCCTGTATCTTAGAAATTAACCCACTAGAGGGATTGTGCAAGCAATCGAGAAACAGAAGAGCCAGTGTTAGGATGAAAGGGTTGAGGGTCAAGGAGTAAGTGCCTCCTGAGATACTACAATTCTAAGAATACTTGCCACCAACTGAAGTTTTCATTGATTTTTTTTTCTTTATTACATGGGGCTATTGGAAGAATGTCAAATATTTGGAAACATGTATAAAAATTCCTCCAAGACATTTTTGTTCCCTGACAGCCAATTTTCGGTGAGTCTCAAACTGTGTTGAACAGGGCTGGTTTGTGCTTCATAATTTGGTTAATTACTAGGCTTATCAACTGACTTGAATTTGGCAGCATGTCAAAGAGGTGGTATTTCTCTTAGTTCCTGTTTGTTTTATTCTAACCTGGTAGAAACAGTACATTCTAAGAAATATTTATCTGTAAAGACATACATCGCCTAAAGAAATGTTGCTATCGTGGTGTAAGATCTGCGTGATACCACATCAATAATAAATATATAAGGTATAAATATATGTAGGGGAAGGAATCACTCAAAATATCCTGGGATTAACATGGACCAAAAGAATGTGCTTTACATCAGGACCTACAACACAAGAATATGTGTTTAAGTTGGAGTAAGAAGGTGGTGGCAATCAGAAATCACACTTTTAGAAGAACAGACGTGAAGACATGGAACAGGCTTTCAGGAGGGCTGATTTTTTGTCTGTGCCAGGCATCGCTAATGCCATACATTATTCGTACATCAAATGTTTTTTTGGTGTTATAATCACTATTATCACTATTAGTTATTTTAAGGTGATTACATTTGAGGTTTCTGGCAGCTACTTTCAATTTTCTAACTCAGTTACAACCTTCTTTTTTCATGAATTGCTAAAATCATCTGCTTTATTTAGCAGATTTTAGCATTGCCTGGCACAGACAAAAAATGTGTAAGCAATCTGCTGTTTTATAGGAACGGGCAGATATAAGTTACAAAATGTAAGTAATGATTTCATCAGAATCAAGTTTTTATAAAGAAAATTTATATATATATAGATATATATGGATATATATATATTTATCGTATTGGTCCAATAATTGAGTCAAAAAGAGAAAACCTTACATGAACACAGGGGTCTTTTTTACATATGGAAGGGCAGAAGTGGGAATTTCAAATACACACAACATGAATAGAAAGAGACATTGGTATACGGGTTTAACAAATATCGATAATGCAAAGTTTGAACCTATGGGTGCTTTTGGAGCTAGAATGAGGGCATATTAATTACAAAAGTTTATGTGACTCTACCTTTTTTATTTTTTGACCTCATTAAAATGTATAAAAAAAGACTCCAAGCAGGTTTAATAAAAGCACATAGGCTCTATACAATAACATTCTACTACAGAGCAATAGTTCTGCAATGTATAACCTCTTAGCAAATTTCCCCATTGCAATTTATATTAATATTTATTTTAAAAGGTTTGCTTAAGTTATATCACCTTTTTCTAACACAAGCAGAAAAAAAGACATTTTGCTCCTATTTGCCATTTTGCAGGTTTTGTTTTCACTTAACCACCCACACATTAACAGCAATTCCCAGTTGTGAATAAAAGTATGTTCTGTTGTATTGGAACAATTGATTTGCTTATATATATATATATATATATATATATATATATATATATATAATAAAATAGAAATACATTTTTCCAAGTGTAGATCCAATACAATTTTGGCGGTACTGTGATGTTTGATCATTCTTAACCCCTTGAGGACAACAGCCCATACGGATTTGGTCGTGAAGGGGTTAATATATTACAATACTATTTTATTATCTATTGCAACGTACAGAAATACATTGTTTTTAAATTTGGATGTTGCCCACCCTGATTTCCATTCTCTGTGTATCACCGATGACCTAGATTCATAGAGTCGAGCCATTACCCTCTGCTCTAATAAACAGCTTTTATTTCATACTGATCTCAGTGTGCTCCGCTGGCCATGCTAAGGAGGATATACAGTGCATACACTAATTATAATATCTGACATAAACCGTTAGAAAGATGTGATATATAGTGCTGTATATTGCAAGCCTATAAATCCGGTAGACCACAAGATGAGAATCATGGGTAAAATCAAAATTTCACATACTTGGCTGGAATATATTAGAGCTGTTTCATCCATTCATATGTTAAATTCTGCAGTATCAAGCTTAGTGTCTATGCTGTATTGTAATTTATACTTGTAAATTACAGGATGTAATATATATGCCTGAATATGTAAACTATATGTATTTAATGCCGGCACCTGTGACTGCATTCTAACAGGTGCTGTGAATATTCATGTTTTTCTAGGGGAAAAAAAGAAACAATCCTTGTATACAGGAGCAATTTGTATTAACCCATTGGGTTCCAGTGCAGTTTTCTGTATGTTTCTCCATAGAAGGACCCAGAAAGTTCAAATACTGAATATGTTTTCCATAACAATGTTTAACATAGTAATTTGTTATTATTATTATCTTTTATTTAAATAGCGCCAATAATTTACACAGCGCTTACTCTTAAGAATTCGCTCCATTAGTAAAATATTAAACTTCTACATATATTATATCGCAAGTAGCAAAGCATACTCAACTGAAAGACACTTGGCTGATGTGGTCGTGCACTTTGGACTCAAAAACATAGAATTAGTAGTAGTAAGACTGCAAATAAGAAACATTCAGCCCATCTAGTCTGCTCATTCCTTCTAGGTTCTTCCTGATGGACAGAAATAGCTATTTTATTGTTGTTTTGGACATAGCCCCTATGTAACCCTGTGTAGCAAGATTATTGATGAGCTTGCGGTTATGTAGAATCACAAGAAACTTATGAGGTCCATTCCACTGTTAAAAAACGTCTAGCAAATTGTTTCTGTAGCCAATAACACTTGAATCCAAGAACTAATTAAAGCAACCGTGTTGAGTAAATCTGAATAGAAAGGATTCCAGTGTAATTGGTGCTCTGAACATTCTGAGTCTTACTAGCCACACTATGTCAGTCTTTAGTTGTCTACGGCACCTTTTTATCAGACCAGAATTCCTAAAATAAGATGTACAGTTAAATATATTTTGCAGACCTCAAGACGGTTCCTTCTCGAGATACAAAAGCGAATCATGCTATCTTCCACGGAATGCTGAAATCTTTATTTTCCTATAAGTTATGGCGATGTCACAGAGGGGAACACATGTTCTATCCGTAAATGATTTGCTGTCATAATTGTAAATAATTAAAGGGAGCTGTGATCAGGAAGTTGTTGTCACCAATCATTTATTAAATAATAACAAATCAATTGAATTCTAGCAGAGGAGTAGACCTGAAAGCTAAATTAACTGTCAGTGTTTGTGATTTTTCTGTTTATAAATGTTTATACAAAGTCTCTCACCGTTTATTGATCACGATTAGGACTCAACACGGGGAAACAATTTATAACTCTAAAATTGAGAGGAAGAGTCAAAATCCTACCCAATTAAAATTGTCAAGGTGACCTGTTTCTAGATAACACACAAGATTCTTTGTATGTCTGTGAGAACATAGATTAAGAACATTATGTATAAACTCTAATGGATGTTTTGTTATGTGACATATGGTACCATCAATCCCACATGTAAACAGCAGAGTCTTTCACAACAGATGGCAGTTTGCTAAGTAGAGGGTAGGGGGGCATCAATGGCTTATATTTTAAAGCCAATAAGGTTAATTATTGGGTATGTAAGAAATCCATGCATATGCACATATGGTATTGTATTCCACCTTTTATAGGAGAATTTTCACACCATTGAAACACAAAAATAGAGCAATCAATGTAACATTTTATCAAACTGGCTTTTGCAATCACGGCATAAATTTACACATTCATCTAGCAGGCCAAATAAAGGTGTAAAAAGTATCTTATAAACATTTGTTAGAAATAGACATCCTAAAGATATATCATGTTGCCATGACTTCAGTGACACCCTGTTAAACCATATGTTATCAACTAAGACTTAGAGAGATGAGCCTGGTAGAACCCAAGGATTCAGACTTTAAAAGCATTGAGATAGGGACCTTAAGAGATATGCAAAACGCACCTAAGCACTTTTGCTGTTCTTGTTGACCTAGACGACGGGTAAAAAGCTAAATGCTATGGTGTGGGGCGTAAACCGAAAGAAGAATCAGTAATTTTAGCAGGAAAAGCTATTGAATGAGGAACACTGCCAGTTTGTATTTTCATTAGGACAAAATGGCATGGGGCCAAACAACCAATCAGGGCCCTACTGTCCACTGACATTCTTTAGGAAGAAAAGGAAAGACAGACGATAAGGAATAGCATCTTAGTCTATTTCCTCCTATACACACTGAAACAAGATTGCCAGGCTATTTAATGGGCTGTCACATCTTGGCTGAAACTCAAACTGAATACAGCACTGAAAGACATCTGCAGTGCCACTTGTGTTGGGATTCTGCACAATTCTTCTCACCAGAGATATAGACAAGTAATTTAATGCAAGTTTTACATCATTTCCTGTGCTTTCATAGTAAATATTGCACCCAATGGCAGCCTGAGCAGTAAGTTGTAACATTGTTTTAGCAGACGGAGCATGACTAAGCCTCTAATGCTTAAAGTTCCTCTTTACAGGTGTTATCACAAATATCTAAGGTCGGGGCAACAATTTATAACATGTAATGTGGGTGCAAGTTGGCAGCTCCCACACATATAACAAGAAAAAAATACACACACAAATACTTTAAAGAAAGAATATAATATCATTATGATAGGGTGACTACATTGGCCATGTTTTCCAGGACACGTATAATTTTGACATATTGCTGGCCAGTCCAGATGAAATGCTGCCCTGTAGTATGTGGTATATATAGACTTATGGAAGGGTAGTCAGTTATAGATCCTCCATACTGCAGGGCAGCATTTTATCTGGGCTGGTCTGCTATATGTAAGAATTATATGTGTCCTGGAAAACATGGCCAATGATGTCACCCTAGATTATGATTATCAACATGTTGTCTATAGATTTAAAAATCAGTGGGGATAAGCAATCTCTATTCTCTTAACCCCTTAACGACAATCCCCGTACATGTACGGGGTTGCCGTGCAACGGGTTAACGACAATGCCCGTACATGTACGGGCTGCCGTTAAATAGCTGCATCGCCGCGATCGCGGCGTTTTCGCCGCGATCGGCGGCTTTGCAGCATCCACGGAAGCCTCACAAGTGAGGCTGACCGTGGATCCGGGGAGGGCAGCCCTCGGCAGCCCTCCCCGGAAGAAAAATGGCCGCCGCCGCACCGATCATCAATGATCGCGGCGGCGCCCGGCTAAAGCTGCTTAGGAAGCGATCGGAATCGCTTCCTAAGCATAAACTGTGTTACTGACATGCCTCGATATCGAGGCATGTCAGCAACACAACCCCCCGACCCCCGATCGCCTTGTGATTGCTCCGAGGAGCAACCACAAGTGCCATCCTGTGAATGACGTTGCCGTCATTCACAGGATGGCATCAACAATAGAAATGAGTTCACAGAGGGTCAATCCAGACCCTCTTGAGAACTCTCGAGCTCTTCCTGCAGGTTGAATGCAGGTACTGCATCCAACCATGCAAGGTCAATGGAGCCCAGCTCACTAACGAGAGTGACTAGTAAAAAAAAAAAAAAAAAAAAAAAAATTAAAAAAAAAAATTAAAAAAATGTCAAAAATATGGTAACATGTAAAAATACCCATTGTCACCAAAAAAAAAAAAAGTTTTTAATAAGCAAGTCCTAAAATTTTTTATCTTTACAAAAATTCCATTATGGAAAGAGTTAAAATATTGGCATTACAAATGCCCATAGGGTGTCTAGTATTAAAAAATATATGATTTGATGGGGTAAATTGAATTGGCCGGGTTCAAAGATGTCCCAAATATGGGACATGGGGCAGATGTCTAAATGGCAAAAAAATACACACCTCACAAAGGCGGCCTTTTACCTCCCAAATAACCCAACAAACCCATGCATGGGGGGTATCGCTGCGCTCAGGAGATGTTACTGAACACATATTGGGGTGTTGTGTGACACGGACATACACCAGGAGCGATAAATTTATACCTGAAGTACAACATGTGTGAAAAAAATACAAAAAGAATTACTACCATAAAGTTTCACAAAGGGTAGTGGTAAAATTAGTGCATTGAAAGGGTTAAAATACCAGCATTTCAGATGCCTTGGGGTGTCTAGTTTTTAAAAATATATGACTTGATGGGGTAAATTGCATTATCCGGCTTCAAAGATACCCGAAATGGCACATGGGGGGAAGAATTACCAGATTTGGAAAAAAAGTTTTTGAAATGGCAAAACGCTACCTGTACTTATTGCCCCATAACGTGCAGAAAAAAGCAAAAAAACATAAAAACATTGGGTATTTCTAAACTCAGGACAAATAGTAGAATCTATTTAGTAGGTTTTTTCATTAGTTTTTGCAGATGAGTAAAAGTTTTCTGTTTAAAAAGTGAGAAAAAGTAATTTTTTAACAAAAAATCCCCATATTTTATCATTTTTTTTATAGTAAATTAGATGATATGATAAAATGAATGGTATCTAAAGAAAGCCCTGTTTGTCCTGAAAAAAACAATATATAATATGTGTGGGAGCATGAAATGAGAGAGAAGAAAATCACAGCTAAACAGTAACACTGAAAAACGTTAAAAGAGCCATTGTCCCACAATATACTACGAGTAAAAACCCCTATTGTCCTTAAGGGGTTAAAAAAGCTTGCAGTCTATTTTCTCAGATCATAATTTGGGGGCCACATTAGCTTCCAAAACCACCCTGCACCCTATAAAAGCCAGACATTTTGTTGAATCTCTATGTTGGTAAATGTTGTAGAAGACAATTCATTAAAGGCATCATTTTTCGCTTTAGCTATAGTTTTTATTATTGTTCTGTCTTTGTCAACAAGACCCAATAATAACTGTAAGTGGCTATTGAAACACAGAGACATAATTGCCTTGGAGGCATCTGTCACTACTGTTCGTAATAAAAGTGTCTTATTAACAAAACCATATAAAATTCAAAATCTTTGACGAATAACATATTGTTCATTACAATAAACAGCCTGAATTAATTACTTGCTACATTCATGCATAAAATCTACGCTTATTTGCAAGTGAGAAAATGAACAAAATTGCCCTTTAAAAGCCAATAGATTGGGTCTGTAGCTCATTCCCATGTGGTTCTGTTTTCCAGTACAAGATTAAAGTGATTTCATAGTGTTGATACGCTGATAGCTATAATGTTACAGGGGTTGGTAAATAAAAATGGTTTGTAAATATTCCAAGAAAGCCTCACATTTTCCCAAGTGTATCTGGCTCAATCAGCAATGTTATTTATCAAAGCCTCGAGGTCATGTGATACCTAGATTAAGTTCGTTTTATATTCAACCATATACGGTTATACCCCTGAATAGTGTATATTCTTAGCTTTCAAAAAATAAAGCAAATATATTTCACAGGACTTCAAAAATAGCTGGGCACCTCACCAAAATGGCAGGCCAAGAGCAGTACGGCAGACATTTGACATCAGCAAATCATAAATATGCCTAATAGCATTTTGGTTTATACTGTTAACTGCTTAGGTGACGAACGGCCCGAAAAGTCATTGCGATTTATTAAAAAAAAATTATAAAAAAATACTGTTATTTGTTAGCAACTGTGTCCCATATAAACCAAATGTTTAATTATAAAAGTGGACGACACAAAGAGAAATGCAGTTATTTAATAAACTAATTAATTTCATTAATTCTTTAATTTATTTCCAACATATGAGTGTTTTTCTTTTTAAATGCGGATGTTAACCCTTATATTCCTAAACGTCTGAATTTACAGAAAAATTGAATAAATCTCTGGCATATTTGAGGACGTTATAGTTGTCCACCTGTGTCCACCAAGTGGTTCTTGTTTCTGCACCTTTCCCTAGTGTTCTTGCCCTACTACCCCTTTAGCCCTGGCTCACTGATCGATCTCACATTTGGAGATGGAAGGGTCAATGGAAGGCTAACATACGATCTTTATCAATTATATTTATGAGAATATTTTTTAGGAACACTCACCGACATAAATTTAAGCATATCACAATGTGCTACAATGTACCAAACACTAGTATTCAGTATGTTTTATATAAAACAAATGCTTCTAAAAATGGGAACATTGTGAAACCAGTTCTCTTGATTTATGCTACCAGTAAAGTAGTTACAGCATCAAATCCAATTGCTCTGCAAGCTTTTTTTCCCCCCTTTCAATTTAAAATAGAAGGAACAGTTGCATCTTATCTCAAACACATATATAAAAATGAGCAGATGGAGGTCTCCAGCGGGAATGCCGCAAGTCTGAACTATGCATCATAAAAAATGTAAAACAACAGTGCCTTAGTGTTCTGCGCATCAATGTATATTTAATACTTGTACGTAGATGTTATGTGTGTGCCTACAGGTATATATTTTCTGAAGAGAGAAAGTACATAGACCTGTGTATAAAAAAAATATCCCTGTATTTTATTTGAAATACATTCAAATTATTATGCAGCTATCTAGATTTGTATAGTTTAAAAAATCATTCTCCTAGGAGATTTGTAGACATAAATGTATTATTTGTATAATTACTATGTGTTGTCATGACATATGAAAAGACTCTTATCTATAATTTTACTATGGCTTAACCTTTCCAATGTGATTCAGATTTTACCCTGGTGATATCAGGTTAAAAATAGATTTTCTGAAAAATAATGTCCCATTTGCCACCTTCTACTCTGCTTTTAAGTAAAAAGTCATTTTGCATGAAAAATTATTTGTACAACAATCTAAAACCTAAACAAAAGAAAAAAAAACCATGACATCACCAAATTGTCTCCACAGAAAGAAATACTCCACTTTGTGGGTCAACATCTTTAGGCCTAAAGCAACTAAGTTTAGACTGTGCAGTCACTCGTAGAAGCTACCCGTACCTCAATTTAGGAACAATCAGGACTTGACCCTTAGGCTTTCAGTATGAATAAAATTCAGAAGTCCACACCGCCTAGAGCAGACTACTTAATAATTCTATAAGACTTTGGGGTATCAAAAATGAAATGCCTGAATGGTTGAGTACAGATCACAATCCAGAATGTATGCAGTTGATAGTTTTCACAAGGTCTGGTATTGGCTGCCAACATTAGACGGTCACTACAATATAATCCTTGTGATTGACTTAATATTTGGAGATCAACAAGTGTTGATAAAGACCTCATTGTGAGGTCAAACATTGTTGGTGTTGTCCTTCAATAAATCTGCCTGCGCTGGAACCCTTGAGTGCCTGGAGCCTTTATTTATTTTGATCTACTGGGGAGCTGGCCCTTCCTGGCACCGTTAAGCACCTGAGTTCCTTTGGTGTGTGTGCAGATTCCTCATTCTGGTGACTTAATATTTGGAGAGTCTTATGCATGGTCAACGGAGGAAGTGTTGAGATCTTGACTATCGTCATTAGACCACCATGGAGGAGCCCAATATGACGTAGAAGAGGAGGCGTCTGAGCTGCTGTCTTTGGTCTAAGGCACCCTATTAAATACACCACTGGTTTAGTGCACATTGTATGTGATTTCTAAGTCCTTAGCTGGGTTTAATTTAAAAGAATTACTGCACAAACTTTATTTCCAACTGAACTGGAGAAATGAAAATGTGTTATTATTTAAACAGGTATACAACCAATAACCTTACAATATATAATCTTATTAAACGAAATACGTTTATTGTTACGTCCGTAGCGGAGTTCATTTTACACTTAACTTCTTAAAAAGTATAAATTAAATTAAATTTAAACATAGAACTAAAGTAAGATTCTAAACTTTTCTGCTGTTCCCAGAATTTAATTTTAAAAAAATCAAGAAAAATAAACATTATAATTTCCCAGGAGAGCTTTAATAGCCATTTTCAATGGTCCAAGTTCATCATAAAATCCAACCCTTTCCCGCAAAATGATTTGCTGGTGCCAATAACAGATTAATTATCCTATCCTGTTTAATTTATACAGAATGTTCTAGGGTTCCAATTGTAAAACACTGTTCAAAGTCATTAGCGATGATTAAATACTGTTGTAAAATTTCCCTGAAACTGCATGCTCATATGATTTTTCAGAGTACATATTAGTACATAAAACTGGGAATTGTTACAAGAAAAGTTTGAAGCAGGAGTTCACTTTTAAGATATTAAGGTCACATGGAATGCACATTTGAAATGGTAATGACAATCTATTTTCCTTTTTCTTTTCTTTTATTTTCTGTGATATTATAATAAATAATTCCAAAAATAATCCCAAAAATGGTGGCTAAACTATGAATTTAGTCTTGCAGTTTGTTAGCACGCTTAAATACATTGAATCTGGTCAACATAAGAAGACACATATGTGAGCACCATGAACTTTACACAGCAAAACTATCTATGACATCATAGTTTTCTTTTTCAATCAGTATAATTAGTTTACCAAAAAGGGTCTAATTTACTACAGAGAAGCAGAAATATGTGACAAAACTAGTGTAATAATTGATTTCCTGTTCTGACACCATCTCCTTTCCTCTTAATCCACCCTTACAGAGGCTCCCACCAAAGGGTAAGCATAACTTAATGGGGAGGAACAATAAAGTAAACTCTGAGATCACTGTTTCCATGGCATACAAAGGGATTTCTTAGACTTTTTTCTTTTTTAATTTGTAAGCACTATTAACATCAATTAATGGTTTAAGTGTACTGAACTGTAAAATGTGGGATCTGGGAAAGCGGCACATATATTATACAACCCAGATCATGCCTTCTCTCATTGGAAACTCACCAAGGTTGGGCTTGCATAATACAGAGTTAAAACTGTTAGAGGAAAGGTTTCCATCTCATCCGAAACGCAAAGTTTAGTTAATAAGGCACCAACTGTCACATTTAGTTATAAGTCGCATATGTTGTCAAAATTGAACATGGTTGTTATTATTCTGGAACTTTCATGTTGACTGAGAGAACATATGTCAATGAGAAAATTCTGCAGGTGCGCTGGAACATAGTACAATATACTGAACATAATTATGTTTTACTACTTTATGGTTTTAGGGTTTTCTTTATGGTCTGAGCCCCTACAGGTTTCTCGTCCTGTGCAAAGAAGGGGATGTGAGTGAGGGGGCAAACAGATGCCCTGGAAGCTACCCCTGCCTCACTGAGCGCAGGTCTTAACAAGGGCCGTAGGGACTTGCATGTTCTCGTTTACATTTGCTACTTACAAGCCACTTGTTGGTTAAGAAACCTGCTAGTTCCCTGTTTTGTTTTTAAACTTTTCTGTAGTTGAATGTATACATGTTGCCAACTCTTGTGCATGAACAGCTTAGAGAATAGATCCCATAGTATTTCTGAAATGTCTCCATTATTAATAAAACTTTGCATTAGTGGATTAAAAATGTCTGACCTATTCTTATATTTGCTATTGTGCCCTCTTATAAACGGAACATAATGTTCTGTTTAATTCTGTAAGTATTAAAATATGCCTCGGGGAAAGATCAACACAAACCTGTGCTAAAATATTTCCATATGATAATACATAAGAATGCATCGCATGGGATAATCTCCCAAAATTTTTGTAATCCTTTGATCGCCAAATGGTTATTGAATAATTATTTAGCTAAGAGGTAGAAGATTAGAAACAATTCCATTTCATAAAACCCTATCAGGCGTGTACTGCAAGTACAGCTTTACGGACGGCCAGAGTGCCACGTGGTTTTTCTTCCTCAGTATTGTATCAGCATTCAAGGTAGTGACTGCTAACATGGGGGCCGGGATGGAGGCCTCTGTGTGTGTAACATGGTAGGTGAAGAAAGTGCTGAGAGTGCAAATACTCAATGCTCCTGAAAAAATGGCTGTTGGAGGCGGCCATCTTGAAAGTATACAAACAGCATTTTCTTCACTAAAATCACTTCTGATGAAGCAGGAAATGGCATATAACTGCCTGTTCAAAGTATACTTCCTGTGATCGTGATCCCCTGCCCACTAGCCTAACTCCAAACATAGCCCCAAACATGCCTTCCAAAAAGGCTACCTGAGATATTTAATATTTAATGTAAAAGGGACAGTGTTCATGAACTGCATTTTTGCTACATTGTCTTCAGGTAAAATCACGGGAAGACAGGACAGACAGAATATATGGCAGATCTTGCAAAATAAAATATAGACTGTTCAAACTAAACCAAATGTCACCAAGTTTGCATTCCAATCATGTTATGACATTTATATAGGTAGTAAAGAAACAATGTAAGTGAAAAATATGCATCTGCAAAGCACATTATTAATGCATAAACCTTTCAATGTGACAGAAGTGTGACATTTGTTTCTGTGTATTTCATCTAGCTTCCAAAGAATTCTGCATATGTATCATTTATGAAGACAATAGGCTCTTAAAATAGTCTCGCACAAGCAATATCTGATCTGATTTTCTGCAGGATGTGGTAACTTTATGTAGAACCAATATGAAATTATGCAGCCACTTAGGAGAACAATTTCGACTTTATAAACCCCAGGTTGAAAACATTGAAATGTCTCATGCAATAAAATGTATTATTTCTTCATTACAATAGTGCAGATGTGGCTCAGAGCCTATTTTCCTAGACCACCTGATACAATGAGCCAACAAGGGAAGGGACATGTTCATACATATAATGAAAAATTGGTGTGGTGCACCCCAATACATGTAAGTAGGACCAAGCTATTACAGTAACAAATTGCTGTGTAATACGTAGGCCCCAAGCACATTACACGGCAAGGCATGCTGAGAGCATACATTGAAGTTTAATTGGATTCATTAAAAGCCACTGATATCCCTCAACAGCTACCACAACCAGATTGTCCCTGGTAAGATCTGAGTTGTTAACCTGGAGTGACCTTGCTGAAAATGACCATTGCCTCTATGTGAATAACCTACAACTGAGTTCACAAACCAGCCATTTCAGCATATAAACAATAGTGTGCAGTAATCACATAAATTAAAGTTAAAATTGTTTCTACAAACGGAGGTCCATTCTTCAATTTAGAAGATTAGGCATAAAATTATTTTTTGGGATACAATTTTGAAAAATGTGCCTAAGGGTATGTAGAAATATATAGTGTTAGTAAAATAATCCTCTGGCATACATGTGCAACCCGTGGTTGTTGTAAGACTGGTGACATATAAAACAAAAAATCAGTCTTACTTTATGGGTAGGCTCCATCAGAATTTTCTTTATAACTTTACTTACTATACAACATATAATGGTAGATTTGAAAATAAAAGTTGAAGAGCGGCACAATTCTATATTGCCTTACTACTTTAAGAATAAAATAATAAATCATCAACAGTTTCTAGAGAGAAACCATACAATATAAACAAGCAATACACCGTAATTTATGTGAACGTATCCAGATTATGTTTGTAAGCAGAGAAACTACATTTGTCATTCAGGGCCATTATGCTTCCAGATGAAGGCAAATACATTGGCTTTCAATTATGTGATATGTTACATATAATAAGAAACAAACTGCCTACCACCCTGTTACAAGTCATGAAAAAAAGACAGCTTGGAGAGTTATTAAAACTACAGAAGCAAAACATATTTATCATTAGCCCAAAAGACATTACAGTCAGGATCTGCTCTAGTGAATAGTAGTTAATAAAGTTAATAAATGGGATTCACGCCGGTAAAGTTCGAACAGCAGCTAATATATATCTGCAAGAATTTGCACATTCCCGTCTTTAGAAAAGGGAGATCACAACATAATAGCTATTTTTTTTGAGGTTGCAGATCTTGGTGTCAGTAACATGCATCCACTGGAATACAGCTTTCATAATGCTCAGCAAGTATGTATGAGGGCAACCCAAAATTGGGCATCCATTATTTGAAGAATTTGTGCTAAATACATCTAGAATAAGAATTAGTTTGTCATTCTATTTATTTATCAGTGAATTGCCCCTGGGTTGCTATGAATTGAAGAATTTGTGATTGATACATCTAGAATAAGATATATATCTATCTATCTAGACAGTAGGACCTGAGGCACAAAGACTGAGATTTTCCATTCCGAGACAAATCGCCGCTCCAGTTAGCAAACACATGGCTGTGTGCTCTCAATGCACTTTAAATGCAAAAAAAAAAGAAAGAAAACACAATATAATTACATCTAGTGTTTGAAAAAGTGATTAAAAATCTAATTGTATGCTCTTTAATCCACACGCCAGGAGACTGCTATAATATTTGTCATCCATCAGGCATAAATCAATGCACATATCTGCTTTATCTTCATAGCAGATGCATTTGTATGCACAGAGATGGCATTCTCTATTGCATCTGTACTGGTAATCCATCTGTATGTTTATAAATTCATTACAAACCGTAAATCTACATAAAAATTCAGAATTAAACACCAGTAATTAATATGATTTATATAACAGACACAACGGATAGATTTTTTTTTCAAAATAAAGAAATAACTGTGGTAGCTGAATCATGGGACTACTTGATTTGCTTAATTGTTATTATTCATTCCTCTGGAGCTTAAAGGGTTAGTAATATGTAATTAACAACATTTACCTAAACTAAATAAGCTACAATAACTAATATTAAGCTGGAGTACACCCAGAGAGAAACAAAAATGTTTTGGTGCCAATAATATATTGCCCATTTCCACCAGTTTTTCTGGACCCTTCCTCCTACAGCTAGAGGAGATATTAATTAGTCTATTTGATAAAATAAATCTTAGAGGAACCTACGTAGCTCTGAATTTTGAGGCACAGGCCCAAGCCTAGGGTCACTTACCCTTTTTTATTTCTATTTCTATTGCAACCACTCCACCTCTTTGGGTCCCACAACTGCACAAAGTAACATGTCATGCATGTCCCACAGTGCCAGCTTTGCCCCTAAACAGCGTATCAGTGCCATATTTCCCCCCCACACCTACCAGTGCCATATTTGGCCCTAAAATGCCTGTCAGTGCTATCTCTGTGTCCAAACAGATCACCAGTGCCATATTTGTCCCCAAACAGCAAGTTAGTGCCATATTTGCCCCTTACAGCACGTCAGTGCCATTTGCCTCAAAAAAGCCAAGGGCAAGGGGCAGAGCCATAGCTAACCCATTTTGCTCTCGAGGCAAGAACAGAAAATTGTCGGTGTCATCTTTCTCCCCAAACAGCTTGCCAGTGCCATATGTGCCCCCAAACAGCAAGTTAGTGCCATATTTGCCCCTTACAGCACGTCAGTGCCATTTGCCTCAAAAAAGCCAAGGGCAAGGGGCAGAGCCATAGCTAACCCATTTTGCTCTCGAGGCAAGAACAGAAAATTGTGCTCGCCACTACACTGATGGTTGTACTGCATAACTCCTATCATTATATAGCAAGGCAGGCACTGATAATGGTACAGCAAAATGCCCATAAATATATTCTAAACCTTACAGTGGTACACTAAAACTCCCAACATTATATAGGGATCCAGACACTGAGGATGGTTCATTATGACTCCTATCATGGCTCCTTTTATTATATAGTGATCCAGACACAGGCGGCTTTACAGCATAATTCCCATCACTATATACTGATCCAGGCATTGATAGTGGTGTAGCATGACTCCTTTTATTATATAGTGAGCCAGACACAAACGGTGGTACAGCATACCTCCCACTTCCCATCATTATTTTCGTTCTCTTACTCAGACTCTCTTACACGCTCTTACTTTCAATGTCCCTGCACCTTCTCCTCCAATAGTTCTGCTTCTTCTCTTGCCTCTTCTTGTTCTTCTGTCTTCTTTCTTCATCTGCTTCTGCGTGAACTAGGCCTCTCTGAGAATTTACGCAAAATGGCAGAGCTTCGGGGCACACCCTCTTCCACAGATTGTACATGTGGCTCTGGCTTTTTTTGCTCCAAAGGATCAGAATAATGTAGATTCATGGAGAAAGAGAGGTGGAGAAATACTTTACTATTGCGCTAGGCTTCCTGCCCGATGTGCCCATGCTATTCATGTTTCATGTGTACATTTGGGATTTTCGATCTAGAAGCTCCAGAAAGATGTTTTCCAATTTGAAAATAACCACCCTCTTATATACAGCTGTTGACCACATTTACATCATTGGTGGTCACCAGAATTAAAGTGCCAGGACTGCATTGTCACCCCTACTCCAACTCTGTTATTTAGCTATGTTCAACATACCTTTTTCCAAACGTATTTGTCATAACTATTAAATGCAAAATGGTGGTATACAAAACTAAATTTTCTGATCATAATGCAATAACATTATATACTTAATCTTCAATTACACATAGGACTCTATGATAAGACCCAATACCATTTTTAGTAACTTGATAGTTTTTACTGGGTATGAGTTAGGGATATTTTTTTCTGTTTGGTAGATAATTATAAAATGTAATGTTATAAAGCCCATAAATAAATAATAAAGCCATTGTCTTTTATGTTTTAGAAGCCAAGTACGATTGTTAGAGAAGATAAGGAACTACAAAGGCGGCAATGAGATTGTAGATGTTAGAGCAATCCATATTCCCATTAACGAGATGCTTAATCTCTCATCTTGATTATCTTGTTTGCATTAGTTAGAATTAAACTCTCGAATCCCCACTGGAGGTATTTTGGTTTAATCAGTCAGGGAAATTCTCCTTCACCTCATTTATATTAACAAAGAAATTTTTAGTACTGTTGTTAAATTCCTTTAATTGTGGAATGAAAATTCTTAGAAAGAAAACTAAAATGCTAAAAAAGAGCTGGAGCGATTTAAAAATCTTCATGAGACATTCAATGTTTAACCTTCTGCAATACACAAAACCCTTATATTCATTTTGTACATCAAATGGCTCTATCAGCTTTTCATTATGTCGGACAGATGTTGGCCAGCCTGGGCACCCGTTCAGTGGAACCAATATGGCCTTCACCATGAGACTCTGGAAATATTAACCCTTTAATACCCCAATATTGAGTATTCTATGTAGTATTTTGCCAAATGTGTTAACCAAATACCTCTGCCAGTCCTCATGGAAACCTTGACTTGACATAGAAGTGAAAAGCACAGTTGTGAAACTAAAGCTGGATTTTCATTTAGTTTTTATCTCCTAATTTTTCTAAAGTACCGGGACTCATTCAGCACAATATGTACAATCGTTCCTTTGACAGTTTGGCTGCTCAATAGGTTAAAAGTATAGCCTATGTAGTATTTTTGCCAAATGTGTTAGCCAAATAACTCTGCCAGTCCTCATGGAAACCTTGACTTAAAGATACACTTAATTCAGTGACTTGTAATCAAACATGGATATCAACCATAACATACTTGTAAAAGCACCAATATGCTCACAACATGAAGGAATCAGACTCCAGACTGTGGAACATGCTCCTAGCAGAAGTGTTAAGAATGAGGAAATTTACACACATGGGACAGGCATATGGCCATCCTGCATCTTAAAACGAGATCAAGGACTGATTAAGGCTTTAGTGTTTATGGCAGGAAAACAGGCAGACTAGATGGACTGAACATTTTTTACCTGCTGTCAAATGATAAATTACTATGTTTTTATCCCTACAATGCATTGTCCCGGATTGAGAATTCCAAGTGAAGGAGGTCTCAGCCCATCAGAAGAGACTTATCAACTCTTCTGATAAAATGCATTTTGTGTGTATGTGACACTGTGTATATGTGAATCAGTGTGTATGTGATATATTTTATATGCCTGTGTGTGTCATCTCATCCGCTTCATAGTGTGCCTGAATGGCAGAAAATGTGGTCATCCTAGTTGTACTTTCTGTAAAAAAAACCTTATACATAGCACATTGGATCAATATATATATATATATATATATATATATATATATATATATATATATATATATATATATACACATTGTGTAGCACTGTTTCATGGTTCACATTTTGCTCTCTAATTAGGATAGATTATGTGAATCATTTTATTGTTTAAAAAAAGTATAAAGAACATGAAGTGACAAACTGACAGCTTGTGGGGGCATTCTGTGTTATTCTGTGGAAGATGCAATTTGTTAAAAGATGAGTGAGTGGGTAGAATTCTTATTTCAAATGTTAAACTGTAACTCTTTCAATGCTTAGTTGGTGTAAAAGGCCAAACAGGTTTATATGCATTACCCACCTTTCAGGCCCTTTAATACTACTCATAATTGGCACAATAGCTCATGCGTACTCTCCCTGCCTTTCATGTATAAAGTCCTAAGCGGTCCCTATAAGCCCTGTAGTACTGCAGCCATCCGCGGATGGCTCTTCTTCATTTAAAAACATTTATTATAAAGTGATACATTTACATAAAATGAGGGCAGTAGAAGTGAAAAGCACAGCTGTGAAACTAAAGCTGGATTTTCATTTAGTTTTTATCTCCCAATTTTTCTAAAGCACCGGAACTCATTCAGCACAATATGCCCAATCGTTCCTTTGACAGTTTGTCCGCTCAATAGGTTAAAAGTATAACCTGTTTGATGGCAGCGTCCTGAGTGATCTTAATAATCACAGTCGCTGGACCTTGACAGTCATACACTCCCCACATTCATACCTTTAGTGTAATTGCTCCCCAGGCACAATTCACAGATACCTCTCTGTGAAGAATTTTCTTCTCTTTAACTCTACTTATGAAATCAGTATCTTCTCCAAAGCTTATTTTAAATTCCCTGGGCAATTTAATTTCAATAAACGGTTTTAGACTATTACGCTATCAGATGTAGCCTTTTTATATTTAGAAATGGATGAGATTTGCAATAAAGAAATAAAACGGGTTTTCAACTGCGGTCAGCTTTTAAGGCAAAGCTTTGTTCCAAACAAATTGATTTTTTTGCAGCAGCAGGTGCTTCTTATTATATACTCTTATAGTTGTATTCTGCTATTTGCAACAAGGTATATACTGTGGTTTAGCAATCATCTGAGGTGGTGAAGGGTCACACAGTAATAATCCCATTGCAGACCTTTATACCAGCACATGGGCTCAAGGGGCCAATCCCATATGTCTAGTGTGAGGGAGCAGTGTATTTGTGCCACAAAAGGCAAGAAGAAAGACTAATTAAGGTCTGAGTCTACATCAAAAGAAATGGGCAGACTATATGGCCCGAATGGTACTTATCAAATTCTATGGTCCCTACTCTATTACAGTAAAACTCAGGAGATCAGTGAATAGACATGCCAAGTGGTGCAGATTCTTTTGGTGTTTCCAGTGCTGAAAAGGTATATTAAGCTGGACAGCCTTTGTTTTAGAGAAATATCTCCCTTTTCTTTATTTTTGCCAACATAACACCATATCAGTAGTCTGGGCAAGTTGGCTATAATGCACCATGAGCTAAACCAAGTTAGTTCTATGTTGTGAAATAACTTGGCATGAATCAACTTGACCCTCATCCTAGATACAGGTCTCAGCAAGCATCTAGATCAATGAAGAAAGGCAATTTTTGAAGGCTGAGGACAAGTTATATCTTATGAGGGGCAATACTACTTGAGATGTGAACATACCTTCTCTTCTAACTTTTATGATTATTAAACAGTAAAATAAAGTTCTACAGTTCTTTAAAAATATAATTTATTTTGGGCTATGACATAGCTCCTCATAGATCTTCCCGGCTTTCTTTGGCACCCCAAAACCTCAGGTTTACTCAGTATGTACTTTCCATCCTGGTACCAGTACACTGACTAAATGCTGGTCCACCTTTGCTCCCAGACACCAAATTCATCAAAGACGAAGGGAATTATGTCCACGAAATCTTCTCTTTTCTCTGCAAATTGTATTTTCTACTAAGCAATTTTATATTTTCTTTCCCTAACATTAATTAGGTTATACTGGTATGTGCAATTTACATCTTGATCATACATTACTATTTTGTTTCTGCAACATTTCCTTTACAATATTTGCTCCATAATTTATAATATGTTTGAAAGGATGCTTTTCATTTGGGCCATGTGGTTTGCATTAGGATTTGCAATCATAAATTCCATTTAGATTTCTTTATTGTTTGTGTGTAGGAGAGATTTTCAATTACATTTTTTTATCTTTGGATTAACAGCATGTATACTTGTGCACGTGGGAATTTATGATTCATTTTGCCTGATTCATGTAGAATCTTCAAATCAACAATTCTTATAAAAGTTAGCAATCTTACAAACTTTGTATCCACCCACAAAGAACAGTCAGGCAGAATTAAAAACACAAATTATACGAGCATAATTTAGAGGCTAATTAGCTTGATTGTCTTTCATAATATTGTGTAGATCAGAAACCATTTTGTAGGTCTAGAAAATATGACAACAAGATGGCCACCAATAAAGGATATAGTTATACAGCTGGTAGTAGAGGTCCCCTTAAGAATCCTAGGGAACTAAATTTCTCTTTAGAAACTGTTTCTATTTATTTGGAAATTTTATTTTGTGCTCCATACAGAGAAACTATTCTTAAAAAGTGAGTTTGAAAACTTGGAAAAATACCCATAAAAAAGGTCTTGAAATAATATGATTGTGAATCATCATTGAAGTGTGTCCTCCAAGTTCACAGATAGTAGTATTATATGATTCATTTATAACTGAATAACACTAGGAGGAAAAATAGTCTTTACAAACAGCATAGTGCTACTGATGTTTTAACAACTGGGAATGGGTAAGTGCAAGTGTGCAGCCAACTTCTGTACTTTCAATAAACTTCTCCAATGAATTATTTGCTTTGTGAAGTGTGCCCTAGGAAATTTGAACTGTGGCTCCTTGGATGTTTTCACAGCTACATCAGTGTTGGCAAAAACTACCAAGTTAAAACACTGCCAAGAAGAAGGAGTTTTTTTTTTTTTGTGAACTACGTTTGACCATCTTGACCATACTAGAGCAATACATTGAGCGTATGAAGTATGAAAGACATCCATTCCGAAGCAATATTATATATTACATTAAAATGATAAAGAAAAACAGTGAAAAGATAATCATACAGAAATGTAAAGGGGATTTATTATAACTACATAAGATTATTCTGAGTCAAAGTGTCACATTTACAGCTTTTAGTGTGTTCTGTCACTATGGTAATTGTGCTATTTTGAGAAAACAGGAGTATGGAGTTTGATCGAAAAATCAATTAAAAAATGTACAAACAACTCTTACGGTATGTATCAACAGTAATAATAAATACAGGGTTCTCATGTAGCATATTGTTTTTTTTTTCCCCCTTTTGCTTATTTGTATCTTTGACAGTCAAGCAAGACAGAGAAAATATGGCAGACTGGATGACTGTTCTCACCTGCCATCAAATGTTATGCTTCTATTTTTAATATAGCCATCTATATCAGAAATATTTATATGTTACTTAAAAGGTTACATCATATAAAAAATGTAAAACGTGCTATAAACTACAATTTGTGAGAGACTAAAATACATTTTCATTATTTAGCTTTAAAGCATAGGTTAGGACAGTGGTTGTCTAAGCTTCCCATCCTACCACTACTGACATTTTAAAGACAGTATAGTTCAACTTTAATAAAATTGGCTATATATCATTCAGAACCATAAGTGAGAGCGGTGAAATAGGCTAGAGTCTTTAAGTTTTCCACACTGGTTGTGGCCCACATGAAAAGGGCATTTTAAGGGCATCCATTTGGACAATTCTACCACTCATGAGCAAAAACAATGCAAAAGATGTGAAAAGTAATTTGGTAAAGTGATGTGCGGGCTTCTTTTTTATGATATGCCATTGAGTTACTATAAAATAGAAAAAAAACGAAATAAAAAACAAAAGTAAAAATGTCAATCGAGAGAAATACAAAAAACGTGTCCAGAATCCAAACTTTGAACACCAATTTTGTATCTCGAGGACAGAGATGCATATAAATTGCAGCATCAAGGCATCTTAGCCTAAGAATATAAATGCGCGTTACCTTTCAGGAGAAAGGTAACACAGCAGGTATAGACTGACAAAAAACCTGAGAAAAGAAAGCTTTCATATTAGTTGTTAGAGACGGTCTTAGAAGGCACAACGGGTGCCTTTCTGAGGGTCCCAGATAGTATCTAGTAACTCTGTCCAATTGGTCTGAAACTTGAATAGCGCTAAGAAATAATTTCAGTGCTTATAAAAAAAAAATCAAGGTAAATCAAAAAGTTTGGGAACTTGAAATGTCAATATTACCCAAAGAAGCATAAAACATGCACTATCCCTAGAGTTTACTGGCAAATAAATGATGAACAGCTGCAAATCAATACAGGGTTCTATGTTCCAGGTAGCAATATCTTCAATAATTTTTATTAGTATCTCTTGCTGATGTGAGCTGACATTTTGTACCTCAGTCTCTTTGGATTTTTGGACGTGTCTGCCAACATTGCAATCACAAAACAACAGATGGTAGAGATAGGCATTCATCTGAGCGTTCCTCGGTTTTGTTCTAAACTAATCTGCTGAAATTGTGACTTCTGAGACATAGAACAGATATGAAAAAGCAGCAATTGGATGAAATGATGAAAATGCAAACCACATCTGTTCAAAATGAATGTTGCTGCTATTAATATTTAATTGGGCATATCTTTTGTATGCCGCACCATTTCTCATTTGTATGATACTAGTTTAAAACGAACACCATGGTGAAGGATGGACTATTGTGTATCCCTGAGCACACAAGCAGGACCGTAGCAGCTATTAATATTTACTGATTACTCAATGACAACAATAACAATTATGTCTATAAATTACCTTGCATATACAAATGTAGCTTATGATCAACACAGATGACTTATCTCTAAAATGTGTCATCAGCTGGGAACCAAAGTCTAAAATTCAAGTATATCAAGGATTAACCATTTTATATTTAATATTCAAAATTATGCTATTTCAAATATTTGTGGTACCAGACTCAGAAGGACATGTAAGGCAACAAGAAGTGAGCTCAGGGCAGTGAGAGAAATACGTTTGCAGGTTTTGCTTGCTTTTTGATAAAAAAAAAAAAATATGAGGAGAAAGGGAGCATACACATTATGTAAAAAATGATAACAAATAATGCATTGTGCAACCCCACAGTGCGGTACAATGGGTAAACAGGACATAACAAGCATTGCATAACAAGTAGGATTTACAGAAACCAAATGTAATTACCTGAAATCTTTAATGTGTTTCTTATTTATGTAAATAATATTTGAAAGAAAAAAAACACAAACTCTTTTAATAAAATATAATCTATTCAGGATGACCTATCAAGTGGTGTATGTAAGCCTTGCATATAGCCTATTCCCGTTTTATTTTACAGTAAACACACACACTGATGTCAAGTTAATAAGCCAAGGCTGAGCAATGATGGGTTTTTATGTGTTTGAGCAACGGTGCTGCACCTCCAGCAAACTCTGCTCACTTGATAGTTATTACTTATGCCATAGCTTGAGGTGTTTAAAACACTGGCATGGAATCTACACATTGCTCGCCTAGTGGCCAGCTTAGGTATAGCAAGGACCCAAAATGGAGTAACAATTGACAGAGTGTTGTTAGAAGAGCACACACAGAAGTATATAACCAGCATTAATGCAATTATAAAAGGACAAAACTGTATCTCATTGACTGTAGAGCTGCGAAATCTGAATGGGAAATGGTTTCCAGTCTTATGGTTACTATGGAGTTTTCGCACATTCTAATTTCACACTCGGTTCTCTAATTGGAATCACAACTGGGAAAAAAAAAATGTAAAAATAGCCAAATAATGTCCGGATTAACTACGCCTTGCTCCCACATTTGTGAAATATGAAGCGCAGCACACTATGAATCCATCTTGTTAAATGTAAAATTGGCTCGGTGGGTGAAGATGAGAAACAAAATACAATGAAAGCTAATGATTATGCTCAATGCTCATGAGTTCAAAAGTTGAACTTTTATTAAAATCAACACTGACTCATCCCCTCAGATGCAGTGTTTGCACAGAATAGAACTATCTGCAAGTAAGTCACCATGATAATTAGGATTCATATGTGTTCAGGGTTTCATATTAACAGCGGATTCGCAAAGACATTTAAAAGTACAGTATGATGCATAATGGGTGTAGTTTAGACAGCATTCGGTGCCCTTGCTTGCTTTGTCTCACTAAAAACCTTAGGAGGTAGCATGAGTTGCCTCCATTTATGTATTTTATAAAATTACAGAATCTAGCAGTAAAATATAAAAAGAGATGTTTATATATGTAAAATATAAAAACAAACGTATGCAGCTTTAACCTTCATTTAATTTATAATATCTACAGCTTGAACATTTTGTTACTCAATTGGTGTCATCATTT
Organism: Spea bombifrons; assembly: GCF_027358695.1. NCBI lineage: Eukaryota > Metazoa > Chordata > Amphibia > Anura > Pelobatidae > Spea > Spea bombifrons. The sequence continues at coordinate 87,910,220 of NC_071090.1, read as the reverse complement.
TGAGGATATTTATTAAAGCGTTGGGTAAAAGGGCTGTTTAGGTGGCAAACTGTGTGTAGATCTATACATTTTTTATTTGTTAAGATCTGCACCCAGTATATTTTAAACGTATACAATGAGTTTTACATTTTAAATTAAGCACTATATTCCACCCCTGCTTCCAGATGCACTGTTATTCTTCTCACCTTTGGTGAAATCTAATTCTGGCTGATTCTTGTTCCTGGTGACCTAGAATATACTGTATATTGCTTATTTTGAAATGTAGGACGCATTACATTAGTTTAAAGCAGTGGTTCTCAACTCATGGGTCGCGACCCAATGGGTCTTCAGTGGGTCGCGGAGGGTCAGGGCCGGACTGGAGGCATACCGGGAAAATTTCACTTTCCTGGGGCTGCCTTACACATTCTAGAGGCAATGCGCGAGCAGCAGGCTGTCAGGACCGCGGCCACAACAATCAGGGCCATCAGGCAGCCTCCGGTCCGGCATGTACTCCCCGACCGTAAAGCAAGTTGCTTGATTGATTTGCGGTCGCTGTCTGCTCCTAGTGGAAGCTGAATAAAGTTTTTCTCTGATTGCTCCTCCCCTCTTCCTGCTGCACCCCGCGGACAGCCTTTCCACTCCCTCATCTTTTCTGAGGTTATTTTTGGGTCGCGACTTAATGACCAAAGACAAATGTGGGGATACATGGGTTGAGAACCACTGGTTTAAAGTATACCGAATTGTTAAATGAAGGATTTGAAACAGTATACTCATATAACCTACGAAAAGCTACAAGATCCGTTTCGTGCAAAGAATAAGAAATTAAAATCTTTGTAATGAACACTAACAAGGGAAATTTCCCACCAATGAATAGTATTGACTAGCAAGACACAATGCCAATGACCTCATTTAAGAATACAACCTTCTCGACTAATTGGTTAAAGTGTGTCAACCTATGACTTCCAATGAGGAGAAATTCAATATTCAGTATTTCTTACTGCAGTTCACCATATGTACTAGTTCTCCAGTACAACAAAATAATCTACTATTTAATCGAGCATTTTTAAGTGAAAACACAAGTTCAATAGGTAGTTATCATCTGATGAAACTTTGCAATTACCTGTAAAGCCATTAACCGACCATCACCTCCATATTACAAGCTTCGCGGGGTGTCCCTAATTACATTGAATAACAGTAATTCCCAACCACAGAGTAAGGTTATTTGTACCGAAACCCTTTGGTTTGGGGGAAAAATGTTGCTCAAAGGGCGCACTTGGCTATTCAGTCACAAAGCTGAATTAATAGCTGTTTCACTGTCCCTACAACGGGTTTCACTGCGAAATGACAGTTTGGCTATATCCTGAAAAAAATACTTTTACACAAAGTACAAAATACAAATTGGCTAATAAATGAAAGCAAACAACTAGGGTGTTCTTTGTTGAGGCACATTTGGGCAATTCTAGTACAATGTGCTAAATCAGTTTTCCAACAGAAACATCCCATTGGTTCAAAAGATATACTTCTGCTACTTGCTTTAAATTTACCATGTCCTACCCTGATTGCATTTTTCATTTAATAAATACAAGCATTAACCTTATAACAGTGAGTATGAAACTCAGTTTATAACATTTAATAAATACTAAGAGCAATAAATATTACATAGGGTCCCCTGAGCTATATATATAGATATAGATATATATATCTATATCTATATATATATATAAGTGAATCGTGGCTTAATTATTGTGGTTAATTACATAAAACACTGCACAGTTCACAATAGAAAATAGTTTTTTTAAAGAATTTGGAATATGGTTAATGATTTTACAATAAATGAATAATACATTAATTATGAAGCGCCACTGTGATGTCATAGTTCAGCTATTGAATATGCGCATTTCTGCATCTATTCTAATTAACAGTATGTTTCTGTTGATGATTGAAAGCGTCGTGTCATAAACATCATATCCAGTTTTTGTATTGCAGGGACTAATACACATCTGGTCTTCTACACAAACTGAACGTGGATTCATTTAACCCTCTGATGACAGAACTAGGTGACATACAGCAGATATACATTAACGTACATACTGCTGGTCATTTCACTGATTGTTTATTATAACACTTAGCTGAAGATGCTGTGAATACGTTGAATACTGTGAGGATGACACAGATGAGCATTACTTATGTTGCAAACGGTAGTACGGCAGTGTATCCAGCTGAGTATGGTGCAACGAGATGACCTCTAAGCATTACATGGTGCTTGAAGCTAGCTTAGAAACGCTTTTACTCTTACGCTTTACATATGGCAGACATGCTAGCTGTGATGTCTATTTCTTACTGGAAGACCAATCCAAATCAACATACAACAACTGGTATCATGATATAACAATGTACCAATTCCATGATGGTAACATTCAACATTTGTTAATAGTGTCAACAAAGTTAGTATATAGTACTGGAATGAAACCGACATAACTAAAACTAGGCTGGATGATTGTTACAAGCTTTACAGAATACATAAGGGAATTACAGTATGCTGTATCCTTTTTTCATATGTAAATACTGTGGAAACACCGATAGGTTGAACATATATATGATAAAAAGTAGAGGAATTATTATCATTATCTAATTAGTAATACTATTACATAATAACTTAAAATTATGGACAGGTTCATAGGTTTCTGAAGGGCCAAGCCAAGCAAGCTATAGTCTTGGCAGAAGCAATTGTACTAGTGTCTGGAAGCATCCATCACTGAATTACAATTTCTAATGTCTTGCGAAACGAAAGGCTTATCATCATTTTGATCACAATAATAACGGCAACTATCTCCCAGGATTTCATTTGGATAGCAGCTCATTCTTCCTTCTGCCTCACAGGCATTTATGCATTTCAATAAAGCCAGGCTGATGACCTTTTCACTTCTTGTGTGGCTTAATAGTGACTTACGACATTCTCTCCCTGCTTACAAGAGGGGAATTTTCAAGTCTTTTTTTCTCCATCGGATGACGTTGGTGTCAGGCCAAATACAGATCTCAGCAGACAAAAAAAGTTCATAACTCATTCTTCATTTCTTTGCTGCAATTTCCAATGTCATTTTATATAACACAATCATACTTTTCTTTTTTTAATAAGAATGTCTGAATGCCTTTTTATGCTAACGAGAGATCGAGCAGCTCTCCCATGATAATAGATTTTGCAGCAATGACAAATAGAAGGAGCAAATAAAAAGAGGAATCTGCCTAGATTCACCTGTACCCTCACTGTATATATAATTACAGTACAGGTTTTTAAAATGTCCTCACATCTACAGGTGAGGTATTTATAAGCAAAGGTCTTCCAGAGTTTGAGTTGTCCATTTTTATGTTATCATGCCTGCAATGCAAGGTGTCGATAGAATGAAATATCCATACCAGCCAGACCCAAACTGGCCTTCGGGCAAATACCCAGTGGGGCAGCACCCAATGCCTCCTCTCACAGATCTTTATTGCTGCTTTTCCAGCAGATGCCATGTTTTTGTGATGTGTATGCTGCAGAAGTGTAAGAGCCTAGGACAACATCACCTATACACAGCAGAAAGTGGCACATACATCTACATACGGGTACATTTTACCATATGTGTACAACATTAAATGTCATGCAACTTGACGTCTTTGCCTGACCCTCACTTTATAAGGCATTGGTGCGGAGATGGTTCATGGCGGACATTTTAACACTCGCTGGGCTGAATTTTTATTTTTATTTTAAACAATACAAAATACCCCCCTTGGTTAAAATGTGTTAGAGTGAATCATTCTATATCATTTAGGCCCCAAACAGTAACAGTAATGGGTAGACTGTTAAAATAGACACATGAACACTGCCCTTACAAATACCTGCCCATACATACACACCTGCTCATACATACACACGCACATTCACGCTTGCTTTTACACACAAAACATCCTAGCTTTCACTTGCCTTTAGACATACTTGCCCTGACACTTTCAAAACACAAACACTCTCTATCCTCTTTCTAATTCTTTCTCATAATTTCTCCCCATCGCGCTCTCTTACCTATTATCTTTTCCCTCTTGCATTGTCTAACCTTTATCTCTCCACTTTTTCATGATCTCTCATCTTTCTTCCTATATCTCCCTTTTCTCCTCTTTATTCTCCCTTTCTATTTTTTTCTTCTCGCCACTCTCTCCTTCTCTTTCTTTTTATCTCTCACTTTTCTCCCCAAGACTCCCCGTCTCCTTGATCCCTCTTATTATCATTATCTCTCCTCTTTGCCTTTATCTCACCTCTCCCCTTTCTCTCCCTCCCCTCTCCTCTTTATCTCTCCCTTTTTTCTTTACCGCCTCCCTTTCTCTTTGAGACCCCCCATTCTCTCCATCTCTCTTCTTTCCTATTAAGTCTCCCCTTTTTTTGTCTTCACCTCTCTCCTTTCTCACTGTATCTCCCTTTATCTTTATTTCACCCCCTTTCTATATCCCTCCTATTTCTTCTCATCTCTCTTCCTTCTCCCTATGCCCCTCCTTTCTCTTTATGTCTCCCCTTTCCCATTATCTTTTCTCTTTCTCATTATCTCTCCTCTTTCTCTTTTATGTCTCCTCTTTCTCTTTATGTCTTCCCATTCTCGCTATCTATATCTCCCCATCTCTTACCTTTCTCCTTCTCTTTTTCTGTCTTAATTCCTGGGGTGAAAGAGTAAGGTCTGTCCCTATTTCAGTGCTCCCTTGCAGTATTGAGTACTGGGATATGACATCATATCCCGGCACTTAACATCAATCACCAGGACCGAGCAGTGAAACAAAGGTGGTAAGCAGTTCATTCCACCATATTGTGGTGTCGGAAACCTTACTGACCTTTGCACTTTACCCCATGGTGTAGCCCACACATCAAAAGAAGACGATTTAGATTTTTTCATTGTTTTTAATGAACACCAAGACTGTTATCTTATACATAATTTTTAGACTTTCCCTGAGTAGCAACAGAGAAAGTTATCTATATGAATTTTATAATCTGTTATTCTGTTTAGGAATGTTAAGTGTATTTTAATTAATTCCATAAAATTCAAATAGAAATGTAGTTCTTCTTTACCCAGATTTTCTCCCAAAGACTTTGCAATCTTAGCTTTGTGAGTAAAACACCTGGAGATTAAGAGACTCATCCATAATCATGGAGAAACCTTCCAGAGTTAATTTAATTAGGTTCTGCTAGAACAACCCTGGAAATCTAAGAACTTCTCAACAAGAGCCTCTGCTAAAATCAATACAGAGCACAGATTACATGCGTATTAAACATGAAAGAACGTTAAAAAAACTAAAGATATATAATCAAAGAAGAATAATCATTACTGCATTACAAGTCATTTTTCAGAAATGTTACATAGTATAAGCCGGTATTCCAAGAAAAAACTAGAAGGCGCTTTGTTGGTAGATGAAACAAACAATGAGACAAATATTGGATTCCTATCAACTGTTTCATTTTAACTAATCCATGGCTAAAGTTTTAGTAAGTGTCTAGGTACAACATTTCACTCAGTTGTAGAAAATATAACACTTTTAGATGGATGTTTGGATGTTACGATCATTTATAGAAATTTATATATACATATGTTGTTTACCACTAGCAATTATTGTATCCTTTTATTAGGTTTATTCAGTTAATAAAGAACAATGTACCATAGGCTAGTTCGAGTAGACATAAAAAAGGTCATGTCAGAGTTACAATATAGTCTTACAGGAGCCTGACATGAATAAAATAATCATCATTTACATTGAGCAAGCTCAAAGTTATTATGACACCTTTATAGATTACCAATTATTTTCTGAGCATTTTTATAAGTTATGCTGCGAAAGGGCTTGCATTTCTTGTTATGCAGGATTTAGAATGGGGGTGCTAAGCACAGTCGTGTTGTAATGTAGCATAGTAGCTACAGGCAAAGTAGACTAAAGACAGGGACATGACAGGTAACCTGATCACATGCCACCCCTTACCATTGTTTCGCATGTACAAAGGACACTTGTGTTGGGTGTGTGTGGCTAGAAGCAGGGGGGAGATTCCGGCTGGAGACAGGAGGGTCAGGAGAAAACAGCATGACTACCTTATACCTTGCCCACAGAACTAGGTCAGTGAGACAGTGGCCAAAAAATCAGGACAGTTGGGAGGTATGTGACAATGATGGCAAGCATGTGTGTGTCAGGGAAGCTCATACAGAGTGGGGAAACAAGGGTATGCTTGGCTATATTTGCCATTGGCAGAGCACAAACTGCCAGTTCAGCTGCATAGCACAGAAAGGTTAACCCCCCCCCACCCCCAAACACACACACACTAATTTACAGGATAACTTCAATCTATATTTGGCATGATGTATAGAAAAGTCAAGAGTTAAAATAATGCTATGTGAGAACACATTTTTAAAATGCACGCTACCATTCACCTCTGTCATTTTCTAAATATGGCTTATCATTTAAGAATGCCCGGAGTCTAAGGCTAAAGTCCCTTTGGATCCTTGATAATGGCTAATAATAGGACACGTCCTATTGTTCTATAGCTTACAGGTAGATGGTTAGGGAAATTTACTAAGCCGATGACACAGCAGGTCTCATATGAAAACTCAGAACATAAACGTGTCAAGTCCAGACTCCCAGATCAACTGCACCACATTTTATATGGCAGCAAGACTCTTTCTTTATTCTTAACTCCCAATTTCAGAAACATTATATATCGCTTTGCCTAACTGCCACCTGTTCTAGTCTATAACCACCAGTAAAAACCATAAAGAGTGTGTTTATTGCACATCCTGCTCGCAATGTTTCATTATGTACAGCTGGGATCTGCAAGCACATATCCAATGCTTTATATAATGAGGCTCCTTAGCTAACCAGAAAGAGCTCAGCAACATAAAATATACCAAGTATTACTGGATACTATGCTACTGGAGCAAATTCTGTAGTGCTACTAGAATAGGGAAGAATACAAAATTAGCAATAACATGAAGCTTGACAATATAAAAAAATAACAATAAAATGAATACACATTAAGACATACTGGTACGAAAGGAGAAAACATTCCCGCTCTTGCAAGATTAAAATACAATACATAGTTGAGAAAGAATAAGGCAAACAGTGCAAATATGTGGTGAGGGTCATATGGCTCAGACATCTTGTAGATGTGTGGAGATGGATGCTTTCTTCCAGAATGCAGGTTGTATGTTTTTGGGGTATAGGCTATTTGATTCTCAAAACAAGTGGAATTAACTGAGTATTTAAGTAAGAATGAACGTGGATTCCAGAAAATAGGTATAGTGCTGGTGTCTTACAGACCTGGGAAGAAGTGAACTAATCATTTGTAGGCCAAAAAGAGTGTTTAGTAGAGTATTTGGAGATAAGATCAGAAATCTAGAGGGTGTGGTGTTTAAGGCTTGGTAGGTAAGGGTCATGGTTTTATTCTGCATGGTATAAGGAGATGTGGAAGGATTGGCACAATGGGGGAGCAGATGAAAACCAAAGGTGTTTAAATGGATTGGGGTAGTGAAAGACGTAAGACTGGTGGCCGATTAGTAGAGTTGCAATGATCTAGATGAGATAACACAAGGGAATTCTTCGATGTTTTAGTAGTGTCATGTGTGAGGAAATGCCGAATTCCAGATGAAGGTGTCAGGATTTGGTTAGTGACTGGATGTGAGGGGTTAAGTAGGGAATAGAGTCAAGTCTAACACTAAGGCTTTGGTTGTTGGGTAGATTATGGAATTCTCAACTGTGATTACATGTATCAGGAGCTTTGAAATATAGGACTGGGGGAGTAACCAGTAGCTTAGTCTTTGAGATATTGAGCTTTAGGAATTGGGCCACCCAGGCTGTAATCTTACAATTAGTGAGGTGAGTCAAAAGAGAGGTCAAAAGCAAATTAGTGTGCCATTAGCAGAGAGGTGGTACTGGAATACAAAACAATCCATTACCAAGAGATCATGTATAGTTAGAGAAGAGCAGAAGCCCAAGTACTGAGGCACCCCAAGCAGAAGGGGAGAAACATATGTTCAGAGAGGATAGGATTTCACCCAAAATAGAGCTGTGACTTAAATACCATAAGAATCATTGAATTTTTCTAAGCAAGCTAAACTACTTGAGAAGGTATATAAACCATAAGTATGAATAAATGCATAAACAAAAAGAAAAAAACAGCAGATAAATATTAGCCCAAGAAAGAGTAAGCTACTGGTTATTACCTCCAAGCCCAAGCCATAAAGGAATAATATTTGTCTGACATTCTTAAAGGTCCTAGAAGCTGGCATTTTCCACTCATTCAGATTATACTTACGTTATAGAAAAACGCAATAGTATTATGAGACAAAATTGTACATTTTAAACTTCTTACAAAGAACTTGATTTGTTTTCTTTAATTACTAATATTAATAAGATAATATGTTAGTTGCTTCAAAATGTAATGTGTATTTTGTATTATCCCAGTGGACTGTGCTTTAGTGAAATACCTCTCGTTAAAGCCTCTCACCTCCTATTAAAGCTACAGAATCAAAAAGTAAAGGCCTTGAAACTAGCGTATTAGAATTCTGCCGATAATCTGAGACACAGGATTGCATTGTTAGGGAACTCAACTGGAATAATTGAAACGATCTTGTAGTCGTTCTCATATTCTGTTCCAGTGGCTGCATGGATTGATCCTAAAAAGATAACATGAATGACAGCAACTGCCTGGTTTAGAGTATTTTTTTGTGATCAAAGATCGACCGAAAGGCTCTCTCATTGCATGTTTTCCCCATGCTATGCTCTTGGAGAGTCAATAGATCACAACCTTTGACCTTGCACACCAAGTGACTCCAATGGATGTTGCATTGAAGTTTGCTGCTCTACTTTTTCTATTGAAAATGTTGCTATAGTTATCATCTCAGTGGAAAATATGGACCATCCTTATTGCAAAATCATTTAATTTAAACATCTGAGAGAGATGATTTTTGTTTGCACCTGGCTACTGCTTGCATAATAATTCCCCTTAGGATTCCCTTTTCCCTCTGTTTATTTATAACAGTCATATGTGCCAGTAATAGGATTTGGCATTGAATCACATGGGAAGACATTTTTGTTTGTTGATTTCTGATGCTGTCCCTGCCCGAAAGAGCAGATAACTGGAAATATAATAGGTGTAGAATGCAGCTATTGCAAGTTTTCTAGAATGTATATCCCCATGGTGAAGTACATCCAAGAAAAGATGGCAAATATGGGAATAATTGCCCCCGGGCTGCTCTGATTTTAATTATTTTGGGCCCTTACTTTTTTCGTATGTTTTTCATGGCACCTAAAATGATAGCGGGCTTTAGATAGCAGTCACATGCTGGTAGACTTATGTGCTGCAGATGATAGTGATAAAAACCATAGTTAACAGTATTGTGGGTCTCTTCAATGAGGCACTACATAAATAAGAGATAACAATAATAATTATAATACGCATATTTAATGTTTATGTGTTTGGTGCTGAATATTTAGTTGAGAAAACTGCGGTCCACATCATACATTTTTCTTACTAATTAAAGGTGCTGTCATTTTATTACATCATTTAAATGCTTACAATTTTACATGATTAAGGTATTATTCATCGGAAAGGTTTTGCCAGTATAAGAAGTAATGTTTCTAATGCAGCATTTAGGTAAAAGAGTGTTAACATTTTCACTAGCCATATGCAGACGATCATTGGGGTAATAGCCCATGCCTTTACTTGTTCCTTTAAACTGTTTTAGTACGGGAGGAGCTCTGAAATGACTTCTGCACCCCTCTGGGTTCCGAAGTAAATAACCAAGGGTTAAGTAGCAAGCAGTAAAAATTACGCATTACAATTTATGACCCATGTGAAATGCAGTTCAGCAGTTTCTGTTACAAGTGGATGATTTCAGCACATCTTAGCAGTTAAGCACTTTTTTTTTTAGTGATTTCTTATTATTAAGTTCTTGGACAAGTATCAGCTATTTACGGCGGATTTAAAGATCTGAAAAAAAAAATGTAGATACATAAATTGAAACGTCAATCTAAAATTACATTTTCATGACTTCTGCCATCAGTGCAGACTTTAACAAATCACTTTCAAAGTGTGGAGTAATATTTAACATATGCAAAGTTATACCATATGGAATATGTTAGTTGATGAAAGCACCAACGGTTCTTGTGAGAGTTAAATGTTTCTAGCTAATCCAGAAATTCAGGATAAAAACTGCAACCCACAATTGGGACAATTGCAGGCAAAGTGCCAGTACATCGACACAAGTGTCCATAAAAATGTTTGGGGAATTCATTGGAGCCTATAGGCATTTAATGATGGCGCTATATAAAACAATAAATAATAATAATAATAATTTAGAGAAATGTCCATTACAAAAAAGCCCAAAGATGCCTATGCCTATCAAACTGTAGAGGAAGGTCTAAAACAACAATACTCAACTGTACTCAACAAGCTCATGTTGCAGTCATAAAAGATGAATTGCTGCTGAGATGTGAATAAAACAGCTGCTTTGAAAATATGTAGTTGAGTTCATCTGAGTTGGCAAGTATGTCTTAACTTCTGTTCGTGTTATTGTCAATTTTTTGTATTGTTAATTTTAAATGTCATTGTTAATTTTCACTCTACTCTACTGTAATAGCAATATAGAATCTGCTGGTGCTCTATAAATAAAACGTAATGTAAAGTTGGCATCCCGAGTTGGATGTAATCTTTTTTTCGTTGTTTTTCAGGCAGACAGCTAATTTATTTTTCGACAGTCCATTTGCATATGCTGAAAATAAGGACTCAAATATTGAAAGCTTTAGCGCTGTCAAGCGGGTCGAGCTGTTTTTGGACAGGACCTCACCAGCAACTGGGTTTATAAATATGTGAATTTTTTTGCAGCTCGAAGTGGCTCGACTGTCAAACCAACGTGTCAAGTAGAATAAAAGGTAAAAGCTGTCGGGTTGACTTGCATGTTGACTTTACCCAATTGGAGAGATGTTACGTTTCATGTTACTTGTGTGAGTTTGCATTAAACAGACAACTCGTTTCAACTCAACCTTCATTTAAGACCTATTGAAAGAAATATTCAATATTTCTTTATACGGTTTTGCTCTGAACTAAAGATCATAAAGTAGCCTACATAAGTATCTCTAGAACACTGCCCAATATATCCTGCAGGCTCGCGAGACTTCTGCCAGATACCACAATAGGCATAATCATCCAAACCCATAAAACAATTACATTTAATGTGTATATTGCAAGATATTGTAACCTGATTTAGCTTGTATTCCTTCCACGGCTAACTCTTGCCTTCCTTTCTTATGCTTGGCTACCATTCCCAACATTACATTTCCCCTTGTGTCTATTTATTGTTACTGGCTCCATGCAAAATCTGAACAGTCTGCATCCATAATGAGGATTAGTGTTAGGTAAAACAGAGAGCTATTATCTTCATTACACACTTCATATATATCCTCATGAATGAAGGGGCATTTGGTTTAACAATGCAGACACCTCTAATACAATACTGGTCTTAATGTACAATGGGTGGGGTTTACTCTAAGACTATGGTACGATTTTTTTATTATTATTATTATTATTTTATATTCCAGCTGGTTAGATTTCCAAATCATTTAAGAACTGGCATATGATCAGCATGCTGAATAACAAGAGGAAAAGGAATTGGACACTTTCACATAGGATGTATGAAAAGTTAACTGTCAAGTAATGCACTCAGGGACTATTAAGAAGCCAACATCTGGAACAGTTGATGAATATGTTGCACAAGACAAAGGGACGGAAAATGAGTAAGATCCAAACTAAATGATAAGATCTACATAAATATACTTAGCGAACCTACAGCTACTTTAGAGTACAAGTGTTCTGGATGTGTAAGTGACATGATTGTAAAGCTTGTTTTTCCTGTAATGAAGACCATTAAGGCATCAACTGCATTACTTTAAAACATACTTTTGTATCTGCACAAATGTATTAAGGCTCCTTAAAGAAAGGTTAAGACTAATAGTTTGTCCATCATTAGAGTGATAACAAATAACCTTCCATGAGTGTTGTGTGTTATTGTTTGTTTAGTCATTTATCATGTTCAACGTACAGAAGCTGTGCATTTCCTTCATCGAGTTATTTACTAATGACAGGAGTTGAACACTTTGTATCTCTAGATATGTTCAAAGGGATTCTGTGGGCCAGCTCGGCCAAATATCTCCTCATCTCCATCAACACCTAAGCCAAGTTAAATGTAGACTCAAAATAATTTTAGGAAAGGTTGGTTTTCCTTCAATTTCACTAAGTGTTAAAATTGTTAGTTTTGCACTATAGCTCAACAAATGAAACTGAATCAGAACACAGATATGGTACTTGGTAAAACGACAAAAAAAAAAAACATATTGAAAAAAGCTACTTTAAGCAACTTTTCTAAAAAGCATTTTGCTTAGGAGTCATATTGCTTTTTGCATAAATTATACTATAAAGGCTCATTTAACGCAGCCTAACTTTGCAGCTCAAATAATAAGACCTTCATTAGAAATGTGTTTTTGACAATATCGTTTTTCTGCCTTCTTACATTTACTAGCTGAACCTCATTTTCATATTTTGCCATTGCAAAACTCTCTGTTTTAATCAGTTGTACAGGAACCTTTATTTCTTTTTTTGCTTTTCAACCAGACAAAAGTGACTTTTTTCTAACACAATATAGATAATATCTAAAATCAGAAAAAAAATGCCTTGTTTAAAATAAGTTTTAGGGATTGTTGGCTTCTACATCATCTCTTTACTAGGCTCACAAAGCTTTACAATGCACTTAATTATTGTTTTAGTTTGAAGTGAATAAGTTACTCCTGCTCCTGCTCACATCCCGGTCCTGGACATAGTCTTGTGACAGTCGAGTCTGATTGTACTGACAACGTATCTGCATGTGTTTCATGTGCCACCAGCAAAATCTTCTATTCCCGACCGGCAGACTTCTACAATCTAATCGTCCCTGGAACCATCTAATAATGGATTTTATTCTGGATCTTCCACTCTCCGAGGGTAATACCGTCGTATCGGGGATGGTGGATCATTGTTCTAAGTTGGCTAAATCTATCCTTTTGCATATACTGCCCTCAGCTCCTAAATGTAGTTCCTATACTGTGATCAAGGCGTAAAGGTTCCCGCTCTGTTTTAGAAAACATTCTGTTTGCAGATAGGAATCTCCCTGACATTATCCTCGGCTTGCCACCCCTAAACTAATGGCATCACTGAGAAGACGGGTTCTCCCGCTGCTTTGTGAGTCATCACCAGTCTGGCTGGACCCAACTCCTTTCCTGGGGTGAATTTGCGTCTCTCACAAAGTTTGTAAATATCTCCTTTTTTACATTTCCCAATTGCCAGCTCTCTGGCATACTGTTCAGCAGGCATTGCCCAAAGCTTTAGTGCACTATGAACGACTAATCGTGGCTAATCGTGGTTACCTAACCCTATCTTACTCCAGGTGTGGAGGTGTATGTTAAAAATATAGAAATCTATGTGGCCTATTAGCTACTGCTCCTCTCCCTATCCCTAGAGTCTTTCAGTTTTCATTACTCAAGCCCCTTACCTGCAACAAATTTACTAAGGGTACTCGCCTCTATAAGCCTGTGATGGTAGATTTGTATTTGGAATATGAAGTGCAGGACATATTCTGGATTCTATAAAAGTTCAGATACGGTGCACTGGAAGGGTTATGGCACCGAAGAGAGGTTGTGGGACTCAGTGGGGGGATACCGATACCCTTGTCCTGATTTGAAAATTTCATACAAAGTTTCCTGATAAATCGGTGAAGTCTTTGGACGGCCCTCGAGAATGGGGTAATGGCACACACTGGAGGGTCTTGCTGCAGCACTATGACAACACCTTTCTAGTTTATAGCCCATTAAAGGAACTGTGAATATGCTTTGCTCCATGTTGCATGCTTCCCTATAGTGTAAGAAGCCCCAAGCAGCAATGTATAATGCCTTGTTGTAAACCTTTGCATTTTCATACAGAGAATCATGAAGGTGGATGAGATGGCTGATGCCCTCCACCCTCATACTATAGCCAGTACCAGCTCATGGTGTTGGTATGCAAAAAAGTGTTGGCGCCCCTCTACTAAGGCAGTTCCATATATCTATATGGAGAGATGCTTTGATGATCAATTGGTGGTGGGGTAGGGACTTGTTCCTGTTCTATCAAAGCTCTGTCACGCTCTACTACCCCTGCCACCACTCTACTAAGATTTTTTTAAGACACTGTGACATTTCATTTGCTAGCTATTAATGCAACCAACAGGACATTTCTTTACACATTTGTGCAATTTATATACACACTAGTGAGCTTTGTAGGGCTGTAGAACCCTGTGATACACTCATACCCAGGAAACAGTCTGAGCTTCTGAAAAAAGGGAGAAATGAGGGAAGGACAGATGGATTTTGTTTAACAGGGGGGACTATTGTTTAATTTAGTTTAGAAAGCCGGTGAAAATTCTGAGTTTCCTAGAATTTCTAATTGCTTAATGTTACATTTTTATATTGCCTTGCCTTGACGGAAATGCTGTTTTATTTTTGTGGTTAGCACATTGACTTTTTAAAAGCAAAACTAAGTACTGGCTCCTGTTTGAAGTCGGTTTTGTTATTTTCTAAACCGTTTCCACCTGATTTGAGGATCTCCATAATGTACATTCCCGGCCATGATGTATCTTAATAATACTGTCCATCTGGACAGATTTCTTTCAGCCTTTGCTTCATTCTTTGTTGCATGGAAGAAAAGACCAATATATATATATTTGGAGCTCCCAGAGATTTGTTTTGTTATAAAAAATGCAATGGTTTTTTGCTGATCAAAGATGCAGAACATCTGTATGTTTTTTTAATGATACCAACACATTTAAATATGTATGATTAAATATATATGATTGGGTTGCTATAGACTCTGGCTCGAATGCTTCATAAGACATTGTTTTGGCTTTACAAAGCATGATTTCATTCTTTTGTTTCTGTATTCAATTGATTACCGTTTCCCATGCCGGACATTTACAAAAGTTATTTGTCTGCATACACCTGCAAACAATAATTTATATATATATATGTTGCAGGGATTTTTTCTATTTCTTTTAAAAGCCCAATGATTTACTGTAGCATTTTGTAAACCAACTAAATCTTAACATACGTTCCTTTTATTTTATTCCTAAAAATATTTTAGTCTTTAATGATATTCTTGAACTTGTGTTTTATTGCTATGTATCTTAAAAGATTAAAGCCCACTGGCAAGGAATGAAGCTGTCATTGAAAAGTTGACGGACCCAAAAACTCTAGATGTAAGTATTATGTCTTGTCGTGTATAGGTAAACATAACATCTTGTCGTGTAAAGGTAAACACAATAACATCTGTGTTTAGTAGTTTAGTATTCTGAGAGCCCTCTCCTGTTAGTATTTAAAATGTAATGGCCTTATGTTTTGGTATTGTAACTTCCCAGTCAACATAGTTCCAGGTTTAATGGTTTGTTCGGTTTCAATAGCTGGTACATGTGCATTGCAGCTTAAAGGGTCACGCCAGCCATCATGTGGCATATTATAGCTAAGAGGTCCTTTTCAATGCATGTGGTAATCCCTTTGCAAATGCCTAATGAGTTCTGCCGAATCTCCCCATATGCACGTGCCCCTTTCTCCATACCTCAACTATTTTCCTTGTAATAGGCCAAAAACATCTCACAATATGTGATTTATTTACCATCAGTCAGCCCCGCTAGCTCTGCCGCATGCGGTAAGCGCTTCCATTGGTTTCTTCAGACCGCCGAGGAGGCAGGGAGCTTATCTTAGCTTTGCCCTAAAGCAAGTGCTTTTTCTTATTTCAGTGATGTAAATGTAAGTACTTTTGTATGAATTCTTCTTTTGAGAAGCTGTCTAGGACAGTAAGCGGTCCCTTTAAAACGGCATAGTGAATATAACATGACGTGAATTGTCTGCATTTGCGGTTTCCACCAAAGTTGCTGAGTATGTATCTACAGAACAGCTCATTTTATAGGAAGATCCAGGAAGTGTCTATCTTCGGTACATTCTATTGTTAATTAATCCTTATAGCTGCTTCTTATTTAAAACATCAACAGAATAAGCCAACAGATTTATCCACTCGCTACACAAAAAGGAACTTAATGTTCAGGTGAGGCTACAGAAAGCTTTTGTAAATCCCAGAAATAGAAACAAATTACTATGTTTCATTCTTTTGCTTTCCTATAGTCTATAAAACATTGTATATCCTACCGGCAAATGAAGTAGACTGAGGATTAACCTCACTATCTCAGTTGTGGGTGATCTGTAATGAAAGCACCTATCTAGAAATAACAGATAATTAGAACAGTCTCTTGCTTATTATTGGCTGGTGCACAACACGAGGAATTATTGCTGATTGTGATGTCATTTCTGGCCATATTTTTTGTTGTTGGGTCACAAATGTATAATTAAAAGGAACATCACAGAAACATAAATTCACCTTAATGATATTAATCTGAGATCCAATAACATATGTTTGGTCTAATTTTTTAAAGCTACGTGCTCTGTATTACACTATTTAAAAAAATACAAAATTAGAAAAATGTCTTGGTCTCAAGTGCTGCCCCATTCTCTATAATGCCCTTCCGGTTTATGTCTTTTCCCCTGCCTTTGGTCCTTGAAGACACCAATCAGCTTACAAGTTAACTCTCTTCCTTCCACCTGCCTTTAGCTCACCTTCCCTACTCCTTCTCCTGCTTTTGGACAATACTTATGTCCAGCACTATTATCCAATACTTAGGTTCAACAATATTATTATTATTTTAATGTACTTATTAAATTAATTTCATTGATCCTATCCCAATGATGCACATTTCTGTTAAAATCAGCATCAATAACAAATGCACATAGAAATGTGAACATAATTATATATGTATATCTAAATATTGTACTAAGATAACCACAGAAATGATCTCATTATTATGTGGAAAAAAAACATTAAGTAAACCATTGTATCCTCAGTTAATTGTCAAACAAGGCTGAGCTCAACAAATTTCATTTGTTACCTCAACAGTGCTAGCCCCAAGCTCAATGGAAAAAAAAACGTTCTGGTGATATATTGGTGGGAACAGCTCACAATTCCGTGATTTCAAATTACCAATCGTTGTACAAATTGCCTGAAAGCAAAGCAGCACAGAAGTTTTGTACAATGTTTTATTAAGATTGACTAAAACTCAGGAATCACTCTGTCGTTATAAATCTTTGTCCCCCTAATAATAGCTTGAAGCTTGAGAAAAAAAAGCACATTAAATTCACTGAATAAGTTAATGGGCCGTGGTAAATCCATTTCAAACCCACTGTAGGCGATCTTCCTTAGGAAGCTAAAGTCTGAATAAGCAAAAAATAAAATAAAATATACAACCACGCAAGGCCACTGACAGTAAATATCCTCTAGCAGAAAAAAAAGATAACGTTTAATTTGCAGAGATATTGCCTTGCAAAACAGTTAATATCCTTCTGGTTCAGGAATCCTCTCAAATTTTATTAGTATTTGCATTTTGATTTCGTAATTCAAGAGTTTTTCGTTATTTTTTTTCACATGTAATTTTATTTCTATGTTCTTACAGCTACTGTCTTCTTATACAGTTAACATCCAACCTTTGCAATATATATCCACAAATCACTTTTCCACATAGCTTACTGTTGACAAAATAGATTTTTCCCTTTTTTTATAAAAAAGTAAGAAATTCAATATTTACATTACCATTTTTGAATGGTTACATTTGCAAAATTGCATTTTATTGACATTACTGTTTTTTCTTTGGGTTGGCCAGAGTTGGCAGGATTGAACATTTACATCTGGTGGGCTCTTTCCCACCAGGATCAATTGTAGGACTCTTCAAACTTTGTTTTCTATTAGTAACTGAGCTCATATGTCAGAGTCGTCACAGGTTTTTACCTAACTATTAGAAAATATCAGAGTGCTGGTGAAGAGTCTAGTCAGCTCTGAGCATTGAGTATTTGCCGAGCATCAACTATTAACAATCTCACCTTATTCAAAACCATCATGATAGTGGAGCATCTAATCACCATTCCATGTAAGAATGCTATATTCCGATAGCCTTGGCTAAACCATATTAATGGCATGACACAGCATATGCATTTTATATTCTTGGGAACTTGCCAGGTTTGAGTTGAGTCTGGGTGAAGAGCTGCTTTCTTGGAATCCATGTTGGTTTCCTCAATCTCCAAGTATGGGAGCGTTGCTCTGTCATGCCCAGTTCCCATTGAACCCATTCTTCCTTCCCAGGTTCTGCCTAGTTTCCACCTAGCCTCCCCAGGTTGAGCTCCAGGTAGCCAAGTTTATGTAATAAAATGTAGCTAAATACACAGAGATGCTGATTACAAATACCAGTCATGGCAAAAAATACATGTTGCATGCATCAATCACTGAAGTCTAATTTCACTATTCTATTTTTATACAAGGGAGGGTATAAATGTCTCATTTGAAAGACCCACTCCTGCCATTTAAAGGGACACTAATGCCCTAATTGACATTGCTTTTCAAAGACTACAGTAATGCACTTAGATTGTAAAGAACCTTTCATCCACGTCAAAATTAGAAACCAATGATTTGTCTGCTAACTGTACACATCACCATCATCTAGCTTCACATTGAGTTTTCACCTACCCAATCAATAACCCTTATTGTCGCTACTTATTGTTATAGGGTTTCATGACTTAATGTGGAACTGTTCCTTGTACAGCTTCTAACAGAACTTATTGAAAATATCTATAGCTTGTGATTTTTGTTTACCAACCCGTGATTTTGTTTTGGGGATGCTGAATTTAAAATCTTACTTAATGGAGGATACGATGTGTGGCTCATCGTAGAACAACTAGAATAATACAATCAATTTCCTGCCCTAAAGTTCTCTCCCTTCTCACCAATCCTTACAAAGGCCGCCTGCACCAGTCATTAGGGGAGAGCTAAATTAATCGGGAAGAATAATCATGCAGAACCCGAGAAAGGGAAACATGATACATTCCCCAGGGTATACACATAAGGCAGATTTGTAACACACATATATTGCATATATTTGTAAAAGCCGTTACATAGGGCTGTTTCATCATAAAATGGTAAAACTGTCCATTTTAAAGACATCAAATCATAGAAGTACTTCACAAAGTTCCAATGCCCGTGTCTTTTTTGGCTATGCTGAAACACATTATATCTAATGCAGTAACAAAAGGTGAAAATATACATAATTTCCAATATCTGTCTTTAACATACCTACATACACAAACACACACACACGTATACATACACACTATTACACTCATAAATAAAAATACAAATGTGTTAACAATTTTGCTTGCATTT
The DNA here is from genome assembly GCF_027358695.1 of Spea bombifrons. Taxonomy (NCBI): domain Eukaryota; kingdom Metazoa; phylum Chordata; class Amphibia; order Anura; family Pelobatidae; genus Spea; species Spea bombifrons. The sequence continues at coordinate 87,890,878 of NC_071090.1, read as the reverse complement.
TTATTTTAATTAAACAAAATCTTGTTGAAACCTATGTTTAAAAGTTTTGTCCTGGTTAAAATAAATAACGTATAATATACATAAAAAGCGATTAAAAGACCACACAACTGGGGAATGGTCAAGTAAAAGTAGGTTTGCCAAACACAATCTTATGTAGAACATATTACAAGTGGATACTTAATAAACATAAAATACCACAGACAGTGCCTGACTTTACAGGGAACTCTTAAAATTTATGAATAGCACATGGCAAGCAGAGTATTGAATCTACTTAAAATACCTTTATTAACAGTAGAGGTCGATTTATTTAAAGTTCAATTGAAGCAATTCAGTTTACATGAAAAATATGTTTTTATTTAACCTAAGAGCATGCTTTAAATTTGAATTAAGTTTGTTAATATAGAAAAGTGACATTTAAACTGCTGGCCACTTTTATATGGTATTCAGAAAACAATTCAAGACTCTAACTACAGGATTAATGTTTTTAAACTGTATGTTTCTATGGTTTTAAAAAAAATGTGACCATACCATCTACTTCAGGAGAATGCAAAACCTGGCAATTTGGCAGATATTATTGTAACTCCCAATAATATCAGCCTGTTCTGGCTATTTAGAAGGTTGATACAGATGGATAACATTTTACGTAGTTGGTACAAAGCAGAAGCAAAAACAAACATGAGACCAATTGAACCATTTGGCAAGGGAGCACTTTCCGTCTTCAGTCCTGGGACAAGCCCGCTTAAGTGTGCCAGTGGCCCAAATACATTAAGTAGACAACTATCCAGTACTAATGAATACATGATCATTATAAGGAAAACATTGAAAATGCGTAATTTAGCATTGAAGTGGTAAATTGAGGTTATAAAGCAGCTTAAAGTCTTCATCCGTTAAGGACTCCCTGTGCATCCACTGGAGCTTCGAAAGGCTGGTTCCCCATCTCTTACTGCCACTCCTTATATGAAGCAGGAAGGGTGTGTGTGGCTATAGGAGGCCAGGGTAGACCAAAGACCAGAGAAGCATTGCGAAACCTGTAGTTCCGGCTCTGTCTTTTGACTTCTCATCTGGCATTGCGCATAGAACACAAAAAAGGAGGAAGAACCACATTCTTCTGCTCAAATTAAAGAAGCCTGGGGGATAAACCCCCCCCATCCCAGCTCACCCATACTCGGAGTTATTATGAGTCTATTATGCTGTTCTAATTATTTAGCAATATTTGATTCCCATCACGTATTTGCATTTGCATGTAATATAATGCTGGCTATGGTAGTGGTCCTGTGGTTTTAATGACTTAATTCCACCTGTCAGCCATGTTTATCCACAGGTGGCTGAACAAAAGAGGAAACAATACTATTTTTATCTTGTTGTTAATAGAGTGCATGGCAGGTTAAAATGTTAAGAGCTATGCACTTCCATCCACGGGAGAAAGAGAAGTGTTGCTGAAGAAATAATAACTAGCAACAAGTAACAAGACTGATGTTAACAAAACACCTTGACAGAAAATTGAAATAACTTGATTTAAACCTCAGAGCTTCTAGTACACAGAGAGGCGTTAGACACACGTTTATATCAATCGTTCAGGTTTCTCATCATATTAGAATGACATTTAAAATTCTATTGTTACCAAAGAAACAACAGTTTAACCTAACTGCCGGTACCGTATTGGCTCGGATATAGGCCGCCCCCGTGTATAGGCCGCACCCCAAAAGTTTGGTGCTTTTTTAAAGAAATTTTTTTTTTAATAGACATGCTGCCACTCTGTCTCTCCCCCCCCGAGATATGCTGCCACTCTCCCCCCGAGATATGCTGCCACTCTGTCCCCCCCGAGATATGCTGCCACTGTCCCCCCCCGAGATATGCTGCCACTGTCCCCCCCCGAGATATGCTGCCACTGTCCTCCTCCTCTCCCCGAGATATGCTGCCACTATCCTCCTCCTCCTCCCCCCGAGATATGCTGCCACTCTGCCCCCCCCCCGACTTACCAGAGCAGACTCCCGGGTGTCTTGCGGGGCCGGCGGGGGACATCTACGCAATACGCGTATACAACTTCCGGTGCCGGGACTCAACAGATGTGCCGGCACCGGAAGTTGTATACGCGTATTGCGTAGGTGTCCCCCGCAAGACACCCGGGAGTCTGCTCTGGTAAGTCTTGGGGGCAGAGGTAAAACGCATCGTGCGGACGTTCGCAAAAGTGGAGTCCGAGCATTGGCCCATCCTGCTCTCCATACATGAGATGTCCTCATCATCATGCACAGAATCCCCATCACCCTGGGGTACAGTGTCACACCTGATCTATTATGGGGACCTTTGGCATACTTGTCACAAAAACCAAAAAAAACTTAAATATATAATTCAAAATGTTTTAAGGAGTATTCAGTTTTTCAACACTAAAAACTGCTGATCAACATTCTATAGCTGAAATGGGAACTACTTAATTCATAATACGCATATAGTTTTCCATAGGAAAAAAGTAAATTCAAAGAAAATAATTGGAAAATTACAAAAACAGCTAAAAAGATGAGTGAAAGGTCAATGGCACTGCATGGCATGGCTTCGCGCTTATTACTCTATTTGAGCCAATCCGGCTGCTAATCTTTGTCTGCTTTCATTATATGCTGTTAAATACAAAACACCACTTTGCTTTTAAAATCCAGCTATCGCCTGGTAAAGTTATAATCTCATATCAGGGGTGATTAGCAGAAGCTTTTAATAGGATCAACGTGTATTTATTTTGCTCTCTCCTTTGGTTAATTTCGCATCTTTTTCAAAAGATGAAAATGGTTCTGGTCTCGATTTAGATCTCTTCTTCAAACACACTGACGAAGACTGCCTCCGCTTTAAAGTGGCAGAAGTATAAATCATGCAGCGCAAATGTTAAATCCATAATTCCTGAAAACAAAGGAATGATTAACAGTCTTTCAAACTAAAACTAAACCTTAAATGTTAACAGCGTGATTATCTACTTAAATGTGACATTTTTATAATTTTCCGATGTGGGAGGATAATTGTTTTGTTGACTAAGGAAGTTAAAAGAACACAATCCATACTCAATGTGATAGTCTAATGCGGTGTTTATTTAACATCTTTACCCAAGAGGGTAACTATTTTACGTAAAAGATATGTCATCAGTTGTCATGGTTGTCTCCTTTGGGGATGTCCAGCTTAAGCACATTAGTAGTTGATGGAACATCAACATCCTTGTAACCTGCTTTGGTTTAAACCTTGAAGTGCAAGAGGGGCCATTATGATATGTTGGGATATGAGATAATTAGTAAGAGAATTTAAACATGCATGGGGGCTATCGGAAATCTTAGACAAGACCAAAGACTTATCACGGTCTGAGTCTTTACTCAAAAACAGGCCAACTAGATGGGCCCAATGGTTGTTATCTGCCCAGAGATGAGGCAAAGGCCAAGGTTATGCTTGCTATTTAATAGAAGAGATATTTTTAAAACTTCTTTTATTTTGTGCCTGGGGATCAACTACAGCTGATGTTCAATATTGTCCAAGATATTTTTTAACTAGATTTTAGTATGGGCAATTGACACTGTACAGCAAACACAGTCATCGGGCATTGCATAGTGGCCAAGCCAAAAACATGGCTAGGTAGATAAAAAGGTATCTGAATTAATTCATATTTTTCAGGGAGAATTCTGGTTGCTGTTCTAGTTTATTATTAATAGGATTATTATTGGGTTTTATACTCAAACAGATGAGGCTCTAAATGTTTAGACATTCTGATGGGAAACAATTTCTGGAATAAATCCTGTGAGGTTTCTAGTGGCTAAACAATTAGCAAAACAGTCCAGTGTTCTTAAACACTTTTATTTGGGGTACATACAAAAATGGTTCTTGTGGACTTTGAAAAAAATGGTCTTCATAGCAACCAACAGAATGCTCTACTGTTTGGACTATTCTGTTGGTTATTATGATGATACGACCATCTTCTGCCGAAAGACCATTAAACATATCTACCACACTCCCTGTGAAATAAAACATCCTTACATCTGAGCCTCTGGCCCTCTGGATTTAGACTTTGAAATACACTAGCCATTTGTGCTTTGTTGAATCCCTTCATGTATTTAAATGCTTCTATCACATTTCCTCTCCACTCCAAAAACCTACAAATTACCTGTGCACACTTCTCAACTCTCCACTGGGGTTTATGTAACATGAACTGCTTGCCTGCAAGCGAGTGATCATTTCCCAACAGTTCCTATAAATTGGGAATTAAACAAAATTGGCGCAAAATGGTTTGGGGCAAAATGTGTTAGTTGGAGGTATTCCTTGTGCCTGAAAGCACCATAAAAAAACAGCTTAGTAAACATTAGCCATAGCGTACATCAGTGGTACCTACTGTTCTATTCCGACATAATGTGATCGTTCCTGAGCAACGGAGCACATGTTTTAATATAAATAAAACCTGACAGGTCAATGAAAACCTAGTACAAAGACATGAATATTTCCCAGCATGGTAGTGAGGATCATGCACAGCTAAGAAGCTCTTAAGGTTTTGATTTATCCAGATATGCTCAAGGTTTTGACAGAACCACAAGTCACTGTTCCAGATATGATCATTATCCAGGACAGATTTCTCATTCAGAAGGAAAGTATTTGGGCATCTTACAGAAAGAGGGCGCAGACTACCGGGAGTCTGTATTGTAAAATGTAAATGTTGGAAACACTTATAAATACCAGCTATGTACAAATCTAAAAAATAAGTTGATTAAATGTCAATTTTTTATATATAGAGAGTCATCGCCACATAAACTGCTGGGGCTATATAAATAAGGATACAGAACATTTAGCAATATTGAAAATCTATAAGGCTTTTATAACCAACTATTTTCAATGGTCTCTTAAAAAAACAGTAATAAATCTACAAACACAGTGCAGTAATATGTCTATAAATACTGTGCCATATATAAATAATAATAGATAAAAATAATAAATAATAACAATAATAATAATAAAACACCAGTGAAGCACCTAGGGGTGTACCTAGAGTATTTGGCACCTGGGATGGATCCTATATTTGGCACTCCCCCAACTTTACAATGTAAAAACACACACTCTCTCACAAGCTCATTCACTCTATTACACTGTCTGTCTACGTACCTTCTCCGCCGACCACGTCCATGTCCCTGTCTCCTTTCCCGTAGCTCTGCTTCTTCGCTTGCCTCTTCTTTTGTATTCTTTCTTTATCCACTTCTCTTGTGGTACCAGCTCACCTGACCAGGCCTCACGGATCTCTTCCTTTAAAAGGGAGGAGCCTCTGCGCGCACACTCTTCCCCGATTGGAGGAATGAGGGAGAGGCTGTCCACGTTGTGTGGGCCGTGGCTCTGCCCTTTTGGAGAAGTACTCGGGGAGGCCTGGTCAGCAGAGATGATACCGGGGAGAGGTGGGCAAAGAATGAAAAGGCAAGAGAAGGAGCAGAGCTGCAGAAAAAGAGACAGGGTAGTGGTAGGGAGACATTGAGATAGAGGGAATTTAAGGGGGACTTGGGACCTCTATTTGCCAGTGTGGCAACCCCTCTGCCCCCCCCTATGTATAACACTGGAACCAGCCACCAATAGTGTCAAATACCGGCCAGCCAGGAGGAGGGTTAACCAGAATCCCAGAGGTTTTATATCTGTATCTATCTTCCATTGCATTTCATTCCATTGTACCTATCTTCTAAATATATATTTCTGTTTGTGTTAGTATTTTCAGGTATTCTTATTTTTTCTGTATACTTAATTTTGTTCTTTTAATATATATACTTGTGTCTTATTTGTGCATTTGTATATTTGATTATTATTATTAGTATTATTATTAGTAGTAGTATTACTATTTTATAGTTATTCTTTTTGTTAAGTTATTTATCACAACAGTGTAGCATACCTTTTTGTAGACGATTTACATCTAAAATAGTGGGAACTTATCAGAATAGAATATTGAAATTTAAGGTAATCGTAAGTAAAAGTAACTTTTTTACCTATTTTAATTCTTAATTAAGCAGAAGGTAGATAAACAATACGTGATTTATCTGAAAGACAGATGGGTTGACAGATGGAGGGATAGACTTCTATGAAAAATACTATATAATATTCAAACCTGATACACATAGGAGTCTAGCCTATAACAGCAAGAAATCAGTACCCAGAACGCAAATAGTTTACAATAACATTTACAATAATTATATAATTTTAATAATTAATTACAAATTTGCATAGCTCATCAGAACCAGAAAAAGCATAGAAGTATTTCTAGTTAGAATCTGTTTAATATAATGATTAGCAAAATAAAATACACGCATGCCAATAGGGGTATCCTGCTTTCAATTCACAAATGTGCAAAGCACCGAATTCTAGGCGGACGCATAACACTAAAATTGTTTTCAGTACATTGTAATAATTGTGTTGAAAATATCAATTATTGTAGGTGGTCTTATGGGTTCTAAGCAGCAGGTAATAGCATCTGCTTATTGTAGAAATCCCACATTGTTATTTTCATTAGAGATAGTTATTAAAAATGGTTACTTCACAGCTGTTTTAGTTAATCATGGACACACATGCATGCTTTCTGGTTTTACTGGTTTAGTTGGCATTTTAATTCTCCTGAGATATTTTTTCAATAACATAAAATAACCGTTTCAACTTCCCTATTTATTGTGTGAAAGGTTTAACACATTTCAGTTACCTAACTATGGATTATACAGGGTCATCCCAGGTCTTCATAATGCATAGAGAAGTTGATGGGTTGACTCTAAAACTCTTCTGCAAACTCATCAATAAGTTCTGCTTTGGTGAGTAAAGACACAGAATCGAGTGGAATTGAAGGCATAGAAAACTATTCATATATTGGCTGCATATTTGAAAGAATTAACATTTTATTGTCACTGAGATTCCTTTTTACTAAGGTGACCATTGGTCTCTATGATCACTGTTCTACTCTTGTCCAATGCAACTTAATGGAGATGAATGAAAATTGTCCATAGATTAGCGTCACCCTAGATGTTCTAGACTGGGTTCTCTTTGATGTGGGGCAAAAAGGACAGCAGGCATCACAGTCAGGAGGTTTGTGCAACCAGTGAACCGGGCTTTTCCAATAATGCCTCCTGCCTTACGGCCTGCTTATTGCCTGCTTATTGCCTGCTGGTACAGAGCACAGGGACAGACGTTGTATCCCGACTCTCAGCAGCAGGCACACACAAACTGTGAAAGAGGAAACATGTCTGATTAGGCTGGTGGAGAAGGAACCTGGTTCTAGTACATGTCTACATATCTACATAAAGCTGGGATCTTTATTATTAATGCTTCTGAGCCCCCCAAACACCACCCCCTCCATTTCTATACTGTACCATTTCAACATCTCAGCTGCCCCCTCCATGCTTTGAAAGGCAGGGTTCGATCATTGTATATGAAAATATGCTTTCTAAATGGAAAAACAACGATTTGCTATAAGCATTATCTTAGGTATGTTCATAATGCCTTTCTTAAACAACAGACTATTACACCTCTAATGTTACGTCATTTCGATATTTTGTTTAATTTAAAACAAAAGAACGCTTGCATGTGAACTTGGAGCTAGAAGAAAAAATCCAAACCCCAAGGATAGTTTTGTTCATTTCTAATTTTATGTTAGGATATACAAAATAGGTCTTAAAAATATCACTGACGTTTCACATGCACATGCACATTACCCACAATCTCCGGAGTGGAATTACTTGTCTTTACATATATTACCTGAGTTCCTCTGCAGTTACACTGGCAGTTCCATGTGCAAATTATTGCAGTTTTAATATATCTTTACTAGTCTCTTGGGAGGGAAAATAATGAGAAGTGGATTAAGATTCAAAGATGATTGTTTTTAGTCAACAAAATAACCAGAGCCAGGTGGGGAGATATACATGACACCAGAGACCTTTCCTCTTGGACTTCTCTAATGCTGGGGGACCTTGATTCCATAAATTAACTAACCTCTCCATTAAGTTCTTGATCTCATATCCCAGCTAGTGTTTCTCTTCCTCTGAAAGAGTTTTTCTTCCTGTGTTTTGCTGAATCGCTTTATGTGCTTGGAAATGCCAATCATACTTCTGAGTTGTCTCATTGTCTCAAAGAATGGAGAGAAAAGCCTGCTGGAGCCATCAGTAAGTTTATTCCTCAGTTTATCGGGCCAGTAGTGTTAGGCATCTTTCTGAAATGTTTTCTTATTGAAAGAACCCAAAGTCCTTAACTCATCATGTTGCAGTGCGCTTTTTGTCTGAGTTGCTACAGCGACCAGATTATATATAATAATATCGGTGGGTCTAGCGGCATCCTTTTATTCTTCTCCTGTTTGGAATAGCTGCTTGGGTTCACAGAGCTATTCTTCTGGAGAACCAAAACATAATGATAAAAGGATTTTGAAGAATCTGTACCATGACAAACACATAAGAATCATTTTTCAAGGGGGGGCAACCCAAATGTAAGCAATAAATCTTGCCATTCCTTTAATTGTTATCCCATTCGACTGACCCATCTGAGGAGGGAAAAGTAGCTATGATTTTCTTATAAATCTCCTGTTAAAAGTTCTGTTTTACTAATATTTTAATGGGTTAAAAAATTCCCAATAGCCCTTTTACTTGAAGCATTAGGCAATTTATTTACAATGCATCACATGTTAAAACTCTTTCGCCTTCCAACACTCGCAAGATTAAAATACGCACAAGATTATGGTTACATTCCTCTTAGAAATTGCCTTGGAAATGTTGTTGACTCAAGGAACCATGGTGCTTCAGTACAACAAACCACATAAATAAATTATAAATAATTAGATTAGACTCTAGCCAACATAAAATGTACCCCTGGGTATCAAAGTTCCACTTGAGGTAGATATGGAAATGCACAAGTTCCTCTTGTCACAACACACAATATTATCAGAACTCTCCAGCAGAAAAAAAACTCCTCTCTACCTTTTCCAAAGTAAGCAAGACTACATCCAAACAAACAGACGGCTGGAACGTGTCCTAGCTGCCGGAGCCAAAATAGCCAAACAGAGCATGCACGTTGAGCAAACCCTGGATTATCATCTATTCGAGCAGCCAAGAAACTTAAGACCCAAAGCTTCAGCTAAAAATCATGTGAATGTGCCATATGTATTGTGTCTGAGTAATGTTAATAGCAAACAGAGGAAAGCTTTCGTTTCATCAATGGTACATTAACTAAATGCATTTAGTCAGCAAAAAAAAAAGACTTGACTTCCTATTACTTACTGTCACTGTTTTCAAACAGATCCCAGTGTGGGTAATATATAAATATGACTCCAGTGACTAACGAGTAAAAAAAGCAGATGATGACAAATGCAAGTGGTGCATTTAGTAATATGTCACTCATTAGTTAGATACATAGGCTTCTATATGCCAGCTACTGAAGATCTGAATTCCTTCTTGCTTAACCAGTTGGTTGGTTGAGTGTCATGAATACTTAGTTACAACCTTGTAGGACCTTGCTTTGGGTGAATATGCCCCAAGCTATATCTTTTTTAAATTCATATTCATGTTTATTAGGATCCAGGGATGTTAACCTATTATCCCACTAATTGGGCTCACAGAGGATAAAAGTATGAGCCCTTCTGTTATAAAACGCCTGCTGCCTGTAACAGTAGCAGCAGGAAATTCTATTCTGGGTTAAATAATTAACTAAAGTACAAATTAATAAAGAGGTGATGATAAGAGGACTTTTGAAACACTAACATACTTGAAATATTTGGCAGTATGCAATGGATGAATGGAACCCACACATAGTCCCTTACGCACAAGCACAAGCATTACCATTCTAGAAATAATAATTTATTCCTACTCCCATTTTACAGCGACAATAAGCTGGCATCCACACGTTTCAGAGCCAATGCCATATGCAATAAAATATCTGTAGGCTTTTATAATCCAATACAGTATTCTGCCACATTTATGCATTACACAGCTATACCAATTCATGTTTTTATTTGCACAGTATTGATTTGATTGTTGTATGACAACCATTTATTCTTATTGATCCTATTGCACAATTCTGTACACAAACAGAAAAAAAAAATAACCCGTGGGAATAAATGGGAAGAAAAAAAGCAAAAAAAAAACAGTGACCTGATGATCAGGGCACTTGGTCCCTTTTAGCTACTGAGTAATGATTTATCCTCTGAGCTGCTATCCAAGGAGGCAGCTGACATTTAAGATCCTAACTGAAAGAGCTCAGGGCCAAGCCTTTGATGTGAAACAGTATGCTAGAGGTTGCAATGTGAAGCCTGCTTTGCCTGCTTCTCTTCTGTGCAGACAGGGTCTCCTTATCTAAAAGTCGACACATTTCCCAGTATGGTCACAAAATACGGATCTGTCCAGGTCGCTAAATGTTCGTGGTGTCATGGAAAACGAATGCAGAAAATGTTAGGTAACTCCATGTGTCAGGATAAATGTGTGAGAAAATAAGATGTCTCAGATAGAAGATGAAGGGTGAAACTTGTCTTCTCTGTAGAAAAGCAATGTGTGAGGGTCAGCAAAACAGAAAGATAGCTTTCTTCAGTCAGGTGGAAAAGAAGGCACGTGGTTAAACCAGCATTTGTGAGCATCCACAATAACATGGGAAATTGTGTACTATCACAAACAACATTCTGGATGATAAGAAGTAAAGCTTGAAAAGCCCTTATGAGTTATTTCCAAGGTTTTCAAACGCATATGGGTTTATTCACTAAAGGAAGAGTTGGCAGTTCCTTATAAAGGGCCAGCACTGGCCCTAATTCAACGAGGAGACCTTGAACAAATCTCACGGTAGTAACTATACATTATACATGGCATTCAAGCTCCTTTTGTAGAGGAGGTTCACTTGGAGTTGGACCTTCATAATGTATAGGGAACCCAAGAAGTTAAAACCAAAAGCCTACTCTGAAAACGTCTTTAATGAAAAGAACCCTTAATGTTAGCAAATTTGCAGGAAGAGAAACGCATTGTTTGGCAAGACAATGACATCTATACATAAAACAAAACAGAAATAACTCAAATGAAAATACATCCAAGAAATCAAGAGAATGATACTTTGGTTCTGCAGAACAGGAGGAAGGATGAGAGACATAAACAAGTCATTGATTTCCTAGTCAAGGAATTGTCTTGACAGATAAGTAAAGCACAATTTGAAGGAAGAAAGGCAAGTGACAGGTGTTTAAAACAAAGATTTGCTACACTCTATTGTGCGGCCCAGTAATCTTATGTTTTTCAGTAGCTATAAAAAAGGACAAGTTAATGAAACAAACATTTAAACGGATTGGGGTATGAGAGAGCATAAGAACACATTAATATACGGAAACACAAACATGATTTATTAAAGAAAAGTTAAGAATTTATTATAACAACCATATTACTTCATTATTTTAGTATCATAGCACTTATATATGTGATTAGTGGGATTTCTCTCAATAGAACATAAGGGACTTGGTATTTTCCAAAGGCTAAATGGGTATAACTTGAGTGCAGAAAACTGTATTTTTTTGACTATGTCTTATCTAAAATGCCATTATATATATTTTTTGGGGTGTTGAGTAACAAGATACTTAGAGCCCATGAGTGGCTGATCTCACCAGATTACCTGTTACGATGATGCATTATGCTGGCCATGCCAGGCAAGTTTCTCCTGCAATAAGGGGTGAAGTTTCTTTATCATGCATATTTAGGGTTTGGCCCTACATTATGCATACTGATATCAGTTTCTCATATAAACCTCCACTTTAGTAACCAAACCCAGTAGCATTTATGTTTACCTACTGACCCTACAACACCGATATCCATTTTTTGCCGAACTGTGAATCCATTTAAGAATGTTCACAGGTCTTTGAGTGAGTTGATCCCACTGTTTCTGCTCTCTTCTTTTTAAATCTACTACTGTCATCGCTTCTCAGAAGACACAATACATAACAGAAACAGATTTTGTGTTCCAAGGAGAACACACATAAATCATCCCAGCGAAATTTTAGGGATCAAATCTAAACTACATAAGACAAAGGAACAAATGCAGCCAGAGGATGTGTGAAAAGCACAACAGAGGCCAAGCTATGAACGATTCAGTCATTTTTAGAAGCCAAGTAAAACAAGACACAATTAAAGTTAACCTAGCTCCTCGCAGACTTTTAAAGTACTCCACTGGAGACATTGGGTTAATGAGAATGTTTGCGTGTGGTGCGATTAGGGAAAAAGAAAAGACAATTCTCAACTATGCTAAACTTATTCTAAGTGATGCTTGTCCCTTCATTAAATTCACTCATTTATACCATTGGACTTGAGCAAAGCATTAAATACAGGAATGCTTGCTGTTCTTCTAGAATTATACTCAAGGGATACAGCCTTGCCAGTACTTTCGATTTCTCTAAAAAAAATGTGATTAATTAAAACAGTTGATAACGAAGGAAGAGAAATCCAGAAAACCTGTAGGATCATCTGTCGTGACAACTGAATAGGATACTCTTGTAAAAAATAAGTGGTTTTATCATTTGTTCTATTAAGTACAAAGTAAGTGGTTAAGACAGATACTGAAGTTGCCATTAACAGCACGCGTAAAGGAATTAAAAGAAAAAAAATGGAGTAAATAGGCCAATCAGTTATCAATCACTATATATATATATATATATATATCAATGTTATGGGTTTACACAAAGAAAATGATGGGGATCAAGGAATTAAAGAAAAGTACTTGTTGCAAAACATAGAAAAATGGCACATTAACCTTTGAGATGGTGTCAGTTCCCATAATTTAAAGTTCTATGTTCTAACTACATAAACCATGTAATTGTGTTTGTATATGAAATAATTTATACCCACTAAAACCCAAGAATCCATGTATACCATGGAGAAAAGTAGCTTCCGTTTCCCTGGGTTGGCATGATTATTCTTCCTTGTTAAGGTATCTTTTGCCGTATTGTTAAGTTGCTGATGGTTGTTGATTGGTTCAGGCAGCTGGGAGAGGACAACGTAGAGAACTTGAGGACAGGAAACACATTCGATAATACTGGCTCTATCACAGGCTGCAGTCGATAGGTTTGTGATATATTCTTAACCCTAACCCCAAACATCTCCAAAACATGTATGTCCTTGAAAACTAAATGTCTCCAAAACAATTAGACCGACTAGAAACAGAAGCCATATGTAGTTTCAATAATTTAATCAGTCGATAAAAGCGAAAGAAGTGACAGGGAAGTTTCCTTTTAATACTGATAAATTGCTGTGATTCTGTATATACGTGATAAGCCCCTGCCAACCAAAACGGAGATGTGCCTAACACTGAAGAACTGCTTAAAATTATACCCTGTATATATCTTTCTACATGACACGTTGGTATCTTTCTTGAGTATACTTGCTTCTATCATATGCTTTCATAGCCAACGATAAAATCACCACCAATTTCATCGTTGATTGGGAAGCTTTCATCTGCCATAGACACTTAACTATTTCCAAGCCTCGAGCGGTAGAATTTTCAGCTGCTGCAGAGCTTCTTCAAAAATTTTTTTTTGATAGCTAGTAATTACCCCTTCATTATTAGAAATGGTGATATATGAGGGCGACATATACCAGGGATATTTTTTATATTTTACATTTTCCTAAAAAAAAAACAACAAATATTACTTAGTGTTAGTGCTAGTCTTACATCACCGCTTTACAATTTTGAGGACCCGAGAGTCTGCATTTAGGTAGCATTTAACCTGTTGCACCATAGAGAAGATGTATTCTGACATCAGGATCAAAATGTCTGATCTGTAATTCATTTGCTGAGCTCTAAAGATAAAACGCTTTCAATTTAACACTATCATTAATGCTGAATTCCTTATCAAATCCCATGTTTTCTTCGATCCTATCTTTTAGGAGGAAAGGAGACGCGTCCTTTTTCTCTGTGCCGTGAGCGCATGCCATGATATCTGGTGGCTTGTCAGATCATGTGGAGAGTACAATGTTTTGTCATTATGATGACATGCTGGATGTCCCATGTTCCAGTGGCTGGGTTTAATCATGAGGCAATCAATTATACGCATCAGCTTAGAAGTAGGTCATATTGTCCATCATCTAAGTTACCTGAGCCTTCCCAGTCCAGCTGGCTTCTCATTTCTGTATAGCTGTCAAATTATCTCCAAATTGGTTCTGCATGTGTAACACAGTTAGGGCACCAGGGTAGTCCTATTAAAAGTATATCCCATGGGCAGTGGCCTGTTGCACAGAAACATTCACACTTAGTTTAGCACAACACAAACCATTGCCCAAATGATCAATTAACTTCCAGTGGCTAATTGGGTCTGAAGCATGTACTTGTAAATTAATTTACTTAACCAGTCCTTGCTTTCTCCCTGTCTGCCGAGTAATTGGAACTACAGAAGTTTAGTAAATCTTTTTGATCCTTGTTGTTCAAAATGCACGTGCCACCGTTTATGGTGATATGAAGAGGTCATTTCAGTTTAGTGTGGGTTATATACACAGATCGTCTGCACAAAAGTGTTCACTCATTCGGTAGCAAAAGGGTTAAATAAGGGACAGGTGCACAAACCATCACTGAAACTAAGGAAAGAAGCACTGCACTGGAACAACAGACTCTCTTGCAAACTTTCCACAATTCTTGTACATTAGGGTTACTTGTTTTACTTGTCTTGGTGATGGGCTGCTTACAGTAGAGGTAACACCGCTTGCGAAGTGTACAACTGTTCTGTGTTTTAGAGGATTGCGTTGGTTCTGTACTATTTTTGTTCGATTACTTATATTCTGTAAAACTCTCTGTAACAATAAGTATGATAAATCCAAGTTAAGTATTAATTCACTAACGTGTGAGCTTCTGCAAGGAGGGCTTGGCTGCTCCTCTGAAGTGCTCTGAATCCTTTGAAAAAAAAATAAGAATTATCGTGGCTCGCAATAGTGTTTTATTTGAATCTGACTGTGGAGGAATTGTCGATTTACTAAAAGGCCACAGTTGAAACTAGCTTTTAATGTTGTTCCAGGTTGACAAGTTGCTATTGGCGGCTATTCTCCCCATGCAATAAAAACCAAATTCACAGCGCATCGGTGCCAAATGAAGTCCATTTCAGCAGGCAAGTTCACCACTGAATTACCGACTGTCATCGGATCACTACAGGAATAAGTAGGATTTGGCAGCTCTAGCGAGATTTGTAGGTAAACCAGCTGCCAAATTAAGGTTCATATTTACCACCAAAGTTATTCTCTGAAATGTGCTCTCCGTACGACGAACACTGCTTATTCTGTAAACAGTGGGATAACACTGCTAATCTAAGTGGCTAGAAAAGGGATAATGGCTAAATCAGCATTTACTTAATTAACCCAACTGTATATACTAACGCACGCTCACTGTAAATAACCTAACATCGCATGCAAATACTCAAAGACATTATCAACTTAGCAAACTGTACACTGTAGATATGATGTCTGTCTTTTAGTATGGGCATTAAAAAACACAGAATATTACTGACTATAGACTTTACATATAAGAAGAAGAATACTGAGGAATCGGCTGTTTTGACCAAATAGACTGAACTCTTGGGCAACCTGCTACAAGGTGACTCTCTTGCTCCTACTCCATTGGTTGTGCCTTGACAGACCAATGTATAATACATAACAATTAGCCCAGCTATAATAGTTCTGATTATTGTCAAGGGGCAATCAACACTGCAGACTGAAATAGACCAGTAATTTGTTCAAACCATGGCTAGATGCACGTAAAGGCAACAACACACCCTAGGTGGGCATTTCATTAAATGTCCCAAAGGAATCAATGACACACACGCACACACACGTGTTTTCACCAGCACTGGTCTGCATATCCAGCCACCGTTGCCTACCCCTAGCTGGATAACTACCTTCAAACACTGAACTGGGTATCCCTTCTGGACATGATAAAAAAAAAAACTTTGATTATATCCTCTGCAGCAAGATGATCCAATTAAGTTCTTTATGGCTAAGATCCAGAAACAGTTTTAGGATAGTGATATGAAACTCCAGTGCTTGTTGGCTGCATACACAACAGGATTTCATGACAACACTGGGTAGCTTAATGCTTATAACATGTTAAAGGGACACTCCAGCCTTTATATGCACTTTAATTCATATGATAGTTAACTGCTCCCTTGCAAAATGCATTAGCCTTCTTTTCATGCCCCGAGCTTGGCACATCTCTTGCTTGCCCTTGTGCACATATGCTTGCTATATTCACTACCTACCAGTACCAGCGCCAGTTCTCAAAAGACTTCCAGGGGGGTCTAATGAGACCACAGTGCACATGCTCATAAAGCGTTTTTTAACTTATGTTGTGGCATGTTTAAAGCATATGTATTTAACCAAGACTTATACTTAATAGGGCTTCACTATTGCACCACTAAAGACTTAATATCTGACATATATGCCTACCAGGCTACATGTTAATGAAACCATCTATTCATTTTCATCAGCAGTATCTTGTAAAAGATTGAATACCACGTTTTCTCTGCTATTTAAATTTAGATGCAAATCCAAACAAAAATATAAACAGCTCTGTCTAAAGGCTAATTATGGAGTTTGCGTTATTAATAATGATATGTTTTTCTGTAGACCCAGGGGTTATATGTTGGTCTGGGCATAATTAATCCAACAGCATTTCAGTGGTATTGGCTAGAATATTAAACGCTAACTATTACAACGTTTTTAAACCAGAATCATTAAACCAGTTTTGTTTTTTAAATATTTTTATACAGAATCTTTTATATTCAGTTCAGTTCTGTAGTTCTGAGTTGAGATTCTATCGATATCTTATTTGTATCTTACTATGCAATGCACTGCCCTCTAGTGGACATTTGCAGACATAATTCTTTATTTAAAAATCTTTTATAAAAAGGAAAAACTCAATTAACCATATTACAGGATAGACTAATTCAATAAAGAGGCACATTCTCAAAGATCTCGCTACATACATGGGTGACCTAATGTACTCTTTTTTTTAATTAGGCCTATAAATAGTTTCTCCAATCATAAAGACTTCAACAACACTAACACACACTAAATATTTTCTCACATTACAAAGATTAAGATCTGCCTGGAACAAAATAAAACCATGACTTCACAAGTTTGTTTATCCAAATTTTCCACATCATGGTACACAATTAGACCAATAAAATACTAGTGAAAACATACTTTTTCGTCCAACAAGGACAATTTATAAGAAATTGTTGCCTTACTTGGGTTATTTGTATAGGATCTTAGTGATAATAGTGCATTTAACTCAGCATCACTGTGATCCAGGACCGTTTTACTCTAGGACACAAAGGAGATATAGTGCAAACTCAGTAAAGCAGACATGCATTAGGCTGAAGAACGTTGTAAGAACATTGCTCTATTCAACATTCTGATCCTCCTATTATCGAACATTAACTGTTTTCATCTAAAATATGCAGCCGATACAGAATTGGCCAGTGGCTTCTTAAGATAGCTTAAGATAATTAAGGTAAAATGTTTTATTTGCCAGGTTAAAATATTTGAGAAGAATTTATAAAACCGTGTTAAGGTTAGTATCTCATCGGGGATACTTGGTGGTTTTACTTTGTTTTTTGTTAATGGCTGCCTGTTCCAGTTTTTGATTGGTCAGCAGAGCATTGCTGGTTCTTGGAGGAAACAAATAGACTGGTATACAACTAGTATCATGTATTCTAAAGTGTCTGTAAGACTCACACGTTTTATGTTTAGGTTTTTTGGAACTATGGCTAGACTCGGCCTTTTTGCAAAACATTAATAATACGTCCCCTTCTTTATAAATTGCCATCTGCTGGATTCTTTAGATCTGTCCCGTTAATGTAGTCTTGTGCGCTCACCCATGACAAACCCTTCAGATGCTATTGTGCCTCCGTTCAAGCTGTAATTAGGAAATACCTACATAAATTAAATCCATTGTTAATTGCATTGTTGTGCACAAACATAGCAGCAAGCTCTATGTAGAACACTTCTAGAGGTTTGAAGGAAACGACATGGGGTGGGAGGT